>NC_059072.1:177794384-178407465 GCF_020497125.1 Mauremys mutica
AAAGCGGGGTTCCATATACATCAGAGGGCCATGGTGATTCAATATTGCAAATGTATATTGCATGTTTATGAAAAAATCCCTCTGTGTATTAGGTCCTAGAATTGACTCATCAGACTCTCCAAACGCAAAACAAAAAGCTTCCCACCCATCTCTGAAAATCAATTCCTCCCACTGTATCCTGTGTGTGCAAAAGCCTGATTGAAGATGTGGGATTTGCAGCATGTCCTGACTGTCAGCCAACTCCAGCTCTATCAGATGAGTTGGAGAAGTGAATCTGAGTAAGGCCTTTTGCTGAAAATGCTTTTCCACAGTAAGCCCTCAAGACATAAACTGCGGATTGTCAACTTGAATCTTCCAGCTGATTTCAGTTCCCAGCATGAAGCATTTATAAAACAGCTAGGACCTAAAACATACTAGGCTTTATAGTTTAAACCTAAAATCTTGAATTGTACCCAAAAACTAGTTGAAAGCTAGCACAGTTTATGAAGCAAGTGTAATATGCTCCATGCATGAAACACTAAGTAGTGCAGCCCCAAGAATAGCTCACTGCAGTAATCTAATATGAAGGTGAGAAAGGTGTGGATAGCTGTAGCAATGTGCTTATAAAGTGCAGATGGATAAGAGCATGCTCAGATACTACTATTTCCTGGAATTCCAGAAGTAACTCAAGGTTCAGTAGGATCATCAGACTGTGAACCTTAATAAAAAGCAGATGTATCCCTTCTCTCATGAAAACCAATATTGCCTCTGCCATCTGACTGCTTCCCTCATCCAGTCAGCATCACTCCGATCTTATCTGGACTGAGCCACAGCCAGTTAGCTCTGATTCAGGCCCTGGTCTCAGACAGGCATTGGGAAAGTCAAGAGAGCACCATCTGGGGGCATGAAAAGGAGATACGGAGCTGAGTGGTGTCCACGTGCAACAGAACTCGACTGCGTGTGTGTATAAATCATGATAGTCCCCTAATTACATGATTACAAGTGATAGTATTTCTCAAATGAAATATAAAACATGAAACCACTTTTTTCTATAAACATTACAGACCTATATGGGCCATCTTGCAATACTGTGTTCTCTTCGGTGTATGCAAGCTATGCCAGGTTGGCCATGAAAATTGGGAACAAGAAGCAATACGCCGCTCTTATTACAGAGTAAATATAAAATAGCAAAAATTTCCAGCCAAGTCCCTCCCTCCCCCCCAATAGGTAAGGTGGAAGACAAAAATATTTCAAATATATATAAACTTTCAAGAATGTTAATGTTAAACAAATAGGAAATTAGAGTTAAAGATATAATTCTACAGTTAACCACAGCCACTTAAAACATCAATCACAATCTTAATTCTGTCCCATTTGAGCTAAGAAATACCAAACTCCGATTGGGGAGGTTGTGGGGAGGGATGGAAGCATTCAGGTACTATGGCAATGATGTAAAAACCTCAAATGAACAGAACATTTCATTACTGTAACCAGTCCTCAGGAGGTGCTAATAAGTTAGCTGTAATGCTGCAGTAGAAACTGGCTTATTTCAAAATGCTCTGCATTGTAGACATGGAAATTAATAGATTTATCAATTATGACTCAGTTCACTATGTAGTGAAAAGCATTTTAAATTCAAAGTTGTGCTCTGTTCCTCTTTTAAGAGTTAGGAGTTCAAATGGGGACATATGGCATATACTTAATTAAATTCTGTACACTTTATATAACGTATCTGAAGATACGTTACATTATTAAAGCCATTTTCAAAGCATGTGGTTTGAGTACATAAATGCTTGGGTAAAGCCATACCTCAAGATGGAAATAGACAAAGGTGCTATTCCTCTGTTTATTACATACATGGACTGCAGACTTTATTGTGCTTGTATTTACTGATGGAAAACTACTTAAAAATAACCTTCCGGGCAAGATGTTCACGAACAAGATTTGGACAGTTGGTCCACAAGTCAAGCTGTGAGTTGTCACCAGCACTCTTAACTGACTTCTTAATTTAAAAATGCATAATTTCTGGAAATGAACTGTTTCCTGTTTCGAAAGTCAGGAGAGGAGCCCTGATCAAGCAGTCCTTAAAAGGAGGTCATTGCAGGCATATGTGAAACCATCAGTAACTGGTCATAAAGCATCTGCTAACCACAGTTCCTATGCACCCTCCTTTGGAAAGGAGTCCTGATGCTATAAGCCTATGGCCTGCCAAAAGGAGTCCCACTTATATGAACCCCCTGTAGGCCCTGAGAATCAGGGGCCTCTCTCCTAAAGAGCTTAGGAGTGGAGCCACACCCCTGTCAACTTCCTACGGGCCACTGGCTGGGGCTGTCCTAGGGCCTGCAGAAAGGGAGATGTATGGGGCTTGCAAGAGACTGGAAGGTGATCAGAATCCAGTGGAAGAACTTCCCCCTACCTTGCCTCTTGCAGTTGTCTGGTTTCTCTGGAGCAGGTCATGTGAAGAACTTCTTCCTCACCCTCCTTGCTGCCTTCTAACCCCCCACAGCGTTGGTGGGCTGTCTCCCATTTCTCGGTGATTCTCCCCTCCCCCTTACTCCCCCCGAGTCTTTCTCTTCAGCCACCTGACACATGGTGGTGGTTGAGGAGCCTAAGTAGGCTCATTGGATGGGCTCAGTAAGGGTTTTTAGGGTGGAGATTGTGGTCCCAGGGAATGAAGAACCTCTTCCCTACTGCCCCCTCTCTGTTCTCTGGACCCTGTGCAAGGGTGGGGGAAGCAGAACTGTGACCAAGAGGACAAGGTGAGGTCTGGGGCAGGAAGGGAGGCAAGGAAAGAGAGAGTCCCCTTCTGTGCTGCTTCCCCTTCCTCCTCAGATCTCCCAAAGCCCCCTCATTAGACCTACAGTAGTGATACTCAGACCTCAGTGGTAAAAGCATCCTGATTGGTTAATAACTTAGATTGGTTATTAATTAAATCACACATTGTTTTAATATCATATGCACCATGAGACACATGAAAGAGCCACTTGTGGCTTGCGAGCCACAGTGTATCACTGCCTTATAGGAGGGGACTGGGCAAGCAGAGTGCCTGGGGGACAGCCTACCTAAGGGCAGTCCCCATCCCCAATCTTGCTTACCTTCTTACTTGCAGAAGAGCCAGGAAGTGGGCAAACGCTTATCCTTCTCTTCCCCCTCCCCTGCCTGACGCTTGCTGCTTTCAGGCTTGGTCTGTTGAACTTCTACTGAGCCCTAGCACACCAGAGTTGATGTGCCATCTACCATTATTACTTGTTTAATCAGGTCCCTGGGCACTAGATCTCAACTAGGCAAGTCCAGCAAACTAGGTTTTCTCTTCTTTCCATTTTCTGGCTACAGAGTGGCGAAATAGAGGATTCTAATTCATCCTTAACTCCTAATGTATCAACCCCTTGTCTGATTTACTTAAATTTGATAGAATAATTCTTCCCATTTCAGACCTAACCTGCCAAAATGTGTCTTACAATGGAAACTCAGTTCCAACTTAAACTGTGGCATGCCCACTGCTGCCTAGAATAGGCATTCAAAATCCAATTGCACCGGTAACTATTTTAATAACTACATTACTGTCCATGGGATTTCATTATATTCCCTCTTACTGTTAACAAACTGTTACGGTTTAATGTGATCACCTACTTTACACCTGGAAACGATGACAAGTTAAACTGCCTGTTTATGGAAACATTCAGCTTTCAAACTTGTTCTCTTCTAATTAGGAATATCAAAGTTCAAATCAGTGACCTATAAATAAAAGCATTGGAAATTAATTGTTTCACAGCACCGCCTATATTTGGAGAAAATAGTAGTATTTTAAGTTTATTAAGATTAAAATAGCTTGACAGGTCCCATGAAAACTACAAAGTGATGCATTTGTACTTAAATGACACTACAAAAAACCATCATAATAATAGGCACTTACTGCAACTCTGCATGTGTTCCTTTGAGATGCTAATGGTCGTGTACGTTGCTGAACGCTTCTTGCAAGGGGTCCAAGTGCTTTCAACTCTCACTGGGCTTCATCCTGCTCCCATTGAAGTCAGTGACCAAACTCCTATTGACTTCAATACCAGTGGGCTTGAGCACATAGACTTCAGTGGGAGCTGAGGATGCTCACCTGTATTGGACCATTATGACAACCAAGTTGATGTAAGTATAAAGAAGTCAAATTCAGTTATGCAGCTATATATTGTCTTTAGCTTATAAACTCTTTGAGGCTGGGACTGTCTTTTACTATGTTTGTTCAATGCCCAACACAATGGAATACTCAAGGCTGCTAGGTACTACAACAGTATAAATAATATAGTGTATCAAAGTTTGTAGAAATGATGGTATGGAAAACCAGAATGTGGTTGTATAATTAGACTGTATTTTAATGTGCATGCATAAGGGGGCAGAGACTTGGTTGTGCATGCAACCACAATTTTGGCATCTCCTGCCTTTTTTGAGCGCCTAACTGCAATCCTAATATTCTCAAATTTTGTTGTATGGAATATCTAATTCCATGCTTGCCCAAACCACTGCTAACACCATATTCCTTTTCTGTTCCTGCTGATGCTTTATATAGCATTGCATAGTGATCTACTTTGTACAATGCTGATTTTAAAGTTGTCATACCCGGTTTCTCATTTCGTGCACTGTTTACTCATTGGGAAAACTGCTGCTTACAGGCAAAACACTCCAAAATGTAATCATGACTAGTATCTTGTTGCTCTCCTGGGGAAGGCAGAAGTATTTGTTTCAATTTGGGGGGTATGTGTTTCAGCCTTACTCTAGCTTATTTCCCTGTTGCCCTGTAAAGTTTTGCCTTGCACAGCGTGGCTGGGTTTGTGTTTCATATGGAGTCATTTTCATTACTGGAAGAAAATTCACTGTAGCAAAAACAGTACTGAACACTGAGCTGACTCCAGTCTACTATTTGCACTTCTGTGTTTTCTTGCCATAATAACCAATAGATACCTTGACTTGTGTGGGTTGACTGACAAATATACTGGTGTTGTGTGGCGCAGGCGAAGGTTAGACAGAAAGCATGCTCATGCAGACTAGGGGCTTGGCTACACTTGAGAGTTGCAGCGCTGGGAGTTATAGCGCTGGTCGTACAGCTGTGTAGGGAAAGCGCTGGTGTGTGGCCACACTCAGCTACCAGCGCTGCAGTGTGGCCACATTTGCAACATTTGCAGCGCTATTGGGAGTGATGCATTATGGGCAGCTATCCCAGCGTTCAAGTGGCAGCAACGTGCTTTTCAAAAGAGGGGGGTGGGGTGGAGTGTGACAGGGACCGGGGGGGAGAGAGAGAGTGGATTTTTGGAGCCGACACTGTGTATCAGCTCCCTGCCTTGCAAAATCAGAAAATTTTCCCGACCCCTTACTCTTAACTGCAAACAGCCTGCAGACCAGATAAGCAGCTGCTCCAATGGACTCCCTTTCTCCCCCCCTGCCCCCGCTGTTTCTATCCTCAAGCAAACACTCATCCCCCTGCCTGCCTCATTCACAGCAAGGTAGTGGGTTATCTCAATTGATTGTTCACAGTCAGTTACAGATTGATCACAGCAAACAGGAGCTGTGTTTGTTTTTTAGATAAGCAGCTCCCGGAGCCCCGAGTTCACAACAAAACAAAGAGAGGCATCATAACAAAACAAAGAGAGTAATTTAGTTAAAAGCATTCTGGGATATCTCCTAATACCCTGAAGGCCAACAACAGCGCTGGTGTGTGGCCACACTTGACGAGCAGCGCTGCATCACCAGCGCTGCAATCGTTATATCCCAAGCAGACCAGGTGTACAGCCAGCGCTGCAGCCAGGGAGTTGTAGTGCTGGATGTGTCTTGCAGGTGTGGACAGTTACTAAGTTGCAGCGCTGGAAAGCCTCCACCAGCGCTGCAACTCTCAAGTGTAGCCAAGCCCTAGGTTAATATGCTCTCCCAAATGGCTCAAGGGTTTCGCTTTAGGGATCAATTTTGCTTTGTTTAGAGGGGACGGGCAATGTCAATCTGGAGACTTTTTTTCAATTTATAATGTGTGTGTGCGGGGGAGGGGTAATGTTGTACCCTCTCCACTGGAAGGAGCCATAGCTCATGAGATAGATGGAGGATCAATCCCAGCAATCAGCTGGAAAGATATTATTGGGGTCATCTTTTTCCACCCACTTTAGCCAAGCTAGGACACTGTTGGAAGTTAAGAGAACCCTGTATTCCTCATGGAAGGGATGTGAATTGGAGCCCTAATTGCTCTTTGTCTTGTGGATTGGCCACAAGGCCTTTGTGTAACTCCTTTTGTTCTTTAAAATGCAGCTAGTACAAAGTTCTTATCTAAATGTGGAAATTTCACCAGTTTAATTAAATTGTTTGTAAAATGTACTGATGGATGGTAAATTGATGCTTCTGTACAGCTATTTATCCGACTGTTTTTTAAACTGACTTCAGTGAAACCAGTGCAACTTCTGTGGGTGGACCAGGACATAGATATTATGCTGTTTGGTGGTTTAAGTGCCTCAAAAAGTAGGACTGTTCTCAAGTGTGTGATCTTTCCCAGTAGTGAACAATATACTTAAGTTTGCAACTCACCTTCCTTTATCTACCTCTGGTATTTTTGTTGTTGTTGGTTTTTGTTTTTGTTTTTTGCCTGTAACTTTTTTTTGATTCTTTGCTCTTGAGCTCAAACTTTCCATGTCTGGGGACTCTGCTCCCCTCCTAGATGCAGAATTGTCCAAAATCCTGTCATTAAGGGATATTTAGGATTCAGGCTCTCACAGACTTGGGAAGGAGCGGGGAAATGTAGGGCAAGTCCTCTGTTCTTTATTTGACATAATTAATGACAATAAATATGCAACTTCTAACATTACAATATTAGTTATGACCGATTTAGACAAATTAGTAGCATACAGGTGAGCGGTCCAGAGGTGGAGGAAGACATATCCTGGATTTTTTTCCTACATGTAGAAAGCATTTGCGGGACTTTTTTGTTCTTGTAACCAAACCTCCTTATGATCTGATCCCAGCTGATCTTGCCAGCTAAGCCAAATCAGGGTAGGACACTACTGGAATGGCTCTTCAAGGCAGACCCATGGTGCTGCAGAAATTGGTGTTGATCCAAAAGGCTGCAATTTTCATTTTGTCACTGGTGCTGAACCAATGTCCCAGCACTTTGATCTGAAATGGCACTTCCTATAGCAACATAAAACTGAGGCCCTGATTCCTTTAGGGATTTATTCAAACATAGGGGTACTATCCTTGATGTCCTAGCCACATCTGTCTTGGGTAATTAAGTTCCACCTGTCAGTTTCTCTGTAGTGTCTATCAGGAATAATGTTCTTCACATCCTATCCTAAGCTGTTTATGTAACAGTGTGAGCTGTTAAATAGCAACCTGCACTCTACACCAGCAATAGGTAAAGTGTTCTAGGGCTGTGTCTACTTGTTTGTGAAGCATTTTGAAAATCTGCTGGGTTGAAAGGTGCTATATAAATGCAGACAGCTATTTATTGCTTCTGATTTCCTTCCCTCTTTCAGATTATACACTAACAGTGGAGGCGGTGAAACTGAAGCCATTCTTCGTGGCAGGTCACAACTTTGAGATGACATGCAAGGTGTCTTCCCAAAACATCAAGACCCCGCGTTACTCTGTGCTCATTACAGCAGAAAAGCCATTGACGGATCAGTCAAACTCAAATGGAACCACTCGCATAATCTCCTTGAACCAGGATTCCGTGGTAAGACTGGAAGACTGGACAGACCAGACCCGAGTGGATGGTGTGGTCCTGGAGAAGGTTCAGGAGAACGAGTTCCGCTATAGGATGTACCAGACGCAGATGTCTGACGCTGGTCTGTATCGCTGCGTGGTGACCGCCTGGTCCCCAGGCGGTGGTGGCTTGTGGCAAGAGGCAATGAATGGCTTTTCCAATCCCATCCAGATAGATTTCCAAACCTCAGGTCAGTACAGAACTCAATGTGTATGTGCTTTGGGAGGGAGCTGAGTGCTGCACGGTGCTTGTGCCAGTGTCACTAACCTCTGGGGTCATTGCTGCTATTCCTTAGCTCAGTCTGAGAGCATCTCCATGCTGAGACAGGGCTGGTTGCTAGAATGTTGTGTATCTCCACTCCCCAGGCACTTCTCTGCTGTTTATTGTATCTGGTTATATCTTGGAATACTTTAAATGAACTGGGTCTGACATTGGAGTCCTGGCCCACATTCCTTCCTTCGCTAATACAGGCTTGAAAGTCTCTCATGGCATGACCTATCTCTGAGTGAAGAATGGCTACTACGCTTGCCAGCTCAGTCACTATATTGCTGGTATATAACGATTGCTTTGGGAGAGCTTTAATGCTAAAAAGCCATGGAGAATCCTATTTCTGTTCTAAAGCAAACTTAATTAGTTTGGAATAAAATTGCCCAAGTGCATTTCCTATCAATATAATTGCAAAAAATCCAGGAAACTGCCAGTTAAGCCAACTTTAACATTGCAGCAGCTTTTGCTTGTATGCCCCACTACCCAAACATCTTAAAACCCAATCATACTTGGACTCCAAAGTGTGACATGGTATTTTGAATTTCAGCAAATACACAACTGCAGTGCATACATCTGTTCTTCAGAATTGCACTCAAACTCACAACCTTAGCTGCAACATCAACTAGATTAAGCTATTTCCAGTAGACGGATGTTGTCTGTACATGGGTGTGATGTCCGTGTGTACTTGTGTGTGACTGAGGCATCAGGTAGGTGCATTTCTGATTTGTTATATGTTGCATTCAGTTACTTTTTTATGGTGCTGAACTGTCTGGGAAGGTTTAGAGTGGTTATACAAGAGCTGAGGCTGCCCTGGATGTTGATGTTGGCTTAACCAGAGATTTCTTGGATTTTTAGTGATTACATATTTCAAATTCCCCAAGAGCATTTCCATCAAAGTTAACGGCTCCATGGGCAAATTGACCCCGTTTTTTGGGGTTTTTTTTTATGTATCAGTGCAGTTAGCAACTTCATTTTTATCTCTATTCCCGTTCCCCACGTGTTCCTTCACCTTGCACCGTCTCACTCCTTCTCTGTGACCTCATGCACAGCCCAGAGTCACAGTATGTATCTGAAGCTTTGGGGGAAGAGGAATTCTGGGTTTGGTGAGAAGACAGAGGTTTGCACAAACTAGGATCTGTTAATTTCCAGTTGCCCAAATAGTAATGAAATGATCCTCAACCAGCCAGTATCTAAAACTGAAACGTCTTCTGGCAAGGGCCACGGGCTAAGCCTTAAGCAGTTGTTATAAAATGACGTTCTCCATTGCAACTGTGCAGGGCTCTGACGCTGTCAGAAACTAGCCCTACTGAAAGTGCACCTGACCTTAAAGAGCCTGGACAATGTTGAAGACTGAACTTCCAGGTGAGTTTCACTACTAGGCCTTACTATTCCCTCCCCTCTCCCTCTTTGCTTGTAATCATAAAACCGTCATTCTAAAAGCAGACATTACCCATGCTCTGGTCCCATTCAGAGTACCCGGGCTAGTGGCTTATCATTTCAACAGGATGTGTGTTACCTGAATGTTTGTGTTGCCAGTGTACAGAGTAATATGAGAAGCCTGAAAAGGTGAGCCTTGTCCCTCTCCCCAGAGCCACTCCCACCCCCCGAGAAGGGGGTCACTAATACGACTCTTTTGAATGTATTCGTATGGTGTCACTTGGTATTCATGCTAAACAGTTTAAGAACAAGGCACACCATTAATATCTGCAGTATGGAGGAAAACCTGTGAGCTATGTAAGGGATGGGTCTGTTTGTTGCATTGCCATCTTTCCTGGCCAGCCTTCCACCCCCACTTCAAAAGAGAATCTAATTTCCTTTTTCAGTCCTTCCAAGAGAAGAAAAGGCTGTTTCCCAAAATAAATCTGGCAAATAGCAAAGGCTGATTTAAAATTTTCACATTCTCAATTCAAGTTTCATGGCACATGAACAAATGTCAGTCTCGTCCAGTTCTGATTGTAATATCATCTGCACTGGCCTTTCCAGTCCCCCCGAGTAGTAGCTTTTCTAAAAGCTCTCTTGCAGCTCGACCTGCTGCCTCACTTTGAGTGATTAGCTGACGTTTTAAAATCCTATTTGTCTGCAGGTTATTTATTTGGGACCTTGTCTTGAACTGTCTTTATACAGTTTGGATGGGAAATGCTGGTGTTGCCAGACTGAAGCAACTCTGGAGAAAAAGGAACTCCTCAAGCTCAATTAGAAGGGACGTTGGCATACATGCCAAACCAAAAAATGACTTCCTGCTAATTGTTAGGAACAGGGGCACACATGAGAGTGCATACCACACCTCCCTTCCTCTAGCCCCATTCCTATGCCCTGTGCCTTTTTGTTCTGTTCCTGGATTCAGACAGGCGAGTCAAATTTAGAGGAATGATTACAGGCAGATACAACACACCTAGCTTTCTAGGGGGAATGAATGTCTATGGTTGGGCTTACGTAGAAGATGGGTTAAAATACAACTTAAATTCAGGATACATTGTGGATTGAAGTAATAGTTACACAGATGAATAGCAAAGGTAGGGAGAAATTTAAAAGCATAGTTTAAGGAGAAATGTTTTGACTAAGATTTGAAGATTACTCACCAGCCTCAGACAGAAGATGCCCAATAACAGTGAAGGTGCTTATGCAAATTAATTTACCCGTATATCTCTTTCATGTCAGATAGGAGGTGGTATCCTTGTTTTACTATGAGAAAATGGGCACAGTGTCAGGGGTGCTGGAACAATTTGTATAGTGGGGGTGCGGAGAGCCATTGAACCAAACTGTAAACCCTGTATATAATGGAAACCACTTCACGCCGGGGGTGCGGCAGCACTCCTAGTTCCATCACCTATGTGCAGATATTGACTTGATCGAGGTCAAAGTTCAGAGGTGAAAGGTAAGGTCGGCTATTCTACATAGCAGACTCTGCAGAGGGGAAGGCACTCATGAAGACTGTGTGAAGGGAACAAAAGCCAATGGGTGGGGAGTAGTGAGATGAGGTCCTTGACATAGGCTGGAACAAGTCCATGAAGGATTGAAAAAGCTAGAAAGTGCCACTATGCAGTAAATCCTGAACTGAGTGGAGGCCTGATGGGGGTGAACTCTGACTTGCTCCGAACGATGCTTCCATCTTCCGCTTGGTAATAGCGCTGCTTCACCCTCTGGAATTCCTGACCCTTTAGAACAGTCACTGCTGACCAGCAAGGCATTTTAACTGCTGCTGCTGGTTTAAAATCAGGTTACTTATCTAAACAGTTAACAACTGTAGTGTTCCAATCTCCAATTTGAGAAGCTCAAACTATAACAGTATCCTGAGTCCACGCTTTGGGGATAAGGTACAGGGGTGAGAATAAATAAGAAAATAGAGAAACTCTCTCAGCAAAGGAAGTCGTTAATGAGTGTTACGTGAAAGCTTTTAGTGGTTGTAGGAATATCCTTCTGTGTCTCTATTGATTTCTGTTCGGAGCTGGGGGACTTGTTGGATTGGAAGTCCTTTCCTCTAACCCGGCTTCCTCCCAGATCTGTTTTGTCTCAGCTTGGCTGTGTTTCAAGGAAAGCTTTTTTTATGCACATACACCTTGTGAAATGTGACCTGTTTGAACTGCAGGAGGCCTGTAAGATTTTTATATACAAGCTGGAGACTGCACACACAAACTCCAGTATTTCCCACCAATAATAATCTTGAAATGTGGCATTGTTATGAAAAGTTTTTCCATTAATATCTGTGGGAAAATGTCTCCCTCCAGATTCTTTCCAGTGGTGGCACAACTTGCTGGCTGCAGGCAGAGGCCACCTTGTTTCTTTGCTCAGTGCTGAATAAAGATGAATTTACTGCAGTAAATTCATGGTCTGAAACTTAAAGGAAAAGCCTACTTGAAATTCCATTAATTGAAAGATGTGATTAAATCTATATTTCAGAATCACATAAATTAGAAGTATGTGGGAGAGAAGCAGAGGGGAACTACTAGGTATAGTCTATGTACTCCCAAAACCTGAGTCGATTGGAGATTGTTCCCTAGTGGATAGCTTCGTAGATTTTTATGGCCAGAAAGGACCATTGTGATCATCTAGTTTAACCTCCTGCATAACCTGCCACAGGACTTGTTTTAATTTCTGCTGCAAGTCCAATAGCTGTGATTGAATTAAAGCCTATCTTCTAGAAAAACATCCAGTCTTGATTTAAAGATTTCCAGTGATTCTCCAATTCCCTTTTTTTAGTCTACTTTGAAAAGTATCCTGAAATGGAAGAACTGTCATTTCCTTTGGGAGATTATTCTGCAGTCTAATAGTTCTCACTTGTTGGCAAATATTTCTTGATATCCAGTCTGAAATCTCCTTCTCTTAATTTCATGCCATCACTCCTAGTGACATTTCCTGGCACAACCCAAAGCAGTTCTTCTCCCTCCTTAGTACCTACACTCTTCAGATATGTGTACATGTGTCCTCTCTTAATCTGGCCAAACCCTGTATCTATTTAGTTCTTTAAACGCCTCACAAGGTAGTCCCTTTCATAGGGCACACACCTCCAACCCAAAGCTCATGATCCTTCCTAGCCTTCCTTTGGACCAGACTTCTTAATAATTAGAACTACTTGTAACATGTTGAATACTTTCCACCTCAGGGTATAAACCATGCATGCTAGGTGATGTTAGAGCTGCTCCTTCATACAGTGAAACACCCTTGCTAGACCAGTGCCCCAATTCTCATTAACCTAAAGGATCTGTTGTTAGCCCACTTGGAGAAATTCTCTGAGTCCTTTGAGGGCAAAGGTCTATTTGGCAACTGAAAGGTGCTAAATCAACAACCCTGGAGACTGGTGACTACTAAGACTCCGAGCAGTGCTAACTTCTTATTCCACAATATGTCTTTTTTCACTGCACTCACGGGGGATCACCACTGAAAGAGAGGAGTGTTCACTTTCCCATGGCCTTTTCCATCCCCTTGCTGAGCTGGGTAACAAAGGTCTAACTGCATGTGTGGTTTTTGGGATGTGGACCCCTATTGGCTAGGCCTCAGGCTGGGACGAAAACATTCATTTCACCCAGGTCATTGTACAGCCATCAGATAGTAATGGGTTCATCCTTCTTCCTAGCTGCGCCACAGTTGAGCCAGTGACCTAGATGTGAAAAGCTTCCTACTTGTGTACGCAGAGGCACCCAGTCACCCTGCAATTCAGGTGGCTTATCCCATAGGGTTAAATTATTTGCCATCATCCCCCAGATAGTATTTAGAATGGCTTCTCCCACAGCATGGTTACGGGGTGGGTGCAAGGATGTTTTGTGCCCTAGGAGAAACCTCCACCTTGCCCCCCCCCCCCGAGCCCTGTGGCAGCTCTCCGCCCTAAGGTGCCTCTCCCCAGGACAGCTCCTCCCCCCTGCGGCAGCTCCCCCCCCCGCCCTGAGGCACTCCCCCTGGCCTGAGGAGCCATGCGGCAGCTCCCCACCCCAGCTCATCTCTGCTCCGCCTTGTCCCGGAGCACGCTGTCGCCGCTCCACTTCTCCCACCTCCCAGGCTTGCGGCGCCCATCAGCTGTTCGGTGCTGCAAGCCTGGGAGAGAGAGAAGCAGAGCGGGGCGGTGTGCTCAGGGGAGGAGGTGGAGCAGAGGTGAGCTGGGGCGGGGAGCGGTTCCCCTGTGTGCTGCACCCCCCCCTTACTTGCTGCAGGCGGCCCTCTCCGCACCCCCCGCCCCAGGTCCCTCTGCCTAAATGCCGACCATGACCGGGGCTGCCGAAGATCTGGTCGCCGCAGAAGGACCCAAAATGCCGCCCCCCAAATGCTAGCGCCCTAGGCAACCGCCTAGGTCACCTAATGGGTTGCACCGGCCCTGCATGGTTACACAGAGATCCAATACAGTATTTCTGTTCCATAGAAGTGATTTGCTGGTGGTGGTGGTTATAATGTGCTTCTGTAAAATAAGATGTAAGAGAGATAGGAATCGAGCTTGGCTTCACTCTGCTGGCTGCCTCCAGAGAAACCCCAGTGAAGGGTGAAAGCTGGTGAGAGTCAGAAACAAAAGGGAATTTAAGAAGCATCTTGGTGTAATCTTCAACTCTGGATTACATCTGTGAATGAGCTCATTACACAGCAATGTTTTATCACTTGTTTTGGAAGGAGCAAAGATAAACCAAGAACTGTTGAAATGTGAGCTGCGTATTTGTTGTTAAACTTGTGATTAAAATAAAACTCTGCCCTCTGCTAACCCGGAGATCTGACTTCTCCCTTTCCTTCTCTTTCTGCATCACTCACTCACTTGATCAAATATATTTGTCTTAATTAGGGAAGTGAATGAAGTGCAATACAGCAGAAACTCCCTGGCAAGAAATCCCTGTATTTTCTACCCTTTATTAGTGGGTAGAAATATGTTTAGTCATCATCGTTTTTTCCCCTCGTCAATTTGTAGTTGGGAATGTAAACCACAGATTAAAGTACAGAGGGTTCTTTCCAGTAATAACTATTATGAAATTTGGGATGGTGCTGGTTAGGGAAATCTCTATAGAAAGAATAAAGGCAGTGGGGGAGGTTGAGAGGAGTTTATTACTTGGAGAAGAGCAGATTATGGTCTCTTCAGTGCAGTAGTGGATGGCTTAGTGCCAGGGCAGTTATGAGTAATATTTTTGAATAGAGAGAATTTGCAGATTGCATCAATTTTTCCTCGCATGGTTTATGGCACTGCCTGATTTCAAGGAGAAAAGGCCCACTACAATGATTGCTGTCTGGCTGTTGAGGAAGAGAGTATGTGACAGAATTCCTTGTTTGTACTTCTGTTTCTGAGCCACAGTTACCTTGGGCAAGTTACTTAACTTCTCCGTCCCCCACTTTTCCCATCTATAAAATAGGGATAATACTTGTCTACATGAAGCTAAATTTGATTTTTGTATAGTGCTTTGAGAACACAGTCTAAAATGCAGTATAGAAGGCCAGACGTTAAGATTGCCACCTTCCATTAGAAATCCTTTTTCCCATTACTTCTAACTTTCTGAAACATTTATTTTCTGCACTTTACTTGGTCTTGATCCAGCGATCTAGAAAGATCGATTGCTATCAATTCAGCTGTTTTTATTTTAAATTCTCTGCATGAGTCTTTAAAAAATAAAAGGAAAACAATCCTTAAACTCAGAGGTTTTGTGCAAGTATAACTCAATCAAGTAAGCCAGTTTTGTTCAAGCCTGGCTTCTTGTGTAGATGTCTTTGAGCTCTAAGGAATAAACCAAGCTTGATGTTATTTGAACCATTAGCTTTTTTCAGTGAATCCACAGATGAAATTGCTATAGCTTTTTAAAAAAATCTAAAGCTAAGTCACTTCAAACTGCTAGGCACTGAGATGTTCTCTGTTTTTTGGATTGAACTAAACTCTCTGGCCCAGCATTTTGGCCAGGAGAGTTAACCAGCAGTGGCATTCAGGAGGAATTAAACCAAATAAATCCTGGTCCTGGAATTTACAAATTCCCATTTAGCAACTTTGACTCTTGGTTGTTTTTTAAATTATGCTTAACCTCATTCCTCCCTAACCTCCCACTCCCAAAATCAAGGTGGTGTAATGTTGGACTTGAGTAATCAGTCTTTCAAAAATGAAGAGCTGTGGTTGAAAGATCTATTTTAACTTTGTCATTATGTTTATAGCGTTTTAATATAACAACTTTTTAATCTTTACAACCATAATATAGTAGAATAAAAACAGGTATTCCGTATTACCTGAGTATGTACCACAGTTTACTGTCTGAGTTCGATCTTGGTTTGATTTTTAAGTTTCAATGAGATTTACAAAATGTCAACTTAATTTCAGAACTAGGGAACCAGTTTTCCTCAAAGAATGCTTGTCTGAAAAGTTTATGTTCAAACTTTTTCATTGGATTTCTTAGCTTGAGTCAAAGCTAAATTGGCTTTGACGTTGATTTTTCCAAACTTGAGGTCATTCAGCTTTAAATGTTCCAGACTTTAAACCTACCGAATAATATTTTCAAACTTGGCTTGATTTAGGTCTCAGTGAGATCTATAAAACAAGTCATGTGATTGTCTGTACTGTAACTGAAAATTCTGTTTGTCGTTTGTAATAGTGACTGTCCATATTTTAAAGTATTAAGTACAGGCAACAGGGTTAAGATGGAGCTATGAGCGTGAGGTAAAACCAACCTGATTTTCACCAGTGTCCCAGAAGTCTTTACTGTTGCTCATTTAAGTTGGGTGCCCTGTGCTAAGAGGCATGCCTGAAAGCTGTATGCTGTTGCACTGATGCCAGTGCTTGCCAAGATGCTTTTCTTAGAGCCCTCAGAAAGAAAATGCCCAGGTAGCGGATTTTTTGCTATGTATGCTTTAGCTGACAGATCACAGCATTGTTTTTCTGTGGGAGTGGTTCACTGATCATTCCTGCTTATCTATTCCTATTAGCTCAAGGCAATAGCACTCTGAAAATAAAGATTACTTTCAGCTGCCTTTTTTTTTTTTTAATTTAAGGAATGGGGACTTGGTGGCTGCAGGGGACTTTTAGGGAGTTATGGAGCACTTCACAGCTAGGTCACTAGTACAAATCCTGCCCAAGTGGGTAGCAACCAAAACGTGTTACTTTCTGATGGTGTTTCAGTGGCCTGCGTGACATAGAGTTGGTCATCTCAGTCCAATTCCTGGTTAAGTGCCCACATCACAAACAATCATAACCATGAGCATTGATTGTCCTCAGGTACTTGCAACTTCTGCAGAGGGACAAATAATTGAATGAGCCATGAGCTTATCTCTGAAGGTGGTCTCTTCAGGCCAGAGGTCAGGGACATTGGTGTGAACAGTGGGATGGTGCCTCACTGGGAAAGTGTTCCCCTCGAAGGATGATGGCATTCTTCCCTCCTCCTAACTTTCTTTGTGCTTCAGGGTCAATTTTCCCCAGTGTGGAGATGATTTGCAGGAATTGTGTACTCTGGAAGGGAACTAATGATTTCCCGCTGGTTACTGTGGTTTACCTAGGGGAAGTGTGATCATTAAATGATGGACATAGGGAAGCAGCTGCTCTATTTGTTGCATCAGTATTGCCCTAGAAACTTGGGCATGCTGGTGACAAGCAGGGAAATGCAGCTGATGGTCTGAAAGCAGAAATTCTCTTTTATAAGAGATGAAAACATTTGATCTGATAATGACCTGAGCACTTTGAATTCTGCTTTTAAGTTCTTTTATGGTAAAGGGTGCTCAGATTCTGCCCAGCTGAGAAGCTGCACTGGCAACTTGCTGGGGCCTTGATGGCTGCAATCAATGTCTATAAAATGGAGTAGATCGCAGATGACCTCATCTTTAATATAGAGACGTGACCTGCAGAAACTACAGGTCACAATGTGTGATGTTCTGCGTTGATAACTCTCCTCTCTGCCTACACACACACACAGAGTATCGAGGCTATGCTTTTGAAACACTCAGCAGAGCAAAGTGACATTGATAAAGATCAGACAATTCTTCTCTCACTCTCTGTCCATGGTCTCTAGGGAAGTATGTACAAGAACGCAAGCTTGATTCTCTTCTCCCTACCAACCAAGTGGCAGGATCTGTGGGAATGCAGTGATTCTCTCCTGACCTGAAGTGAGAGTTCACTCACTGATGCTGAATCGCTGAATTGCTTACTGTAAAATGGAGTGCATATAATACAGGATACAGTGATTATGGTTGCCATTCAAATTCAGTCTATACTGCAGCACATTAGACTCTGGGAGGGCAGTGGTACTGCAAGCAAACATGGCAATCTCTTTGATGTTTTATAAATTTAAATAAAATCAAATGAAGGGATGCTGGCCTGAACGTGATGGTTAACATTGGCTTTGTAACAAGTGTGTTAGCATCTTTAATTTCTAGCTGCACAGCTCACTGAAGACTAACAGGAAAGAGCTTAATTTGTTTTATTTGAAGGATAAACATAACAACACCTTTAATGGCAATGAGATTGCTGGCTATCCTTGGAAACAATTTGAATTTTCATAGGAAGATCTTGGACAGAGTCTGAGGAAGTGGTCATGCTAATATTCCTTCCCTTTTCCTTGCGGGGAACTGGGGGGGTGGGGGGCTCAACGTGTTAACTTTTAAAATGTGTGTGTATTATAATGCATTTATAAGGCACCCATCACAATAGCATCTGAACTTCATAAAATTCTGGGTCTCTTAAATGTTCTATGTTACTCTTAAATGTAAATATGTTCTAGCAGACTCTTCAAGTCTCAACCAATAGTTCATACAACTTCTAAGGCTTCTTTGTTCATTTATCGCCATGTTTTCAGGGACATCTTACACTTTTATATAATGCCTTTCATGTGACAGCGGTTTTATAAACTTGCATAGGTAGACGTTGCTTCATCGCTGCCAAAATGCAGCCATTTCGGGGAGGGGGACGGGGGGAAATGAGAGACTTAACTGCACACAAGAATGTTGCACTACAGTTTAACAGAAAGTAAAGAAAATTATGCCCATTTGAAATCATAGGGCAAATTTAAGAAACCACAAAGTAATTGCTTCCTCTTAATTGGAATTTTGGCTCTTGTAAAAAGTGCTCTGTAATCTATGTGGACCACAAATAGTCAGCCCTCTGCGGTCTTCAATATCTCAACCAAAAGGTTACACTTCCAGTGGCACAATGCCCTAATTCCATTCCAGAGCATTGGTTCAGTAGTAACGTGAAGAACAAGTACAATCTAACTCAGTCGCTAGTACAGCTTCCTACAGAAACCTGGATTTTCCTAGGAGGTTTCCCATCAGAAACCTGGCGGGACACTGCAAGAGTTATGAAGAGTATTGCAATTAAAGTAGGGCCTAGACCACAGAATGATGGAGACAACCATAGATGGTGCTGTCTAGTTTCTCACCTCTGTGGTAGGTGAACCCTTATTTTAGTGGAGGACTCATATTATGGGATAGTCAGATATCTGTCGTTCAGTCTTCTGCCTACAAAAGAGGTACAGTTCTAGCCATGTAAACCTATGTGAAGTACCATCACTGTCATTAATTTTGCACCACGGATTTGGTACTGGTCAAAAGTGGGTGTCTTGATCCTAAAGGCTTTTCTGTGGTGCACATCACCATAGTAGCTGAGCATCTCACCACACCCCTGTGAGGGTATATCCATATCACCATTGTACAGCTGGAGGAGTTCAGACACAGATGTTTTGACTTGCCTAGGATCATAGAAGAAGTTGTATATGGTAAAGCCAGGACCCGTATAAAATCATATGGAATTGTGGCCATATAATAAAGGTTACATGGTTTAAAAGGTGAGTTGGGCTTTGTTCAGCTCCTAATAGATATGTCCACATCACACACATCAGTGGCTCTACAATCAAAGCGGGGGCGTGTGTGTGTGTGTGTCCGTCCAAGACTGAACAGGTGAAAGATGCGCACAGGGGCCTCCTCCAGGGCAAGTGGGAGGCACACTGGCAGAGGACAGTGTGGGGTAAACTCCTGCTGCCATACTGTGCCTGTTCTATGAATCAGTAGAGGACATCAGAGCTGGTGATTGGTACTTTCCACCGGCAAATCAGTGTCCTAAAGAATATGTAAGTGGCTCCATAAATCTTCACTCTGGGAGCAAAGGCAATATAATAGTCATCTGATATCAGAGCGCTTCACAAACTAACGTAGATTGGTTTAAGCACTGGTTAAAAGCTTTTGGGTAACACAAAGAAGGAACCTTGAATGAATAATGGGATTAAATTGCTGTCTTTTAGGTCCTGTGTTTAATGTCTCGATGCATTCGGACAACCCGACGGTTTACCAGGGCGAGCTGGCAGATCTGCTCTGCATTGTCACCATCGACAGAGCGGCACTTGAGCCAGGTACCCCACTGAACTTTATTTCATTTTTGTGTTTTGGAAATAACTCAGTTACCTTCACTGTACTGTACAACACTGGCAATTGGTACACTATTCGAATAGGTCTAAAAATCAAGAACCACCACAAAGCCCCATAGTACAAGTCAAAGCAATGGAGGATATAGAAGATACAGGCCAAAAGGTTATGTGTGTATATATAAAACAAACTGGTAGGTTCTCATTTCATATCCTAGTGAAGAGGGGTCCTCATCACAAATCTCCATTACTGTTCACACTAACAGTCCCCATCGCTGGCAGTCTCAGCAAAGAGCCAAAGATTGAATGCGCTGTGGGTCAGTCACCCTTAGTTAGGAAGGAGATTCAGTGTGGGAAAAAGTTGTGTATCTTCTGTGGATAGTCATTAAATCTCCACGTGTCAGCTTAGCACTGTTTGCCCAACACTAAACTTACTTTATATCTTGTTTTTACCATTTTAAAATTTAGCCAAGATGCTAACAATCCTTTCTCATTGCTGATCTCGTTAGTAATGAGCCTGCTTCTAGATTCAGGAGCTTTTGTATGAAATATCAAGAAGAAATGTTGCACTCTGTTCATTGCTAACATGGCAGGATGCACACTGAATGCAAACTTTAAAAGGCTGTGAGGTTCAGAGGAGCACCAAAAGTTCAGATGTCTGCTTGACACTAGCATGGCTGATCCTGATTTGGGGTAAAAATACCGTGAAATAGCTTTAAATGATATATTTGTGCTTTGAGAGCTCAAAAACAAACAAAAAACTTAGGCTTGATGAGAGTTTTGGATGAAGGTTTAGCTTGGTTTATATTCTCTTCAATTTGTCCCTATTTGTTATGTAAATTAATATGTGTGATACTTATGACCTCTGGAAGCATGATGCTTCTCCAAAAAAGAATAAATAGATCTCTTTTTAGTATAGAAGCTCAGAACATGACATACCAAGAGTTACTCAAGACTCACCACCTTATAAAGTTCCAGGCTAGCCAGGTATATATGAATATAGAGGCAAATGCAGTGCGGAAATAGTCGGCTAAGTTACTGCTCTGTGCTGCCTGTGAAAATATGAGTGAAGACTATAGTGGGAATGGTGGAAACCTGGTTTGAGTGTCTTAGGGTATGTCTACACTACAAGAGTAGTTCGATTCAACTTAAGTCGAATTTGTGGAATCGACCTTACGAAGTCGAATTTGTGTATCCACACTAAGGACACTAATTCGACTTTGTGAGTCCACACTAACAGGGCAAGCGTCGACTTTGGAAGCGGTGCACTGTGGGCAGCTATCCTACAGTTCCCGCAGTCCCCGCTGCCCATTGGAATGCTGGGTAGAGCCCCCAATGCCTGCTGGGGGAAAAAATGTGTCGAGGGTGGTTTTGGGTAACTGTCATCATTGAACCGTCACTCCCGCCCTCCCTCCCTGAAAGCGCCTGCGGGCAATCTGTTCGTGCACTTTTCTGGTCAGTGACAGCGTGGATGCCACAGCACTGCGAGCATGGAGCCCGCTGCAGTTATGGCCGTTGTCAACTCCTCGCACCTTATCGTCCACCTCTTCCACAGTCAGCTGCTGAGAAATAGGGCTACTTTTCAATGGTGCTGCAAGCACTGGTGGACCATAGGGGACGTTTTACCAACATCAACGTCGGGTGGCCGGGCAAGGTTCATGACGCGCGTATTTTCAGGAACTCTGGTCTGTTTAGACGCCTGCAGGCAGGTAGTTTCTTCCCGGACCACAAAATAACTGTTGGGGATGTGCAGATGCCTATAGTGATCCTCGGGGACCCAGCCTACCCGCTAATGCCCTGGCTCATGAAGCCCTATATAGGCGCCTTGGACAGTGACAGGAACTCTTCAACTACCGGCTGAGCAAGTGCAGAATGGTGGTGGAGTGTTCTTTCGGACGTCTCAAGGGGAGATGGCGAAGCTTACTGACTCGCTGGGATCTCAGCGAAACCAATATCCCCATTGTTATTGCAGCTTGCTGTGTGCTCCACAATCTCTGTGAGAGCAAGGGGGAGACTTTTATGGAGGGATGGGAGGTTGAGGCAAATCGCCTGGCTGCTGATTACACTCAGCCTGACACCTGTGCTATTAGAAGAGCCCAGCGGGAAGCGCTGTACATCCAGGAGGCTTTGAAACCTAGGTTCCCCAGCAAGCAGCGTGACCTGTGACTGTTCAGTTTCTTTACAGAGAAGCTGAACCTGCCCCTGTTTCTTTACCCAGTTACTGTTGACTATCCTCTGCAGTTACATACCCCGTTTTCCCCCTTCCAACACACGTGTAAAAATAAAATACATGTTCCATTGTTACTTAACAAAGGTTTCTTTATTAATGACTTTGCGTTAAAGGGTTGAAACTGGGACGCAGACTGTGCTGGGTAGGGTGTGCGGTGATGTAAAGACCGCCTCTAAACTCGAGGAATGACAGGCTCCTGCTCCTAGAGCGGTCCGCAGTGCCAGACTGGTTGTTTCAACGGAGCCTGCCATCCCTCCTTTTTGGGATTCTGTGTGCGGGGGGCTATGTGACCTTGTTGCGGAGGAGGACGGATACAGATTCCCCTGCTGCGTGGCTCTGTGGTCCAGGACAAGGACCGCTGCATAAGATCTGTAACCGCCCTCCCCCGCTTCAAAGTCACGTCCCCCCCCACCCACACAGAACCTGGAAACCACCTCCCATACCGACCAGGGTGCCTACTGACTGCATTGTGTGTGTGACCTGCTGCTGATCCTGCCCCCGTGTCTGTACCCTGGTAAAGGTGACTGTCCTATGCAATTACCAACCCCCTTCCCCACCCCCGCCTTCAAACACAGTCTTCTGTAAAAAAAAAAAAAATGACGGAAACAGTAAATAACAGCAAAGTATTTTTAATAATTAACTAGACAGTTAGGGGATGAAACTGGGATTGAGGCTTGGGTGAGTCAGGAAGGGAAGGACTTCTCAAAATTTAGGGAATGAGAGCTTTTGGGTACTTGAGCACTCTGCTGGGGTGCAGTGACAGTTTTCACGGCCCCTGGCACCCCTCCTTCTGGTTATTTTGGGTGAGGGGGGTATGGGACTTTGTGGCGGGGGAGGGCGGTTGCAGATACACTGCAGGGGGGCTCTGTCCTCCTGCCTGCGGTCCTGCAGAACATCCACAAGGCGCCGGAGTGTGTCCGTTTGCTCCCTCATTAGTCCAAGCAGCGTTTGAGTCTCCTGCTTGTCTTCCTCACGCCACCTCTCCTCCCGTTCGCTGTGTGAGCGCTGGTACAGAGAGAGGGTCTCCCTCCACTGGCTCTGCTGGTCCGCCTCGGCTCGGGAGCAGCCCATAAGTTCAGCGAACATCTCGTCCTGTGTCTTTTTCTTTCGCCGCCTAATCTTTGCCAGCCGCTGTGAGGGGGATGCTGGGGCAGGTCTGGAGACAGTCGAAGCTGTGTGATGGGAAAAAGGGAGTGAATTCCTTGCAAAGATACATTTCTGCGAACAATGAACACAGTCTAGTCTGTGTCTGTGAACAAGAGCATGCACAGCACCTATCTCGTGCGCACTCCTGCTGCAGGCAATCCGGAAAGCATAAGCTCTGCCCCTGTTCCACCCCATCGCAGTCTCCCCCGACCCTTGGAAATCTGGGTTGAGATCCCAGTGCCTGATGGGGCAAAAATCATTGTCGCGGGTGGTTCTGGGTAAATGTCGTCAGTCATTCCTTCCTCCGGGAAAGCAACGGCAGACAATCATTTCGAGCCCTTTTTCCCTGGATTACCCTGGCAGACGCCATAGCGTGGCAACCATGGAGCCTTTTTTGCCTTTTGTCACTGTCACCATATGTGTACTAGATGCCGCGGACAGAGGCGATTCAGCAGCGCTACACAGCAGCATTCATTTGCTTTTGCATGACAGCAGAGATGGTTAGCAGCCGTTCTGTACCGTCTACCATGCCATTGTAAATTGGCAATGTGATGACGGTTACCAGTCCTACTGCACTATACCTTCTGCTGCTGTCATAGGTGCCCCTGGCCGAGATCAGCCGGGGGCGCAAAAGACAAAACTGGGAATGACTCCCCGAGTCAATCCCTCCTTTATGGTATCTAAAAATAGAATCAGTCCTGCCTAGAATATGGGGCAAGTGTACTAGGGTTCCAGTGTATCAGAGAACTAAAGAGCACAGCCGCTCCATGTCAGATCATGCAGGAATGATGAGCCGCATGCCATTCACAGGAGGTGCCCCTGCAACAACCCCACCTGTTGCTTCCCTCCTCCCCCAGCCTTCCTGGGCTACCGTTGCAGTGTCCCCCCATTTGTGTGCTGAAGTAATAAAGAATGCAGGAATAAGAAACAGTGACTTGTTACTGAAATGAAATGAGGGGAAGGCAGCCTCCTGCTGCTATGATAGTCCAGGCAGTACAGAATCTTTTCTTTACACATGAAGGGCGGGGGCTGATGGAGCTCAGCCCCCTGTTGCTATGATGAAGATGGTTAGCAGGCCGTCTACTTATGGGCTGATGACGAGGACGGATAGCAGTCCTACTGCACTACACCATCTGCCACAAGGCTGATGATGACGACGAATACCAGTCGTATTGTACCGTCAGCCACCCATGATGCGGGGTGGGGGGGGGGAGGATGCCGCAGCATCGCGTCTACCAGCAGCATTCAGTACACATAGGGTGACATTTAAAAGAGTCAAGAGACGATTTTTTTCCCTTTTCCTTCTGGGGGTGGGGGAGGGGGGTACATTGACTAGCTATGCCCTGAACCACAGCGGACAATGTGTTTGACCGTACAGGTATTGGGAGCTCAGCCAAGAATGCAAATACTTTTCGGAGACTGCAGGAACTGTGGGATAGCTTGCATCCTCAGTCCCCCCTCCCTCCCTCCATGAGCGTCCATTTGATTCTTTGGCTTTCCGTTACGCTTGTCACGCAGCAGCGTGCTGAGTCTCTGCTACGCCGTCTGTCTGGAGATTTTTAAAAAATACTTTGGACCAGGCGTAACATTACAGTAATTCCCCTAATTAGATGCAGGAGTCGCCGAGCGAGATCACCCTGAGGAGGGTCAGTGAAGGAGATAGAGAGCGCGTGCTGCGCGAAAGCCAGCACAAACCAGGGGCCTATGCTGCCATGCTCGGGGAGGCAATGCTCCCAGAATATCTCATGAAAGCCTGGCGCGGAAAAGTGTGCTACCACGGAGCACCCAATAAGGCAGCTCTCCCCAGGAACCTCCTGCGGAGGCTTTTCGATTACCTCCAGGAGAGCTTCGTGGAGATCTCCCAGGAGGATTTCTGTTCTATCCCCATATATATATATATACCTCCTTTTCACATAGTTCAGATTCCTGTTCCATTAATAATAAAAGTTTACATGTTTAAAGCACTTACCGACTGATCCTTCCCCTGATTCAGGGTCCGGGTTAACGGCCGGGGAGGATTGGTAGGGGATCTCCGTGAGGGTGATGAAGAGATCCTGGCTGTCGGGGAAACCAGCGTTGTAAGCGCTGTTGACTACCTCCTCCTCCTCATCTCCTTCCTCATCTTCCCCGTCCGCGAACATCGCCGAGGAACTGGCCGTCGACATTATCCCATCGTCGGAGTCCACGGTCACTGGTGGGGCAGTGGTGGCAGACCCACCGAGAATGGCATGCAGTGCCTCGTAGAAGCGGCATGTCTGGGGCTGGGCTCCGGAGCGTCCGTTTGCCGCTTTGGTCTTCTGGTAGCCTTGTCTCAGGTCCTTGATTTTCACGCGGCACTGCGTTGCATCCCGGCTGTATCCTCTGTCTCTCATGGCTTTGGAGACCTTCTCATAGGTCTTTGCATTCCGTTTTTTGGAGCGCAGCTCCGAAAGCACAGACTCCTAGCCCCACACACCGAGCAGATCCAAGACTTCCCGGTCAGTCCATGCTGGGGCCCTCTTTCTATTCAGAGATTGCATGGACTCCTCTGCTGGAGAGCTCTGCATCGTTGCCGGTGCTGCTGAGCTCGCCCCGATGTCCAACCAGGAAATGAGATTCAAACTGGCCAGACAGGAAAAGGAATTCAAATTTTCCCGGGGCTTTTCCTGTGTGGCTGATCAGAACATCCAAGCTCGGACTGCTGTCCAGAGCGTCAACAGAGTGATGCACTGTGGGATAGCTCCCGGAGCTACTAAGGTCTATTTCCGTCCACACCTAGCCTAATTCGACATAGCCATGTCGAATTTGGTGCTACTCCCCTCGTCGGGGAGGAGTACAGAATTCGAACTAAAGAGCCCTCTAGGTCGAACTAATTAGCTTCCTGGTGTGGACGGGTGCACGGTTAAGTCGAATTAACGCTGCTAAATTCGACATAAACTCCTAGTGTAGACCAGGCCTTATTTGAATTGGTCGGTGGGGAGAAAGTTGAGTAAACTTTAGTGTCTACAAGATTCATAACCCTGGAGAATGGGCGCGGTCTGCAGCAATATAATTGTGTTCTTTTTGTGCCCCAATCTGAAAAGCACACTAAGGACAGAAGACCCCTTTAGGAATCGGCAGACAGTTTAGCCTCCATGGCTCATTTTCAGTTCTTGATGCCTCTGAGATTTCCAACAAGGAAGCCACTCAGTGTACATTGTAGTGAGGTTTATTATATGACTGATCTGGGGGTATGTGGTGAATGAGAGATTGGAGGTATCCGGACAAAGGGTGGAAGGATGATAGAGAACAGAGTTTTACATTGGAAAGGTGATCTCTCCAGGGAACTGCCAGTCCCTATGGCCAAGGTGTGAATGGTGCAGTCTCATTGGAGTTGAGATGATTATTGAAAGCACTGATAGTGCTGAGAATTAGAAATGTCCCTGTCACCCAGAGCAGTCAGTGCAGAGTTTCCATTATCATAACACTGAAGATCTTTGTAATCGATTCTGCTTCTGGGAGTTGTCTCATTGTGCTTGGCAGATCTCTGTTTCCACAGATTCTTAGGTCTGTAGCAGCTGGGCAAACAGACCCGTATTCAGGTTGTACAGTGGACGTGCACAGCAGGGAATGACTAAGTGTGGAATTGTGACAGGTGTCCAGTGGTCTGTGCAAACATTGTTTAACACGATTTGAGATTCAGACCAGTCCCATCTGTGTCCTCCTGGAGAAGCCACATCTGGGTGCTTCAGGCATGCTTGGCAGCTCTCCAGCCCTCTGCTGGACCTGTGGATGGGAGTCTGATATCTTTTTGACCTGTTGGTAGCCTGGACTATATTTAGTGAGACATCTCTCCATATCACAACATTTAATTCACAATTAGAATTAATAACCCAATCTTAGCAGAGATGTCAAGGAAATGAACAGACCATGGAACACCCCCCCCCCCCTCCCGAATTGGAACTGACACACAATGCTGGGGAAAGCTTGCACCAATTGAATACATACAGGAGAGTTGATGTACTTTCTGGGTTGACTGGGGCTGGGAGGATTTCTGAGTCTCTTGAGATAACTGGATCAATGTATTACAGGTCTCCCTCTGTCCCCCAGGGTGTGGGAAGTTAAGTGAAGGCAGAGCAGACATCACTGCTCTGCCAACTGTCAGCTTAACTTGCACAGAGAGAGAGCACCACCCTTGGCCCAGCCTGCATCTTCTGGAAATCATAGAAGTCAAGTCTCCATATTAAATACTTGCTGTTTTGGTCTCTGACATTCCAGAATTGTTCATTCTAGGTTATCTCATGAACACAGAAGAGCCAGTGGATTTGAGAGGATCTTTTTTTTTTCCTCCCCAGGCGGCAGACATGTTGTTGAGGGCATTACGCCCAGATTTATGCTGAACAATTTCTATCTAAGCTCTCCTTCACAAGTGTGCAATTCTAATAGATGTTTATATTTCATGGAGTAAGGAAGGGAAACATCTGGGGTGATCTATTTACACACTCAATTTTCATAGCCATCTGTGCAAAGTACTTATAGGAAGATTTTGAAATATTTGCTGTGCTTTAGAGAAGACAGTGTCCTTCGCTTTATCTGTCACCCAATCCTCCTTTTGTTACGCCCAGGGTCAATTAGAGTACTTACAATGCTACTGGTTCTAGGTCAGACTTAGGTGGGGCAGTGTACCATGTCTTAGCTAGCTGAACATTTATCCATCATTGAAGGCACTTTTGGATGTGTCCCTTAGTGCTCTGCTCTGGCTGCAACCCTATTCAAAGAAGTGCTGCTGCTGCTTTGAGCCCCCTCCTGGAGTGTGCATTATGGAGGGTTGGGACACACTGGAACATCTGTCCCTTACAGATTCTTCATCTGGGAGAGCCAGTTTGTTAGTTTAACAGCTGTGATTGGTGCACTGAATTTGAATAGGGAAAAAAATATATTTTACTTCTTTGAATAAGATAGTGCCTCTGGTGCCTCTAGGGCCGAGTCTCTTCTATTAGTTCTGTAAAAATTCTTATTCTAACAGATAACAATGTCTCCCAAATGACCCCTTCATAGGCCTGTATTCTCAGGTACTTGAGAGTATTACGGTGCCTCTCTCTGAAAAAGTAGTTTTATGTGCTCCAGACAGACCCAGTGAGTGCCCTGGAAAATTAACAAAGCCAGCTTCTTTATCTATCGTGAAGTGGTACTCTCAGCTCTCTAGGAAGCCCTGTTCAACCTCATATAAATTTAGTAAACAAAAAGGGGTTTCAAAATTGTGATTCAGCACAATTGCAAGAGGCTAAAAGAGCTCTGTTCTGTCGAGTGGAAGTGTGTAATGTGTAGTAGCTGGGCTGGGAATAGGATTCACTGTCCTGAGGACTGAGTGGCCAGGAAAGTAGCTAAAACCCAGACAGCTTAGTCCTGTGTGTCAAATTGGAATATGCATAACGATGTGCCTTACATGTTGATGATTCTAGCCAGCCTGGAGGGAGAAAGCAGGACACCACCACATTAGTCTGCCTGTAGAGAGGACCTGAGAGTTTCATGACCCAAAGGGATCATGAGCTCCCTGGATTTGTCACTGGGATATTATATTTCTCCCTCATAATATCACAGGGTGCATTTAGCTTCTCTTTTCCTGGTGCCTGATATCAACTAATATAAGACTGTATGGCAGGGGCAGGGAAGAATGGCAGTGAATTTGTGGTGACAGTGATCTGTTCCAGTGATCCAAAAATTAAGACTTTTTTTGTTCCCCGGTTAAAATTGATACTTAGTATGAACAACTGACATGGGGATGGAGGAAAGATTTTCTTGCTTTTGGGGATGCCAGTGTATAACCAAATATTTAAATATGCTGTTTAATTGATCAGATCCTGGGAGCAGCTGGACATATTTGCTACTAATCTTTAGAGAGCACCGAATTCATGTCCTGCTGTTGCTAAATTTCCTAATATTTTGTAATGTGAAAAATCACACAAAACTCAGGAATAAAGCAAATGATTTTGGCACACAGGCCCTTCAAGGGATATAGTAATGAGGAAATCTTTCAGGCAGACAAACTCTCCCCCTGATTCTCTTGAGTGTGTTGGTACTGAGTCACTAATTGCGCACTGTGTATACTGATTAATAAGATATGTTGGCATAATACTATTATGCCACGGTGTAATTACAAAAAGCTAGATCTGGCATTCTCAAAATGACAGCAAGATCTTGTAACTTTCAACTCAATATCTCTGTATGAAGGAAAAAGAGAACCTCAAATTAACAGTATAATTTTAAACAGAAAACAATTCTTCAAAGGTATGAATTTGCCTGAGAGGTTAAAAAGACTTGTCTGTTAAAATTTTGTTCTGCAAGTGTAACCGTGTGTGACTGGGGACTTGGGGGAGGCAATGGGTCAGAGCTGTGTCATCTTTGATGTCATGTATCCTGGAGAATGTCCAAGTGTTCTTACTATAACTGGATCGAGCTTGTCTGATGTACAGTATGCGGAAGTAAGAGGCATTTATGAGTAATGTATATCTTCAGAGATTGGGTGTAGCCAGGATGTGTGGACCTGTTACCTCAGTCACAGTTTCGAACTCAATCCAGCTTGGTGGAGACAAAAAAGCTAGTGGCTGTCTTAATGATCTTTGGAATGAGTGGATGTTCTCAGTCTGGCTTCTTGTTGACTGGTGCCCACGACCACGTTCGGCACTAACAGGCCCCTTTTTTAGAAGTCTCCGCAGCCAAGAACTGACTGGGCTATGGAGATGGAACTGTTCTCCTAGAAGTGGTCGGTTCAGGTACAGAATGAGGGACACTGGTGGTGGTGAAGGGAGCAGGCAAGACAGAGGGTGAAATCCTGGCCCTATTGAAACAAAGGAGATTTTTTCCCCCTTCACTTCAGGTGGGCCAGGATGTCACCCTGAGTAACTAAAAGTAGCCTCTGCAGTTACAGGAAGTAGGGGTGAGCTCCATGGATTGTCTGTCAACAAGTGTGCTTCAGGGCATTAACTGATCCCCCAGGTGGGGTTGGGTAATGTTTCCCTTCTCCAGAACTGCAAAATACACCAGGTACTTTTATGGGGGTTCTGTGGCATCTTCTGGTATTGGCCATTGTTGCAGAACTTACTGGGTGAATGGACTATCTGGGGATGCCAATGTCTTTTGCTATATAGTGTATCTGCTGTCTTTCCTTCTTTTCATTACAGAAGACGTTGTACATGAAAATAGGACATTTTATTCCATAGCGTTTATCTGCTCCTGCTACATATTTCAATCCTGCTTATGGGTACTCCCAGGTCAATTAATCATATTACAAACAGAATTATCCCCTCCAATATAGGAATAAGTAACAGGATTTGAAATGCAATATGTATCTATTAGAGAGACAAGGTAGGTGAGGTAATATCTTTTATTTTACACAGAGCTTTTCTTCAGGTCCTTCCTGAAACGTGAAGAAGAGCTCTGTGTAAGCTCGATCACTTGTCTCTCTCACCAGCAGAATTTGGTCCAATAAAAGATATTACCTCACCCACCTTGTCTTTCTAATCTCCTGGAACCATCATGGCTACAACTCTGTGTGCATACATAGATGTGGCACCTGCTAACTACAGATACCCCCTGCAAGTGTAGGGTAGGGCTAGGTATTGAGATTGAAGCTCAAATCAGGACTGATGGTGCTGATATCCTGCAAAGTGTTAGTGATATTTTGGTTGGACCTTACTCAGAAATGGAAAACATGGACCCTTTCCAGTTTTAGATCTGACGTGGATCCAAAATTGTACAGACTGGCTTGGATATGGGAATTCAACTAATTCATATTCAGTATCTCCTTTTTCCGCCACCGATCTGTATCCAAAATGCATAAGGACGTGGGCTTCAATTTTGGCCCATCTCTGTGCTTAATATGTAGGGGAATAAGAGATGCAGATAATGTATAGAAGCAGCAGAATTGTGTGCAAGGCTGCATCCTCATTACACGCAAAGCCATGCTACCTACTACTACATCTGAGGCACTTGTGTGGTAAGAATTGCTCAACACAGATTTCCTTTGACAGTGTGGGCTACTGATTATTTAGTTAAGAACAGTATTATCTGTGTGCTGTGTATTATCTAGAGCCCATTGATTACAATGTGGCCAGGCTGGCAGACCTCAGGATAAAGTCCCTGACTCTGGTGATCAAGGAAATAGTGTTAGGCCCCTCCTGCTTATCTTCCTGACATTGTGGATAGGTCAGGTAGAGAATGGTCCATCCCACCCCTATCATCCCGACACACAGATTATGAGAATATCTCATTATTGCTGTCAGATGGGGTCCATCTTTAGCAGGAGCTTTAGATAAGTTTGTGTTAAGTCATAGTTTTTTACGCTCTCTTTTTTTAGCAGCTTTCTGTATATTATTCCTATGTAATAGCATCCATGCTGGTTTTCTAACCTGCTGTGCGGTGCACTGGGGCATTAACATAGAGGATGTTGCAGTGATTAAACTGCATCCTCAGCTGCCAGCCTAATAGGGTTAAAAGTGCAGATCTGCTAAATGGATCAATATGATCTTGTATGAGCACGGAAAGGGACGGTTGTACTGATGGACTCTGACTGCCTGTCAGCCGGCCTTAGAGGTGGCAGTCACTACCAAGACACTTGGTAGATTATCTCCTTGCAAGTGCCATGTGTGCAAGGCATAGCCCCTTCTGACACATAACTAAAGTAAAACTTTGGCAGAAGGGTGGGCTGTTTCATGGGCAGGATGTGAAGGCAAATATTTAGTGATGTCATTGTGTGTGGTGTTTTATGAGCAATTCTAGCATGTGCATCACTTTAGTACCTGGAGGCCTGCCTTTTTACTAACTACAGCTGGGAGCTTGTCTTTTTAGAGGAGAGACTTCTCTGCAAGCACGAGGGACTAGACAAGGTCAGGGACATTGCTTGGAAACTATTACCCACTAGCAAACTTCTAGCATTCTGCTCTTCAGCCCTTGTGCTTTAGTTTAACCATGTGGGAGTTACAAATGTCTTACCCAGCTTCTAGGCTTGCTTAGCAAAGACTCACCTATGAAATTAAATTTGAGATTTCAGCCTAAAATAGCAGGAAAAAGACAAAAATAGAAGATCTGCTGCTCCCCCCAGTAAGTAACTCTGTCCCTCGCCCAGCTATCCATAGCCTTCCTACCGTTGTACCCCAGCCCAACTTCATGGCACACTTACTCTCCCCACAAGTACCTGCACGATTTACCCACTCTCCCCTAGTTGCTAAACCTGTGTTTTGATAATACCTTAATCCCATTCCTCTTCAGCTGCTAAACACTCATGTGCTGCCCTCTACTAGAGCACCCCACTCTGACTCTTCCATCAGTTCTGTTCCCCTGCAGTAACCCTCTCACTACCCTTCCTGTGGTCCCACTGACAGCCCTTCCCAGGAGCTAAAAATCCCTTGCTACCATCCCTGAAAAAAAGCCCCAACCACCCCACTAAGTGTCCTAGCCCTGACTCTTCCCTTTCTGCTGCCTCTGCTTTACAAGTGCCCACGACTCCCATAAACTCCCTGTCATAATTAGATAGATAGAATTCCAAGGATTGATGCCAAATATTGATCCCAGCCTACTTCGTTTCCTGCAATCATCATCTTCCTTGTGTGTCTGGTCAATTCAGAAATGAGGTTAACTGCCTCAGAGTTCATACGTTCATGATACCACCTGCACTGTAGTCCTTATGTGATTTACCCTGTTTGTGCTGGAAAGCTGAGTTGTCAAAGAGCAGAATGTACCAGGAAAAAAAAAACTATGCTGTATTTTGAGTCATTTGAGTATAGTGCTCCTTTATGTTCAGAGACACCAGACTGCGCCCATTTGCTGACTAAGTGACACTGTAAATATCCTTCAGAGCTGGCTGTCCTTGCCAAATTCTGTTTGTCTTTAAATTCAGATGATATGTCCTTCGACGTCTCCTGGTTTGCTGTGCATTCCTTTGCACTGGACAGAGCCCCTGTCCTGCTGGCTTCCTTGGATCGGAAAGGGATCGTGACCCAGCCCAGGAGGAACTGGAGCAGCGACGTCAGCCTGGAGAGGATCAGCCCCATGGAGTTCCGGCTGCGGGTGCATGGCTCGGAGGACCAGGATTTCGGCAACCATTACTGCTCAGTAACCCCTTGGGTACGATCAGCCACAGGTGTCTGGCAGCGGGAACCGGAGATCAAATCCAAGCCCATATTCATATCTGTGAAAATGGATGGTAAGGATTTTAGAGACTTTCCTTGTTGAGACTGGGGAATGTACTTGCCACATCCCTGTTGGAGCCCTCAGGTACCAACTATTCCCCATTCTACCCCTACCCCCGCATGTTGGAGGCCCCTGCGTTGTAGCTTCCTCCTTTCTGCAGAAGGGGACTGTGCAGGGTACTTCATAGCCTGTCTGTACACCTGCTGTATTCTGCCAGTGGGGACGCTGGGGCTCAGGAATAGCAGTGATGACGCTTTGCCCCATATTGACAATAAAAACACATGTAATGCTATTGGCCTGATGTGTATTGACATAGAACTAGAAAAGCTTTTTAAGTACTCTGCAATTGCCTCTAAATATGAAAAGTGCTAGGTCTATCTGCAGTTAAACTTTGCATTTGCCATTGCATGTTAAACTTTTAATTCCTGATCATACAATGTGCCCAGCAGTGTATCATGCTTACAAAAGCAAAGCTTTCCCCTTTCCCAACCCATTGAGTGGCCTGATACTTTGCACATCTATTAATCAAGACTCTCAACATGATTTACATTGTAAACTAACCCTGATGCTGACCACACAAGGGAAGTATTAAGCCATATCTATATTACAGACTTTGGTAAATGCAAGGTCTATCAGTGTAAAGCCACCGCAGTTAGTACATCGCTTGTGCGAACATGACTGCTTGTGTTGGTGCTGCATGTACACACCAGGAGAGCTTGTGTCAGTGTAAAATGCAGTGCACCATGGGTACGTATCCCAGTGCGCCATGCACTGCCCTCTGGTGCAATACCCTTTTGGAAATTTTTGCAACACGCACACAAATCACGGGGAAGGTGGAGCCAAGGGGTCAGGTTCCCATCAGGCAACTTTCTCATCCCATAATGCCATTTCTATCCTGTAACGTTTTTGTGCCTTTTTAAAAAAAACCCTACAAACCCACACTTGTCAGTGTCCACCATCTCCGACAGAAGCATGGAGCCTGCACAGATGTGAACTATTGTCCTGAACATTACAAACTCGGAGAACAATGCTCCGGTATTTGCAGAGCTGCAGGAAGTACTGCAACAACAGGGGATGTGATGATTTCTTCAAGGACAGATTACTAGGGAACACAGCAAAAAAAAAAAAAAAAAAAAAAAAAGTTCAAGGTGGTTGATGGCATTCACAGAGCAGCTGCAGCCAGTGGAGTGCCGCTTCTGGCCTGAAAGCCGAGCACTGACTAGTGGGATCACGTCGTAATGAAGGTTTGGGATGATGAGTGGTGGCTGCAGAACTTTCGGGTGGGAAAGGCTACATTCCGAGCTTGCACCCGCAGTCCAATGCAGGGACACGAGAATCAGAGCTGCATTGACGGTTGAGAAGTGAGTGATGATAGCCCTGTGGAAACTTGCAATGCCAGGTTGCTGCTAGTTAGTGGGAAATGATTTGGGAATTGGAAAATCCACAGTGGGGGTGCTGCTTTCATGCAAGTGTGTAGGACCATTAACTGTATCCTGGTACACAGGGCTGTGACTCTGGGCAATGTGCAGGACAACATGGATGGATTTTCAGCTGTGGGTTTCGAGAGCTGTGGTATGCATATCCCTATTTTGGCCCCAGCCCTTCTTGGCTACTTTTCTATGGTTATGCAAGCATTAGTGAATCACCGGAGATGCTTCACTGAGATCAATGTGGGCTGGTCAGGGAACATATATGGTGCTTCCATCTTTAAGAACACAGAGTTGTTCAGAAATCTGCAGCAGGGACACTTTTTCCAGACAGGTGGATTACTATTTGGCAATGCTGAAATGCCAGTAGTGATATTGGGGGACCTCGCCTACCCTTTGCTCCCCTGATTTATGAAGCCGTACACTGTCCACTTTGACAGCCCCAAGGAAAGATTCAATTACTGGCTCAGCAGGTGCAGAATGACAGCTGAATGTGCTTTTGGCAGATGGAAGGGTTGTCGGCGGTGTTTACTCACTAGATTAGAGCTCTGTGAGAAAAACATCTCAATTGTTATAGCTTCCTGCTGTGCACCACATAATATCTACGAGGCAAAGAAGGAAAAGTTGCTGCTGGGATGTAGGATGGAGGTGGAGCAGCTGTTGGCTGACTTTGAACAGCCAGACACAAGCATCGTTAGAAGAGCTCAGTGTGGAGCTGTGCAGCTGAGGGACGCCTTGAAAGAGCATTTTAACCATCAGCCATTGCAGTGTGGTGTAGTAGGCTGTGCTCTACCTGGCCCTGACCTTTTGGCGGCTGTCAAGAATTGTGTAGTGCTTGGTGGACATTTATGTTCATCTTTTAACAAACCAGTGAATTGTGTGGTGCTCACTGTGCATGTATAATTATTACACTGGGTTTTTCACTTAATCTATAAATTCTGTGGCTCTGATCTCTTATGAGTGATCTAGTGGCACTCAAAGCACAGACATACCGCAGAATGTGATGAAGTAGTAAAGATAAATTTATGTCCAAAAAATAAAAATGTATTGCATACCAAAACCAGTGCCAAACATTGATGTGCAAAGAAAAACCAAGATAGTGCAAAATTGTAATTGTAAATTAACAGAACAGAACTTTAAAATTAGAATGGTGGAAAACATTCATGTCCATGCCAGTCCATTTCTGCCAAACATGCACCAGCGCTGGCTCTCACAGGTCAGTGTATGTGAAGCTGTGGTTTTCCTTACTGTCCCTTGGTGTGGGGTGATAGGGATGTGGCCCCTGATGCACGATGGAATGTAGGGAGCTGCTGAAGTGGAAGTCTCCATTGACCGTAAGGGGAGATGAGCCCGTGACTGTTGGAGCTGTAGATCAACAAGAGTCTGCAGCATTTGTATTTGCTGCCTGAGAAACTGCATTATGTCCTGGTGCATCTTCCTCTCCTTTTCCTGCTGGTACTCTTGTGTCTTTCTCCTGCCCGTTCCTTCCTTCTCCAGGCTGTCTGCTGTGCTCACCCTCCTGGCTCTCTGTTCACCATCTGATGCACCACTGACTTTCATTATCTCGGTGAACATGTCCTCCTTAGTCCTCTTCTTTCTCTTCCTCATCCGGGGATGGGTGTAGAGGGGGCACCCTTCAAGGCCGCAGTGGCAGCAGCTACAGATAAAACAGACAGATGTATCATACTTACAGTCACAACAGAAAGCAGAAGATCTCAGAATTCCCTTCCCTTATTCCCCTACACGTTTTAAACAAGACCTGCTTATTGACCCTCTGGAGTGCCTCTGCACAGCACCAGTCTCCAGCAGCAGCCACAGTCACTATGGCCATTAGGGGAAAGGTGGTGAATCAGGAGGGAATTGTTTGGTTGTGTCAATCAAAAAATGTCAGCACTTATTTCCATGGGCATGAGTACAGGGCAATGGCACTGAGTACTGGCACTATTTACCATGGGCAGCAATGATTTTAGCTGATACCTTGCTCTTGAGGGTCACAAAGGCCCAGAGAACACTGCGGATGCTGGTGTCCTGAAGCCATCTGGGCCCATTTGCCATTAGCCTGTTTACTGCAATGGTGCCTGCCAAAGTCATCATGGAGTGACGTGGGGAAAGTGTCCTACCATGGAGGCAGAAATAAGGCAGCCATCCCTAAAAACGTTCGGGAGAGGTTTGAAGAGTACCTCCATGGAAGTTTCATCAAGATCTCTCAGGAGGATACAAGGGACATCCCTGTGCACATTAACAAAGTGCTCCATGTCATGCATGCCCCACACTGCCTACCTCTATAGGAGACTGAAAAGCAGAAAACACTACCTCTGTGTGTTGTACCTTTACCTCTTCTTGTTGAGTAAAACAGTGAAGCGTAGATACCTGAGTCCTGCTAACCTCTGATTGGGCCAGGTGCCCTCTCCACATCTAAGCACGTGAAGGGAGAATGCATGCCCACATTCACCCTGAGATTCGTTCTACTGGATCAGGCTCATTTGTGCTTGGCTGGCGGTACTGGCTAGATGGTGATGGAGTCTCCAAGTTCCTGGCTCGTGGCATAGCAGGATCTCCTGCTGCATCTCCCTTCTTCTCATTGTTCTAGGCAAGGGTCTCTGTCTGGGCATCCATGGTGATCTGCAGGGCCCAAGTATGGCCTGCAGCTCATTGTAAAAGTGGCAGGTCTGTGGCTCAGCACTAGACAGACGGTTGGCCTCCCTGGCCTCATGATATGCCTACCACAGTTCCTTCATTTTCATGTGGCATTGCTGCTGATCCCTGTCATACCCCTTCGCCTGCATCCCCTGTGCAATGTTTTCATATAGGTCTATGTTTCTACGACTGGTCCATAGCTGTGTCTGCACAGCCTCTTCTCCCCAGAGGCCCAGGAGATCCAATACCTCCTGTCTCCTCCAGGCAGGAGCATGTCTATAGCGTGTAGCTGGTATGGTTGGTTGGGCAGTTGCACACAATAGTGGAGAGCTGCTGGGTGCACTTGTCAAGCTGAACAATCAGGAAAAGGCATTCCAAAAGTATGTGTGGGTTTTAAATGGAAGTGGGTGGCTTCTAGCATCTGGGCAGTGGAGTTCACAACTGCGTCCAGAGCAGTCGCTGTCTGGCATTGTGGGACAGCTACTGGAGGATTGTTAGGGTTGATACAGGTCACACAGTGTCTGCGCTCGTATTCATCACAGTGTGTAGACCATGGTGCAACGCCATTAGGAGAGGTGGCATCTCTTGTCAACAAAGGTTGACGTAAGTTGCCTTAACTTTGTAGTGTAGACCAGGCCTTAGCTGCATTTCTCAGACAGGACCTGAGGCACGGTGGATTGTCATGCAATTAGTATGAAAATAAATAACAGAACCCAGGAGTCTGACTCCTAATCCCCTGTTGTAAACACAAGATACACTGCTCCCTGTGCTCATGGTTCTTGACCTACGTTTCAGCCCTTTCTGCAAGTTGAACACAACCCTTGAATTTCTTGAAGTATGAGAAACTAATTTTGTTAGCTGCTGCATGTACTTAACATTAGGTGCATGCATCCAGCAGATAGTTAAACTGTGATTAGTGATAATCTAGGAGGCATTTCAGGCAAAGCACTTACCAAAGTACTTCCCAGAAATTCAAGGAATGGCCTCACTGAGAGCCCCAAAGAAGATGAAATGAAGCATTAGTCTTTGTTCTGCTCTCTGTGCAGATAGTGAGTTACCTTGGGGACAGAATGTCAGTTTCTAATGCTCCACTCCTGTCCCTGGTGGAGCTAATCCAACAGTTAATATTGCTTGTCAATATGAGCCATAGAGAGAGCTTCAGTTGAGTCGGACTCTGCATGAGCCTCCTGGAGCAGTGTGCCTCTTGGGTTGATTTACCAAATCCCCTGAATGGGTCCTCATTCCAGACCGTCCATTTCACTGAACTGCAGGGTGCTCAGCACTTCTGAAAAGCAGACCACTTCTTTGGGCACCTAAATATGGACTTGACTGGAAACTTCTAGGTGACTAGAATGAATTTGCTTCCTAACGAGCTCTAAATCTACTTATTCAGTCCTTCAAAAAGTCAGAATCCTTGACGCGTCACTTGGAAGCTGGGTTGTAAAAGGAAAGGTTTCCATTCGGCTTTGTTTAAATTGTTGGTGGATGTATCTGCTTTGGTTAAGCACCCAAAATATGAATGCTCCTCAGGACTAGATTAACCTTTGGAGTCTGTCAGATTGGAGCTGGGAATCTCACAATGAGACATTCTCTTATGACATTTTGCATCCTGTCCTCTTTGTTTCCATATGGTCTTGAGAATTATGGAAGCAAAATGGGGGAGGGGGAGGGAGGTGAGAGCTGAATTTTTTCAGAACCTTCAAAATGGGAAGGGGGAACTAGAATTTCTTTCTTTCCAATGGTTTCATCTGTCCCTGGCTGATGTGTATTTTCCCTTTCTTAGACAGAGCAAACGTGTTTGGCATTTCTCTATACACTGTATTTAATAACTTTTCTTTGGCTTTTTTTTTTCTCTACCCTTCCTAGTGCTGAACGCTTTGAAATATCCACTGTTGATAGGCATTGGTCTGGCCACCATCATCGGACTCTTATCCTGCCTCATTGGCTACTGCAGTTCCCGCTGGTGTTGCAAGAAGGAAGTACAAGAAACCAGACGGGAGCGACGCCGGCTAATGTCTATGGAGATGGACTGAGTGTGAGAATGAGACTACGCATGTTTTGGGAGAGATTTGGGCAGTTGGCCTGAGACAGAGGTGTGTGACACACACAAATGCCCAACGGACAGTATCTTTCTCTCTGATCTAAGCCAGGACCTAGAGCTTCTCCTCTCCACATGCTAAGTACTGAGCACACAGGCCATGTGTACCAGCACAGAGCTCTTCTTCCAGGGACACTTACTGTGGGGATGTTTTCTTCTGACACGCAAACTGTTCTGCAGCCTTCGGACAAGATTCACTGTTAAATCCTTTTGTCTTGTTTTTTAGGAACTTTCTTTGTGTGTTAACATTGTTGGGAGGGGGGGTTATTGTGGTGGGTGGGGCTTGGGAGAAATATTTTGCCTTTTATAAAATTAGCTGACCTGTTCTCTCTCTTCTCCCTCCCCTTCCCCCCAGGGTTTGGTTCCTGTCTCCAGCGCTGGGAAGGAAACAGCCGTACGGGGTGCTCTAGTACTTATTTGGTGAAGATGCAATGGTCAAGGGTGGGTTTATGCTTGTCAGGGTGCCCTCTTTTCCCCTATTTTCAGGGGTTTGCAGTTCACTCCAGAATACAGCGTGTATGGACTGTCTGTTTGAGACAATTTTTTTAAACCATTTTCTTAAATTTTTTTTTTTTAAAGTTGGTCTTTATTCTGGTGACAAGTGCTACCTTGGCAACCCTAGAGGCTGAATGCTCAGACCAAGTACTTCACAGCGCAGATCTTCCTTCCCACCACAGCCCCTCCCACTGTGCCTCTACCCTGACCCACAGGGAGCACTACTCTCCCTGAGTGGAGAGTTCAGTCTCCTTGGCCTCTCTGCTGAGACCACCAGCAAGGCACCAGTTACCGGTCATGGCGGTGGTGATGTGTTCATCAGAGGAACACCTGTCCTTTTAGGAAGAGGATGGAGACCACCAGATCTTTTCAGGTGTATGGTCAACTGGCCGTTGGCTGGAAATGATGTGGGAACCAGCTGTTACCTATACTCAAAGTAGGTTCATTTCCATTTTGTTTCCTTGCAGTCACCTAACACAAATCTCTGCGATCTCTAATTTGGCAGCAGATTAGTGTCCATTAGCAATGTCCATGATCGACAGCAGCCACATTGTGACTCAGTGTGGGTGCAAAATCAGGCCATCATAGGGGGGAGTTTTTTGTTTTAAACAGGTCTCTGTCTCTTTATACCTGCAGTGATCCCTGTCTTTTCAATAGGTCCTCTCCATTGCTGGGCACTACATGGGCAGATCTCTCCAGGGGGTTTGAGGCATATTCATAGGTGCTATAGTATGAAAGCCCAGCTCTGGTCTTTCACAATCCCCTGGCATAGCTCCTAAGGAGCTGCTCTCAGTTATCCGGGCAGCTCTGTCTTCTAGCACAGCTGGTGTTTTTAAGCAATAAAAGTCAGACATTGTGTACAAAAGAAGTACGCTGATATCACATCCAGTGTTTGGCTAAAATCAACAAAGATGGGAAATTGAGTTACTGTCAACGCTCCATCCTTCTCCATTATGCTTTAGGAATAAAGAACCAACGATCGATGAGCACAATTAACCATCTAGACTTTCATTATATTCTAGATCTTTTCTATGATTAGTAGTCCATTCGTGCGTACCCTCCAGGAGTGCTGCAGGATCTAACCTCCTTGTTATTAACATGACTTCATTTCACAGCTGAGCTAGTGAAGTCTTTAACGCCGTTGTATTGTAACCACTGCAAACTGCATTTATTTGAGATGCTCAGTTACTTTTGTCTCGATTTTTTCCAGTACTGGCACAAGGCTCTTTCCCTAAAAGGGACTTAGGCTAAGATTTTTCACGTGACTATTTTGGATGCGTGCGTTTCAAAAGTGAGAGCTCAGCACAATTGTTTTGTAGTTTGGCCCCTTTTAAGGTGTCTCGTGGTCATCCCGAAAGGGAGGCACCCAAAATCACTAGTCACAGCTGGAAAATCTTGACCTGAATCTTCTCAGCAGCCTTCCCTATTGCTAGCTTTTCCTGCAGCCGAGCCTCATATTTCAGTGCCCCTCCTGCATCTGCAGGCAGACATCGCAAGAAGCTGGCAGGGGAGGAACACGTAGCCATCATGGCACAAATGAGTTCCCCATGTTAAAGTGTAAGAACTTGCATCTATATTCTCCAAAAAGAGGCAAGCACAGGAGGTGATTTGCTAGAGCAGGATGTCCTCCTCTTCCAGAACCAGCACAGAATGTTTGTTGTCTTCTCCTGCGCTGCCTTACCACTGAGGCACTCACTTGCTGGTCTTGTGGGGCACTGAGTTTGCACTGATGTCCTCTTTCCCACACGCAACTAAACAACTCTTACCGTTCCTGCTTTAATATTTGCTTTCCTCACATCATTGCCGTTCTTTTTAAAATGTTCCTAGCATGGGGGGAAGTGGGGATTAGTTATCCAAAGCACAAGTCACTCACTCTCCTTGCAGGTTTAACCCTCATCTCTGTTGCTGTCAGTTACATTTGGGGGAAACGGAATCAGGCTCGTAATGCAGTAATATGGAACGAACAAGCGGGGAATGGCAGCTCCTCCTAAGCACACACTTCATGCTGGCATTTTCTCCCCGCAGAAAGAAACTCGGGGTTATTTTGGCTGGGGGGGCTCCTTGCCCGTTAGTGAAGGGTCCCCATGTCCTTAGCTAATGTCAACCTTATTTTCTGAGTAGTGTCCCTCTGGGTGCTCCACTCTGGGTGCGTCTGGGCCCCAAATTCCTTTGATCGGAGACTTTCATTAGCAATGTCTCTTTAACCCGCACTTGCGCCGTTGGTATCCCTGTGCCCCACACCGAGACTATATCAGGCTGCACAGGCAAACTGCCTCCTCAGTTACTTCTCAGCTGTGTCGGCATAATGGAGTTAGCATGTCCGCCTCTTGCTTACCTCGGCAGTTGCAGAGTTTCTCTCTAGTTAGCTAGTTTAGTTTGTTCGTAGTAGTTAGATTAGTATTTGTTTAAATTTTAAAAAAATAATAATAATAATTATAGAGGGTGGAGTCCAGTCTTAGATCAAAGACTTTTCTGTTTGCTCACTCCACACCCACAAGATTCATGAAAGGCCTGGGAGGACCTTCTTCCCACAGGCAAAGACCTTCCCACAGGTCTTGTGTAGGGACCCGAACCTAGTTCCCAAAAGCCTCACAAAACTCCCTTTTGAACCAATGGCGACCTGCACCTTATTGACTTTATTGAGGAAAACAGCCTTCCTAGTAGCTACTATTACCTCAGCCTGCAGAGTCAGAGTTTGGGGCCTTAATGGCTGACCCTCCTTTCACAACATTCCACAAGGATAAGGTGCCCTTACAGCCACGTCTCAGGTTTCTCCTAAAGTAACACATGAATTTCACTTGAATCGGAGCATATACCTACCAGTTTTCTTTCTGAAGCCACATACTTCCAACCTGGGGACTGCTCTCCATGCTCTAGATGTCAGGAGGGCATTATCATTTCATCTGGACAGAACTAAGCCATTTTGTAAATCCAATAGACCGTTTTTGACCTGTCTGCAACTGAAACCAAGTTCTGCTATTTCTACCCAGAGACCTGCTCTAAATGGATTTCTGGGTGTTTTATAGCTTGCTACCAGACTGTTGACATTCCACCACCATCAGCGTTTTAGCGCGCTCAACTAGATCACAGTCTACATCTATGGCTCTCCTTAACAATGTTCCCTGTCCAGAAATATGCAGCGATGTCACATGGTCTTCGATACGTAGCTTCTCTAGGCACAGACGTGGCTGTTGGCAATGTAGGTCTCTCTTCTGTGATGGACTCCAATCCGAAGCTCTCTCCTCCCTGGGGGGATACTGCTCGGGAGTCACCAAGAGTGGAGTGCCTATACAGACCCTACTCGAAGAAGAAGAGGTTACTCACCCTCTGTAGTAACTGTGTGGGTCTTCAAGATGTGTGTCCCTGTGGGTGCTCCACTACCAACCCTCCTTCCCCTTGGTTTCAGTTTCCTCTGAGACTCAGTGGTGCAGAAGGCACTGAGGGGGCAGTTCACCCATGTAGCCTGCTACAGCCTCGGCGCAGGGCACAAGGATAACCTTGTACAGTGCATGCAAGGGCTGAATGGACGCTGCTCCTGAAGATCTCGAAGGCCTCTGGGGCACATGTGCACCTAGGTGGAGCACCTGTATGGGCACAAATCTCGAAGAACCACAGTTACTGCACAGGGTGAGTAACCTCTTCTTCCATCAGAGCATAACACATCTCCTTCCCATTCCAAGTGAAAGGAGTTGGCCACTAGATCACACAGCCACTAGCCCTTTGGGAGGTGGTGCTCCATCCCCCTTTCTCTCTGTTATTGCTGTATTTTTGAAGGCTGAAATCCTTGGGGCAGTAGTTCCCCAGCAGGTCTTCCAAGTGTGCCAATTTTGTAATCCCCTTTTTTTATACAATGGGAATCTCGTCTCTAACTAGAAAAACTGTGTGTCTTAGTTACTCTTTCCCATGATTTTTTTTTTTTTACTCCCTGTAACCACTTGTGTGTGTTAGGAGTGGTTGGTATCAGGAGGTTAAGGATTAAGCCGCATGAGGTGCAATGCAAGGGTTCAGTACCCTCTAAGCTGCAACTCCTGGGATTGAAACGAATAGCCAAGTATGCTAAGGGCTCCTGTCGATCTTACTCTGTTCACTTTGCCACATGTTTCCTACTCAGTTGCAGCTGGGAAATTCCTCTCTTCTTGGACTCTGAACCAGGCATTGCTTGAAAATCACTTAATGAAATCGACAGGAATTGGTGGAAGGTACGGAATAAGGTGTTTGGCACAATTCTGGAATGCCGGAATTGAATGGTTCTAATGATGCTCTGTATTGTTTCTTTTTACGTTCAAAATAAAGAGCGAGTCTTTGGTAACCGTTCTGTGGTCAGAATGTTCACACTGCAGGCAGCTCTTCCCATCTGGTTTGCACTCACAGCTCCCCTCAAACAGACATCAGATTTGAGCCTCGCAGCCCTCTTTTCTCTTCTCCCCGACCTCCATCCAATTTAGTAGGTATTCTCCCCGTTTGATGGACAGTTTAAATGACTGGCCTAAGGTTATATGGTGTATTATCATCCAAGCTAGGTCTCAACTTTGGTTCTGTGCTCTGCCCACTATAAAACAGGCCATATTGAGAGCAGCAACTTTCTCCACCTGTCCACCCTGAACCAGACTGTTGCTTGCACAAGGGCCGTGAGTTAATGCCTATGGTATCCTCTAAAACCAGCATATCAGGGCTGCTGGCTGGCTCTCCTGACTCTTCCAAACAGCAATCAGGAAAGTCAGTGGTACTGGAGCTGAAAATCTGTTTTTCTCCTACTCTGTCTGCTGCTGTCTGAGAGCTGTAACATGCCAGTGTAGACAATGCACCAGCGCTGGGAGCCGCGCCCCTCTTGGAGGTGGGGTTTGGTTTTTTTACAGCGCTGGGAGAGCTCTCTCCCAATTCTGTGCTGCGACTACACAGGCCACGTTAAAGCACTGCCAGTGAAGATGTGCCCCCAGTCTGGGATTTTTTCCCCTCTTGTCACAGCTGGTAACATCACCAAGCCCTACAGCAGTGTAAAGAATGCACCTCTCTGCTCTGCTACGGTAAGGGTGGTAATTTGTCCTCCTGTAGGTATTTAAGTCTGCTGGTGCAGAAGCCGCTGGGAACCACCTGTACTCATTCTTTGGCAAGGTCAGTCTTTCAGGTCACTCATGCTATCCTGCTTGATCACAATACCAAAGCCACCTCACAGTGGCACGTAACGCTGCTGAGTGGTGGCTTGCGTGGCAACTCCCACCACAGTATATGACTTGGTTTCTTTCCCTCCCCGGCTCAGGTCTGACAGCCATGACTGAAAGAAAAGATCACGACAATCAGTATGGAGTTTTCATGATTTCCCAGTTTCCAAGTTATGAGATCTTTGGGGCAGGGATTCTTTTCAAATAAGTGTTGGTAGTGGCTGAGCGCAATGAGGCCACTATGCCTGATTTGGGAACCTTAGGTGCTACCATAACACAAATAAGTGAGATCCCTGGGAATAGGATGATGGCCCAGCAGCTTTTGTCCTGTGCCGCTGCTGTGCTGGCAGCATGCCTGCTAGGCTTGTGTTTTCCCCAGGAGGTTGTCTTGCACCAGCATTACTTCATGAGATTGCTGCCACTTGTAGAACCAGGAGAGAAGTGCTAGTATTGTTATCCATTCTCCTGCTCTTTAAAACCAGTTCTCCACTACACCATTGTACTGTTTGAACATGGTTGTGAATGGTGTTGGTTGTCAGGATGCTGAACAGACTGAGGGTATGGCTACACTGGCGATTTGCAGCGCTGGAAAGCCTCCACCAGCGCTGCAATTAGTAAGTGGCCACACCTGCAGGGCACTTCCAGCGCTGCAACTCCCTGGCTGCAGCGCTGGCCGTACACCTCACTCAGCATGCGGAAAGGTCATCAAGTGTTGCCACACGCCAGCGCTGTGATTGGCCTCCAGGGTATAAGGTGTATCCCAGAATGCTTTTATAAATTACTCTCTTTGTTTTGTTATGCAGCCTCTCTTTGTTTTGTTGTGAACGAGCTCCAATCGGAGCTCCGAACAAACAGAGCTCCTGTTTGCTGTGATCATCTGTACCTGGCTGTAAACAATCAAATGAGAGGCAGGCAGGGAGAGTGAATGAAACAGAACGGAGCCGGAGCTCCGTTGAACTGCTTATCTAAAAAAACAAACACTGATCACAGCAAACAGGAGCTATCTGTACCTGGCTGTAAACAATCAAATGAGAGGCAGGCAGGGAGAGTGAATGAAACAGAACGGAGCCGGAGCTCCGTTGAACTGCTTATCTAAAAAAACAAACACTGATCACAGCAAACAGGAGCTATCTGTACCTGGCTGTGAACGATCAAATGAGAGGCAGGGGAAACAGCGTTGGATGCAGGGTTCGCAAACATTTTGTGATTTTTCCAATCTCTCTCTTCCCCGCTCCCTGTCACAGTACACCACAGGGAGTGAGTGAAACAGCGGGGAGTCCGTGTTGGAGGCAGGCTGTTTGCAATTAAGAGTTAAGACTAAGGGGTCAGAAACATGTTCTGATTTTTCAATGCAGGAAGCTAAACACACAGTGTTGGCTCCAAAAATCCCCTCTCTCTTCCCCCCGCTCCCTGTCACAGTACACCACCCTCCACCCCCCTCTTTTGAAAAGCACGTTGTGGCCACTTGAACGCTGGGATAGCTGCCCATAATGCATCACTCCCAACAGCGCTGCAAATACTGCAAATGTGGCCACACACCAGCGCTGGTAGCTGTGAGTGTGGCCACACACCAGCGCTGGCCCTGCACAGCTGGATGACCAGCGCTGCAAACCGTAAGTGTAGCCATACCCTGAGTGTAGACCGAAATATCTACTAACTGAAGAGACCCTCCACGTAGTTTCTGTATAGGCATTAAGCTGCCTAGTGTGACACAAGCAACCTCAAAGATGTTTTCTTGACAACACCTGAATGCGGAGCTGCTTCTGCAACCTCAGACTTCTGCAACCCAATTGGACTTCACTCTAAGTAGTTTCTTCCTATTTTTCTCTTTCTTTGCTCTGTGCTTGGGTTTCCCTTTTTTCCACGTTTGCTTGGGAGCATGGCATCAGACCCACTACATAGCCGCTTCTACTAGACCTATACCAAATATCTAGCTCTTTCCCCACCCCCACCTCGGTGGAAATGGTATTTGAACTGCAGCCAGACAAGCCAAATGGGGGATAGCAGTGCAAATAAAATTCTACTAACAATATTTTGTGTAGCTACATTTTTTCCATTTTTCTTTCCATCTTTTATCTCCAAATGCTTCCTACGTGCTCTCCTCTCTCTTTGTTTACCTTTTTCATTTCCCGTCCTATTTCCCCTTCCCTGCCATCTCTCCCGCCTGTATCCTGGGCGCCGTCCCCATCTCTCTTCCCCTAGCTTCTCTTAACCTTCCTGCCCTCTGTCTACAGTGCTCCCGTTTGCTAATTTTCTTCACCTCCTCCCTTCCTCCCTCCCTCCCAAGCACATCTAGTATGTCCATCTGCCCGCGAGTGCAACATTACCTGTCCTCAAATAGCTTGCTGCGAGGCAGACCGCTCTAGCCTCTGGGAAATCTCCCACCCTTGCATTAGCATTGGTGGAGCTCTGCCCATGGTAGTAACAGCAGGAACACTACGATAGGCAAGGCCTGGGGGGTCTTTAACCACTGCGTATCATCTAACTTTGTTCTGAGCAGGTTTAGATGACGGTGCTGCTCTTACTAGAGCTGGGCTCAGTGTAGTGCAATGGTGGGAGATTTCCCCCAAAGGCTAGTGTAAACAAGGCGTGGGCTAGGCTCTGTACAGCACTTGGAAATGTTTACAAACATGGCTAGAGCCAAGCCCCAGAATTTGGCACAGCTTTGAAACCAAACGGGGGTACAGTTGTCCCACCCTGCCCCTTGCCGGGCTGGATCCTGCCCCTCACCCTAATAACATTGTATGGCCTTCTGTTCTCAAGGACCCAAGAGAACATGCTGTAAAACTAAGCACCAATGATAGGAAACAGCTCCAAACCAACATAGCGCACAGAGCCAAAGCAGAAGGGGCCAACTTCATCCACTTTGGGCTGGTTACTCAACAGGCAGTGCTCTTATTGACTGGTATTACATGCCCCAACTGAACCTGTGGCCTTGTTGTGCTAGACACTGGCTATAACACCGCTACTAAGATGGTTCCTTTCCTGAAGAGCCTAAGTCTAAACAGCCAAAGAGTAGGGGAAAGGAAGTATTACTGGCCCCATTCAACAGACACGAACTGAGGCTCAGCTTGTGATTCTTAAATAACCAATAAGCCAGTGCCCCAGAATGGTGGTCGGAGGTACTGTGCTGTCTGTCACTAGTGCCATATTGCACAGGACGTAGCACATATGTGCTCAGGATCTGTGTGTTGGTGTCTGATGTCTGTTAATAAACTGGTTTTCTCACCAAATTTCAATGTGAAAGGGGATGTGGTTACCTCTGTAATGCCACGGCTGCTTCCACTGACCATGGCATTCACTCCCGGTCCTGCTGAGTAGTGCTGCCACTTCACACTCAAATGGTAGCTGCATTTCCTTAGTGGAAGGCATTTCCCTGGGGTATGTACGATAGGCGTAGTGCTTGGGCTCCTTTGGGTGAAAGGTGCTATGTCAATGTAAGATCGGTCTCGCCATGTTGTAGTGCTGGTCCTGATGGATCATTTATCTAGGTACTTTTCAAATCACTCCTCATTCTAGAACCATTTGCACCCCTGGGACTAACAAAGGTGGGACAGAGACACTGCGACAGGAGAGGTAAGGTAGAAATGGTCTATCCAGCACTGCACAAATGTATGTGTCACAAAAATGGCATGCCTAAGAAGTTCCCGTTTCTTAGCCCCACCTGCTTTTAAGAAACAAAGTTTGACTTGGCATAATGAGGGTTTCTTTTCATGTAAATGTTGTAATGGTGAAAGGTGCTGGAGCAGCCTCTCTCCATACAAATGGCAGAGCATTGGTGGTAGCAGTACGGGTGTTACCTACACTGTTCTGCAGTCTGACCTCCAGGGACCACCTCTGCAGGGGAGAGCAGGTCAGCCTACATAACCTGTTCAGTCTGTGGGTGTTTTCCTGAGACAGACGACAAAGGGATGGAAGGGCAGCAATTGTATTGATATGAATAGCTGTCTGCTAGCAAGTGAGCAGAGACCACTAGCTTACTGCACCCTGGCCCTGGAATAGCCATCACTTGGTATCTCTTCAGATACTGCCAAACAGTGCTGGAATGTAAACTGGAAGTGAAAGGTTCTTCCCCCTCCCCTCGCTCTGCTGAGCCATGCATGATCCCAAGTTAGCAGATTATATTCATTTCAGAGGAGCTATAAATCACTAAGAAGCAGGTTGGAGGCTTTAGGAGCCTGCAGTAAGCCAGAGTTAGCAGCTCCAGGCTTTCAGCTGGACCCACTTTGACTTTGCTAATGGACCTTGTGAAATCTGAGCAGCTTCTGCGGCTGCTGCCTGTCTGACACACGCAGTTTCAAGGGGAGGGGGAGAGAATTGGTTTCTGTTTAGAGTGGAGTGTCACTGGCCATGCACAAAGACATTGCTCTGGGGATATTGTACCTGCTACAGTGATGAGAGTGAGGCCCTTTAGGACTGAGTAGAGTCAGACACAGCCAGGGGTTCAGGAGCTCAGAGCTCTGCCAGTACTTCTTGGCGTGGACATGCGATCCCCTGATAGTCCAGTGCTGAACCCTTGCTTCTTAGCAGGGTATTTTCATTACAGTCCATTTCAGTGTGTCTGTACAGCACCCCAATCCCTCCACAGAGCCAGGGTGCTTTATACATACAATTGCCCAGCAGCTGTCTGTCTCCCTGCAGCCTGGTTGCTTAGCCCTGCAGGGAGACTGCTCAGAGCTGCTCACTCAGCCAGTGCCTGCTAACAAGCCACCTTTTGTGGTTACAGGCTGGGCTCTCTCGACAACAAAGCTCAGGGTTTCAGGTGACGCTCGCAGTAGAGAGCAGGAGCCCAATTTTAGGCAGCCAGGTTTGAAAATTTGTGGTTTGAGTCCACATTTATCCCAGTAGCTGGCGTCAGATCAGTCAGTCACAGCACAATAAGGCCCAGTGCTCCACGCTCTGATTGCAATCGGCCTGTCTGGCTTTCAGCACCCGCAGCAAAAACCATTGCTCCCTCGGGCCTTCACTGAATGTTTCAGCAGAACCCACGTTTTCTCCGGGAGGATTCAGCTCACACACACACCTAGAGGAGCAGAGGGGAAGAAAAATCCTGAGTTCAAATCCTAGCAACTTGGGGAGGGGGAAAGTGCAGCGCTACCACGATTATCTCAGTGTCTTGGGGGACACCAGCAGCCTTCAGATAATCAGGCGAGCTGGCGCAGCAGACTTTGAAGTCTGCTGTCAGGTTTTCTCAGCCCTGATCGCAGACTTCAAAGCCTGCCGGTTAGTTCCCCTAATTACAGAGAGCGAGCTGACTGGCTGACTGCCCTAAGGCCAGCCAGATCAGCTACGCGCTCCCACGTGTATGTATTCATGTGCTGAAAGCTCACGTAGGAGCACAAATATCTGAGTCCTCCAGTCCTTGCGTGGCCCAAACTCCCCATTAACTTCAATGGAGCGGCTGGCCTGTAGTCACTTAAGCTCTCGCCTGCCGTTTTAATGGAGTCAAGTCAGATTTCAGTGGATAAAGGCTTGTGCAGCAAATGCCACTGAGCCAGCCAGCCTTAGGGAAGCCAGCTGGCCCTGACTTGGGGGGGGGAGAACCAAGCAAAGGAAATGAAACTGCCATTCCTCCTGCAGGAAGCAGCTGCCTAGGGAGCTCTGAGTGCAGCCACTATTATCTGAGCCTCACTTGTCTAATGCCCCCCTGGGCTGTGACCTGGTTTCGGATAAGAGGAAGGGTTCAGTTAAGGGAGGTGTAGTGATGAACCACCCTGGGTAGCTTCAACAGCAGAAAGGCATGTGCGAGAGTTAGGTTTGTGCAGCAAGGAGGCTATTGATTCCCAAGCTTAAAAACTCACGGTTTTTAAACTTTAAAGTCGTCTGGGGTGTGTGCGGGGAGGGGGGAATGCTGTTACCTCCTTGGCCCTAGACTGCACGCTGTGATAGCCGGAATAAATAGAGCTACTCGGATGTTAGTCGATGAATCATGCGTTCACAGTTTTGCTGTTATTCCTTGAGTAAGTTATTTAGGGAATAGTTTACATCAGGTCAATTGCTGCTCAAATCAGATTGGACCCATGATGAACAATGGCATCATCAGGCACCTATGTTATTGACCTCTGGATCACAAACTTTCAGAAAGGAGGTCAAGTTTCATTATGCTAGTTTTACATATGGGGAAACAGAGGCACGGGGAGATTAAGTGACGTGCCTAAGGCCACACCGTATGTGGCTGCGGCAAAAATAGAGCCCAGGTCTCCTGCCTCTGTGCCCGGTCCCACTAACCAAGTCTCTCAACCTTTTTATCTGCCACTGATGAAATGGCTGGGGGTTGGGGGACCTGCCCCATTACTCTGCGTATCCTAAAGGGCTACGGGATTTGGATCACAGTTATTTTTGGATATATTGAGGGTTGAGGTACTTGTGGAGCATGGGTCTAGTGGTGCGGGGCCTTCTCCCTTTCCTCTCCCCTTCCTGCCTGCACATCCTTCAGCTCTGGGACTTCTCTGCTCCAGGGAACCGTGAATCCAACCCCATGGCCCTTTGAAGCACACCTCTGCTGCCCTGGATGGGCAGAGAAGGGAGGAGCAAAAGCAGCAGCAGGGAGGACAGAAAGAAAGCTCCTGCTTCTCTTCCCTGCCTGGACTGCTGCTGCTTGACCCCATGGAGCATGGGCATTGTTCTGCCGTCTCAAGGCTGCAGTCCAGGGTGCAGTCCTGCAGATGGCCCTTCACAATTCAGTTCCAGGTCATGCCCCACAGGAAAAGCAGCCTCGCCCAGGACGATGCCGCCTATTTTCTTTTAAATAGCGATGCTACCCCTATTCCAGCATAGACCGGGCCTAATCATGTTACCAAACAGTTGACAAAAGCAGGTGATAGCCTTGGTCTTACTGGTTGCTAGTCCTGCCAAGCTAAACTACAGCAGGGCATTATAAACTGTTACATAACCTGGTTAAACCTTGTCTGCACTGGGATTTGAAGATACACGAGTCTCTTTTTAGCAATAGTGAAGCATGGTTCAAAATGCCTGATGGACAGAATGGCAGAGGTGATACACGTAGCTCCTCACCTGCCCTCCAGCTTCCTGACACATGCTCTTAAGGCAAATGCCGGGAGTTGGGGGTAGGAGGGAACCCAAGAGGGGAATGGAATAAAAATTTCAGCTGACTATTGTTTAATGAGAACTTCCGTTTTGGAATTTTAAAAAAATAAGCAGTAAGTGTTTGGGAAAGAAGCTGGGTTTTAATGTTAAGCTGCTTATTTAGGTCTCCAAGTGCTGGAGATACAGTATTTCAAAACTAATTAGATTGACAGAGGCTTGGATTCGATTACAGGATTTCCAGCGGCCGAGGGTTTTTTAAATTAAATGGTTACATTTGAAATGGTAGAGAGAATTAAACAGCCACTGCTGCAGCCAATTATTAAACACCTCTAAGAGCTGCTGAAAGTGATAATGCTGTCAACCGAAAAGCCTTCGCTGCCCCTTTCAGCCCAAACTGCACCAAGCCTTAAGATGCAGGAGATAGGACCTACTTGCCGGACCATTTTGACTAACAGAAACACATTAGATGGGGTTTGCTGCCGTCCAAGAAACAAAGTGGGAGTGGGGCACTTCCCTCGCTCCTCTGCGAGCTGCTGGGGCAAGTGTTCCCTCTTCACACTGAAGACTCCCAACTTCAAGTCATCCGCATTCTTCACTCCGCCTGGGTGCAGAACAGCCAGGAGGCATCTGAACATGGTGGCGGTGCACTGGGGGAGCTGTGTGAAGGACCAGGACTGGAAGGAGAAAGGTGCTGCAGGTCAGGATTAAGGGTTCACTGCTGTAGCAGCTACAGTGCCCAGCATAATCAATCCAGGTACTATGCAGCCACGGAGCAAGGTCATTTGACACACTGCATACAAAAGGCAAGAGGGTTAGAAGCGTAATTTTTAAAGGGGCGAGTCCTACATAGGGAGTCACCTGAACTTAAGCTGAAAACACTTCTTGGGAAAAGTTGGATTTGCCCATGGTTTTTAAAAGCTGGGAGGAATGGGCTGTGCTAGATGTTTGAGGAGTGAGGGCCACTCTGTCAGCTGTTGGCAAGGAAGAATGGCTGTACTCTGAATAGGCAGGTGCTGTCAATCACAGATACTCACCTGACCAAGGGCTTCTCTAATGTAACCGGGAGCCTATACCAGGCAACGGGGTGGAAATCAATAGCTCAACTCTAAAAAAAAAAAAAAAAAAAAAAAAAATCAATCCATTCCCTTAAAACAGTGACTGAACACAGATCCTCTTGCCTCGGCTTGAATGGCGTCTTTTTCACTCTTAGGAAAAGCAGGGCTAAAGTTTTCAATCTCAAACACCGCCTCGCCCGGTGTAGTCATGGTGGGATGGGCTCACCTTGCCTGGCCACCCTTGGCACCATACACGTGACAGGGCCGCCCAGAGGATTCCGGGGGCCCGGGGTCTTCGGCGGCGGGGGGCCTTTCCGTTCCGGGTCCTGTCGCCGAAGTGCCCCGAAGACCCGCGGCGGGGCCCCCCCGCCGCCAAATTACCGCCAAAGCGGGACCCACCGTCGAAGCGCAGCCCGGTCTTCATTTACGGCACAGCTGGTAGCACCACATATTAAGGTGGCCTTGATGTGTCTCATTATCAGACCCTGCTTTCAGTTGCTTTACCAAGCTTCAACTGTTCAGGCTGAACTTTCTGTCGGGCAATTTTTTTCTGGAAAATTTAGCCAAAATGGTTCAGCCATTTCCAAGAAGGAGAGTAAGGAAGAGGCATTGCAGGGGGCCTGGGGGTGGGGAAGTATGTGCTCATGTGATTAAAAACTGTATTATAATGCACGTGCACAAGGGGGCTGAATGAAGATTGTAGCAGCAGCTTTTATTGTGGCAAAGTCAAGCACTCAAGTAAGAATATGAAACCTTAATGTTCTTTTAACATATTGTGTGTGTTACATGGGTATTTATAGATGATAAAAGCCTCCACTATTCCAATTCTTACATTGATCGGGCTTCCCTTGAGAAAACGGTGAGAGGTAACAACATCTGCCCCCAGAGGGTGCTAGAGTAACACTTGTAACACATCATTCAAGGTACAAGTAAGTATCTACTTGTGCCCTAATTTTTTCCCCCAGCTCTAATTTCATATTTAATCAATTCCCTGGGAGCTAGTGCATAGCTGGTCTATGTATTATCCTGGTCTTTGTTGAGTTTATTTCATTTTCCTCTCTCTCTCTCTTCCCCTCTCCCCATCCCTCCTTTTTTGTTCAGGTACCTGGAAGATAGAATTGCTAAATCTCTCTCCACTGATCTGGCTTCACTTAAATGGTTTTTAACAGAACTGGCAACTTTTAACCAGCTTTGTAAAGGACTCTGATCCTTTCCCTTCTTTCCGCTTTGTGCCTTTGCTAGCCCTCCCCTAGGTTTGTTTTCGCATTTTCCCTCGGAGGAGGCGTGTTTTTAAAGACTGCAAAACAACAGCTCCCAGCCTGGAGGAATTCTCTGTTTAGAGAGCTCTATACACACACCTATGTGGCTGGATAAAGTAAGTGTATCCTCTTTTTCTTTTGCAAATGCAAAGGTCAGTTAACACATCATTTGACTTGTAGACTCAAAGCCAAATTGTCCCCCTGTGTGTATTATTTCCACCCTGACTGAAGGAAACTGAGTCTGACCTCTGTGTTTCCTTTCCATTGCTTTGTTGGGGTAGCAATGTCAGTTTGCTCTTCCACAGACGTGGTAGGGGGATTGACCTGGGATTTTCAAGTAGGAGAGGCGCGGGCCAGAGTCATCCACAGGGAGCCATGGCAGTAGAGTGCTCCCGGAATGCTCCTTAACCCGTGCCCAAGGGGGTTTCATGCTGGGGTGGAAGAACTAAGGTAAGCTCAAGCAGATGTGGTAAGGACTGACCTAGTCCAGGAACAATGCCATGGGCTTCAGCCATTTGCTTGACCCTCACACCTTGCCAGTTATCTCCCATGATGCTTTGTCTCAATGGAGGGGCTTTTGCAGGTTTGTGGGGGAGGGCAATTGGGGAACATCCCACAGAGCTTATCCCCTCCCCCTATATACATATACCTATAGAGAGACGCCGCTGCTTGTCATGATCAGCCACTTTCTACTTCCTGCCATTTGTGAAAACTGGAAACAGAGGGCGGAATTACTCCACCAGATCCCTGAAAGCACATGCTGCTTTTATATGGTTGCACATAGGAGGCAGGCAACATCCTGGTGGGGAGCTCTGTATGATGGGTGTGTCACCAAGGACTGAGGCTGGTCTCTGTAGCTGAGCCTGCTTGTACTGAAATCATTCAAGCAGGCTAACAAGCAGCCTGAGTAGGAGCTAATAACGTACTGAGTCTTGCAGCAAGCAGTCTCTGTCTTTATCTCCCAGACCTGCAGGCTCTGTCATATGAATCCATTTATTAAAAGGAGAAAATAGAGATCTTATGTTTGGTTTTGTTCTTTAAATGAACCTTGCTCCCTCTCCCAGTCTGGTGGGATCACGCTAACAGCATTTGTTTTACAATCTGCATTCCAACGGCATGTCCCTGAACCAATCTTCTATTTCAGCTGCTACCCTAGCAGTGCTGCGGGGAGCTACACACAACTCTCGACTAACCATGTTCTGTCAACATCCTTCCTATGGAAAACTCCTTTCAGAAAAAAGAACAGGAGTACTTGTGGCACCTTAAAGACTAACAAATTTATTGTAGCATGAGCTTTCGTGAGCTACAGTTCACTTCTTCGGATGCATAGAATGGAACACACAGACAGGAGATATTTATACATACAGAGAACATGAAAAGGTGGAAGTATGCATAACAACAGGAAAAGTCTAATCAATTGAGATGAGCTCTTATCAGCAGGAGGAAAAAAAACTTTTTGAAGTGATAAGTACTTGTAGTTGTAGTACTACCCTATACCGGAAACCCACTGACCGCTATACTTACTTACATGCCTCCAGCTTCCATCCCGGACACACCACACGATCCATTGTCTACAGCCAAGCTCTAAGATACAACCGTATTTGCTCCAATCCCGCAGACAGAGATAAACACCTACAAGATCTCTATCAAGCATTCTTAAAACTACAATACCCACCTGCTGAAGTGAAAAAACAGATTGACAGAGCCAGAAGAGTACCCAGAAGTCACCTACTACAGGACAGGCCTAAAAAAGAAAATAACAGAACGCCACTAGCCATCACCTACAGCCCCCAACTAAAACCTCTCCAGCGCATCATCAAAGATCTACAACCTATCCTTAAAGATGATCCCTCACTCTCACAGATCTTGGGAGACAGGCCAGTCCTCGCTTACAGACAGCCTCCCAACCTGAAGCAAATACTCACCAGCAACCGCACACCAGACAACATAAACACTAACCCAGGAACCTATCCTTGCAACAAAGCCCGATGCCAGCTCTGTCCACATATCCATTCAAGTGACACCATCATAGGACCTAATCACATCAGACACACCATCAGGGGCTCGTACACCTGCACATCTACCAACGTGATATATGCCATCATGTGCCAGCAATGCCCCTCTGCCATGTACATTGGCCAAACCGGACAGTCTCTACGCAAAAGAATAAATGGACACAAATCTGACATCAGGAATCATAACATTCAAAAACCAGTGGGAGAACACTTCAACCTCTCTAACCACTCAGTGACAGACTTGAAGGTGGCAATTTTGCAACAAAAAAACTTCAAAAACAGACTCCAAAGAGAAACTGCTGAACTCAAATTAATATGCAAATTAGATACAATTAACTCTGGCCTAAACAAAGACTGGGAATGGTTGGGTCATTACACTAATTGAATCTATTTCCCTATGTTAAGTTCTCCTCACACCTTCTATTGGCCATCTTAATTATCATTTCAAAAAGTTTTTTTTCCTCCTGCTGATAAGAGCTCATCTCAATTGATTAGACTTTTCCTGTTGTTATGCATACTTCCACCTTTTCATGTTCTCTGTATGTATAAATATCTCCTGTCTGTGTGTTCCATTCTATGCATCTGAAGAAGTGAGCTGTAGCTCACGAAAGCTCATGCTGAAATAAATTTGTTAGTCTTTAAGGTGCCACAAGTACTCCTGTTCTTTTTGCGGATACAGACTAACACGGCTGCTACTCTGAATCCTTTCAGAAAGTCCTCCTAATTCAAACCATTTTCTGTGGCTTAGCCAGATGCCTGGAGGGGCTGGATTTCCCCTGGGCTGGCCATGCATCAGGCTGTGTTGCTCTCCTGCACATTCCAGGTGTGCATAGAGACGGTGTGGACAGACCCCAGGATGCCCTGTAGGGGGCAGCTTGAAGCTGAAAGCCAGAGAGGTCATGGTGTTCCAAACCATCCCGTTGAAATGAATGGGAAAGCAGCACTGGCCAGGAGGCAACTCTTTGCCTCTCTCTCTCACAGAAGGAAAGAGAAGCCGCAGTGCTCCCCTCTGTAACCGTGTCAGACCCTGCTGCCACAGCTCCAAAAACCAGGAGTCTCAATTTCCATTGCAGTCCCCCCAGGCCCCTCTCTGGGTCTCTTCAAATGTTTGCCGATGCCATGGGTTTTGCTGAGCCTCTTGCACGTGGCTGCCTTTCCACCAGCCTTGCTTTGCTCAGGCACATTTTGGGGGGGTGTGCAGACTGCTGAGCGGCGGGGGGTGGGGGGGGGGCTCGTTTTACTCTGTGGCCGCCATTTCCTCAGCAAGTGCAGAAAGGGATCCCTTTTGGAAGCAGGAGGCCTGTTCAGGGATTTCCAATGCCTGGCCATAAAAGTTAATTGAAGCAAATGCCCGCTTTTGGCACGCAGCCTCTAATGAGGTCATAGAGAACTGTGGGGCAGGTGCTCTGCTTTCCCGTTAACCCGCCTCATGGTGTTAAAGGGAGCTCTGGGGGAGCAGCTGTTTCCTAGCTGCGAGGCAGATAAGTGGAGGGGAGGCTTTCAAGAAATCCCTCATCAATGAGGCCCCGGAAGCCATGAAACGACTTGAGATTTAAAGCAGAGTGGGGCTGATGGTGGAGATGGTGGAGCACTAAGGGGGCTGCGATCCTGTGAGTGCTAATAAGCCCCACAGGTTGGGCCTACTCAGCATCTGGATATGAGAGAGATTCCCTTCTCCCACGGGCAAATGAGGTTGCCAAGAGTGGTGTTGGTGACTCAGTCAAACGGAGCCAGCATGGAGTCCGTGCCCCAACACTGTAATGGAGGTGCCACGCTGCCTGTTGTGTAAGATGTAATGCCAAGCTCTTGGCCACACGTGGTCACGTGAATCCCAGTGGATCTAAGTAAGGGTTTTGTCTTGCTCCTCAGCACCTTCCGTGCGCAATAGAGGGGCAGTATCCAAATCCCGAAGTGATCTTCTATGGAATCGCTGGCTCTTCTCCCTCTGCTGGGTGGTGTATGTGTGCGTGTGTGTGGAGGGGTCTGTTTTGGTTGGTTTGTTTGGGGCCTCTTTTTAGGTTTTGTTTTTATTTAATAACAAAATCAAACACAGCAGTGTGAACCCCAGTGTCGGGCACATGGGGCTGTATGGTGAGCATTTTAATGGTGGTCACAGTGACGAAGGAGGGGGGTGATCTCTATCATCCGTTGCAGAGCACTCACTGCACACTAGGTGCTGTACGGACAGCAGAGAAACCACAGTCCCTGCACTGAGAGGCTTACAGTCTAAGCAGGCTGCACCTCAGCACTGGGTGAGATGCAACCAAAGCAGGGCGAGGTAATGAGGGTGTCTGGCACGCAACCTCTTAGTTTTGTGGCTGTGCACTGGGACCCTGCCTTTGCGGCTCTGAAATAAGTCACTTCACCAGCCTCTTCTCACACCCAACCCCACGCCGCCCCTTTGAAAAAAAGGAAACCACGTCGTGAGCCGTCCGCCTTCCATCCGGTGGTTCTTGCAGGGCTTGGCGGCTGCAGCTATCTGAGGAGAACTTCCTGCCACCTGCAGGGGAAGGACCTGTCTGCCCCTGTTTGTAATGGGGTCCATCCAGCACTCAGCCGCTTTGCTTCTCTTCGTCCTCGGTGAGTGTCGTGGAGCTTGTTGGTTTTCCTCTCTGTTCAGCACTTGTGGGGGGAGGAGGGGTAATGGGGGATAGGTAAAGGCCAAAGGGAGGGCTTAGACGTGCAAGCCATCCAGCCCCTTTCGCTGATATTTGTCAAAGCCACCCACTCCTTTGGCTCCTCTCAGGGAGGGGACTTGGCCCCTGGGGTTCTGGGTGTGTCTGGGGTTCTCTGTCGCACTGGCCACTACAGCTGGCAATGAGGTGCGCTAGGGCTCAGTAATGGACAGAGATTCCCCCTCTCAGGGGCTTAGCATGGCCACAAGGGTGCTGAGAGCACTGTGGAGGTACGTGAGCATGGACAGGTGGGGCTGCTTTCTGTCACTCTCCTTTTAGTTGCTTCCTCTTGCTATGCTCCCCTGGCTGAGCTACTCCTGATCTCCTGCTTCAAAGTTCCTGCTCCCTTCTCTTTTCTGTCCATTTGCCTGGTCCCCTCCTGACTGAAAAAGCAAAAACAAAAAATTGTGGCACTAATGTGACGTTTTCTGCCATCCCATCATTCACACTGCTTGTGTGTGATAGCCCTTCCCCTGCCCTGTCTTGGCTATTTGGCCTGGAAGCGCCCCATGGCAGGACTCCCTGCTACTCTCGGTGCAGTTCCTAGCTCAATGGGGCCTTGTTCCGGGTTGGCCCTTGATTTAGATGATGATAATCTCTCCAAAAGAAATGGCAAAACTCCTGTCTGTTTCAGTGGGGCAGGGTTTGGCCCATTTTATACAACCACTGAATGTCCAACTGGCACACGGAACGTGACCTTGCTGTGTACCCCCATTTATCACGAGCTTACACTGGACCTGCATGTTGCACCAAAAATTCCATCCCAATTTAATTTGACCCACAGGAGCTGCACCTGCTGTTATCGGTCCTTTTGCTTATGTTGCTGTTTGTACTTTACTCAGGAGACTAAGGGCTTATCTCCAAGGGAAGCTATTCCAGTATAGCGCAGGGTGTGGCTATAAGGGCTGTAGTTATACTGCTGTAACTCCCCGGGTGGACTCTGTGTTCCAGAATACAAACGCCTTTCTCTGGGTTAGTGTAATCTACTTCCAAAGTCCAATCAGAAGAAGGCACTCTTCTTCTAGCATAGCGTCCACACAGGGAGCTACTCTGGAATGGCCATTCTCGTCAGTGTCCCTGTGTAGACAAGCCCTTTTTGGGACTCTCAAATAAAACGTAGAGTAAAACAACTTGCTCTGAGAACTCCACTTGTAACGAGGGGAGAAAAACTACCAGCTGACGACCCTGTTGCTTCCCTTTCCCACTCCATTCAGGCCGCATACAGACAGAAGGGGGATGGGCTGTACAGCTAAGGGGTGAACTGCCCTTGCAGGCTATTCACCTCTGCAGGGATGTCCTTATCTGCCTGCTCTGATGAGGTCTCCTTTGGCACATCTCATCACCTGACATGTTCCTATAGCTGTTTTTCTAATGGCAAACCAGCCTTATCCCCCACTGCACTTGCAGCCCATGCTGGCTAGTGAGATCAGTTTTCTCTGCCCTCTTTCTAACATCTCTTATCATACTGATAGGCAATTCTGATATCCACTCACCCCAGCTGTGTTAACTACAGGCTATTCATGCCCAGTTCTCTTAACCTCTTCATACCTCGTTAGAACTGTGGGGCATCCATCTCAACACCCTGTTGCTCTGCTCTTCCCCTCTAAACAGAGGTCTAAGCAGCATCAAGGAGGGCAGAATAATCATTAAAAGGATGTGGATCCTTAAAATGTGAGGCTCTCGGTTTGAACGTGCAGTTACTGCAGCTGTATGTGCCACCTGGGTATCAGCGCATGTAAATGACAGTTGTGCTGATACCTGATTTGCTCTCACAATTGTGGTAAATGCACAAGTGAAGTAAGTCTGTGACTGCAAGCACCCCACTTCTGCAACTCAAATTCCACGTATTCTTAAAACCCAAATTCCTCCTTTTGGGATGTGCCTCTAGAAGAACTTGTATTGCCACATAACACTACTGCTGTTTCATTATTTATAAGCAGGCCTCTGCGTTGGCCAGAGAATAGTGCTGGTTCAGGAAGGACGTCTTTACCGGGCTAAAGGTTATCACATCACCATCTGGTGCAATGTCAGTGGCTACCAGGGGCCCTCAGAGCAGAATTTCCACTGGTCCATTTACCTGCCATCTGCCCCAGAGCAGGAAGTGAAGATTATCAGCACCATAGATCCCTCCTTCCTTTACGCCACCTACACCCAGCGTGTGCGGAGTGGGAAGATCTACGTAGAAAGGGTACAAGGGGACTCTGCCCTGCTGCACATTAAGGAGCTCCAGGACCAGGACGCCGGCGAGTACGAGTGCCACACACCCAACACCGACGAGAGGTTCTTCGGGAGTTACAGCGCCAAGATGAACCTCTCAGGTAAGGGCTAGAGAAGGTTGCTAGCCTCGCACTTGCCATTCAGCCACCTTCCATCGGCTGCTCTGAGGCACTGGGTGAGGGTGGCCAGATAGGATGGTTCAGGTTTTGCTTTTCTTTTGCTGTTGATGCTGTCCAGTTGTGGTGGTCCCATGTTGGCACTGAAACCCTGTATGTCAGCCAGGGGCGCCTCCAGGCACCAGCGCACCAAGGGCGTGCCTGGGGCTGCCTGCCGGTCGCTGTGAGGGCAGCAGTCAGGCTGCCTTCGGCAGGTCTGCCGGTCCAGCGGTTTTGGTGGCAATTTGGTGGCGGGTACGCCGAAGTCGCGGGACCGTGGGACCTCCCGCAGGCATGCTGCTGAAAGCTGCCTGACTGCCGTGCTTGGGGCAGCAAAATGCATAGTGCCGCCCCTGATGTCAGCATCCCATTTAGTGAAGGGAGAGGCCAGTGAAGTGCAGTGTTTAAAAAACACAGGGACATCAGATGGCTGCTCCCCCTGTAGAGAGGGAGATGGTGGGGACAGGTGTCTTCTCTCTTGGAGGGAAGGGGCAGATGGTGTGGTAGTGGGAGAGGAGGTGAATAGGGCCTTTAGCTGGGCCTTCCCTTCTTCCTCATCTGGGGCTTTTGGTGCTGCTCCACCAAGTGGTGGGAAGGCTGGATGGGGGGCCTCAGCCAGTCACAAACCCCTCCAGTGGCTCCCACTTCGTGTTCCTTTCCTGGTGAATCTTCACTTCCACTAGGGAGGAGGAGCTGAGTCCCCCTCCCCCGAGCCAGAAAAGGAGAAAGGAAGGGAAGCTGCCACTCTGCTCTTCATTGAGGAAGGGGAGCTATGTTCTCCACACCTCATTTCTTGAACCCCTAGTCATGACAGAGCTCCAGCAGATCACATCAAAATATCTCCATGGGTACAAAGGCCCTCAAAACTGACACTTAGCATCCTTTAGGCCAGGCCTATAGGACACAGGGTCACTCTGACACATGTGGGATACCCATTGACATTCTGGAAAGGGTGACCATCCTAAGGGACATCTTTGGGAAGGGGGAGAGAGTTAGGAGGGGGAAGCATGACTGGATGGGAGAGGCAAAGGAAAATGCTTTATTCTTCACTCTCTTATGTAAATGACGGTGCAGCCTACCCTGGAGAGAGATGCTCTGTGGTAACTTTGGTGGGGCCCCTGGGGTACCCCCACACACCCATGTTTTCCCTTTATCCTTGTAGTGTACCTGCCCATATTCTTTCGCTTACACCTGATACTCCTTGGAGTCAGTTAACACTGGCCCAGGTTGACTGAAGAGGGCGCAAGAGAGCGTTGCAGCAAAGGAGACAAGCTCTGCCCACCCAGGAGCTGAGCCCCTTTGTGTATCGGTGGCAATCAGCAGAGAAAGCTGCTAATGCCACAGAGTGGAAATCCCTGCACCAGGAGGAGGGCGTGGCTCATAAGCAGGGTATCTATGTCTAGACAGAGAGTTGTTCCTTGTGACCAGCATGGCTGTGGGTTTTTTTTTGTGTTTAGTGATCCCCGACACTCTGTCCGCCACCATGACACCGCAGGCCCTCACCCTAGTGGAAGGAGATCCACTAGAGCTCACCTGTGAGGTGTCAAAATCCACAGCTCAACACACCCACCTTTCTGTTGCCTGGTACCATCTCCAGGGATCAGGAGATGCTCAGGCCACAGTGATCCTTTCCCTGTCCAAGGATTTCGTCTTGACTCCGGGCCCCTCCTACATGCAGAGGTTTTTGTCAGATGTCCGGCTGGACAAGGTTGGGGACACCACATACAAGCTGTCTATTGGCAAAGTGCAGCCCTCTGACCAGGGCCAAGTGTATTGTGAGGCGGCTGAGTGGATTCAGGATCCTGGTGGGTCTTGGAAAGATATAACTCGGAAACAAACGGAAAAGACATTGCTGACTGTCAGAAGCCAAGGTAAGATGCCCACAGCCCATCGGTGAGACACACTATCGTTATAAAATACCACAGCTCCCATCTGAGGGGCTGCAGAGGGATCCTAACTCATGTGCTTACCCTCTCTAAATGAGAGTCAGGCCTGTTGTGTCTCTCTAAAGCCTCTTCACCCACCCAGTCATTAAGCCTCTGCGCAAAATGTCACTTTACACAACAGCATTAACGTGAATGAAAATTCTGAAGTTCTAGATCCTGTCACATTTGATTGACAGAGGCTCTAGGCAGGAGACAGAATGGCTCCGGATGTACAAAAATCCTGTGTTTGCTGATCAGAAGTGCTTGAGTGAGGGGGAGGGATGACTCAATATTGCCTACCCCAAATCGCACATCATGAGTTAATCCCTGACAAATTTTAAGATCAGCTTAAAAATCATGACCTTTTAAAACAAACGTTGGGTTCTTATTTGCCTTTGGGCATCTGAGCCTTTAGGGTTCAAGTTTTCAAACTTTCAAGGGATTGGTAGTAGGGAATGGAGCTTTTTACATCCAAGTCACTGGTTCCTGTCCAACCCAGGGCAGTAGTGACTATATGGTAGCCATTCGGGGGCCTCGTATAGATATGTAGCCTGGAAGGAACCTCAATAGGTCATCTAATCCAGTCCCCTGCTCTGAGGCAGCACTAAATATTTTCTAGTGAAATAAGGAGGTGTTCGTGTCTCAGATGCTCCTCCAGTGGCCCCGTTTTGTAACAGTGTGAGCAGAGAGGCCAAACTTTTCTCTGCAACCATGAGGGCTAGAAATACTTTTTTTTTTTAAATTGAAAGCTGAGATTTTCATATAATCACCTGACTCCACTAAAAACACCCAGTAGTGTGAGACTTTTCATAAAATTGTGAGAGTTGGCAACACCAACACCTTCCCAGATACAAGTGAAGGCAATGTTCCCATTGACTGCAGTGGGTACAGCATGGAGGCATTGTTGCCCAAGACAAAGGGGATTATGGCAAGCACAGAGGTAGCATGGAGGAAGGTGGGAAGGGAGCAAAGGCAGAAGGTTAGGCCTGGAGTGGGGTGGGGAAGCTAAAGCAGTGAGAGAGAAGGGAGCTTAATGGAGGATACAGGCCCTTGAAGGTGAGGATAAGGAGCTGGAGCTTGCTGGGGAATGCAGTGAAGAGGTCTGACTAGGGAAGTGATGTGGTGGGAACCGTGCACAAGGAAGGTTATCACAGAAATATTTTGGAAAAGGGGGGCTGATTTGAGATGTAAGGTGGCCAGAGGAAAGGAGGGTGTTGATGGTCTTGAGGGTGAGGAATGGAGAGTGTTGAGGTGAAAAATGACCATGGTTTGGGCCAAAATTAATGGCCTGGGTAGAGAGGAAAGATCTGGTTTTAGTGTGTGTGGGTAGTGGAAGCTGGTGTCTGGTAAAGACCCTGATACAGAACAGGAAACCAAAGAAACAAATAGCTAAATCAGTGTTTTTCAACCTTTTTTCATTTGCAAACACCTAAAAAATTTCTAATGGAGGTGTAGACCCATTACCAGGGGTAACCACTGTTACCATATAACAACAAACTTTTGCGGACCCCTTAGAACAGAGTTTCTCAAACAGGGGTCGCCACTTGTGCAGGGAAAGCCCCTGGCGGGCCGGGCCGGGCCGTTTACCTGCCCCGTCCGCAGGTTTAGCTAATCACGGCTCCCACTGGCCGCGGATCGCTGCACCAGGCCAATGGGAGCTGCTGGAAGTGGTGGCCAGTACGTCCCTCGGCCCACTCCGCTTCCAGCAGCTCCCATTGACCCTGAGCAGCGATCCGCGACCAGTGCTAGCCGCGATTGGACGAACCTGTGGACGGGGCAGGTAAACAAACCGGCCCGGCTCGCCAGGGGCTTTCCCTACACAAGCAGTGACCACTGTTTGAGAAACCCTGCCTTAGACACAGTCTGAGGACCCCCAAAGGTCTGTGGACTACAAGTTGAAACCCAATGAGCTAAATGGTTCAAACAGTTCATTGAGCTGTGGGCAAGATGTCATGACGTGCATCACTCAAACACTGCAAAAACTCTCTTAATGACCGTAGATTTTAATTTGGAATGGCTGGCAGGTTTGACAGTTTGTATCTCTTGTTCTCATTCATAGGAGAGGTTTTTGTGTGCACCATTGTTTGGAGAACAGCTGCAGTTCATATGAACGTTCATAGCAGACAAGAATATTTGCTTTTTATTATTCTCCTGTTTAAAATTTCATCATCCAATCAGGAAGCAGAAATAATACCATGTAACTTCAGTTACCAATCACATGCTATGATTCATGAATAGGGATTAGCCCAAGTAAAGAGTTTGGAAACTCCCTATAGGCTGAGAATTCTATTCTATTTAGATTAATATATTACACTCATCATTGAGGTATCTGAACAGTTTACGCCATTGTTTGAACTTGGAGGCCTCTAGAGCTCATTATTGCTGTAAACAATTCAGCCAATATTTGGGAATACCAACCATATGTGCAGGAATCAGGATGTTTCTTCTTGAATTGTTTATGAGCCAAACATTTAAAACCATAGCATAATTTATTTGCAATAAATACTTAAAGCAGCTGTAAATCTCAGGAATTACTGTATTTTTACCTTTGGACAATAATGTATGGTATTTCCCTTGGATCTAGGCATTGTCTGTGTAGTATTGATCTAAATAGTCAACCCAATGGTCATGTAAAAATGCGACCTGTGTACAGACAGAGATATGTTCTGTGTTTGATTTTTGTGCAGAATTCTCATTGATTTCATGAGTTCCATGCATGGGAGTTTGGTAGGGAACCATATTCCCCGCTCACTCAGCAGTGACCAGTTTCTATTAAAATCTTGTCCTGAATCACCTTTTGGGCTTTGTTTCAAATCTAAGAATGCCTGGCAGATGCCTCAGCAAGGGTGGAAGTTAGTCTATGTTGTATTAGACCTAAAAATACTTCTCCCTTCAAGAAGAGAGAATCTTGTCCAGAGGCAATGGACTAAAGGACCCATTTGATAGAGGTCCCTCCTGACTCTAATGAAGCTAGTAATAGGAAGGGATAATTGAACCAGGGCCTCTTGACATACACTTACCTTGCTTTTGTTTTTCCACAGACAGAGATTTCCAAGCTAATATTGCTGCTGTTGAAAGTTCCCTTGCAGAAGGGAAGCCCTTGCAGGTAAATTGCTCTGTGACAGCCCAGAATAGCCAGAACCGATGGTTCCAAGTGGTTTGGCTCTTCAAAGGAGTAGAAGTAGCTAGAATTGACCCACATGGGGTACTGGCCTTGAAGAAGGAGTATGAAGAGAGAGCTGCCTTGGGACAGCTCCAAGTGGTGAAGAAAAGCAATGAGATGTATATCCTCAAAGTATACCAGGTGAGGCTGAAAGACAACGGAACATACAGCTGTGAGGTTTCAGAGATGGAGAAGGCTTCCGCAGGTTTTTCCATCATCCAATCCAAGATGTTGTCAGGCATTGATGTCAACGTGAAGCCAATAGGTCAGTGAAATTAAATGCCCTTTCTTCTAAATGAAATATGACAAAGGTCCCTGGTCTGGGTTCCATTGCTATTTGGCCTCCTGCCTTGGCACAAGGAAGCTGTCCCCCAAAAGGGGCAGGTGGGCTGCAGTGTTTGGTACAGTGGTAGAAACCAAAGTATTCACGAAGGCACACATAACACTTCTACTGCAGCAAGGGAAATGTGCACCCTAATTCACCGGATCACCCCACAGTGTGTCCTGATGAACTGCATCCTCTCTCCAGTAGGCATAAGAGTCTTTTGCCTCTCACCTACAATCCCTCTTGCGGTTTCCACCCTCTCTTCTGAGGCAGCTGCCTGTGCACACCTGGTGACTGGGATCCTACGTTTGATAGGATCATTCTCAATTTCATCAGGGCTCTCTACTTATTGCCTTTTTTATTGCCTATGCTTATGCATGGTGCAATCAATGCTTAAAATGTGGGGAGATGCAGGGGGAGGGAGGGGCAGATTCCCCAACCCCCTCAAAAAAGTTCAGGTCAAGCTGGGTTGTTGAGAGATGTACTTTAAGCACTGTCTTACCAAAGATGCTTCTCCCAGATTATGAGCCACCCCATTCCCCCCACCCCACACACATACTTTTTTCAGACCACTTGAAGCTTTTGGCTACAATAGCCTATGTGGTAATGGTCCAAAGTCTGACAGCTTCCAGTATTAATACTGCTGTGTTTGGGGCTATTATTGTAGAATACTGCAGTATTATTTGTTTTAAGGCCAGGATGGCTAAATGAGATTTACTGACACTCCCAATGACTTCTCCTACCATGGCATGCTGTTCTACCCAACATTGCAAAGGCAGACAACCATCACCATGGTGTACCTGTGAATAAACTGTCAGGGGTGGTTACAACATTGGACTGGGGCTCAGGAGATCTGGATTCAATTCCCAGCCCTGCCACAGTGACTTTAATCTCTCTGTGAAATGGGGACAATAAATACTACTCTCTTCCCATCCTGCGTCTGCCTGTTTAGATTGGAAGCTCTTTGGGGCAGGGGCTGTCTCTTATGCTGTGTGTGCATGTGCGTGTGTACGTACAAACAGTGCCTAGCACAATGAAGCCCCTGTCTTAGTTGAGGCTTCTAGTACCACTGGAACACAAATAATAATGAAGACCATGCACATATAAGCAGGGACGGCTCTAGGAATCCCGCCGCCCCAAGCAGAGCGGCGCGCCGCGGGGCGCACTCTGGCGGTCGCCGGTCCCGCAGCTCCAGGGGACCTCTTGCAGACGTGCCTGCGGAGGTTCCGCTGGTCCCACTTGGCGCGCTGGGGTCTGGAGCCGGCCCTGCATATAAGTCAGGAGTCTACTCTAGAAAAATATCCAAGCTGGACGAATTCTTGCTGTTTCTGTATTGACTTGGCTTTGTTCATGCAATGATGCTGTGTGAATTTTGCAACTGTGCTAGGTGAAAATAGGTATCTGACTGACTGTCTTTTGCTTTGACCATCCAGTCATGCTTGGGATGTACTCTTTACTCCTTCTCATCCTTTGGTGTCTCTGCAAATATTGACAATTTTCCCTCATCATGGCTCGGCACGACTTGTCCTTCCCTATTACCTCAACTCCCTCTCCAGAGGGCACCTCACTTTCTGTTCCAGTTCACCCATTCTCTTTAAATAGAGGCAATTGCTCTTTCCTCAGAGGGTGCTACACACACTGTGACATGTAGGTAAAAGCTGATGTGTGGAGTAGGTGTTTTACTGCAGGCCTCTTGTAGCCATGACAGCTCATACATTCTATTTAATACCCATAAGTGCTCAAATGCCAGCAGGGGCGGCTCTACGTTTTTGGCCGCCCCAAGCAGTCATGCGCGGGAGGCGCCCCGGAGCCGCGGGAGCAGCGGACCTCCCGCGGGCATGACTGCAGAGGGACCGCTGGTCCCGCGTGGCTCGGCTGGACTTCTTGCGGCTGCGGACGGTTCGCGGGTCCGGCGGCTCCGCTTGAGCTGCCGCAGTCATGCCTGCGGGAGGTCCAGCCGAGCCGCGGGACGAGCGCCCCCTCCGCAGTCATGCCTGCGGCAGGTCCAGTCGTCCCGGGGCTCCGGTGGACCTCCCGCAGGCATGACTGCGGTAGGTCCACCGGCCCAGCCTGCCGCCCCCCCCCCCCGGCTGCAGGGGACGCCCCCTCGATTTTGCCGCCCTAGGCACCAGCTTGTTTTGCTGGTGCCTAGAGCCGCCCCTGAATGCCAGGGTGATGAGCACAGTACAAGAACCTGAAGAGCATAATTTGTTTTCTTTAATATATTTGTCATTACTCTTCATGTGACTTAAAAAAACCCCACCTTTTAAAATGAAAGTTAAATGCATCTGGCTCAGCTATGAACAGCTGACGAGATGTGTCCACACTGGAGCCTGGAATTCTCCTGTCTCAATGCAGCAGGCAGAGTGAAAGTCAGAGTCTGCCAGTTGAGTGTGTTCATCAAAACATTCCCTAATGTGATGGCTCCAGGAATGCCACTGGCAGAAAAAATGCACTTCAGGGTACTGAAAAGATGGCTCCAAATTTCAGGACAATTCCCCCTACCCTTTATGTTGAGATTTACCTTGTCACGTTGTGTAACATAAGAATACTCCTGACTACCTTGGAAAGGTAATTGCTGTTGTTGTTTTTCACAGAAAGCCACATGCAAGTGTCTGTGCTCAGCAAAAGGCAGATAGTGGAAGGAGACACCTTGATCCTTCACTGTGAGGTGAGTGGAGCAACAAGCCCACTCTCTGTGAATTGGTGGCATCTGCAAAAGAGCGGAGATCAACTGGAGCACATAGTTGGGATGGAACGGGATGGCATGCTGAGGCCGGGCCCCTCCTACCAGGAACGCAGTGCTAATAGGGACCTCCGACTAGAGAAGATTAATTCTACCACATTCACCCTGGCGATCTACAACACTTCAGCCACCAGTGATGGAGGGTCTTACAAATGTGAAGTGACAGAGTGGTCCATGGACAGGAGCTGGAAACAGACACAGGAAACATCAGTAGCCATTAGCCCTCTCAGTAAGTTGATAGAATCCCTTCCTTATATTATGCTTGGGCCTGAGAAGGAAGAGATCTGGGTTCTGCTCCAAGCTCTGCCATTGACTTACTGTGTGACCTTAGAGAAATCACTTAACAGCTGTGTGCCTCAGTTTCCCCACCTGTAAAATGGGGGGAATACAACCTGACTGCCATGCAGTCTGTTTTGAGAAGTTAACAATGAAAACTGGTAAAGTGCTCTGAGATCCCTGAATGCCAGTCACTGTGTAAATACCAATTACTACTTAGCAGGAATCCTTTTGGATCCTCAGCTTCTTGAAACATGAAGTGATTAATCTATTGCCACAATTGTTTATGGAAATGAAACTGAACAAAAGATCTTGCTGAGTTGTACTACAAGAGTTCTCAGTGAGGGGTCCTTGATTTTGGAACACTCTTTGCCCACCAGAGGCTAGCTTGGTTAACTTTTCCAGGCAAGCCCCTTTTCTTTTTTCCCGTTTGGCTGTTGAGGACGGTGTGGGTTGAAGTGGATATATTTAGGCACCTTTCTTTCTGTCCATGTTGTGACTTTTAGTTTATGGAATAGGCGCCTGTAGCACTGGATGGGCCACTGTATTTTAAAAAGTGAAATATGTAAATAAATGTTGCAGATGATCAGTGGGGAAAGTGTGCTTGGCAAAATGAAGCACCAGTCGTTAACCAAAACCAGACCCTTCTGTTAGTAGAGCTGTGGTGGAATTCCAGATTGTGCTGCAGGCAGGATTGAGGTATGGTGTTGGCAGAGCTGTATGGGGAACCCAAGGCTTTGTTTACATTGCAGAGCTTGTGCTGGCAGAACCCCCTAGTGTAGACGCAGTGTATGCTGACAGAGTTTTTCTACCGGTGCAGGAATGCCATCTCTCTATTATGGTAGTTGTGCTGACAGGAGCCTTCCTCTGTTGATGTAGCTGTGTCTACTCTGTGGGTTTGTCCGTGTAGCTCTGTCACTAAGGGGTGTGGTTTTTCATATCCTGATACACACAGCTATGCCAGTTTAAAAGTGCAGCTCAGGCCTGAGTCTGGAATAGTAGGAGATGCTGCAGCTCAGGACTTAGGCACAATGCCAGAGCTGAGCATGGAATCAGGAGTGGAATAACAGGGTACATGTCAGGAGCGAGATGCATTCACAGAACTGAGGGGCACAGGAATGGGAGAGCAGGGGATGGATGACTTTAATCAGGACTGAATTGTATTGGCAATGTTTGTATGATCCAGAATAGCCTGGGGGCTCCATGTCATGATGGAGGCACACTGACAGAGCGGAGCAGCCCAGATTTAAATAGCATTGAGGGGTAAGGAAGGAGCAAGGTGTGTTGTTAGAGCTGTGGAGTGGCAGGGAAGCTGGGTCAACGCTTCCTGCAGAATGATCAGGAGCGTGTTATTAGTTCCCTAATATCATGAGCCTAAAGTTCACTTGTAAAATAAACAGCTAACCCCCGGATCACCCAATCAGTGTGGGAACAGCTCCCGGCAGGGGAGGATAGTGCTGCTTGTGAAGGGATAAAAGCAGGGAGAATGTTTTTTTATTGTACAATCTCTGTTATAACCTTACAAACCCAGTACAAATGATGTGCTTTCTTCTTAACAGGTTTGGATTTGAGAGCCATGCTGATAAGCCGAACAGCAAATGTCAAATTTACTCAGGATTTTGAACTGTTCTGCCAGGTCTCTGCCCCCTATCTCATCACCTCAGTGCCAATATCGGTAACTTGGCAATTCCAGCCCATCTTAGGGACTAGTGGCTATCAACAGCTGATCAAAATCATGCCCAGTGGCACCATCGAGTGGGGGGCTGCCCAACCTCACTTTCAGAGGAAGACCAGAGTCACACAAGCTGCATCTTCCTCCCAACTTCTAATCCACAGTGCCACAGAGCAGGATGCAGGCAGGTACAGGTGTGAGGTGGAGGTCTGGAGGAGAAGCTCCCAGCAAGCACGACACCTAGCTATGGCAGCAGCTGCTGCTGTGAAGTCTAACGTTGTGGAGATAAAGGTCAATCCACCAGGTGAGCTGCAGCAAATGCTTTTCTCAGGAGCAGCTTCTTGCTGTGTGACTTGCATAAATCCAAAAAGAATGTAATTAGCAGTTAGTTGTCTCCATGATCCTAAAACTGCTAGAACCCCTCCGGGCTTTGTGGGATCATGCACCAAGGCCACAGCAGCAGGTGCTGCTTGTACTAATTCTGCCTCATCCAGCGTGGCTGTTACGCATGTTTTTAAAGTGAACTTGGTGCTGGTGAGTGCAGGCCTCTGGTTGTCCATTGAATGGGTACAACGTGGGGAATGGCTGTTGAAGATTTCCCACCCCCACCCCCGAGGCTTGCCGGTGGGCTTTAACCCTAACCTCTGGGGCAAAGTGGGAGTTCATTCCCTGGCCTATTCAGTCTTTGCCCTCTCTGCTCACACTGTTACAAAACGGGGCCAGTGGAGGAGTGTCTGAGACGTGAACACCCCCTTATTTCACTAGAAAACACTTAGTGCTGCCTCAGTGCAAGGACTGGACTAGATGACCTATTGAGGTTTCTTCCAGGCTACATATCTATACTAGGCCCCCAAATGGCTACCATATGGTCACTACTGCCCTGGGTTGGACAGGAACCAGTGACTTGGATGTAAAAAGCTCCATTCCCTACTACCAATCCCTTGAGTCTTCCAGTGTCCACTTGTCCAATGTATCCACAACATGTTCTTCTCTTCTTACCAGCCTATGTACACTAGAGGCCAATATAGCCTACTTGGGAGGTGTCATGGCTTGTGAAAAAGAAGCTGAGTGGGTTTGGGGGTTTGTTTCTGGTACTCTCTACCCTTCTGACTCCTGTGGCTGGGAAGGATCCCTCTGAGGCATGGTACATCCTGCATTAAACAGCATCTGTATATCTGATTCTCTGTCAGTAACCAGGACTTTGATAGGGATCTGTAATCTGTGTCGTATCTCTCGAGAGTCTCCCAGTATCTTGTAGGGAGTCACAGACTGAAATTCCCCATATGGGACCATAGAATGTTGTTAGTGAATTTAATTCCTTGTGCAGATCCTCAGCTGGTCAGTGTAACTCCATCAAAATGGATAGAGCTACATGAATTTACAGCAGCTAATTATCTGGCCCCTTAAGAATACATGGTGACTGTCCAGGCCTGAGCCACTAGGCCATTGAAGCGCAAGCCTAGGACTGTGTCCCTGTTGCCATGGGGATTTCCTAGTACCAGTTCTGTTCATGAAAAAACAGTCTTTTTTTTGCATGAAATATTTCCAGTTTTTCCACTTAACCTAAGGCTATGTCTACACTTAAACTGCTACAGCATCACAGCTACAACGTTGCAGCTGCACCACTGTAGTGTTCCAGTGTGGATAGGAGGGATTCTCCCTTCACTATAGTTATTCCACCTCCCTGAGAGGCGGTAGCTAGGTCGATGGAAAACTTCTTTGGTCAACCTAGCGCTGTCTACACAGGGGGCAGGGGCAGCTTAACGACGTCCCTCAGGGGAGTGGATTTTTCACCCCCCTAAGCAACATATCTGGGTCAACCCAACTTTTTAGTGTAGACCTGGCCTTTGGCTTGTAGGGAATGCAGTCCCAAAAACTGAAACCTTGAGCTTTCTGTGGTCATCAAAACATCTGATGCATGGCAGGCAGTAGGTGCTGAGAGGGAGGGGGAGGTGCTGATCGGCAGGGCCTGACAGTGGGCAGGAGGCGCTGAGGAGGTTCTGGTAGGGGGGCTGCCAGTGGCCACTGCTCGCCTCCTTGCCCTCCCCCTTGCCCAACTGCCGCTCTCCTCTTTGCCATCCGCCTGCCTTCTCACCCTCTCCTGCCTGTCCGCCTGCCACTTGCCTCCCTGTTCGCCTCCTCACCCCGCTTGCCTGCCCGCCCGCCTCACCTCCCTGCCTGCCTCCTCATGATTTTACCGAAGCACAGGGGCCCCTAAAGTGCAGGGCCTGGGGCGGTTGCCCTGATTCGCCATACCCAAGGGACGGCTCTGCTTCTGACAGTGGCCAATGCCAGGTGCCTCAGAGGGAATGAACAGAACAGGAAATCATCAAGTGATCCATCCCTGTCGCCCATTCCCAGTTTCTGGCAAACAGAGGCTAGGGATGCCATCCATCATTGCTACACTTTTCCCTTCCCCGAGGATTGGCCATTGTGACACTCTGGTTTGCATTGGGAATACAGACTTTCAGTGAGCGGGAGGACCCTGGGAAGCAGTAACACTGAAGGGGAACAAGGGGTGATAGTGAACAGCAAACTTAAATATTTAATCTAAAATGGCAGCCAAAAACACCGGTGGGAGTTTGTAGGTTACTTATGTAGACATATCTTGGTCATGGAGCCAGAAGAGGCTAGGCTTGCTCTGTATGCCCCCAGGATGTTGTATTCATTCCTGGAAACTGCAGTACTGGTAAGATACTAAAGTTGAGACAAGAACAACAAAAATGATCAAGGGGATGGAGGGATTGATTGGAAAGGTAGCTATGTACTGTTTTGGTAAGAAGGTCATAGGCTTATGATTCTATCTGGTGGACAAAAGTACAGGGGTTCGGGGAAGGGAAATTAACTTAGAAATAATGGAATGAAATTGAATAACAGAAAAATTAGGCTGCAAATCAGGAAAAACTTTGACAGTGAAAACCACTGGGCTAAGTAATATTGTCAGGTGGGAGATGGGAACCCCATTGCTTGAGACACTTTAAAAGGAGACTAGGCAAAACCCCCTAGAAAATGTAGGCTAAGAAACAATCCTTCCTTTGCAGGAGGAGGCTAGATTATAAGATAACAGATCACTTCCATATCTGACTTAGGCCCTGACTGTTCAGCATCCTACCTCCCTAGGATGGCCAATACCCATTGCTTCAGAAGAAGTTTAAATCTACCCATAATGCACCTTAACACTGTACTGGAGAGAAGGATAAAGCTCCTTTTTAGCACTTGCCCAAATGGGTACTTCCAGAACCCCGAGAGATGCCCTTCTGGTGCTGCAGTGTGAGTGTGTGAGAGAGTGTGTGTGTGAGAGAGAGAGCGAGAGAGAGAGCAGGTAGGTTCTTTTGCATACTCCAGCTGTTCCCCAGCTTGTCAAAGCAGAAAGTGCATTGTCAGCAGATAGGATTCAAAGCAAGACAGTCAATGGGAGATTCTGCTTAGTTAATTAAATTGAAATTGGTTCTGTTTTTGCTTTCACATCTTTCTATGGAGGGAAGTGGCCTGTCTGCTTTTTATAGTAATTGAACTTTAGCAATGTGGTGGTGAGAGACAGAAGCTTAAAGCAAAAGGGGTGGGGCTTTAGCAAGCACTTTGCTTCCTCTTGGGGATGATCTTTAGAGGAGTTGCAACAAAAATTCCTCTCATGGGAATCAAGGGTCCCTTGTTAATAGCAGGCTATGTGAGCACATTCCCCTTGTGAGCTCTGCTGACCCCACATCAGTTTCTCTGGAACATTTCCTGGGAGGAGACTGCCAAGCCACACACATTAAAGTGAGGTCCCCTCAGGTTGCTGTAATGCTAGCTAGGACTAACAACCCATCCTGGCTTTTTTTTTTTTTGAAAGATCCCAGTTTTCATGAAGCAGCAAAGAATCCTGTGGCACCTTATAGACTAACAGACGTTTTGCAGCATGAGCTTTCGTGGGTGAATACCCACTTCTTCGGATGTATTCACCCACGAAAGCTCATGCTGCAAAACGTCTGTTAGTCTATAAGGTGCCACAGGATTCTTTGCTGCTTCTACAGAACCAGACTAACACGGCTACCCCTCTGATACTTGACAGTTTTCATGAGTTCATCTGGAATCCTATGAGGCCACCATGCAGGTTAGCCTGAATTTGTGTTACAGTGTGATGCACCTTTTCCCTTCTTTCAGTTAAAATGATTGACCTTGCTATAGCTCTTTGTCTCCAAAGGTCTCAGAGTGCATTGCAAATTGTATGCAACAGTCAATTTGCCACTACTGCAATAGCATCCCCTCTGGTCACAGACAGCTGTTTTACCATGCTCAAGGCTGCCATCTAGAGGAAGAACAGGAATACTTGTGGCACCTTAGACTAACAGTTTGAATCTCAGATGATGAGCCTACTCTTATGAGACCACAGCTATAGTGGCCATCACAGGGGATTGAACCAGAGACCTTTGGTGCTAACCATGAGTTGTTATAGTTTGAGCTAAAGAGCCTGCCTCTCGAGCTGAGAATGGTAATGGGCCTGTGTCTTCTGTGGATCACGCACAAAAGGGGACACAACACGTGGGCCAGCAGAATACAAAAGTCGCAGCCTTTCAGGAAAAGAAATGAAGACGAATAGTGTAACCCTTTGAAAGTGGAGGTGGAAATGGAGAGAATCAGAATGCGATTGTATAACTAGGCTAGGAGTCTGGAATTCATAGCCCTATTCGAATAAGGAAGCCCAGTATCTTTAATGACCACATGTGATATCACGGCCTTTGTCTCTGTCTCATCTAAGAAATGGCTCACTACTCTGAGATTAAGGGGATTAGCTCAGTATCGAACAGCACCCTCTATTAAGCCATCACACCACTTCCTCTGATATCCAGATGTTCTCATGCCATTGACGCTGGCATAATTTTGAAAGCCCTATGGTTTGGGTCGTAGCTGCCTGAGGAAGCAACACTTTCCCTCTGCTCTGCCATAAGAGCTGAGATCCACTGGTGCTCAAGTCTAGATTTAAAAGCCTGCTGGCAAGGTATTCTCAGTGGATGCCTCTTAACCCTGGAATTTCCTTCCACTTTTAGTCAGACGGAGGCAGAGTCTGTGTTGGCCTTTAGGGCACAGAATAAGACTTCCGGATCTGGACTGGAGGCAGGCACCATTTCAGTTATATTTAGCAGTTAGGTTCTGGGGTTGAATCTGTTTTAGGTTATGAAGAGCTAATCTATGTTGCATTAGATTTGTGCTAATACCCAGAGCTGGCTCTGATGGGTGCATTTTTAAGGATGGAGAAATAAAGAAATGAAGTCAAATCCAAGTCCTGCCCATGCTCAGCTCTGATTAGCCCGTGGGATCTGATGTGGAACAGTCAGAGGGGTGCATGGCAGCAGAACAGAGGACTAAAGCGGGTGACCCTTGGGACAGAAATTCACTTGCTCCTCTGCACTGCCTAGCCATTCCATGCATTCACACGGGAGCAGCCCTAGCCATTTTGCTGGCCAGGGTGGAAAATGTTTTTTGGCAACAATCCATCTTCCCCCTTCCCCAACCTCTACCCCCTCCAGCAGTCGAGCCAAAAAAGTCAGAGTTAAAATGGTCAGTCAGTCAGAGTGGAGCAAAAAATGGGGGCACTCCCAGAGCAGCTGCCCTGCTTGCCTGCCCCTAGAATTGTCCCTGTGTTCACAGCCCATGTAGTACCTTCAAAGCACAGATGTCATCTGCTGGGAAATACAGAGCCGCAAAACATCTTGCCACCCCATTTAAAGCAGCTGTCTTCTTTCTTTCCATCGCCCCTTCTTGACTCTTGTCGCAGTAGGACCCAAATCCTCGCTGCTGTTCTCACTCTCACGTGGCAGCCTGCAAAGAGCCGGGCTGAGGAACATGCCATTTCCACCTGCCTGAAACATTTATGAGGCCAATCCCGGTGTATTGCGTTTTCAATTTCAGAGCGACATGTGCTAATGTCTCCAGTGGGATTTGAGATGGGAGGGGGGGGGGCACGGGAGAGTGAGAAATATAGAATAATACAGGGGTTGGCAACCTTTCAGAAGTGGTGTGCCGAGTCTTCATTTATTCACTCTAATTTAAGGTTCTGCGTGCCAGTAATACATTGTAAAGTTTTTAGAAGGTCTCTTTCTATAAGTCTATAATATATAACTAAACTATTGTTGTATATAAAGTAAATAAGGTTTTTAAAATATTTAAGAAGCTTCATTTAAAATGCAGAGCCCCCCAGACTGGTGGCCAGGACCCAGGCAGTGTGAGTATCACTGAAAATCAGCTCGTGTGCCGCACGAGGGGGATGCAGATGCGTTGAATAGGGAAAGGAAGACAGGGATAAAGGAGAGAGAGACTTGGCTAGCAGATGTGAGAGAGAGGCAGAGGCACCACCCAAGCCCCAAGAGAGGTTAGGGAGGATATCTAAGTTGAGGAGCGGCAACAATGAGCTCTGAAGGGAGACGTTCCTCTTTGGCTGCAGAATTGAGGGGCTGTAGCACCTAGGTTTAGAAGGCGGAGGCACACAGTGGTGGGGCTAGGGGGAATGGGAGGCTCTTTGGGGCACTGGCAGACATTCAGAGGAACTCTGGGAGGGAAGGGGAGGAGGAGGGGAAACATGAGGTGCTGGCATATGTGAGGGGACCTCTGGAGACAAGGAATGTCCATGAGGTTCTGAGAAGGAATAGAGGTGCTAAGGGGATCCCCAAAGGAAAGAGGAAATGTGTGTGGGGGGCTCTGAATGGTGAGGGAGACGATAGGCTGTGGGGGACACCACATGTAGAGAGGGATGTTAGAGGAGTCTTCAGGGGAGTGGGGAAGGAAGGGAGGATGCGGGAGCAGGCCTTGAGGCCAAAGGCCTTGCTTCTGAGGAATAGAGGAAGGTGCCAAGCTCCTACATCTCCCAATAACATCAGTGGGAGCTGAGGACACACAGTACCTCACATGATCAGAGCCATAATTCTTACCTAATGAATTAATAGTTCCTTGATGCACCCGTTCCTGACTCACACTGAAGTGTGTGCATGTGTGTTTGTAAAATTGTCCTGTTCCCAGGGTAGCAGGATGTTGAATCTACATCTTCACAGGCAAATGCTTCTGCCTACCTGAGCTTCCCCTGACCATCATAGCTGGGATTAAAGATCCTAGAGCTGATTTCCATCCTCCCCAGTCCTCTGTATGTTCAAAATATGGCAATGCCATTCAGCTTTCTCTGCCATGGTGGCCAGCAAAGAGTACAGCTGTCCCAGTTGAATGTATGGGGGGGGGGGTGTAGGGTGACCAGATGTCCCAATTTTATAGGGACAGTCCTGATATTTGGGGCTTTGTCTTTTATAGGTGCCAATTACTCCCCAGCCCCTTCCCGATTTTTCATCCTTGCTATCGGGGGAAGGGGTCCCTCTAGGACAGGATGCAGAAACCTTCTATATGGACAACAGATTCTCCCTTGCCAGCTCCTCTCTCCCACCCCAAAATGACTATCAGATCCCAACCGTAAGGCAACAACTCCCCAGTCCAACCCATCGAGCCCCACAGCTTCTGGGATGGGATAGTTTCTCTATATCCTCAGCACCCGCTGTCTAAGGGCTATGGCTACACTTACAAATTTGCAGCGCTGCAGCAGGGTGTGAAAACACACCCTCTCCAGCGCTGCAAATTGCGGCGCTGCAAAGCGCCAGTGTGGTCAAAGCCCCAGCGCTGTATGTTATTCCCCACAGGGAGGTGGAGTACGGACAGCGCTGGGAGAGCTCTCTCCCAGCTCTGGTGCTTTGACTACACTTAGCGCTTCAAAGCGCTGCCGCGGCAGCGCTACCGCGGCAGTGCTTTGAATGCTAAGTGTAGCCACAGCCTAAGGCCTGGTCTACACTAGGACTTTAATTTGAATTTAGCAGCGTTAATTCGAACTAACCGCTCAACCGTCCACACCAGGAAGCCATTTAATTCGAACTAGAGGGCTCTTTAGTTCGAATTTGGTACTCCACCCCGGCAGGTGGAGTAACGCTAAATTCGACATGGCTAGCTCGAATTAGGCTAGGTGTGGATGCAAATCGAACTTAGTAGCTCCGGGAGCTATCCCACAGTGCACCACTCTGTTGACGCTCTGGACAGCAGTCCGAGCTTGGATTCTCTGACCAGCCACACAGGAAATGACCCAGGAAAATTTGAATTCATTTTCCTGTCTGGGCACTTTGAATCTGACGTCCTGGCTGGACATCGGGGCGAGCTCCGCAGCACCTGCAACGATGCAGAGCTCTCCAGCAGAGGAGTCCGGCCAATCCAAGAATAGAAAGAGGTCCCCAGCATGGACAGACCGGGAAGTCCTGGATCTGATCGGTGTGTGGGGCGAGGAGTCTGTGCTCTCGGAGCTGCGCTCCAGCAAGCGGAATGCAAAGACCTTCGAGAAGGTCTCTAAAGCAATGATAGAGAAAGGATACAGCCGGGATGCAATGCAGTGCCGCGTGAAAATCAAGGACCTGAGACAAGGCTACCAAAAAGTCAGAGCGGCAAACGGACGCTCCGGAGCCCAGCCCCAGACATGCCGCTTCTACGAGGCACTGCATGCCATTCTAGGTGGGTCTGCCACCACTGCCCCACCAGTGACCGTGGACTCAGTGGATGGCATAGTGAACCTGGACAGTTCCTCCTCGATGTTCGCCGATGTGGAAGATGAAGAAGGGTCTGTGGAGGACGGCGCAGGCGACAGCGAACACAAAACCGCTTTTCCTGACAGCCAGGATCTCTTCATCACCCTCACAGAGATCCCCTACCAACCCTCCCCGGCCGTTAACCCGGACTCTGAATCAGGGGAAGGATCAGGCGGTAAGTGCTAGAAACATGTAAACATTTATTTTTTATAAAACAGGTATAAAAAATAGAAATACTATATATAAAATTTTCAATGAAAAACTATATGAAAAGTAGGTCCACACATATAGGGATTGAACAATAATCCTCCAGGGACAATTCAAGAAAGGTCTCATTTAGGTCCTCGAAAAGCCTCCGCAGGAGGTTCCTGGGGAGAGGTGCCTTGTTGGGTGCTCCATGGAAGCACACTCTTCCGTGCCAGGACATCCTTATGTAGATGGGAATCATCGCCTCTACAAGCATGGCCGCATATGGTCCTGGTCTCTGCAGGGCTTCCCTTAGCATCCGCTCTTTGTGACTCCGAGGGACCCGCATCAGGGTGATCTCGTTCATGAAATGCTGCATCTAATTAGGGCAATTAGTGTATTGTTACTGTTGTGAATGATTGACTTTTACTTTGCATAACAATGACCCTCGCTTAACAGCCACGTGTTGTAGGCCACATAGGAAAAGCATACATTGATCTTTCCCGTGCACTGGCGGGAGTGGCTGGAAAAGGGTCAGAGTATATGATTTCCAGATTGCCTTTAGCGGGAGGGCACAGCTATCCATTAACTGATAAGCAGAATGTACTGTAAGGCTTACCAGGACTGTCTGCTAGATGGATTCAGCTGTCTCTCCCCACTTGTCCGCTCTCCTGTGCAATGCCGCAGCCAATGAGAGCGTATTCCGAAATCTCGAACTTGTCCCGAGATCTCATGAGACTTGTTGCCCTGTATGGTCTTGTTCAGAGAAACTGACTAGACTGTGTTCACTGTTTGCAAACATGTATCTGTTCAAGGAAATCAGTTACTTTTCCCATCACACAGCTTCGGCTCTTTCCCGGACTGCCCCGGCATCCCCCTCGCAGAGGCTGGCGCAGATTAGGCGGCGAAAGAAAAAGACTAGGGACGAGATGTTCGCGGAACTGATGGCTTCCTCCAGAGCCGAGGCGGCAGAGCAGACACAGTGGAGGGAGACCCTATGTCAACAGCATCGCACACACATCGAACGGGAGGATAGGTGGCGGCAGGAAGACCAGCAGGCGACTCAAACGCTGCTTGGGCTAATGAGGGAGCAAACGGACACGCTCCGGCGCCTTGTTGATGTTCTGCAGGACCGCAGGCAGGAGGACAGAGCCCCCCTGCAGTGTATCTGCAACCACCCTCCAACGCCAAGAAGTCCTGCCCCCCCTCACCCAAAAGTACAAGACGGAGGGGCGGTAGGGGCCGTGAAAACTGTCACTGCACCACTGCATAGCGCTAATGTACCACACACCTCTCACGCTATACATTTGTAGAAGTGCTTCCCTTACAGGCTCACCCAGTCCCAAATCCAAGTTTCATCCCCCCACTGTGTATTAGATTATTAAAAGCTGTTTGCTGTTATTCACTGTTTCGGTCACGTCTTTCGTGTCAGAGGATTTCTTTGTGTATGGGGGGGGGAGGGGATTTATAATTGCACGATATAGCCTACATTACCAGGGTACAGACTTGGGGGCATGATCAACTGCAGGGCACACACACACTGCAGTCAGTAGGCACCAGGGTCACTCTGTGTGGTGTATGCTGCCCCGGGTCATTCTGTGATGTGTATGCTTGTCCAGGGTCCTAGCACCTGCCACCCCCTTAATGTTAAGGCACGCTGCCCTTACCATGCACTTCCACCGTAGCAACGAGCCTCTCCGCTGCCCTGAGCCCCAACAAGAGCCCTCATCCACGGACAGATACTCACCCTTCCCCCACACCCCTCACCCCTTCCTACGCCCAAACCCGCAGCCCACTGCCGTCATCCAAACCCCTATCCAAAGAAGGCACCACTCGCCCCTTCCTGCAAACCCACCCCTTCCTGCAATCCCTCCCCTTCATGCACAACCACTTGCAACCGTCCCCCACCCCAGAGACCTATGTAGGAGCAGGAGGATGTCATTCCTCTATGGAACAAGCGGTCTGTACATCAGTGCACACCGTGCCCAGCACAGTATGCGTCCATGTTTCAACAACTGAACAGAAATGCAAAGTAAAACAAAGATTTATTAATAATGAGTGTAACAATTAATTGTATTTAAAACGTGCTTTGGAAGTGGGGGAAACTTGGAGAACGGGGTATGTAACCGCAGATCGAAATCGACACATACAGACACAGGCCCAGGGTCACTTTCTATTGAAAGCAAGTGGAGAGTCAAAGGTTACCCTGCTCTCCGAGGAAACTAGCTTTCAAAGCCTCCCGGATACACAGCGCTTCCCGCTGGGATATTCTCTCGGCACGGGTGTCTGGCTGAGCGTAAACTGCAGCCAGGCGATTTGCCTCAACCTCCCATCCGGACAAAAAGGTCTCGCCATTGCTCTCACAGAGATTGTGGAGCACACAGCAAGCAGCAATAACTACGGGGATATTCTTTTCGCTGATGTCCGAGCGAGTCAGTAAGCTCCGCCATCTCCCCTTGAGACGTCCGAAAGCACACTCCACCACCATTCTGCACTTGCTCAGCCGGTAGTTGAAGAGTTCCTTCTCTCTGTCCAAGGCGCCTGTATAGGGCTTCATGAGCCAGGGCATTAGCGGGTAGGCTGGGTCCCCGAGGATCACTGTAGGCATCTGCACATCCCCAACCGTTACTTTGTGGTCCGGGAAGAAAGTTCCTGCCTGGAGGCGTCTAAACAGACCAGAGTTCCTGAACACACGCGCGTCATGAACCTTGCCTGCCCACCCAACGAAGATGTTGGTAAAACGTCCCCTATGGTCCACCAGTGCTTGCAGCACCATAGAAAAGTAGCCCTTTCGGTTAATGTACTCGCTGGCCTGGTGGGCCGGTGCCAGGATAGGGATGTGAGTCCCATCTATAGCCCCACCGCAGTTTGGGAATCCCATCGCGGCAAAGCCGTCTATGATGTCCTGGACGTTTCCGAGAGTCACTACCTTTGAGAGCAGTTGCTCAACGATTGCGTGGGCTACTTCAATCACAGCAACCCCCACGGTAGATTTGCCCACGCCAAAGTGGTTCGCTACTGACCGGTAGCTGTCTGGCGTTGCAAGTTTCCAGAGGGCTATGGCCACTCGCTTCTGCACACTCAGGGCTGCTCGCATCCGGGTGTCCTGGCGCTTCAGGGCAGGGGACAGCAAGTTACAGAGTTCAAGGAAAGTGCCCTTATGCATCCTGAAGTTTCGCAGCCACTGTGATTCATCCCAGACCTGCAGCACTATGCGGTCCCACCAGTCCGTGCTGGTTTCCCGGGCCCAGAATCGCCGTTCCACACCATGAACTTGACCCATTGCCACCATGATCTCCACGGCGCGGCGTACCCTGCTTTGTGAGAGGTCTGCGCCACTCTGTGAATTCCTGTCCTCACCGCGCTGCCGGAGCCTCCTCGCCCGATTTCTCAGCAGCTGACTGTGGAAGAGGTGGACGATAAGGTGCGAGGAGTTGACAACGGCCATAAGTGCAGCGATGATCGCAGCGGGCTCCATGCTCGCAGTGCTGTGGCGTCCGAGCTGTAACCGACCAGAGAAGGGCGCGAACAGATTTCCCGCCGGAGCTTTCAGGGAGGGAGGGCGTGATTGACGGTTCTATGATGACAGTTACCCAAAACCACCCTCGACACATTTTTCCCCCCAGCAGGCATTGGGGGCTCTACCCAGCATTCCAATGGGCAGCGGGGACTGCGGGAACTGTGGGATAGCTTCCCACAGTGCACCGCTTCCAAAGTCGACGCCAGCCCCGTTACTGTGGACTCAGAAATTCGAATTAGTGTATTTACTGTGGATCCACAAATTCGACTTCATAAGGTCGAATCCACAAATTCGACTTAAGTAGATTCGAAATAGTCTTGTAGTGTAGACAAGGCCTAAGAGGGTGAATGAGAGCCTGAAAAGGGAAAGAAGGGAAGGAGAAAAGTCCCCAAAGACGTGATCTTCCTGCTTTGTGGCTAGTCTCCCTATATCAAATAAACAGTCCTTTAGAAAGCAGGATGTGGGTGTGTGGGGTATGTTAGCATGGGGGATAGGAGGACTACATGAGAGACTGCATTTTATTGCTTTCCCAATTGATTTAGCAACAGATGATGCAATCGGAACTAAGCCCCATAAACAGAGACTGCATTAGCAGGATACACCTCAGTATCATTCCAACCGGAGACGGTTGCAGAATTGAAGAGGGATTAGGATGTATCTTTTGTTGGCACTAGAGCCATTCAGCACTTAATTGAACAATTACCAGGTATAATGACTAGGGACATTCAGAAACACATTACCACATTTCTAGTTATTAACCAAGGCAGACAGATGAGGTAGGAAGTGTTATGAAACCCATGCCGACTCTTTAGTTTGCCTGAGATGAAAGGCCCTCATTGTTCAGTTTCCAAAGCTGCACTTTTGTGTTAATTTATCTTCTCCTCCCCGCTCCACTGCTCCACCAAAGAGGACGGGCACCAGGGGGATCTTCATTCCCTTTTGTCCCCCTCCATTATCGGCTTGTGGCATCAGTCCCATGCCAGCAATGCCGCCTGGAGGGCCCACCTACCACTATGTGAAGGGAGTAAACATCAAGAAGGCAGATGAATGGTTTGGGATGGTACACAGGGGTCTGACTAGAAGTAATGGGATTGACTGGCTGGGGAAATTTACAGACAGTGAGATAGCAGAACAGTCTCCCAAGGGAAGGACTGGAAGCCCCATCGCTTGAGAAAATTGGCATTATTAAAGTATGGGAAATATGCCTGGAAAGGAACAATCCTGCCTGGGCAGGGAGATGGCTGGGTGACTGTAACAGGGTGACTTTCCCTTTAAGAGTAGTAAGGACTGTAGTAGTCAGTCAACACCTCTTCAGTGGTGTGACCCTTAAGTTCTGGGACTTTGCCTTCCCTAGATCTTCATCCACTCTACAGAGCTAGCTGTTGGGAGAAGGAAGATGATCCCAGGACAATAGTTAAGGCTTGGGGAAAACCCAGGTTGTCGTTTCTTTAAGGGCCTCAGACCAGGAGCCTTACAGAGTGGGCGAGGCAGGCCTCTGCTCTTTCCCAGTGAATTGGGACGTGCTCTTGGAAGAGGACTGTATATGTTCTGTTTTTACCAAGGGCAGAAGGTAGTGCCTGATGAACTCTCCTAGCCTGCAGGTGAAGGGACTGACTGGGGGAAGAGCCAGCTGGAGGACAAGCTGGCTGTGGCTGTACAGCTGGCCTAAATTATAACTCCAGCTCTTGTCTTAAGGAGAGAGAGAGAAAGAGAGAGAGTTTGAAGTACAAGCCAGCTCCGGGACAAGGGCAAGGGCCTTCTGAGCAGGGAAAAAACTGCCCCCCCCCCCCGAACACTTACATGAGCCCAGAGCGGGTGTGAACTTAAGCAACTTAAGAAGTTGCCCTCTGTAGAAAGAGTTAATAAACTAGCCCCCACAAATGTTTGAACTCCTCTGGGCTGGGTAACTGACTGTTCTGGTCTGAAAGAACAGAGGCAGGGTGCAGAAGAGCCACACTTGGCCAGCAGGAGGTGCTGCAAGTCAGGCAAGTCCTTTGACAGTGACCATGGCGCTCTTCTGTCTCTGACTTCTGTGATTCTCACTGGTGCATTCCTTTAGCCCTGGTGGTCGGATAGGTAGGTCTCTGCAGATGAGTTTGCTGTAGTATTTCTCTTGAGTGCTTGAACGTGTGTGCACAGGCTTGTTCTTGTAAGGTTGCTTGTGAAGGCTGAGTTGGACACACAGCTTTGTTATTGTAAGGTTGCTTATGGAGGTTTTGCAAAGGAAAAGCAATTTCAACGATTTTGTTTTAAAAACTACCGAAACATTGCAAGGACTCTAAAAGAAAGGAGATTGGAATTGGGGCTGGGCGTCTTTCAGAATGTGGGATTTCTAATGCCTGATCAGAGCCTTTTATGTGTAATTTCAAACTTGTTCCCACTGGCTTTGTAAGCCATCATTTCAGGAAATATATCCCTTTCCTGCTGGTGTTCTAGTACTGGTAGCTACCATAGTAACTTCTTTTTTTTTTCCCCTCTTGGTTTAGAGAGCAAGCTAAGAGTAAACACAGAAGATAGATCCCTGGAGATCTCTGGTAGCACAGACACAGAAATCGAATGCAGTGTCACATCACTGACTCAGAGGGATTCTCAGTTAGCCATTACCTGGTACTTCCTACCACCTTCTCCAGCTGATGCAGCCCCACTGCAAATTGTGAGGACCAACTACAGCAACATTCTGGACTACGGGGCAGAGTTCAGCTCTGCTATGCAGAAATCTAAATTCCACAGTGAGAGGGTCTCCAGCAACCTGTTCTGGCTGCGTATTCTGTCTGTGAATCATGGTGACCGTGGCAGGTATTACTGCCTGGTAGAGGAGTGGCTGTGGTCAGCAGACCGTGGCTGGTACAATCTTGGAAAGAAGGAATCAGGAAAGACCATGCTGGAGTTCAAAGTTTCAGGTAAATATGCTGTCCCAGAAGGGGTCCCTGAAGCATGAACTCAGCTTTCCTTTATCACAGCATGTATGGCCATAAGAAGCAAAGGCTGGCTCCCCAGCTGCACTGAGCTCATGCTTGACACAGCTGCAGTGGGAGGCCTTCCTTGATCAATTATGCAAGGATTGCTTCTTCCAACATCCCTCCATGTCCTCTCCCTGGCCTAGGCGTCCTGCAGGCTGGAGCCCTGAGCCAGTGATTAGGAACCCTGTGAACACTGTGGTGCAGGAGTCACCTGCCCAAGGGAGCAGGTGGGGCTATGGAGGCAGGGGCTGGAGCCCTGGCTGAGCACTAAGGGCGAGAGTTAGGATGTGCGCTAGGAGGAGCCCCGAGCATCTCACACAGGAGCAGGTCACATGACTTCCCATCCACCCTGAAAAGAATGTGATTCCAGTTCTTAAACGGGGGCTCTTTAACAGGCATCCACACTGACCCCCCACACACATACTGTATGGAGACCCAGATCAGCCTCCAACAAGCCTGTGTGTGTCTCTTTGAGCTGTGGAACACAGCCCCTAAACATAGGCCTTTTCTGCTTGCCTCCCACACCAGAAAACAAGCTCCATGTTGAAAAAACAAACCACAGCATCACAGCCACAGAGAATGAGGATGTGACCCTAAGCTGCCTCCTGCAGGGCCCCTCCCAACCAGCCTCTCTCTTCTCTGCCATCTGGTTCCATGGTTTGGAGCATTCTGGGATGAAAACCCTGGTGAAAGTGCACACCAGTGGCATGGTGGAATATGCTGAGGAGGCGATGGTGGAGAGGCTGCACCTTCGCCGCCCATCCTTCGGCGACTTCAACCTGACGCTGCGGAGCGTGGAGCCGGGCGACACTGGGGTGTACTGCTGCCAAGTGCAGGAGTGGCAGCAGGATAGCGGTGGCGCTTGGGTTCTGCGGGCGTCAGAACTGTCCGGGTACACAAGGCTCACTGCGCTGCCTCCAGGTAACGCTCCCCACCCCCCGGGACATTCCTAGTTCCCCTGCATATGATGTTCCCCATCTCCAGCAAACATCTGCTGTGTCTCTGCAACGTTCCCATGCAGCCAGGGTCGCTGCAGGGTCAGGAAAGGGGAGCACTACTAGAATAGCAGAGATGACTGCAAGTTAGAGTTCAGTTGTGCTGTTGGTTGCAGGAATAGCCTGCTGCAGGGAAGGGAGGTAGGCTAAGAAGTGCATGGAGTACTGCTGGCTGGTACGTAGGAGCTGGGTACCTCAGACTCGAGGGGTGGGGGTTTCAGGGTTTGGCCTGCAAGGTGCTGAGCACTGACTACAATCCAGCAAAACACTTAAGCACATGCTGAGCTTTAAGCATGTGAACAACCTCACTGACTTCCAAGGGACTATTCTTGTGCTTAAGTGCTTTGCTGGATTGGGACTGACCACTCCATGCCTTGCGAAATCAGGCCCTCACAGTCCTAACCTGAATCTTGGAGTTTGAACCCGGGTTCTCATTAGGCTCAGTTTTTTGGAAAAACTCAGAAAAACCAGGGCTTTCATTCCATTTGGATGAACTCTTGGGTGGTCATCTGAATCTCTAGAGATTGTAAAAAGCCCCTGGAAATCCCCTGGGAACAGGATTTCTTGGTGATGCCTCCAGTCCTGTCTGTTTCCAGTGGGGCCAACTATGAGAACAACCTTCCTTTGGGGGGTAAACTGCAGGGCTGCCCAGAGGATTCAGGGGGCCTGGGGCAAAGCAATTTCGGGGGCCCCTTCCATAAAAAAAGTTTCAAAACTATAGAATATTATATTCTTGTGGGGGCCCCTGCTGGGGCCCGGGGTCTGGGGCAAATTGCCCCATTTCCCCCCCCCCCCCCCCCGGGCGGCCCTGGTAAACTGGTGTGTGTTCAAGGCCCGGACAAAATTCAGAAACACAGAGGGATTCTGCAGCAATGAAACTGAATAAACAGAACCAAAGATTTCAAACTTGTTTAGGGAGGTGCTGAAGATTTGTAAAATGCATCATCCATCTGCAGTTAGGATCTCAGTCATCCTTGTAACTGGATGCTAGCTTTCTGTTGTACTGGGATGTTTCTTTCACTAGGTGTTCCTTTGTGTGTATTATTTACTAACCCTCACTGTTGCTGAGTGAAATAGTAATTGCTGAAAAATTGCCATGGAATGTGCATATGTATTTTTGCCAAGTAATTTTGCATCCTCAGTGTTTTGATTTCCACAAAATTCCAAGAGACTGGATATTTTTCACAGTGAAGCACACAAACTTGGAAGTGACACTCACTTGAAAAATCTGTGTCCTGGTGAGGCTGCATCCCACAGGATGTATGATCTAGAGGAATGAGCCATGATATCTTAAATTCTAGGCCCTCTGCTAACACTCCCTGGCCTGAAGAATTCTTACATAGTACTTTTATGAGGTAGGGTAAATTCCTCCCATTTTACAGATGGGAGAATTGAGCCTCAGAGTGATGAAGTGACTTTCCCAGTGAAACACGGAAAGTCAGTGTCAGAATTAAGACTAGACATCAGATTGCTTGACTCCTAGGTCCTACCTAACTCACTAGACCACATGGGCTTCCAGGCTAGTCACTTCCCGAAAAATCCTAGATCAAAAAAACAACATTATACGGCCCCAAACTCATGAACAACCCAATAGCAGCATGCCTGGATGTTTATAGGATAAAGGGGAAAACTAAAGGAAACAAACAAAGATACTTAGAATACACCAAAGGGACCATTCTGATCATCTGTGCTAAAGCAGGCCAGAGATGACATTTCTGTGGCCTGCGTTATGCAGGTTGTTGGAAACTGCTGATTTGCCAAACCTGAAAGTTTATTGTGAAGAGTGTGAGCGGGAAAGAGAGACTCACCCGATTGGTTGAGCTGGGATGTGGGAGACCTACATTCAAGCCCCTGCTCTGAATAAGGAAAAACAGGGACATGAATGTAGTTCTCCCATGTCTTGTGCATCCCAGGTGAGTGCCATAACCACTGGGCTATTAGCTATAATCCCCTATTAGTGCTGTGAATACTGAACAGCAGGAGGAGTAAGTACAATTAGCTGCTGTATTCAATTGTTTTCTGTTTTTTGCAGAGTCAACAATTTCTTCCAGGGTCTGTTCGTCTCCATCACTGCTCCACTTCATCCTAATCTACCCCCTGATTCTGTTCCTTGGCCTGACAGCTGCTCTCCTCTACTTGTCTGTCAAGAACAGGCAAGCCCACAAGGAATCAATCTATCAAAGGAAAGGAAAAGAGCTGTGGGTGGATTTGAAAGGGACTGGAGATGTTGAGCCCACTTATTCTGACCATAATAATCTGGAGGAAGAGATGAATAATCTGAAGGAGGAATAGATGGACTGAATGCTCAGGTGGCATGTGGGGGGAAGGGACTCTGTGCTGCTGTTCAGCATCATATGCTCTGAACCTTGAAAATGTGCATTTTCCCTCAGTCACCTTAATGTGGCAAATTAAGAAAGTGATAGGAGACAGATTGGATGGCTAAGGTAATTGGGACTGGAGCTTTCTTGCCTCTCTACTTGCATAGGTGCCTATGTGGCTCTCCTCCTATAATGGTAGTTTCCGAGGCCTTCATAATATTAATCAGTTTATCCTTACAAAAGCCCGTGAAAAAGGAAAGTACTATGCCCATTTTACAGATGGAGTGTTGAGACTGAGAGATCAAGGCTGAGATTTCAAAGGGATTTGGACATCTAATTCCTGTTAACTTTAATGAGAATAAGGCATCTAAATTCAAGATGCGACTTTGAAAATCTCAGCCCAAGGGACTTGGCCAAGGTCCAGCAGGAGGGCTGTGGTAGAACTGCGACCTGAACCCACATCTCCCAAGTCGTAGTCCAGTGCCTTAGCCACCATACCAACTTTCATCTTACATTGGCTGGCTCTGGTGCAGTGGTCAGTGGCTAGTGGCCAAAAGTCATTACCAACTTCCTCTTGAATGGTCTATGAGAGATGAGTTGGTGGATCTTAATCCAGTTCTCAGGGGAAAAGAGTCCTCACATCAATAATCACAACTCCATCTGGCACCAGTTGGCCTTCTTGTTGGCAATCGTATCTGAGTGGGCCCTGGAGACTGGACTCCCCTCCCCTTTCAGAGAGTGGTCCCTTCAGGGCAGGAGGGAGGCACAGTGGCAGACCAGTGGTGGTGGGGGGTGGGGTGGAATCTAGAGTCGCTCCTATTGCTGGGCCTCTGCAGTGCATAAGTAGAGGCCTTCACTGTCCAATTCTGTCCATCTAGTATATTTCACCAGCATTAAATTCACTCCAAAAACGTAAATGTAAAAAGCCCCTCTATTTCCCAGCCCATCCCACCCTGGAACACCTCTGTCCAATGCATGCTATGAATACCCCTCTTTCTGCTAGCCGCAGTGCAAAACATGACCTGAGTACCCTGCTCCACCTGCTAATTAAAACCCCAGTTGCACCAGCTATGGCCTGGAACAGAGCTGATAGGCTCTATATTAGGTGAGGGCTGGCTGAGACTGAAAAGATGTCCATGTGAAAAACACCAAGCACCTTGGAAAGGTGTCCAAGGAAAGGTCTTATTGTCCCAGCAAGGGAGTTATATGGAGCTGGGGATCATAGAAACAAACAGCAGCTGCCAGGCTAGCTCAGTGTCACTCATGTAATCCCTTTGATGTGCTAGTCTTTCTATTTCCATCCTCTTATTGGTTGACTCTGGAGAAAGCTGCATCTAACTCCCCATGGGTGGCAGGATGCAGCACCTTTCAGCAATGACTTCGGCAAAATTCATCTCCAGTTCTTTCGGTGCAACGCACTGTATGTGTCCAGACTAGCCTGTAAGCTGCTTAGGGCAGGGACTGAGCACATAACTAATACATAAGTGGGAAATCGGGAGATCCCGGAGCTGTCTGGCAGTGTTTCAACTGTGATTCTGCTACCACATGGCTCCTCCCACCAGGCTACACTGGTTCTTTGGACAGCAGCTTTCAGAGCCAGTCAGGCATGCCTCAGAGCCCGGCAGCACAAGGAAGTGAGAGATCCCAGAGGTTCTAACCTAAATCTAGAGAACGTCTCTCTGCTCTTTACACTGAATGGACAGATGGACCCACAGAACCACGGTCTTGGAACACTACCCGTGTATATGTGATCACTGATTTCTCTTCTCCTGCAGTATCACCTATGCCCTGATTCCCCGCAGTTAGTGTTAATTCTTATTAAAAATGAACAAACAGGGGTTATTATATTTGCCTTACAATTATATTTTTTCAAACCATACACTCAAATAAGCATTAAAACCAAATAAGGATTGGTTGGCTCAGGGGACTGGTACTAATGGAATATGCAGCCTTTTTTCTCTAGGTTGCTGGCTCCAATCCAGATCCATTTGGTCTTGATTGAAAGTCTCTGCCATCTGATTCATGCTAGGAATTGAGTGTGTGTGAGAGAGATTTCAGCCCAGTCGTTAGTGCAGAAGTGTGTCTGCTTCCCAAACCCCTCATCACAATTTGCGTTAACTTTGGTTGGCATTGGGTCCCAGTGGGTGAGGCACATTAGCAGGGGATTGTACTGGGGGCAGCTTGCCCTGCTGCTACACATGCTAATACCTATTTTATAGACAAATAGGTTCCGGTCTCCAGTTTCTGATGGGAGGGACATGAGGGCATTAGAGGCCCCGTGACCGCTCGGCTTGTTGCATTCTTACTGGTGTTTAAATAGCAGATCCTAACATCCCATTGGCACCGTAGCCTCCTGGAGAATTCCACAGTCAGGCCGGGTGGGCTTCTTTGCTGTCATCTGGATGTTTGTTGAAAATGTTTTGAAATCTGCTAAAATAAAACTGATTGCACCTCGTATATCAGTGTTTATTCCAGTGGGGGAGGGGGAATTATTCCCTTCCTATTGCCGCCCCACCGTTGCCTGACTAGCTAAAGGCTGACCCTTACAGCACTTCCTTCATCCCTGGGTTGGGAGGCTTAATTAAAGCTTGTAGAGTGCTCTGAGAGCCTTGATTAGGTGGGGCTAGAGAAGCACAATACCTTGTTGTTTTGAATTTCCTGGCTTTGCTGAGTTTCAGCCAAACCTTTGACTTTATTTTAACACATTTGATTTTCTTCCGCGAGTGAACTGATTTATCACTCCTAAAAAACTCCCAAACTTTCCCGTTTTTAAAGTGATGATTTTGCCTAGCACTGTGTGAGAAGGAAAGAGACAGGGGGCTGCCAGAACCCTACTTAGCACAGGAATGGAAATGGGGCAAGAGCCAACTTTGTGCACAGGGCCGGCTCCAGGTCCCAGCACACCAAGCGCGTGCTTGGGGCGGCACGCCGCGGGGGGGCGCTCTGCCGGTCACCGGGAGGGCGGCAGGCGGCTCCGGTGGACCTCCCGCAGATGTGCCTGTGGAGGGTCCGTTGGTCCCGCGGCTTTGGTGGATGCCTGCGGATGCTCCACCGGAGCCACGGGACCAGCGGACCCTCCGCAGGCACGTCTGCGGGAGGTCCACCGGAGCCGCGGGACCGGCGACTGCCAGAGCGCCCCCCACGGCGTGCCGCCGTGCTTGGGGTGGCGAAATTACTAGAGCCGCCCCTGTTTGTGCATCCCCTGTTCTGGCCCCAGGTGTAACTTAGATTAGCCCCCAGGTTTCTCTAACTTATGTTTAGCTGCACCTGCCCTGTAGGGAGCATTGCAGCAACTAGGAATAATCGGAGAGTGTAACAGTGCTGCTGCCTCTCCATGCTTTCTGTCCTGCCTTGGGAATTCCCTGGGCTAGGAATGTAACACGGTGGGCCAATCTACTGCCTTTATGGCCCTTTGACACCACAAAGCAGCATAACAGTGGGGATGTTAGAGGGCGATGGAGAGTGCGGCCAAAAGAAATCAGTCAGCTGTTAGTCAGGTTCGTGAAAGCTGCCATAGAAATAAGCTCATCAGAGCAAGATGGGAAGTGAGCCTGTACCTCTAGACTTGGCTGTTGGTAGAAAAGGAAGAAATCAAGGGAAGGTTTTCTTCAGTGAGCGATTCCCTGTTTCCAAGCTCTCTTTCCTGGGGTCTGAGGAAGGGGGCTTGGATGTCCGAGGAAGTGAGATGGAAATGGTGGTGGGAAGGAGAGAACCAGTTCGGATCAAACAAACAGACCCAGCTCTTCAATGGTCAGCCCTGAAGTTCAGCTAGCGATTTGCAAGCTGTGTTCCCTTGTTGCAGTTGTTAGTGGCAAGCTGCCTTTGGAGATAAGCAGAAATGCCACAATGGAGATCAGCTTTACATACTTCCACCCCAATGGATCTTTCTTGGGGTGGGGCAGATGATCACGGAGGGTTAGAAAGGAGCTGTGGGGCACTGGGTGCCCTGGACTGCAAAGCTGAGGAGGTAGATGGGCAGGGTCATGCACTTGGCAGGGGCAGTGCTGGGTGCAATTTGCCATGTTGGTGAGTTGGTAGGCAGGTAGTGCATCCTGGAGCTGATAGATCAGTATTTGCTTCCCTGCCATACAGAGCTGGCACTAGGCATCATTTCTAAGCAATTGCTTAGGGCCCTCAGCATCTCCAGGCCCACCCCCGTTCACTTTTTATTACAAGAACTTCCCTGTTTTTTGGGGGGGGGCACAAAATGTTCCTGCTTAGGGCCGCCAATGGGCTAGTATCAGCAGTGACGAGTTTACAATGGCTCCAGTGGCTCCATGGAGCCGGGCCCATGCTCAGAAGGGGCCCCAGCCTGCTCCGCTTGCACTGCGACCCGAGACCCCGCTGTCTCCCCCTGCCCACCACTTGCTCCTCTCGACCTGCCCGCTGGCTGGCAGAGGGCTCCTATCTGCCCCTTGGCCCCACCCCCTGCTCCTCTCTGCCCCCTGGCCGGACCCCAGTGCACCTCCGGCTTTGGGCAGTTTCTGCTTCCTACCACCTGTGGGTCCCTACCCATCTCCCCAGAGCTGAGCCGCCTAGGACTGGTGCAGAAGCCTGGCCAGTCTCAGTCAGGTGGTGGAGGTGGGGCAAGAAGACAATGTGGGGGGCTTGACTGGGCCCGTCCAGGCATGTGCGTCTTGAGGGAGCCTGGCCAGGGCAGGACCTGGCCTGGTTTATCACGCCACTTCCGAAGGGCTGGAGCGATTCCCTGCCCTGGGACCAGCTCAGCCCAGCAGACAGTCGCCTCCCAGCAGGCCGGTGAGTGCGGCCAAGAGGCACAGTGTGGGGGAGTGGGTATCTGGACCATGAAGGGGCAGGGAAGATCTGTGTGTTGGGTCACTAGGCAGTGAGGGTTTTGTGGGGGGTGCTGGGCAGTTGTGGTGGGGCTGTGGGCAGGGGTGGTGTTGTGCAGGGCGCTGTGCATTTGTGGGTAGGTCTGGGGGGGGCGCTGGACATAGGGAGGGGTGTTAAGTGGGGGGGGGAGCTGTGTGGTGTGGTATGGGCCTGCCCCTGAGGGAAAGGGGCATGCTGGCAGCACAGGGCCGGGCAGGCCATTGTGTGTCTGGCAATTGCCAGTTTGTAAATAGTGCCTTGGCACTGGGAAAAGTAGGGCCGCCCCTGCCATGCCAGGCCGCGCTGCCTCTGGCTGGCCCCTCACTCTGGGGACTGACCTCCCTGTGCCATGCTCCATTGTCTCCATGGGGGCCCACAAATATGTTTGGCACAGGCCCATAAAAGGTTAATCCGGCCCTGAGCACCAGCACTGCTGCCACATTCAGGAAACAGTGAAAATGTCACCAGCATGCTTCCACGATAGTGCCAGACCCAGGGCTGTTGGAAAAGCTGTTTGTGGTGTTTAGATGTGCTTGTAATTATTAGAATTGGGAGCACTGTCTGCTAGGAGTCTGAAAGGACAGGAAACAGGAAGGACGGGGGGAGGAGTTGAGAAGGCAGAGTGAGAGTTACAGAGTGTGCAGCAGCAGCTTGGTAAAGGGGTTTCCACTGTAAATAAAGTCTTGTCGAAGCTTGTTAGTACCTTGCCTGCTTGATACAACACTGCTGAACCTTCAGGTACTTCTCAGAAAAGGCCCAGGGATTTTCCTATTGCCCACCTCACAGTGTGTCCCTCTGGGCCTGTCTCAGCTCGTAGGCCAAGTATGGTCTCTTGGTTCCTTCCCATCAGCTCTCCGGGTATTTTGAAATAGGGTTTGTTTTCGTTCCTGTGATGAAATGTTTTAAACTGCAGCTAAAGTGTCACAAACAGGGGCATGGTTCAGAGTCTGCTTTGGTCTTACTCAGACTTTCAACATCCTGAGCTTGGTTTCCTCAGCCCCCGCTGGTCTGTCGTTCAGTGAGTCCTTCTGTTTATTAGACCTTGGAGCACCAAGGCAAGTAGATTCTTTCCTGAGACTCCAACACTCTTTTGGCCACCAATGCCTCAACCCCTCGCAAGGGCTGATCCCTTCCTCCCTGCTGCTGGAGGAGAATTAGAAAGAACTTATTTCAACTCTCTGTCACTTCACCCTACCAACCCGGCTGAAGTTCTTGTTTTTCCTCCGATCAAGGCACCATTGCACTGGGTGCTCTATGCACATGCAGTAACAGGACAGTCCCTGCCTCTGCGAGCTCACAGTCTAGGTTATGACAAGATGTAACCGGTGGACACAAACAGGGTAGGGGGGGAGAAGATGTAGTGACAGGAAAGTACCCTAGTTTTTGACAACACGCAGGAGGTCCTAGCTCACCACCCACCTAGCCATTGTCAATTCTTTCCTGGCTCACCTCCTGCTGCTGGTTTTCAGGCTGATGGTCAGGTGAAGCATCAACAACACGGAGGTCAGGAGACCATGTCTGTGGGGCTCAAGGAATACTATCTAGTAATGAACAGGCCACAGCCACAAGTGTGAGAGTCTAAGAGGGCTAGGTGAGCAGCAAATAACTGCCTGGTGGCAGTGCTCAGGCTCCCAAGCTGTCCCTGATGTTGTTGGCAGTGTGTCTTTTTCCAATAAATAATCTCACATAGTGCACAGGGGGCTAACTGCAGCCCAGGCACATTATTCCTATTGGCTAGAAATGCCTGCAAACAGATGAAGTGGTGATAGTGTTGCACCTCAGCAGAGAGGGCTGAGAAGTGCTCCTGAGCAGAGAAAAGTTATTTCTGGAAACTGGTAACATAGAGCTCTGGGTCGCTCCCTGCAAACCTGTCTCTCTGCGATGACTAAAAGGCAGGTGTACACGGCAAAGAAATCCTGATGGGAGCATTGTGATGCTTCAATCCACATTGGCGTTGGTCTCTGGAAAACTGAGGGAAAGGGGCGTTTTTGTTTCCTACCCCTTTGATTGATTTTCTTTTACAGCCCTGAGAATGCTAATCCACAGGTGCTTACCTTCCTTCCCCACAGCAAGCTCTCCTATCTTCCCCTACGAGGCTGCTGAGTGCCCCCTCTTAACCAAAGACCTAGGCTCCTTTCCAGCTGCTAGTTCTCCAGACCCTCCCTGAAAGTAGCCCTGGTGCAGGTATACCGGCTCCTATTGGTCCAACAGGAAATTCTGCTGCTGGTACTAGTTGCTCTCCTGGTTCACAGGTGGCGAAGACAGGATTTGGAAGTGCCCAAATCACCGGGTGCATTTTGATCTGCTGCTAGTCTCCTGTGTTCCCAATAGATCAGGGCGAGCACATTGGCAGAGTCAAAGAAGTGATGCGTTTCTGATGTTTGACATTCATGTCCATCCAGGATGGTGAGAACATGATTTGATTTTTCCTTACATGCCAGCTTGGTAATGACAGTTTTCCAGTGACCTTTGTCCTGCTTTGCACCATCCTGAGTACCAGCAAGCAGCAGTGTGAGTGGGTTAGCACAATAGGTCTCTACCTTTTTGATACCAGAGACCGGCTTGCTGCTTTCCTAAACTGTGGTAGGGAGATCTCAGGGGCTGGCACCGGTCCATGGACTGGCCATGGAGAAACACTGGGTTAGCACACTTGTGCAGTGATATTTTCATTTCTGTTTGCCTCTCTCCCTGTGGCATTGCATTAGCTGGTCTCACTGAACTCAGTAGCAAAACTCTCATTGACCTTGGTGAGATCAGGACATGGCCTATTGAACGACCAGGCATTGGTTCCGCAGCAGCTGGGCAGATGACTTAAAGTTGTCATGAGGAGTGTTCAGATTCTTAAGTAAACAGAGTTAGGAGCCATTGCCACTAGTTGTGGTTGGGAAGATGTCCGGCACTGGAAAGGTGGTGGAGCTCAAACCAGAAAAGGTTCTCACTCTGCCCCACCCTATGGTGCCTCCCCACATCTCTAGACTAATGCCCTCTAACTCAGGGGTGTGCATCCGGCCCATCACACCTTTTAATCCAGCCCTCAAACTTCCACCAAGGAGCGGGGTCGGGAGCTTGCCCCGCTCCGCCTGCCCGGTGCTCCCCAGCCCCCGGCTCACACTTCCTGGATGAGCACCATCTTCCCACACGCAGAGCCATACTGCACAGGCACGACCGGCACCACTTACCAAGACTTCACTGTGCTGTTTCTGGGTCAGAACCCTGCCCTTACCCAGCACTGCGCCCAATCCCCGAAGAGCCAGCCTCCACCCAAACGAACCAATGATCAAGGCAGCAGAATTGCAGGATACCACCCCTAATCGTGTCCAATTAGGAACCGCAAGCTTCATCGACCAATCCCTGAGGCCCCACTCCTCCGAGAGACATGCCTCATTCCTTATCAGCCCATCACCACGGCCTGGACCCTCCAGGTCTCCTACGGCCCCACCCTCGAGACTCTCCCAAGTGCCCAGGGGCCATACTCCTCCCAGCTAGGGTGCCTCCGTCCATGGTGGTGCCTGGTACGGCTGCCTTGGTGGTGTCACTGCCAGCAGGACCCCTAGGAGTCCCCAGTACCACCCCTGTAAAGCCACCCATCCCCCCCGGCCACACCCCATGAGTCCCCTTCCCCCCACCTCGGTAACATCCCTTAACTTTGTGAGAATTCATGGCCCGCCATGCAATTTCCAAAGCCAGATGTAGCCCTCAGGTCAAAAAGTTTGCCCACCCCTGCTCTAACTGAATACATTCTAAAATCCACCACTTCACAGGTGTCAGTCTCCCAAAGGTTCCCAGCTAGAAATGCAAACAGGAAAGCCACCCTGAGGCCAGGCAGCACAAGCTTCTGCAATCCAAACAGGGAACTCAAAACCACAAATGAGAAGTTTGAGGACGAGCATCTGTTTATACTTTGCACAACTTAGATGGTTGCTTGACACCTTGTTGTTTACATTGCGAGGGAGATGTACACATTTATAAATGACTGCAGAGGGAAAGGTCCTTTCCAGATACAACCAGCTCCTTCCCAAAAGCCCTGGAACGATGAGAGTGCTGGCAAGCAGTACAAACAATTGCAAAACATTCATCTCCATTTGCAACCTCATTGAAAGTAATGCAAGTGTTTGTTCATAACTGGCAATGTGCTTGTTACTTCTGTAACCTGACAGGAGCAGGTTTTGTGCCAGAGACGCTCCAAAAGGAAAAGTCTTTTGGGGAGGGGCTGCTGGCACAAAGGGCCTTATATATTCTCCTTTCACCCCTGGAGACCTCAGCTCACATGAAGTGAGTTTAGTGCTCGCGCTCTAATCTCTTCATTTGAAAATATCGCCCAGCTAACCCAGTATTTTGGCTGGCACAATTCAATAGGACTCGAACGGCAGAGAATACTGTGAAGTTGGACTGATGTCCATTTGACAAAGCTGGGTGATGATTATTCTCAGGCCTGAATTAGTGGGAGTTACTGAGAGGCACTGGCACAGCTGGAGTGAAGGCCAAGGCCTGGGATCGCATAAGAACATAAGAACGGCCATACTGGGTCAGACCAATGGTCCATCTAGCCCAGTATCCTGTCCAGGTGCTTCAGAGGGAATGAACAGAACCAGGCAATCAGCAAGTGTCGCCCATTCCCAGCTTCTGGCAGCATGTGTTGCAGTTCAGGATAACGGTGCATTGATGGAGCTATGTGTTGTTGTGTATTTGGTTGTCATGGGTTTTGTTACTATGGCAGCTGAGTTAGACTATTAAGGGATAGCTCAGCCGGTTTCAACCGGCTGAGTGAGCTCTCTGTTTCTGTAAATAAAATGGAGGTTTTGGTTAGCTGTCTGCTCTCTGGCCTCAAGTGATTGCTTCCTACACCGGCTGCCCCTAGGACACAACACTGGCGACGAGGGTGGGATCCTGGTGCTGCTCCAGTAACAGAAGGAAGTAGAAGTCAAGGTAAAGACCAAACAAAGAAAAAAAAGCTGCTTGTTTGCACTGACTGTGAAAGTGAAACTAAAAATCATGGCTACTCTGACCAGGCCCCTGGAGCCTTTTGATGAGAATACAGAGCAGTGGCATGTGTATACTGAGCGTTTTGAGCTTTTTGGTATTGCAAATGACATTACAGAAGCGAAGAAGGTGCCAATATTCTTAACTGTTGTAGGGGCTAAAACCTACTCTCTGCTACGCAGCTTACTACACCCTGTTAAGCCTGAGACTAAATCTTACAGTGACATTGTGGAAATCCTGGGGTCTCATTTCTCCCCCAAACCACTGGTAATTGTTGAAAGATATAGGTTCCACAAAAGAGACCAAAAGGAAGATGAAACAGTTGTACGATTTGTAGCCATTTTAAAAAAGCTAGCAGAACACTGTGAATTTAAAGAGATGTTAAATGATGCCCTGCGTGACAGGTTAGTGTGTGGCCTCTGCAGTGAAGCTATACGGAAGCGCCTACTGACAGAGGCTCAGCTTACATTACAGAAGGCTGTTGATATTGCTGTCTCCATGGAACTGGCTACAAGGGAGGCACAATACATCGGTGCATCCCCTAGAGTGCAAAAAGTGTCACAAGAACTGACCCACAAAACGGTGCAGAGTCAAGAATGTTACCGCTGTGGTAAGCTGGGTCACCAGGCATCAGAATGCTGGTGTAAGGACCTGGTGTGTCAACACTGTGGCAAAAAGGGACACATTGAGTATGCCTGTAAACAAAAGAAAAAGAGGCCTGTGGTCTGGCCGACAAAAAGAGGAACCTTGCATACCCTAGAGCAGACCCAGGATGATCAAGGTGACACCTCCTCACAAGAGGAAGTGCCACTGCATGTTTTGTCTTTGGCAGCGGGCTCACATGAATACTGGGTAACCCCCTTATTGGAGGGCAAACCTACACGCATGGAACTAGACACCGGTGCAGCTGTCTCGCTGGTTCCTGAGACGGTGTATAAGGAAAAGCTACAGCATCTTCCGCTTAAGGCAACAAAAACTGTTCTGAAGACGTATACAGGTGAAGCTGTGCCCATGTTGGGCACTATTGATGTTAAGGTGGAGCTCAATGGACAGGCGGCTAAATTGCCACTGTTTGTGGTGAGAGGTGACTACCCAGCCTTAATGGGTAGGTCTTGGCTTGGGAAGATTCAGCTGAACTGGGCAGAAGTGCACCGGATGACTAAAGAAGAAACCAGTCTAACCCCTATACTAAGGAAACATGCTGCTGTTTTTGGAGATGATTTGGGAAGTATGAAGGGAATCACTGTGACATTGAACATTAAACCTGGCAGTCCACCAAAATATCTGAAAGCCCGAACTGTGCCATATGCCATCAGGCCAAAAGTTGAAGCAGACCTGGAGCGCCTGGTCACCAATGGAGTCCTAATACCAGTTACCCATAGCTCATGGGCCACTCCTATCGTTCCAATCGTGAAGAAAGATGGCTCTCTCCGGATTTGCGGTGATTTTAAAGTCACTGTCAACCCAGTGTTGTGTGCAGAGCAATACCCGCTTCCCCACATCGATGACCTCTTCGCAGGCCTGGCTGGGGGGACAAAAGTTCAGTAAGATTGATCTGAGTCAAGCATATTTACAGATGCACGTCGATGAAAAGTCCCAAGAGCTGTTGACTATTGTGACTCATAAGGGGCTTTATCGATACTGTCACCTACCCTTCGGAATCACATCGGCTCCCGCCCTGTTCCAGAGGGCTATGGACCAGATCTTGTGTGGCTTGTCAGGAGTTCAGTGCTATCTGGATGATATCCTGGTCACTGGAAGAAATGAAGAGGATCACTTAAAGAATTTAGAGGCTACCCTACAAAGACTGGAAGAGTATGGCCTACGAGTTCACAAAGACAAGTGTGAATTCTTCAAGCCCTCTGTTGAATATTTGGGACACATCATCGATTCTGCAGGTCTTCATAAGGCCCCTGCAAAAGTTAAAGCTATTGTGGAGGCTCCCCCACCTCGAAATGTAAGCCAGCTACGCTCATTTCTAGGACTACTGAACTATTATGGAAAGTTCATCTCACAGTTAGCCACACTGCTAAAACCACTTCATGAGCTCCTTGGGCAGAACAAGGCCTGGAAGTGGACTGAAGCCTGTGATGTTGCATTTAACAAAGCTAAGGATGCATTGTTAAATTCTGAAGTTCTAACGCACTTTGATCCATCCTTACCCCTGCAATTGGCCTGCGATGCTTCCCCTTATGGAGTGGGAGCGGTCGTGTCACACATTATGCCTTCGGGAGAAGAAAGACCTATTGCTTTTGCTTCACGCACTCTAAGCAAAGCAGAAACTAACTACGCCCAAATCGAACGTGAGGCATTAGGAATTGTTTTTGGAATTAGGAAGTTTCATCAGTACCTGTTTGGGCGAAAGTTTACTCTTCTTACAGACCATCGACCTCTGACATCAATTTTTGGACCCTACACAGGCATTCCCCCATTAGCTGCTAGTCGTATGCAACGTTGGGCATTGATACTTTCTGCACACACATATGAAATCAAATATCGGAAATCCACTCTGCACGGCAATGCAGATGGCCTCTCAAGGTTGCCTTTACCGGTCAAACATCAAGATAGTGCCCAAAAGGAAATCTTCTACTTTGAACAGGTAGAGAATACACCCATCACTGCTACTCAGATAAAGAAGGCAACCCGCGTTGACCCAGTATTATCCCAAGTTATGGACCTGGTGATGCATGGAAAATCTCGACAAACCTCTCCGGTCTCACCCGACCTTGTTCCCTACATGTCCAGGCGGACGGAGTTATCGGTCCAATCTGGTTGTTTGTTGTGGGGGAGGCGTGTCATTATTCCACCACCCCTGAGATCACAGATGTTAGAACAGCTACATTCCGGTCACTGTGGAATAGTGCACATGAAGGAAATTGCACGAAGCTATTTTTGGTGGCCTAGATTGGACAGTGCTATTGAAGAGAAGGCAAAAGCTTGTATGTCATGTCAGAGTGTAAGAAATGCACCCCAGTGGGCACCCCTACACCCATGGGACTGGCCTGAAAACCCGTGGCAACGTATTCACGTTGACTTTGCTGGCCCCCTTGAAGGAAGCATGTTCTTGGTGGCAGTAGATGCCCATTCTAAATGCCCAGAAGTCTCTATAATGCAGTCCACTACTGCAGAGAGTACTATCCAAAAACTACGAGGACTCTTTAGTCGTTTTGGTCTGCCAGAACAACTTGTGAGCGACAACGGACCGCAGTTCGTCTCTCAGGAGTTTCAAAATTTTATGAAGGCAAATGGGATACACCACATCACGTCAGCACCATATCATCCGTCCACCAACGGATTAGCTGAAAGATTTGTGCAGACAATGAAAAACGCTTTGAAATCAGCAAAGGGACAACACTCCATTCAAAAGCGTCTGGATACCTTCTTACTTTCCTATAGAAACACACCTCATGCTACGACCCAGGCTTCCCCAGCCTTTCTAATGATGGGACGACAGCTGCGCACTTGCTTTGATCTGCTGAAACCTTCTGAACCCAGACAAACTGTGCAACATCAGCAGCAATATCAAGTAATCAGACGGGCACCCAGAGCAAAAGACCGAACCTTTAGCCCAGGGCAGCCAGTTTTGGCTCGGAATTATACTTCCAGAGCTAAATGGGTCCCGGCCACAGTCATCACTCAAACAGGACCTGTTTCCTATACAGTCCAGACTGCAGAGAATCTTACCTGGCGGCGACATGTAGATCAGCTGTTGCCAGGTCATGCCAGTCTTCAGGACCCATCTGCAGTTGAGGGGTCTGACTTCACCCCTCCTGGTGAGACACCGAATCATGAGTCACCTGTTCCTGACTGTTCTCCTCCATTACTGCCGGCAGCTGAGATACCCCTTTGCCCAGCACAAGCTGATACCACCTCCTCACCTATTCGTGCTGCGGACCCTGAGCCCCTAGTACTTTCGGGTGCAACAACACCAGAAGTTCGCCGTAATCCACCTAGAGACAGAAGGCCTCCTCAACGGCTGGATCTTTAGTTAGGGCGAACCCACGGTTATGGGGCAAAATAATCCCCAGGGTTTAGCCGGGAATGGAGGCAGTCTACCCTCCTTCTCTAGTTTAGTGTGTGTTTTATTTAGGGGATGTTCTTATTAGGGGGGGAGGAATATGTTGTGTATTTGGTTGTCATGGGTTTTGTTACTATGGCAACTGAGTTAGACTATTAAGGGATAGCTCAGCCGGTTTCAACCGGCTGAGTGAGCTCTCTGTTCCTGTAAATAAAATGGAGGTTTTCGTTAGCTGTCTGCTCTCTGGCCTCAAGTGATTGCTTCCTACACCGGCTGCCCCTAGGACATAACATGTGTGTGAGGCTATGTGTGTGTGGAGCTATGTGTGTGATCTTGCCAGAGTTTTGTTAGCCCCTCAATTTCATGAACACCAAATTCAGTTCAGAATTATGCAAATGGAAAACAGCAATCCCATATCAATTGTAAACTATGCAGGAAAGAAATGCTTCTCTGCTTCCATTTTGCTCAACACAAATGTACACAGGCCTGGAGGGCAGAAGAGAACGCCAAGTATTCAGAGTTTTGGATGTGGCCCAGGATGGTAGTGAGTGACCAAAAGTTATTATCTAATGGCTGTTCAGTGGCCTGTGAAATGAATTTGGTGGGGCTCTGTCCAATTCTTAGTGGGCAGGATTTCTTATAACAAGAAAATACACCAGCACCATATCTGAGGCTAAGCTATAACTCTTGTCAGCACTCTCTCCGCAGGACCAGGGAGACTGAATGGACCAGGTAGCCTGAATTCACAGGTCAGGATTGAGTCCTGTGGATGAATGGGGCCAGCACTGTCTTTTCTGTACCAGTTCTGCAGATAGAGTGAGCACTGCTGTTTCCACGGGTGTCAACAGAGCATGAAAACTGACAGGCGGGGGAGGGGGGGGAGTTGTATTATTTCTTTAAAAGCTCATGGGAACGAATCCGTGAATACCAAGAGCGATATGGAAAGATACCAGGGGCACCAACTCTTTGTGTCCTCCTTACGTGGTGGTAATGCCAACCAGAGGCATGCTGTCGAATTTGAAAGAGAAGGGTCATGACCAATCAGTGTGGAACATGGCAAGAATGCCTCACGCAGTGGTCACGGGATAAAAGGCCGCGCCAGGCTGAACTGTAAGACTTCTCATTTCTCCGGCAATGAGTGAGACACTCTGTGGCAATGAAACTGGAGCAAGAGAGACTGTGAGATTCTAATTGCTGTTCCCGCTTCTGCTGCTTTGATCTGAGGCAAATGTCCATTTTAAATTGCAAACGGTTGTCAGTCAGATACCATCCAGCCACTGGCTTATGGACTTAATGAAGTGGGATATACACTTCAGTCAGATAATGTTATGAGAGGCAGGAAATCCAGAGAGGAATGACTGAAGGTCTGAAATGATGGGAACTCTGCAGCATAGCTCCAATTGGCATCAGCATGGGCTGTGTCGCACACATCCCCCCTCACCACTCTGAAAATTCACTCCTGTGCACCAAGTCAATCCCATTGTGCCGGAGGCGAATCTCAGAGCTTACGGTCCTGTTGCCTTATCCTTGATTATGCAGATACTGGTTTGTGCTGCAATATGTAGGCAGAGGGAGGCGATGCAGCTTTTCTGGCTCGGAGCATGAACGCTGCTTAGCACTATTTCAACCTGCCTGCAGTGAAGTGGGATAGCTGGCAGGAGACTGGCTGGGGATTCAGTCCCGGCTGAGGAACAAGATTTCCCCCTTGTTTCAGGGAACAACCATGGGGATTGCAGGTGATGCCAGCCACCTCGTGAACCAGGTCCCTGCCTTCATAGTCCTGCTACTTAGGGCTGCCCTGGACTCTCCCCAAAGACAAGTGCCCTATGGCACTGAGCACTCAGCACTGCCTATCCTGAGACTGAGATGCCGTGCCTGCCAGATGTGTTGTTCACCCGCCAAGAACGCTTTCACCTTCTGTTTCTAGCTGATAAGGACATTGGGCACCTGGGATGTAGGATTGGTTTTTCATAAACCTTCAAGATGCTTTTCCTAGTATTAGTAGGGACATGCTGTGGAGCCAGCTTCTGCCAATGGATGGATCTTAGATTGTTAAGCGTAGTAAGAAAGGTGCAGAGTAATGCTCCGGCGACGGTGAGAGTGGGCAGTCTGGCTGCTGCCTTGTCCCTTGCCCTCAACACTAGGGCATTCACCAAGCAGCAGCCTTGTGCCTTCTGTTCAATTTATACTATTTTGATTGAAATTGTCGCAATGCTAGGAGATCCCATATGTCAAAGTCTAGGCAGCAAAGGCCAGGTGGTGCAGTCTTACTATAATTAGATCACTTCATTAGACTTCTGCAGGGTAACAGGAGCTTAGGACTCAAATGTGAACAAGGTGAAAGCAGCTGTGTCTGGTTGCTGGAAGCCTGTGCATTACTGCAGATTACCCAGGCTTCAGGGGGTATTCAGTGGCTACTGAGTCATTTTTGCTGCTGCATCAGACTGAGTTTGGCATGTCTAGCCAGACAGAGACCAAAATGCAGGGCTCTGAGGGTATGATAAGTTTCAACCACATGTTGTAGGGTGGGTGGGTGGGTGAAACCTTTTTGAGATGTTTGTTTAGGCAAAGGTCCAAGTTGTATGAAGACAGAATTGTAGGGTATTAGACAGCCTAGCTAAGTATTTACATCACACTCTGCATTGTTAGGGGCTCTGAGCTAGATCCAGGCTACAATTCCTTTTTACAGCAGTACACAATGTCTTGACTAGACCTGTGAGCTGTTGTGCAAGGTCAGGGTAGTGTTTTACATCTACTTTGCACTGGATTTGTACTGGCATAAATAACTACACACGGTGTAAGGCAGTGGTATATCAGCTCCCTCTGTCTCCCTTTCTAAAACGTTTCATTTGAATATGAATCCTATTTGCATAAAGTAAGGAATCCTAGTTTGTAGATCACTAGGCAAGATTAAGGTCTGAGAGAATTATATTTCACTTTTCTATAGTACCTTCCATTTAAGGATCTCAAGGTGCTTTGCAACCTGCTATTTAGTTTCCCAGTACACTGATGGGACAGATGAATATTATCCCCATTTTTCAGATGGGGAAATTGAGACACCATGACTTGCCAAAGACCCATGAGTCAGTGGCAGAGTTAGACAAAGAACCTAGGAAACCCTCCCCCTCTCTATAGAAGACCTGAAAAGAAAGATGCAGAAAGAAAAGCTCTGCCATAGCAGAGAGAACCAAATGGAATCTCTCTCTGCTGCATCTAAAATGAATTTAGGAAGAAGTGGCTTATCCTGGTAACTAATTGCTTTAATATACAATCAGCCCAGGTTGGGTGTGGGAGGAGGGAAGAAAGAGGCGACTTCAAAACTTGTTGAATGACAGCCTTCTGTTGCTTGGGCAGTCCACTGAGGTGGAGTGGTTGGGTGCCTGGAGCTTCCCCTCCCCCCACCGCGTTCTTGGGCGTCTGGGTGAGGACCCGGCTATGGAACTTGGGGAGGAGGGAGGGTGGTTAAACAGGGGGTGCAGCAGCAGTCTCTGATCCTGCAGACATTCCTGAACCACCACCAGACACCGGAGCATGTCCGTTTGTTCCCACAGTAGCCCCATCATTCCATCCTGCCTCCTCTGATGTTCCTGCCACCACCTCTCCTCACGTTCACTGGCCGCTTTCCTGTACTGTGCTATTGTTTCCCTCCACACATTCTGCTGAGCTCTTTCAGTGCGGGATGCCTGCATGAGCTCAGAGAACATTTCATCGTGTGTGCGTTTTTTTCGCCGCCTTATCTGAGATAGCCTTTGGGATGGAGGAGGGAGGCTTGAAACATTTGCAGCTGCAGGAGGAAAAAAGGGAAAGAAGTATTTAAAAAGATACATTTTACAGAACAATGGGTATACACTCTTTCATGGTGAACACCACTATTCACATTACATAGCACATGTGATTTTGGTACAAGGTCATTTTTGCATCTTATGTTGAGTACCTGCGGCTTTGGTGTTAGAGATCACAGATGCAGGGCCGGGCAACAGAATTCGGCTTGCAGGCAGCCATGGTAAGCCATAGTATTTAGGCTTTTGCAACCTTCATAACAGCAGCGACCTCCTTTCCCATACCAAGCAAAGCCCATTGAGTTGTCCATTTAGAGCTGCGGTTTTTGTGTTAACGTGCAGCAGCAGAAACCAAACTAACCCCCCCCCATCCTTTTCTCTGGGATGATCGCTTTAACCCTCCCCCAACCGCGTGGTTGGTATCAGGGAAGATCCCTGATAGCTCAGTGCCAATGCTTCCCCGCCCCCCCCCCCAAACACACACACACTCTGCTTGGCTAACTGTGGGGAGGATTTCTTTTCAGCCACAGGAAAACAGCCCATTAGGAATGGCCACCTATGAATGTCCCCTTAATTAAATTCCCGTATTTCAACCAGGTTACCATGAATGATATCACTCTCCTGAGGATAACACAGAGAGATAAAGAACGGATGTTGCTTGAATGCCAGCAAACACCGTCACCATACGCTGCCAGGCTTTGTCATGCGATGATACCAGATTACATACGATGATACCAGATTACTGGCCTGGCGTGGTAAAGTATCCTACCATGGAGGACGGAATAAGGCTTCTCTCCCCAGAAACCTTCTGCAAAGGCTTTTGGAGTACATCCAGGAGAGCTTTATGGAGATGTCCCTGGAGGATTTCTGCTCCATCCCCAGACACATTAACAGACTTTTCCAGTAGCTGTACTGGTCACGAATGCATTCCAAGTTCTCGGGGCAAATTAATCATTAAAAAACGCTTGCTTTTAAACTATGTTTTATATTTACAAAGGTACACTCACCAGAGGTCCCTTCTATGGCTTCATGGTCCGGGATACTGCCTTGGGAGGGTATTTCAGTCAGGGTGAGAAAAACATCCTGGCTGTTGGGGAGAACGGTGTGCTGTGTGCTCTCCTCAGCCTCATCGTCCTCCTCCTCCTCCTCCTCATCTTTCCATCTTTCCAAAATCCTCAGGCATGTTGACAAGAATACCCCATCATCGGAGTCCACGAACAGGGGTGGGGTAATGGTGGCGACCCCCCCCCCAGAAATGCATGCAGCTCAGCATAGAAGTGGCATGTCTGTGGCTCTGTCCCAGAGCGTCCATTTGATCCTATGGTTTTCTGGTACGCTTGTTTCAGCTCCTTAAGTTTCACGCAGCACTGTGTTGAGTCCCTGCTGTGGCCTCCGTCCATCATGGCCTTGGAGATTTTTTCAAATATTTTGGCATTTCGTCTTTTGAAATGGAGTTCTGATAGCACAGATTTGTCTCCCCATAGAGTGATCAGTTCCAGTGCCTCCCGTACAGTCCATGCTGGAGCTTTTTTTCGATTCTGGGACTGCATGGTCACCCGTACTGATCAGCTCACTAAACTGGCCAAACGGGAAATGAAATTCAAAAGTTCACGGGGCTTTTCCTGTCTACCTGGCCAGTGCATCTGAGTTCAGAGTGCTGTCCAGAGTGGTCACAATGGTGCTCTATAGGATAGCTCCGGGAGGCCAATACCGTCGAATTGCATCCACGCTAACCCTAATTTGACCCAGTGATGTCAATTTCAGCTCTAATCCCCTCATCCTGGAGGAGTTCAGAAATCGATTTTAAGAGCCCTTTATGTCGACAAAAATGGCTTTGTTGTGTGGACGGATGCAGGGTTAGTTCGATTTAACACTGCTAAATTCAACACAAACTCGTAGTGTAGACCAGGCCTAGGTGTAGAGTGCTTTGCTGAATAGGGATAGACCCAAGCCTGATTTTAAATGCTTTGCTGAATCCGGGCCTAAAATTGCTTGAGAATCCTGATCACTGATCAACGTGCTGCCCTGTTCATTGTGGTGCTACTTGGTGCTTTGCTGCTAACCCTACAGGCCTGAGTAGTTCAATCGGGGAGTTGAGCACAAAGTTCTAATAGACTCTCCTCTTTAATGGGGAGTGGAGTCACTGGAGTGCTCACATCACTGCGTATTTGATCGTTGCATTAATTAACTCTTACTCTATTTACATGCAGATTTAAATTTACACGGGGTGTTTATTTTGCAAATGTATGCCGTGGTGATTATCAGATAATTAACTTGAGAATTGATGGCAGAAGAGGTTGAGATTTGCTCCTAATCTATCCTTCGTGCATCTCTATTTATGGCCCACAGACTTTTTAAGATGGGATAGGTTCTTAATATCTTGCATGGTAATTGCTTTTATTATGACTATGTGCCTGTATATAATTGTTTTGTTTCAGCTAGTTGGACCTGTTTTTTCCCTCTGTTGTGGTTTATATCGAGCTGAATGAATAGGGCAAATAAGGTCTGACTCAGAGTTTTATTTTCATTTGATATACTAAGAGTAGAAAAAGGTTATATGTACATAGGATCCAGCTACCCCTGATCCCAGTGATTTCCTACCTCTGAGTTCCTTTGTCTCATAGGCCTTGTCTACACTACAAGACTATTTCGAATCAACTTAGTTCGAATTTGTGGATTCGACCTTATGAAGTCGAATTTGTGTATCCATACTAAATACACTAATTCGAATTTCTGAGTCCACATTCACGGGGCCAGCGTCGACTTTGGAAGCGGTGCACTGTGGGAAGCTATCCCACAGTTCCCGCAGTCCCCGCTGCCCATTGGAATGCTGGGTAGAGCCCCCAATGCCTGCTGGGGGGAGAAATGTGTCGAGGGTGGTTTTGGGTAAGTGTCGTCATTGAACCGTCAATCACAACCTCCCTCCCTCCCTCCTTGAAAGCGCCTGCGGGCAATCTGTTCGTGCACTTTTCTGGTCAGTGACAGCGCGGACGCCACAGCACTGCAAGCACGGAGCCCGCTGCGATCATCGCCGTTTTCTCCTCCTCGCACTTTATCGTCCACCTCTTCCACAGTCAGCTGATGAGAAATTGGGCTACTTTTCAATGGTGCTGCAAGCACTGGGGGACCATAGGGGACGTTTTGCAAACATCAACGTCGGGTGGCCGGGCAAGGTTCATGATGCGTGTGTTTTCAGGAACTGTGGGCTGCTCAGACGCCTGCAGGAAGGTAGTTTCTTCCCGGACCACGAAATAACTGTTGTGGATGAGCAGATTCCTAAAGTCATCCTCGGGGACCCAGCCCGCCCGCTAATGCACTTGCTCATGAAGCCCTATACAGGCGCCTGGGACAGCGACAAGGAACTCTTCAAATACCAGCGAGCAGCGTGACCTGTGACTGTTCAGTTTCTTTACAGAGAAGCTGAACCTGCCCCTGTTTCTTTACCCACTGACTGTTGACTCTCCTCTTCGGTTACATACCCCGTTAACCCCGTTTCCCCCACTTCCAACACACGTGTAAAAATAAAATACATGTCCCATTGTTACTGAAGAAAGGTTTCTTTATTCATGACTTTGCGTTAAAGGGTTGAAACTGGGAGGCAGACTGTGCTGGGTAGGGTGTGCGGTGATGTAAAGACTGCCTCTAAACTCAATGAATGACAGGCTCCTGCTCCTAGAGCGGTCCGCAGTGCCGGACTGGTTGTTTCAACGGAGCCTGCCATCCCTCTTTTTCGAATTGTGTGTGCGGGGGGATATGTGACCTTGTGGCGGAGGAGTACGGATACAGATTCCTCAGCTGCGTGACTCAGCGGTCCAGGACAAGGACCGCTGTATAAGATCTGTAACCGCCCTCCCCCGCTACAAAGTCACATCCCCCCCGCCCACACAGAACCTGGAAACCACCTCCCATACCGACCATGGTGCCTACTGACTGCACTGTGTGTGTGACCTGCTGCTGATCCTGCCCCCGTGTCTGTACCCTGGGAAAGGTGACTGTCCTATGCAATTAACAACCCCCTTCCCCACGCCCCCCATTCAAACACAGTCTTCTTTGAAAAAACATGACGGAAACAGTAATTAACAGCAAAGTATTTTTATTACTTAAGTAGACACTTAGGGGATGGAACTGGGATTGGGACTTGTGCGAGTCCGGAAGGGAACGACTTCTGCAAATGTAGGGTATGAGAGCTTTTGGGTACTTGAGCACTCTGCTGGGGTGCAGTGACAGTTTACATGGCCTTTGGCGCCCCTCCTTCTGGTTATTTTGGGTGAGGGGGGTATGGGACTTTGTGGCGGGGGAGGGCGGTTGCAGATACACTGCAGGGGGGCTCTGTCCTCCTGCGGTCCTGCAGAACATCCACAAGGCGCCTGAGCGTGTCCGTTTGCTCCCTCACTAGTCCAAACATTGTTTGAGTCGCCTGCTTGTCTTCCTCACGCCACCTCTCCTCCCGTTCGCTGTGTGAGCGCTGGTACAGAGAGACGGTCTCCCTCCACTGGCTCTGCTGGTCCGCCTCTGCTAGGTAGCAGCCCATACGTTCCTCGAACATCTTGTCCCTTGTCTTTTTCTTTCTCCGCCTAATCTTTGCCAGCCTCTGCGAGGGGGATGCTGTGGCAGGTCTGGAGACAGTGGAAGCTGTGAGATGGGAAACAGGGAGTGAATTCCTTGCAAAGATACATTTTTGCGAACAATTAACTGAGTCTAGGCTGTCTCTGTGAATTCTGGGTTGAGACCCCTGTGCCTGCTGGGGCACAAATAATTTTCGCGGTGGATTCTGGGTAAATGTCGCCAGTCATTCCTTCCTCCGGGAAAGCAACGGCAGACAATCATTTCAAGCCCGTTTTCCCAGAATTGCCCTGGCATACGGCATAGCGTGGCAACCATGGACACTGTTTTGCCTTTTGTGTATGTCACCGTATGTGTACTAGATGCCGCTGACAGAGGCGGTCCAGCAGCGCTACACAGCAGCATGCTTTTGCATGACAGCAGAGATGGTTACCAGCCATATTGTACCATCTACCATACCATAAATTGGTAATAAGATGGTAATAAGATGGGCATGGTTACCTGTCCTTTTGCACTGTACCATTTGGTGCTGTCATAAGTGCCCCTGGCCGAGCAGCCAGGGGCGCAAAAGCAAAAATTGGGAATGACTCCCTGAGTCAATCCCTCCTTTTTGGTATCTAAAAATAGAATCAGTCCTGCCTAGATTATGGGCAAGTGTACTAGAGAACCACTGTATCATAGAACCAGAGAGCACAGCTGCTCTGTGTCCGATCCTGCATAAATTTGGAGCTGTATGCTATTCACAGGGGGTGCTCCTGCAACAACACCACCTGTTCATTCCAGCCTTCCCACAGCCTTCCTGGGCTACCATACCATTGTCCCACCACTTGTGTGATGAAGTAATAAAGAATGCAGGAATAAGACACAGTGACTTGTTTGTGAGAAATGAGTGGAAGGAAGCCTCCAGCTGCAATGATAGTCCAGGCAGGACATTAATTACTGTGGCTGAAGGAGCCCACATCCCTCTGCTAGTCCAGGGGCAATTCAATCTTTTCTTTACAATGAAGGGTGGGGGCTGATGGAGCTCAGCCCCCTGTTGCAATGATGAGGATGGTTACCAGCCATACTGCACCATCTACCATGAAAAATTAGGGCCAGGCGCCCTTGATCGACCTCACAGATGCTAGTACGCATGGTTACCAGTCCTTTTGCACTGCCCCATGTGCCAATAGGCTGATGATGAGGACGGATACCAGTCGTTTTGTACCATCAGCCATCCATAGCGTGGGGGGAGCAAGGATGTTGGTGTTGAGTGCTGCACCATCGCGTCTATCTGCAGCATTCAGTAAAGATAGGGTGACATGTAAAAGAGTCAACAGAGGATTGTTTTCACTTCTGGTGGTGGGTGGGGTGTGTGCGCAAATTGCCGAACTATGCCCTGACCCACCGCAGACACTGTGTTTGACCCTAGAAGCATTTGGAGCTCATCCAAGAATGCAAATACTTTTCAGAGACAGCAGGAACTGTGGGATACCTTGCGTCCTCATTCCCCCCTCCCTCCATGAGCGTCCATTATATTCTTTGGCTTTCCGTTACGCTCGTCACGCAGCTGCGTGCTGAGTCTGTGCTATGCCGTCTGTCCGTGGATTTATTAAAAATACTTTGGACCAGGCGCACCATAACAGTAATTCCACTACTTAGATGCATGAGTCTCCTAGCGAGATCACCGTGAGGACGGGCACTGAAGGAGATAGAGAGCGCATGCTGCGTGAAATCTATCATGAACCACGGACCGATGCAGCCGTGCTCGGGGAGGCAATGCTCCCTGAATACCGCATGAAAGCCTCGCGCGGAAAAGGGTGCTATCACGGAGCACCCAATAAGGCAGCTCTCCCCAGGAACCTCCTGCTGATGCTTATCGATTAACGGAAGGAGAGCTTCGTGGAGATCTCCCAGGAGGATTTCTGTTCTATCACCATATATAGAGAGACCTCCTTCTCACACACTTCAGATTCCTGTTATATTAAGAATAAAAGTTAACATGGTTAAAGCACTTACCGACTGCTCCTTCCCCTGATTCAGGATCCGGGTTCATGGCCGGGGAGGGTTGGTAGGGGATCTCCGTGACGGTGATGAATAGATCCTGGCTGTCGGGGAAACCAGCATTGTAAGCGCTCTCGCCTGCCTCGTCCTCCACAAACACTTCCTCATCTTCCCCGTCCGTGAATATCGTCGAGGAACTGTCCGTCAACACTGTCCCATCATCAGAGTCCATGGTCACTGGTGGGGCAGTGGTGGCAGACTCCGTAGCGTCCGTTTGCCGCTTTGATTTTTTGGTAGTCTTGTCTGGGGTCCTTGGTTTTCACGCAGCGATGCGTTGCATGACGGCTGTATCCTCTGTCTGGATCATGGCTTTGGAGACCTTCTCGTAGGTCTTTGCATTCCGTTTGTTGGAGCGCAGCTCCGAAAGCACAGACTCCTCGCCCCACACACCGATCAGATCCAAGAGTTCCCGGTCAGTCTATGCCGGGTCCCTCTTTCTATTCAGAGATTACATGAACTTCTCTGCTGGAGAGCTCTGCATTGCTGCCGGTGCTGCTGAGCTCGCCCCAATGTCCAACCACGAAATGAGATTCTAACTGTCCAGAAAGGAAAAGGAATTCAAATTTTCCCGGGTCGTTTCCTGTGTGGCTGCTCAGAGCATCGAAGCTCGGACTGCTGTCCAGAGCGTCAACAGAGTGGTGCACTGTGGGATAGCTCCCGGAGCTACTAAGTTCGATTTGCATCCACACCTAGCCTAATTCGAGCTAGCCATGTCGAATTTAGCGTTACTCCACCTGTCGGGGTGGAGTACCAAATTCGAACTAAAGAGCCCTCTAGTTCGAATTAAATGGCTTCCTGGTGTGGACGGTTGAGCGGTTAGTTCGAATTAACGCTGCTAAATTCGATTTAAAGTCCTAGTGTAGACCAGGCCATAGACAATCTTTTTTATGCATGATGCTTACAGAAATGGTGACATTGTCTAGTGGCCAGTATTAAATCGCAGGACAGTAAAACAGTGCACTTAAGCTGTATCATCTTTTAAAATGAGATTGCTATTAACTTGCTGTTTGGTTTATAAAAGCAACTTACCCTAATAAACTGACACTTCTGCTCACCAACTCTGCAGACGGTCACTCAGCACTTAGCACTTTCCTTCTCCACCCTGAATTGCCTCTGCAGATCTCCATTGTAGCAGTCTCATACCAGGCACGGGAGCCACAGAGCCATGACTGGTAGTACAGCGCAGGCCTAGTTAAGATTTCAGTGTTTCGGGACCCAAGCCTATAAAAGATCCTGCTCTACAGCAGTCCCTAGACTCCTGTTTTCCTGCCTTCAAAATACTTCAGCACCATCTCGCTCCCATTCCCTGGACTCTCACTTTTGGAATGAATAGATGTAAATAGTGTCAGTTGTTGGTAGCTATGTTTTTAAAAGGGGCGGTGTAACAGGGCGGTACTCACCCCTGTGGCGCCTCCTACTGGTTACTCCGGGAATTAGCTCTTCTTCCAGTCTGGAGCGCCCCCTGCAGGCTGGTGATCCACCTGTTTTGCTCTCGGCCCCGTGTCCCTCCCTGGACCCGGTGCCCCTTTAACTATAACTGGGTCTCCCCCTCCCCCTCCCCCACCCTACTATCCCCACTTTGCCTCAGTAGTGGCCACTGACAGTCATGGTCTAGCCCCACACCCTGGGGCAGACTGCAGCATCGGCCCACTCATCACAGGCAAAAGGGGTTTGGACCTGCTGCTTTACCTACTCCTGGGTTGTCCCTTGCAACCCCCAATACCTCTTGCCCTTTTCTAGGCCGCAGCCTGGGGCTTTCCAGGCTGGAGCTTCCCTAGCTCCTCAGCCCTTCCCCAGCCCTGCTTCACCATAGGTACCTTTCAACCTCTAAGCAGCCAGGCCCATCTCCCTCTGGAAGCAGAGAGAGACTGACTGCTCCTGGCTTCCCTGCGTTCTTATAAGGCCCTGTTGCTCTGTTTGGGGCGTGGCCCCCACCTGCAGCCACTTCCCCAATCAGCCCAGCCAAAAAGCCCCTTCCCAGGGCTGCTTTAAAGCCTCAAAGGGCAGGAGCGGGTAGCCACCCCGCTACAGGCGGGGTTCTGTGTTTAGAGTCCAAGGCCATGTCTACGCTACAAAATTATGACAACCTAACTTACATCAGCATACAGCCATCGGCATAGGTAGCATCTTCACTCAGGCAATGTCTACGTTAGGTTGACTTACAGCCACCACATTAATTACTGCGGTGGCTGATGTCCACACCACTCACCAGGAGCACTTCCAGCATTTGAAGATGGGCAGTGGGGGGGGCTGAGAGCCATGGCTCTCAACTCCACGCAGCTCCCCACTGGGCGCTCTACTGTCCCCACCCCCCGCAGGGTTTCTTGCCTTCACAGTCCCAGCAGGGGGCAGCCACCCAGGGCTTCTCACCTTCAGCAGTGAGATCTGAGCCCAGAGTCCGCTTGGTTGCCGTGCCCCCAGTGGGAAGTGGAGAGCGGTGACCCCAGGGGCAGGGGGGCAGAGCTCCCAGCAGGGAGCCTGGGCAGCAGCCCGGCCGGAGCAGAGACTGGGCAGTAGCCCAGCTCCAGAGCCAGCTTCACTGGAGCCATGAAATTGACAAGAATGACAGCCAACAGCCGATGTAAGGAGTTATCTATGCCGACATAAGCCTTATGTCTCTCGTTGAGGTGGTTCTATTATGTCAGTGTAGCTGGGGAGTTGCATGGGCGGGAGGAGCATTGCAGTGTGTACACCTCCACTGTTCTGTTGACAAAAGCTGACTTTTGTCAACAAAACTGTGTAGTGTAGACAAGTCAGTGCTACAGTGGCGGAGCTGCTCTGGTGGAGCGCTGCAAGCGTAGACAAGCCCTTAGTCAGCAAAGGCCAACAAAACTGTGCTATTGTGACATTCTATCCCTTGGGAGAGCATACTGTACTGTAACCCCCATATTCCTTGTTTTCATATAATCATGATCTCACATATAAAGCATGCCTTGTAAGGAATCAGGGGAAAGGTTATGATCTGCTGAAAGTGATTTCTCTATCCATATATGTGTATCATTAATGCATATGAAGTTATGAGAATTGTGTTGTATGGTGGTGTGACGGGTCTGGTACCCCAGCACCCCCTGGTGGCAGGGGCGAGCTGGAGCCTAGCGTCGTGCCACTCCCTTGTTCTTCGGCCTGCCCCTGGTAACCGGCGTATTACGGCCTACTGGCCCGAGTTCACATAAACACCCCCTCTCGGAGCGGGGTAGCACGGCCTAGCGGCCGGAGTCCAACAACCCCCTCTTCGGAGCGGGGTAGCACGGCCTAGCGGCCAACGTCCATAGACACCCCTTCGGAGCGGGGTAGCACGGCCTAGCGGCCGGAGTCCAACAACACCCTCTTCGGAGCGGGGTAGCACGGCCTAGCGGCCGGAGCCCAACAACCCCCTCTTCGGAGCGGGGTAGCACGGCCTAGCGGCCAACATCCATAGATACCCCTTCGGAGCGGGGTAGCACGGCCTAGCGGCCGGAGTCCAACAACCCCCCTCTTCGGAGCAGGGTGGCACGGCCTAGCGGCCGGGGTCCAACAACCCCCTCTTCGGAGCGGGGCAGCACGGCCTAGCGGCCAGCGTCCATAGACACTCCTTTGGAGCGGGGTAGCACGGCCTAGCGGCCAGAGTCCATAGACACTCCTTTGGAGCGGGGTAGCACGGCCTAGCGGCCAGAGTCCATAGACACCCCCTCCCCCGCTCGGCGGGGATCCGCCCGCAACACGCCGAGCGGTACTGCAGCTTTAAGGCTGTCAGTCTCGACACTCCCCTGGGTCACTTCCTACCCTGTCTAGCCGGACGTCGGCGTTGTGGGAGCGGTTCCCCCGTAGATCCTTCCCGGCAGGCGTCCCCGGTACGGCCTCTGCTCGGCTGACGCCCCAGTCCAGGCGCACTGGCTCTCCTTCTGCAGGAGCTGACGGTCTGCGTCCTTCTCCCCTGGTGGTCAGCCCCGACTGAGCAGACCTGCAGGCTTTTATACCGGTCTGCCAGTTGGAGCACGCCCAGCAGAGCTTCCTGGGCGTGGCTTCCTCTGCTATCAAAGAAGGGTTAACCCCCGCTGTACCAGTGTGGGGCTGTCCCGCCCCGTCACACGTGGTCACCAAAGCCTGATGTAAGGTGGGGAATCAGCCAGATATTAGCTTCCCAGAGGCAACAGCAAGGAAAGTAACCAACACCCGGGCAGGGTGTCAAACAACCCATCAACGGCCATTGTCCAGCAAGGGAGCTACAATGCAGTGACTCACCTGCATGAGGCCACACCAGGGGAATTGCTCAACCTTGCTTAGAGAGACTCAGCAATGCCCACCAGACATGCCTGGACTTGTGCTCCCCAAGCACGTGGACTGAGAGTATAAAACAGGCAGAGTGGAGACATACTGGGCCCTTCTCCTGTCCCCAACTATGCTGCAAGCAACCAAGACACTGAGAAGAAAACAAGACTCCAACACAGAAGATTGACCCAGATTTAAGAAACAAACCTGTATATTAAGGACTGCAATATCCAGTGGGGTGAGAAAAACTGCTTAATCTAGTTGCTGCCCAGTCTAATAGAGTTGAGAGTTTAGACTGCGTGTTTATATTTTCTTTTCTTTTGGTAACCACTCTGACCTGTTATGCTTTGATTTATAATCACTTAAAATCTATCTTTGTAGTTAATAAATCTGTTTGTTTATTCTACCTGAAGCAGAGTGTTTGGTCTGAAGCATGTCAGAGGCTACCCTTGGGATAACAAGCCTGGTTCATATCAATTTCTTTGTTAAATTGATTAACTTATATAAGCTTGCAGCATAGCTGGACACTGCAAGACGGAGGTTTCTAGGGTTGTATCTGGGACCGGAGATCTTGGCTAGTGTCATTCACTTGCAAGCAGCTGGGAGCAGCTTACATGCCAGAGACTGTGCATGAACAGCCCAGGAGGGGGGTTCTCACAGCAGAGCAAGGTAAGGCTGGCTCCCAGAGTCAAGGATTGGAGTGACCTAGCAGATCACCAGTCTGGATAACACCAGAGGGGAACGTCACAGCTATGAATACATCTTTTGTTGTAATTTTTGCATATACACCAGCTGGCACTCAGCCTTCCATTACTTTCCTTGTGAGATTATTTTGGGACTCTGCAAACCCATGCTTCCCTGTGACTTGATCTTCAGGAAGCAAGAACTAACTAGGCCTCCTGTACCTACATAGGTGGGTAATGCAGTGGAGTCTTACATCAGTGACCCGAGGAGAGCATTCCAAAGGGTCAAGCAAGAGCGAGCTGGAAGCAAGTATGCCAGGCATAGGATGCCAGGAAAAACAAAAATTATGTGCCCATCCAGGAAGGAAATAAGATGTGGCTACATAACTGGGAAAAGCAGCCTAGTTTAAAAAAAAAAATCCCAAACTTACTCCTTTTTGGAAAGAGTTAAGAAAAGAAACAATGTATCCTTGCTCATATAAAAAGCAAGAGCTCCTCCCTTTCTGGTGCATTGAGAACAAGTGCACAGATCCACTGAAAGAAATGGGAGCGCAACCACTGAGGATGCTCAACAGCCATCCCAGAGGGATGCAGAAGAGGATTTGGAGGTAGCCGAGCAGAATCCTCTGGCTCATGGTGGGAGACCAGTTGTGGATGAAGAATTGCTGGGGTGTCATTGCCACCTCAACCCACTGCAGTCTTCAACAGAAAGTCTGTCCACAATTAGATAAGCATAACCTGGAGGACAAGAAACCTGTATATACTGATAATCTAGATCCAACTATGTGTGATAGCTCCATGACTGAATATAGGACTCAAGTAAGCAGACCAAAATGGAAACCTGTGCGCACGGCAGATTACTTGGATTCCTAGGAGTTGCAACAATATTAAAACTTTCATTATTGTTTTAAATTCTTATTTAACTAGGGGGGGGGGGAGTTGTAATGATCAGTTTAGGCAGCAACTCCACCAACAGGTGGTGCTATATCTTTATTTAGTGGTGTTTGTCTTGTATGTTGTATGGTCAGAAAAGGGGTTTTTGTAGTAAATCTGAATCTTACCGGTGTGTGCTGGAGTTGTTACTTGCAGTGTCCCAATAAATCCTTAGAGTTCTATCAGTGAGTATTACAGTACTCGACAAAGGCCAGTTTCTCATCCCCTTACTCATGGTGAGTTAGAGTAGCACCTTTACCCCACAAGTGGATCAACTAAAATCAGGGGCACTATTCATGTAGCACTACTCGACATGAAAAAAGATATGAGATTTGGAATTTTCAGGGTGTTCAGATTGGAGGGCACAGAGCAGAAGTGCTCTCTGTGATTTTGGGTGGGATCCAAAATGGCAGATGAAGGTCATTTCCAAGTCTGCTACTCAGTATGAATAAGGGGATAAAAATCTGGCCCCATATATCTGGCAGAGATTAATGCCCATCATTGTAATCTACATTTAGAGCCTTAGCCACATCTGCAAGAAACAACCTGTACTCTGAAATTCTGGGGGGGCAGACTCCTTTCCCTAAGTAGGCATGATTCAAGAGATTGTGTGTTAGATTTTTTGTAGGCTATACATTCTCAGATATCATTTATGGTTTCCTGGCCAGGTAGATTTCCATCCTGAATTTACGGGGCCTATTATTTGCATAAGAAATTGAAGTCACTGTAAGGAAAAACTATTTTTAACAGTCTGAGATTTCTTATTTTTAGCCATTTTTCTGTAATTAGTTCTGTTTCCCGCTAATTGTTTGAAATGCGGCATCTATTCCTGCCGCAAAGTGTTGCTTTGATAATTGGTATTATGGGATAAGATTAAAAGTGTTGTTCGCGCTGGAGGGCATGAGGGAAAATGCAGAGTTGTTTGTGATAAAATGACTTACTGTATGTGGAAGTGGGACGGATTGTCTAGGAATCCCAGCTTAAATGGAGTGAAATATTGATGAGGTAGGTAGCACTGGTAAAATCCTATTAAATGAGTAAAACAGCAGTCTGTAACCAAGCAAGTATGAGATGTTAAGTGTTAAAAACATCATTTCTTTCCAGAATTGAATTTACTTCTGGCAATGAAGGGGATTCATATTTTATCCATGTAACATCTCCATTGTGCCTTGCTAGGAAGCTGATAAGACACTCTGTTTTTTTTGGTTAGTATTTAGAGATGGATCTCCACCAAAAACCTGATTTTGAAACTCCCCCAACCGTTGGGGCAAGTGAGATCTGGATCAGACCTTCCCAGCTCCATGTCAATTGTTATAATTTGCTGAAGGCTGTCAGTGTGATTTGTCCCTGTACAAACACTAAGGGGAGATTTGGCCCTGGGAATAAAAACCTTCAGATCTGTACCCCTTGAGTTTGTATTGGCGAGTCCTTGAAGTACTCTCTGGTTTGGGGTTGGATGCAAAGCAGCAGATGGAGGCTATTTCCAAATGTGCTTAGGACAGCCCTGTCTCCAGAAAATGCTGCACAGCGCATCACTTCCTGGTGAAGCCCAATCATGGGCCACACAGACCTGCTGGAGGGTTGTAGGGCCTGTAGATTGGGACAGTTTGGATCAGCCCTAAACTTTCGGATACTTTTCAGAACTAACCCCCAAACGTTCTGAGTTCTCTGGTTGCTTAAGCCTCTATTTTTGCTATAGGGGGGCTGTTTACTGCACCTTTGCTAATGCTGGCTAGTGGGGCTGTTTTGCTGCCACCTCCTCTGTGCACTGGCTGTGCTAGGGTGGAGGATGACTTATTATCTACTCCTGCACCCTGGGTAGTTCAGCAGTGGTTTATGTAGGCTGTGTGATGGGGCAAGGCCAGATGGCTACAGTAAAGTAGTGAGGAACAGGTATGTTAGCCCCAGGCTAAGCAAATCCCTAGTACCATGGTAACCAACTGGCAGTTGCTCCAGGTTAATCAAGACACCTGGGGCTAATTAAGATCCTTCTAGAAGGCAGTGGAGATATCTACATTGATTGGGACACCAGAAGCCAATCAAGGGCTGGCTGGAACTAGTTAAAAGCCTCCCAGTTAGTCAGTGAGGCGTGCGTGTGAGGAGCTGGGAGCAAGAGGCACCAGGAGCTGAGAGTGAGAGGGTGTGCTGCTGGAGCATTGAGGCGTACAAGCGTTATCAGACATCAGGAGGAAGGTCCTGTGGTGAGGATAAAGAAGGTGTTTGGGGGAGGCCATGGGGAAGTAGCCCAGGGAGTTGTAGCTGTCATGCAGCTGTTACAGGAGGCATTATAGACAGCTGCAATCCACAGGGTCCTGGGCAGGAACCTGGGGTAGAGGGCAGGCCCGGGTTCCCCCAAAACTCCCAACTCCTGATCAGACACAGGAGGAGTTGACCCAGACTGTGGGTTCCACCAGAGGGGAACATCACTGAGGTGAGCAAATCCACCAATAAGCGCAGGACCCACCAAGGTAGAGGAACTTTGTCACAGCTGAAACAGGCCAGGATGCACGCCAAGTCCAGCGGTTGGATGCTGTCGTGGGCAGTGAAGTCATGTGGTGATGGGACATCCCTTCATGCAGGACAGTGCAACATGGCACATTCATTTCCTCCCTCCCAATCTGTCCCCTGTATCTCATAGGAGTCCAGATCCACAATCGGGCCCATAGCCAACCAAGCACAAGTAAGTGCATGTGCCTGTGTAGAATGAGGTGCTATGGAAGGGAATATCCTCTGTGCTTCCAAACACCCTCCCCATCCAGTGGTGTGCCAAGAGGAGAAAGGGAACTGACTGGGCCATTCTGGGGAGGGAAAGAGGCAGGTTTTGCTTTCCCTCTTTGAAGAAGAGGTGAATCTGCAGGCGGGCAAATCTTCCTGCAGAAGAAAAACAGCAGAAAGGGGGCCTCTGAGCTTGGACAGCTCTTCTTTCATCAGGTGCTGGTGCAGCTCCACTGACCTGTGAGAAGACAATGGAGTGCCATAAATTCCCCAGCCAGGTACCATCTCCTGCTGCTCCTGTGTGATGGACCCTGATTTCTGCAGCCAACAGAGGCAGGTAGAGGGGGAGCTCTGAGGGCGGGGCCAAGGAGAGGATGAGTCTCCCTCTGCTTTACCACCAACAACTCATAATAAATATTGAGCAAATCTAGGTGCTGGGCTGATATCAAAGTGCAAGGCTCTGTGAGATCAACAGCTCAGCATGTCTACTTTGCTGGGAAGTGCCAAGGCCTGAGCAAGCAGCACCTCTAGTTTGTTGGACTGCTACAAAAGCTCAGGTCTCTATGGAAATATCGAGTCTGGATTTCATATTTTTAATCCTGGAAGATGCTGAGCACCCTTAACTCCACCAAAATGACCACTGTACCCACTGCCAAAATGCAGCCATTCTTGTGGGCATCAAAGCCATGTGGGCTTGAGGGTCATACATGATCACAGAACACTAATAATGGAGCCCGTGAGTGGGAGCAGCAGGAATTTCAGCTGTCGTGGCTGGAAATGTCAAATCCCATCAGTTGAGACATTTACATTTGCACTGAATCACTGGGGATTATTATACTATAGGGCAAGTTCTTGTCTGCTCTGAGTGGATACTAGGGGTGTGTCTACACTGCACTGCAGACTACGGGGGTGTGAAGTGCAGAGCGCGTCAAAGTGTTGTGTTGTAACTGCCCTCTATGGATGTTGCAGGTGCGAACTACAAGGTAGCTAGTTCCTATTAATGTAGTCCTGAACGAAAGAGTTCTACACTAACCTGAACTAGTTACCTTTTACTTTGTGCCAGCAACACCAATATCAGGCAGCAAAGAATCCTGTGGCACCTTATAGACTAACAGACGTTTTGCAGCATGAGCTTTCGTGGGTGAATACCCACTTCTTCGGATGCAAGTGGTGGAAATTTCCTGGGGCAGGTATATATAAGCAAGCAAGAAGCAAGCTAGAGATAACAAGGTTAGTTCAATCAGGGAGGATGAGGCCCTGTTCTAGCAGTTGAGTGAAAACCAAGAGAGGAGAAACTGGTTCTGTAGTTGGCAAGCCATTCACAGTCTTTGTTTAATCCTGAGCTGATGGTGTCAAATTTGCAGATGAACTGGAGCTCAGCAGTTTCTCTTTGAAGTCTGGTCCTGAAGTTTTTTTGCTGCAGGATGGCCACCTTAAGATCTGCTATTGTGTGGCCAGGGAGGTTGAAGTGTTCTCCTACAGGTTTTTGTATATTGCCATTCCTAATATCTGATTTGTGTCCATTTATCCTTTTCCTTAGAGACTGTCCAGTTTGGCCGATGTACGTAGCAGAGGGGCATTGCTGGCATATGATGGCATATATAACATTGGTGGACGTGCAGGTGAATGAACCGGTGATGGTGTGGCTGATCTGGTTAGGTCCTGTGATGGTGTCGCTGGTGTAGATATGCGGGCAGAGTTGGCATCGAGGTTTGTTGCATGAAGGAGTCTGGCAGGGGCTTGGCTGTATGGCAGAAGTGGCCCTAGGGAAAAGGGAAGCAAAGTGGCTTAGAGTTTGGGCTGGGCAGCTGCTTCGCTGTTTCAGGTCCCTGGGCCTGTAGCAGAGGGAAGGAATGGGCTTCCCTATAGCGCATCACTGATGGGTGGCATGGAAACCCCCACAACCAAGGGCAAAGACTTGGAGGGGAAATGATCACACAGCAAGGAACTGTCTGAGAGAAAGGTCATGCTGGGGCCATGACTAGTGGGTTGTAGCCCAAGGAGGGTGATTAATTTTGTTGTGAAAAGCCCTTGAGGTGTATTTGAACATCTGTTTGTTGAAGACAAGGAGCTTTTTGGTTTGGCTGGAGCCAGTGATTTCCCTGCACCACTGCTGAATTTTCCCAACACCTCCCTCCTCCCCAGTTTTGTGAACTAGTTACATGCCAATTTAGTGACTGTTTGGAAATCTGAATTGAAATTGAAACATTAATACACACTTTAAAAGCATATACAGTGTATGATAAAATATGTGTATCTGAAAAAGTATAATAGATTTGAAAAGTATTAACATAGACTAGTTTCCTTATACAGCTGGTGTTTTTTATGACAATGTCAGTGCATTCATTTTGGTGATGTTGGCCAACCTAATAATTTCAAATGATGATTTGTAAGCAAAGTCTAAATGAGCTCTCCCTGACAGCTAATGATGAGCTGGGGGTTAGGGGGAAAGGCTTCAGGACCAGATTGTATTTACATTCACACCAAATCTACCTAGGTATCCAGCAAACAGAGATGTGTTGTCCAAGTGAAAGATTTTGGCTGGGGTTGGGTTACAAACCACTTGAATGTGTGTGTGTGGGGGGGGGAATGAAATGTTGTTCTTATCATATGAGTAAAGGGCAGTAGAACTGTACTTAGCCTGTGCTGATTGAGGGCATCAAGAGAGAGGGTGGGGACCTGTCCCTCTCCACTGTTTAAAGACAGAGCTGATTAGGCTCCATAGATAGTCTTTTGTTCTGTTAAGTGACCACTGCAGCTGAAATCACTTAATATCAGGTCTAAGTGCTTAGTCCTGCTGTGGGGACAGTGTTCCTGTGGGTACAGTGTTTTTGTGTAAGAGACAGCCCAGACTGCACTAGCAGCGAAGTTCCCCCACTGAGAGCTGGTGCAATCTCAAGAGACCAACTCACAGAGGTCACAGTGGCAGGTGGCAGCAGAAGGTGACTGCGCGGGGCCATTGGCAACAGAGTGGTGGAGTGAACGGTGGCACAACGAACAGCCGTGGCCAGAGCGAACAGTGAGCAGCTGGAGGAACGAGCAAGGTGCCTTCTTGCCCCCAACCTGGGAGGTGTACTCACGTGAAAGCACCTCTGAACTCTGAGACTCCGCTGACCGAGGACAACACCGGTGAGTGGGGTGCGGTGGAGGGAAAAGTGAGGGGCACGTTAAATAAACATTTGTTTGTTGGACTATATTTTAGTGACTTTGCTCCAGAATGCTAGATCTGTGACTGGGAATGGAAATTTATATAAATATGTTTCCTAGTAGGCCAAGATTTTTAAAATGCATTATTTGCCAAGGTTATCTCACATTGTTGCTATCTTGAGAGATCATTATGTTGGGGAGTTTCTGTACTAAACATTTTTATTATTATAATTAATTTTTACATAAGAATGGTCATACTGGGTCAGACCAATGGTCCATATAGCCCAGTATCCTGTCTTCCAACAGTGGTCAAGGCCAGGTGCTTCAGAGGGAAAGTACAGAACAGGTAATCATCAAGTGATCCATCTCCTGTTGCCCATTCCCAGCTTCTGGCAAACAGGCTAGGGACACTCAGAGCATGGCGTTGCATCCCTCTCATCCTGGCTAATAGCCACAGATGGACCTGTTCTCCAGGAATTTATCTAGTTCCTTTTTTAATCCTGTTATAGTTTTGGTCTTCACAGCATCCCCTGGCAAAGAGTTCCACAGGTTGACTTTATGTTGTGTGAAAAAGTACTTCCTTTTGTTTTTTTAAAACCTGCTGCCTATTAATTTCATTGGGTGACTGCTAGTTCTTGTGTTATGTGAAGGATTAAATAACATTTCCTTATTCACTTTCTTCACACCAGTCAAGATTTTATAGACCTCTATCATATCCCCCCTTAGTCGTCTCTTTTCTTAGCTGAAAATTCCCAGTCATTTTAATTTCTCCTCCTGTTCCATGCCCCTAATCATTTTAGTTGCCCATCTCTGTACCTTTTCCATTTCTAAGATATCGTTTTTGGAATGGGGTGACCAGATCTGCACACAGTATTCAAGGTGTACATGTACCATGGATTTATACAAAGGCAATATGATATTTTCTGTCTTATTATCTATCCCTTTCTTAATGATTCCCAACATTCTGTTTGCTTTTTTGACTGCCGCTGCATATTGAGTGGATGTTTTCAGAGAACTATCCACAATGATGCCAAGATCTCTTTCTTGAGTGTTAACAGCTAATTCAGACTCCTTCATTTTGTATGTATAGTTGAGATTCTTTTCCAAATTCTTTGCATTTATCAACATTGAATTTCATCTGCCATTTTGTTGCCCAGTCACCCAGTTTTGTGAGATCCCTTTGTAACTCTTCGCAGTCTGCCTGGGACTTAACTATCTTGAATAGTTTTGTATCATCTGCAAATTTTGCCACCTCACTGTTTACCCATTTTTCCAGATCATTTATGAGTGTGTTGAACAGTAATGGTCCCAGTACCGACCCCTCAGAGATACCACTATTTATCTCTCTCCATTCTGAAAACTGATAATTTATTCCTACCCTTTGTTTCCCATATTTTAACCAGTTGCTGATCCATGGGAGGACTTCTCTCTTATCCCATGATGGCTTACTTTTCAAAAGTCAATTTAAATTAAATACAGTTTTTTTTAAAAAATTATATTTTTTGAGAAATCTAGACCTGTTATGTGTTTTGGTGTAACTTGCATTATCCTTAGCTTAAATTTGCATTATCCTAACAAAACATTTACTTTATTCATATCTCTTTTATATATCTCATCGGTCCTGACACACACACCCCTGTAAATTCGAACCGCGCCCCCCCCCCCCCACCTAATTTCAATTCCTGGGGAAACTACTGGCTGGAGCGCTAAATCAGCCAGCTTACCAGCCATGGGGCAGACAGTGACCAGGGAAGGGAATCAGAGGCACAGCTGTACTCAGACAGTGAATGAGGTAAGTCGCACTCTATTGGTCAGGAAAATCTTGGCTGACCCAGGCACTGGGGGGAATCAAAATGTGTGAATCTACCATTACTCGAAAGTTCCTTAAACTTTCAGGGAAGTATCATAAGCTTGTGGTCAGGACTGCAGACAGCAGCTGGCTCCTTGGCTCCAGCACTGAGGAACTGGCTTGTTGATTAAACTGAGCCCCAGGCCTCATGTTGCAGCATTGGCCTGGCTGTGGCTTACCACTTCTGGGGCTTGTAGTCAGTGCTGTCTGCTCCCACCCACCCTGAATTCTGGGGTAACAATCAGTGGAACTGTACTGCTTTTATGCCAAAGTAGTTTCTTGTCCACACTGAGTTATTCTCTCAGTATGGGCAATCCCTCCAGTATCAGGGTGCATCAGCTGTGGGGAATGGGCTCAGGAATCTTAAATCCAGATCCCCATATATTTAATACTGGCAGAAGCGTGCCTAGTGTGAAACACTGTGTGTGACAAAATGGTGTTTCACTTTGTGGCACAGGACATGGTATTGCCACTAGCTGTTGTGACAGGCCTGTGCTGAGATGGTGCAGACCCCTGCCCACTGAAATATGTGTTTCATATTGCACTTTTCAACCTAAAGGCGCTCAAAGCACATTATGTTACAGATTGTAGGCCAGATCCTCAGCTTGTGTAAATCGACATCACTCTGTTGAAGTCAGCAGAACTATGCTTGTTTACAGCAGCTGAGAATCTGACATGCGAGTATAAACAAGAATTGCGTCACCCTTCTGTGAAATGCCACCACCTTTTAGATGGAAACATAGGAATGGTTCACTAGCATGCATCAGTGTTATGCAAGTTTAGAACTGGGGTGGAAAACATTTGTCCAACTGGCCGTGGCATCTGAGAAGTTTCCCCTACAGAATGTGTGTGATCCTAAACCATCCATTTCCTCAAAATCTAAGCTTTCATTTAATTCCCCCCCACCCCAATTCTGTATCCCTTATGAGTGCATAGCAAGCCTTACAGTGTCATCTTCTTGAGTCCAGTCCAGGGTCTGCCTTTCCAGTTGTTTATTACCTTTCCAACCACTGAAGCCTGAAATTGACAAGAGCCTGGTCAGTTTCAATAATCACTATCTAGATCCTTGTGGGCAGCTGGGACACTGCCAAAAACCATGTCAATTTCAGCACTTTTTTGTGAAAACTGTGAGCATCAGCAAAGTCAGGCACTAGAGCTGGTTGGCTGCAGACTCAGGAAGCTGAGCAACATCTGGCACTGGATCTATCTACTGCGGAGAAGAACCCAGAAATTTGAGGCAAGGGGGAGGGCTAGAGTAATGGAAAGGAGACTCCATCCATCTTGTAGCAGCCAGCGGGTTGTGGAGGGGAGAGAAGAGACTGAAGCACCTTCTCTTTTCCAGCAGATAGAGGGGGTGGAGGTTTTAGAGGATCAGACACCAAATAGCCACAGGAGGGTGATGAAGATGGAGTCCTCAAACAAGACTCAGGGGTCCAACTCCCCACAGCCAGGGATGGGAAAGGGGGCTTAGCTTCTAACCATGGTGTTGTCCCTGCCAGAACCTCGTTGTGCACCTCTTTCCTGGGAAGTAGGTATCTGGTTAACTTCAAGTCCTATTTAAGATGAACTGAAGATAAATACGGTAGCCAACTGAAACTTTAGAGGAAATCTAGTGAAGCAGAATGTACTGATCTTTATTTAAGTTTGGCCTAGACACCAAAGCCAATGCTCTTTTGTGTCGTTCTGTACTTTGGGGAAACTCCCAGAACCCCCATTGTTATCCTTATAATATGATTATGTGGTATCAAAAGCAAAGTTTGTCATGTCGGATGTCTTTGGAAGGCTCATGATGTACTGAGCGTTGTTGTTATGGTAATATTTTAGTAATCATTGTTAGAGTAATGTTTGTTATAGGTTGTAATTTCATGTATATAGTTATGAGGCTGAAAATGTGTCCTCATGGCATAAAGCAAGCCCAGGCAAAAACTCTCCAAGAGCAGAGAGGCAGTTCACACCTCATCAGGGCATGTATGGGACAAACCCAGCCCAACCTCACAGGAACAAAGGACACTGGCCTAGGCAACAACAAAGGATCTGTTGGACTCTCGAGTGAGTCACCTCCCTTCCTTTAGTCAGTTTGGGACTGCAATGAGATAATGCTTACCTGACTCTGAATGGTGTGGGGGGGAGGGCGCAAAGCCAAGAGAGAAGAAAGGACGTGATAAAAGGGAGAGTCATTTTCCATGCTCTTCCTCTCTCTTCCACCTCCATCTACAGACATCACCACCAAGCAACTGAAGCGCTGATCAAAGGGGAGAGCCTGGCGGAAGGGCAATCCACCCGCCTGAGGGGAGAAGCATCGAAGGGTATGTCTACATTATGAAATTAGGTTGATTTAATAGAAGTCGATTTTTTTAGAAATCAATTTGATACAGTCAATTGTGTGTGTCCCCACCAATATTCTCATCATTATTACTGCTTGCTGTGTGCACCACAATATCTGTGAGAGTAAGGGGGAGACGTTTATGGAGGGGCGGGAGGTTGAGGCAAATCGTTGGGCCGCTGATTACGTGCAGCCAGACACCAGGGTGGTTAGAAGAGCACAGCAGGGTACACTGTGCATCAGAGAAGCTTTGAAAACCAGTTTCGTGACTGGCCAGGCTACAGTGTGAAATTTGTTTGTTTCTCCTTGATGAAAACCCGGCCCCTTGGTTCACTCTACTTCCCTGTAAGCTAACCGCCCTCCCCTGCCCCCTTTGATCTCCGCTTGCAGAGGCAATAAAGTCGTTGTTTCAAATTCATGCATTCATCACACGAATGGGGGGATAACTGCCAAGGTAGCCTGGGAGGGGTGAGGGAGGAGGGAAGTACAGGGGTGGGGTAGTTGTAGAGGCACCCCCTAGAATGGCATGCAGCTCAAGTTGATTCACTTGCTGAATCAGACACTTCCTGGACTTTCCTAGCCAAGTCTTGCCCAGATCTGAGCCTGCTTAACATGTGAGTTTGGGTAAGATCTCAGGACACCAAGCAAGATGGCACTTGTAGGATGCAGACTTGTCTCCTTGCTATTGGTGTTACTCTTGTTCCAAAATATGTTAGTTGTTCTGTATAACTGTGGCTGCCAATCATCATCTCTAAACTAGCCCAGCTACATTAAGATCTCTCATGTCAAACACATTAGAGCATTTATGTCACATCAGAACTTCTTACCATGTGACATTTCCAATGAGCTGACTTTCTCATAAAGCCTGCAGTGTGTTTTTCAAACAGAAAAACCACCACAGCCACTCAGACATGTGTACTAACATCGAGGCACAAAGTAGCACACGGAGCAGGAAACGACTGCAGGAGACAATGAACGGCTGCAGTCACCACAAGACCTGACTCACAGGAACCATGGTTTCCAAATGTCGCTTGCTCGAAAATTCAGCACTATTTCTCCCCTTCTGTCAGCAGACGCATGGCAACATGCCATGGCTTTGTTAGTCACCTCTTAATAGTTTCTGAGTGGGCAAGTGCCCAGTTTCTCCGTGGCTTTTTTTTGTCAATTAAATAGAGGAACAACACTATGGGTAACAATTAACGTCCCCTCTGATTCTGCCTTTGGCTTGGAAGCTGGTGTTGGCTATGTGTGTGCAAGTGTGTACTTACTGTACCTTCTGTTGAATGTGCATGAAGGGGTGGGTGTGTAGATTTTTGCTCATAGCACATGCGCATCCTCTTTGAAATCTAGTCCTAAGGAGCTCTGGGGGCTGACTGGTATGCAAGACTGAAAGAAGCATCCCCATTGTTTAGTTCCAATAAGCACAAAGATGAGGCAGTGGAGAATTGCCTCCCACTTTCAGCTGGATATTCAGAGGCCAGGATAAGAGTGACACCGGTGAAGCTTGATTAATCATGAGTTCAGGGCAGGCATATGGGTTAGGGACATTCTTGCTGTTTCAGGATAGCTAGATGCTATGCAGGGATCACATTTCTACACTAATCCTTAGAATACCAGACAGTCTCCACTTGGATAACACCTCGGAAGCAGCTGTTTGTGAGTATGGGTGTGTGTTGGGTAGAGGTTGCGTTTGGAATTCATGAATTTTAAGGCTAGAGGGGGCATTAGATCATTTAGTTTGACCTCCTGTATAGCAGAGGCCAGAGAATTTCACCAGCTCCTGCTGCATTGAGCCCAATAAGTTGCCCGATTAAAGCATGTCTTCCAGAAAGGCATCCTGTCTTGATCTGAAAACACCAGGAGATGGAGAATCTGCCATTTCCTTTGGTAGTCTGTTCCAGTTCTCAGGGTATGTCTACACTACAAGAGTAGTTCGATTCAACTTAATTTGAATTTGTGGAATCGACCTTATGAAGTCGAATTTGTGTATCTACACTAAGGACACTAATTCGACTTTGTGATTCCACACTAACGGGGCCAGCATCGACTTTGGAAGCGGTGCACTGTGGGAAGCTATCCCACAGTTCTCGCAGTCCCCGCTGCCCATTGGAATGCTGGGTAGAGCCCCCAATGCCTGCTGGGGGAAAAAATGTGTCGAGGGTGGTTTTGGGTAACTGTCATCATTGAACCGTCAATCACGCCCTCCCTCCCCGAAAGCGCCTGCGGGCAATCTGTTCGTGCACTTTTCTGGTCAGTGACAGTGCGGACGCCACAGCACTGCGAGCATGGAGCCCGCTGCAGTTATGGCCGTTTTCACCTATAGATGCCTATAGTGATCCTCGGGGACCCAGCCTACCCGCTAATGCCGTGGCTCATGAAGCCCTATACAGGCGCCTTGGACAGCGACAAGGAACTCTTCAAGTACCAGCGAGCAGTGAGCAGCGTGACCTGTGACTGTTCAGTTTCTTTACAGAGAAGCTGAACCTGCCCCTGTTTCTTTACCCGGTTACCGTTGACTCTCCTCTGCAGTTACATACCCCATTCACCCCGTTTCCCCCACTTCCAACACACGTGTAAAAATAAAATACATGTTCCATTGTTACTTAACAAAGGTTTCTTTATTAATGACTTTGCGTTAAAGGGTTGAAACTGGGACGCAGACTGTGCTGGGTAGGGTGTGCGGTGATGTAAAGACCGCCTCTGGACTCGAGGAATGACAGGCTCCTGCTCCTAGAGCGGTCCGCAGTGCCGGACTGGTTGTTTCAACGGAGCCTGCCATCCCTCCTTTTTGGGATTCTGTGTGCGGGGGCTACGTGACCTTGTGGCAGAGGAGGACGGATACAGATTCCTCTGCTGCGTGACTCTGCGGTCCAGGACAAGGACCGCTGCATAAGATCTGTAACCGCCCTCCCCCGCTTCAAAGTCACGTCCCCCCCCACCCACACAGAACCTGGAAACCACCTCCCATATCGACCAGGGTGCCTACTGACTGCACTGTGTGTGTGACCTGCTGCTGATCCTGCCCCCGTGTCTGTACCCTGGTAAAGGTGACCGTCCTATGCAATTAACAACCCCCTTCCCCCCCTCCCCTTCACAGACAGTCTTCTGTAGAAAAACTTGACAGAAATAGTAATTAACAGCAAAGTATTTTTAATAATTAACTAGACAGGGGATGAAACTGGGATTGGGGCTTGGGTGAGTCTGGAAGGGAAGGACTTCTCAAAATTTAGGGTATGAGAGCTTTTGGGTACTTGAGCACTCTGCTGGAGTGCAGTGACAGTTTTAACGCCCCCCGGCGCCCCTCCTTCTGGTTATTTTGGGTGAGTGGGGTATGGGACTTTGTGGCGGGGGAGGGCGGTTGCAGATACACTGCAGGGGGGGCTCCGTCCTCCTGCCTGCGGTCCTGCAGAACATGCACAAGGCGCCGGAGCGTGTCCGTTTGCTCCCTCATTAGTCCAAGCAGCGTTTGAGTCGCCTGCTTGTCTTCCTCACGCCACCTCTCCTCCCGTTCGCTGTGTGAGCGCTGGTACAGAGAGAGGGTCTCCCTCCACTGGCTCTGCTGGGCCGCCTCGGCTCGGGAGCAGCCCATAAGTTCAGCGAACATCTCGTCCCGTGTCTTTTTCTTTCGCCGCCTAATCTTTGCCAGCCTCTGTGACGGGGATGCTGTGGCAGGTCTGGAGACAGTCGAAGCTGTGTGATGGGAAAAAGGGAGTGAATTCCTTGCAAAGATACATTTTTGCGAACAATGAACACAGTCTAGTCTGTGTCTGTGAACAAGAGCATGCACAGCACCTATCTTGTGCGCACTCCTGCTGCAGGCAATCCGGAAAGCATAAACTCTGCCCCTGTTCCACCCCATCGCAGTGTCCCCCGACCCTTGGAATTCCTGGTTGAGATCCCAGTGCCTGATGGTGCAAATTTCATTGTCGCGGGTGGTTCTGGGTACATGTAGTCACTCATTCCTTCCTCCGGGAAAGCAACGGCAGACAATCATTTCGAGCCCATTTTCCCTGTATTACCCTGGCAGATGCCATAGCGTGGCAACCATGGAGCCTGTTTTGCCTTTTGTCACTGTCACCGTATGTGTACTAGATGCCGTGGACAGAGGCGATTCAGCAGCGCTACACAGCAGCATTCATTTGCTTTTGCATGACAGCAGAGATGGTTATCAGCCATATTGTACCATCTACCATGCCATTGTAAATTGGCAAGGTGATGATGGTTACCAGCCGTATTGCATTATACCTTCTGCTGCTGTCATAGGTTCCCCTGGCCGAGATCAGCCGGAGGCACAAAAGACAAAACTGGGAATGACTCCCCGAGTCAATCCCTCCTTTATGGTATCTAAAAATAGAATAATTCCTGTATAGAATATGGGGCTAGTGTAGTAGAGATCCAGTGTTTCAGAGAACCAGAGAGCACAGCCGCTCCGTGTCAGATTATGCAGGAATGATGAGCTGCATGGCATTCACAGGGGGTGCTCCTGCAACAACCCCACCTGTTGCTTCCCTCCTCCCCCAGCCTTCCCAGGCTACCGTTGCAGTGTCCCCTGATTTGTGTGATGAAGTAATAAAGAATGCAGGAATAAGAAACAGTGACTTGTTACTGAAATGAAATGAGGGGAAGGCAGCCTCCAGCTGCTATGGTTGTCCAGACAGGACATTAAGCAGTGTGGGGGAGAGGAGACCAGCATCCTGCTGCTATGACAGTCCAGGCAGTACAGAATCTTTTCTTTACACATGAAGGGCGGGGGCTGATGGAGCTCAGCCCCCTGTTGCTATGATGAAGATGGTTAGCAGGCCGTCTACTTATGGGCTGATGACGAGGACAGGTACCAGTCGTATTGCACTACACCATCTATAGCAAGGCTGATGATGATGACGATGGATATCAGTCTTATTGCACCATCAGCCACCCATGAGGCGTCGGGGGGGAGAGGATGCTACAGTACAGTGCCGCAGCATCGCATCTACCAGCAGCATTCAGTACACATAGGGTGACATTTTAAAAAGTCAAGAGACGATTTTTTTTCCATTTCCTTCTGGAGGTAGGGGAGGGGGGTACATTGACTAGCTATGCCCTGAACCGCCGCGGACAATGTGTTTGACCGTACAGGTATTGGGAGATCAGCCAAGAATGCAAATGCTTTTCGGAGACTGCAGGAACTGTGGGATAGCTTGCGTCCTCAGTCCCCCCTCCCTCCATGAGCGTCCATTTGATTCTTTGGCTTTCCGTTACGCTTGTCACGCAGCAGCGTGCTGAGTCTCTGCTACGCCGTCTGTCTGGAGATTTTTTAAAAATACTTTGGACCAAGCGTAACATTACAGTAATTCCCCTAATTAGATGCAGGAGTCTCCGAGCGAGATCACCCTGAGGACGGTCACTGAAGGAGATAGAGAGCGCATGCTGCGTGAAAGCTGGCACAAACCAGGGGCCTATGCAGCCGTGCTCGGGGAGGCAATGCTCCCTGAGTACCTCATGAAAGCCTGGTGTGGAAAGGTGTGCTACCACGGAGCACCCAATAAGGCAGCTCTCCCCAGGAACCTCCTGCGGAGGCTTTTCGATTACCTCCAGGAGAGCTTCGTGGAGATCTCCCAGGAGGATTTCTGTTCTATCCCCATATATATATACCTCCTTTTCACATAGTTCAGATTCCTGTTCCATTAATAATAAAAGTTTACATGCTTAAAGCACTTACCGACTGATCCTTCCCCTGATTCAGGGTCCGGGTTAACGGCCGGGGAGGGTTGGTAGGGGCTCTCCGTGAGGGTGATGAAGAGATCCTGGCTGTCGGGGAAACCAGCGTTGTAAGTGCTGTCGCCTGCCTCGTCCTCCACAAACCCTTCCTCATCTTCCCCGTCCGCGAACATCGCCGAGGAACTGGCCGTCGACACTATCCCATCGTCAGAGTCCACGTTCACTGGTGGGGCAGTGGTGGCAGGCTCCAGAGCATCCGTTTGCCGCTTTGGTCTTCTGGTAGCCTTGTCTCAGGTCCTTGATTTTCAGGCGGCACTGCGTTGCATCCCGGCTGGATCCTCTGTCTGTCATGGCTTTGGAGACCTTCTCATAGGTCTTTGCATTCCGTTTTTTGGAGCGCAGCTCCAAAAGCACAGACTCCTCGCCCCACACACCGAGCAGATCCAAGACTTCCCGGTCAGTCTATGCTGGGGCCCTCTTTCTATTCAGAGATTTCCTGGACTCCTCTGCTGGAGAGCTCTGGATCATTGCCGGTGCTGCTGAGCTCGCCCCGATGTCCAACCAGGAAATGAGATTCAAACTGGCCAGACAGGAAAAGGAATTCAAATTTTCCCGGGGCTTTTCCTGTATGGCTGATCAGAACATCCAAGCTCGGACTACTGTCCAGAGCGTCAACAGAGTGGTGCTGTGTTGGATAGCTCCCGGAGCTACTAAGGTCGATTTCCGTCCACACCTAGCCTAATTCGACATGGCCATGTCGAATTTAGCGCTACTCCCCTCGTCGGGGAGGAGTACAGAATTCGAACTAAAGAGCCCTCTATGTCGAATTAAATGGCTTCCTGGTGTGGACGGGTGCACGGTTAATTTGAATTAACGCTGCTAAATTTGAATTAAAGTCCTAGTGTGGACCAGGCCTTAGTCACACTCACTGTTTAAAATGTGTGCCTTACTGCTAACTTCGATGTGCCTGGCTTTAACTTCCAGTCACTGGTTCTTGTTATGCTTTTTCCCTCTAGATCAAAAAGCCCTTTAGAAACCCAGTATTTTCTCCCAGTGAAGGTACTTATACACTGTAATCAAGTCACCTTCTGTCTTTTTGATAAGCTAAATAGACTGAGCTCTTGAAGTCTCACTGGAAGGCTTTTTTTAGCCCCCTAATCATTTTTTGACTATTGCAGGCAGTATATAAAAGGGAAATCATAAGGGTCCAAATGGATTTCGAAGAGTAAAAAGCTAAAAGTGTAAAACCAAACTAGCTTCTTTAACTCTACAGTGAAGCAGGAAGCCTGCAAAAGAATTAGTGGGTCCACTGGATCACCAGCAGTTAAAAAAGAGCAATTAAGAAGATAAGGACATAGGTGAGAAGCTAAATTATTTCTTCACCTCTACCTTCACTGCAGATGATGTGGGGAGATATCTACCCAGGATCTGCTCTTTGATGGTAATAAAAATGAGATCTGCTCAGAGATTGAGGTAAAAGAAGAAGGGGTGCTAGAGCAAATTGATCATTTAAAACGCAGTAGGTTACTAGGTCCAGATGGTACATCCAAAAGTTCTGAGGGAACAGATGCATGAGTCGGCTGAGTTGCTAACAAAAATATACAATCTCTCGTTTTTTAAAAAACCCTATTGTTCCAGAGGATTGGAAAGCAGCAAATATAGTTCCTATATTCTAGGAAGGGCTCTTGTGGTGATCCAAGAAATTAGATCAGTAAACCTACATCTGTACCTGGCTAATTTGTAGAAATGATTAAAAATAAAAGATCAGCACGGATTCTGCAAAGGAAAAATGCATCTCAATAATTTCTTAGAATTCTTTGTACATGTCCAAGCAGTGGGTAAAGGAGAACTGGTTGATATAACTGAGACATTCAAAAGGCTTTTGGTGGGTACTGCACAAGAGGCTACTAATGAAGCTAAGTTAATCATGGAGTGAGAGGCAAAGTATTGTCATGGAACAAAAATTGGTTACGAGTCAATTTGTAAGTCAAATTGGTTTTACACCATTAGCATTTTGCTCTTTGAAATCCATTTGAACCCTTCTGATTTCCCTTTTCTATAGTCAATTTTCATCTTGACAAAGAGATAACTGTGGAGGCCTGGAGATTGGAGTTGGGGATCCTGGTTACTAGGGCTGGTGTCAGCCGTTTATTACTGATCCGGGAAAGGGGGGAGTCATGAGGTAGCAAAATTTGCAGTCGACGCAGTAATTTAGGTTACTTAAATCTAGAGAGTGAGCAACCTAGAGTGACTTAAACAAGCTGCGTGAATGGGCAATATGATGGCAAATGTAGTTTAATGTTGATAAATGCACCTTGGGGGGGAAAATTGAACTGCTATGCACACATGGCATAGGGTCTAAATGAAGTGCATTAACTCAAGAAAGGGACCTGGGTGTCATTGTGGACAGCTTACTGGAGATCTCTGCTCTGTCCATAGGTGTGGTCAAAACAGCGAATAAGATGTGAGGAAGCTTAAGGAATAGGATGGAGACCAATAGAGAAAATATAATGGCATTATATAGACCAGCGCTGCAGCCTCCTTCTGCATCCTGCATGCCGTGCTGGACACCCCGGCTCAAAAGACTGCTGCAGAGCTAGCACAAGTTTGAAGGAGGGGGACAAAAATGATCAAGAGCTTGGAAAAATGCCATGTTGGCTGAATGTTGGGAAGGAAAGTGGGCATGGACAGCTGGCAGCTGGGGCAAAGGACAGATTGGAAATCTACTGAGTACCTGTGTCCCCATCTCCAGAAAGCCTGCATGATGCTTGGACAAATCCACATTTCCCACTCCCCTGCTGTCAGTTTCCCAATCCAGAGGATTTGATTGGGGTGGGGTGGATGCCCAGGGAGGAGGGGAAGAGAGCCGTAGAAGGTCAGAAGGGTGAGACGGTTCATTTATGTAGAGGCTGAGGGGAGAAGAAGGGAGGGATCAATAGTCAGAAGGGGATCGAAGCTTTTGCTGTGGGGGAGAGAGAAAGGAATGAGGATGAAATAAATTCTTGAGGCGAATATACTGCAGGAAAGTGTAGCTTTTCCTGGTGTTCTAAGGCTCAGCCCCCATCCCTCCAGGCATCGATGTGAAGGAAACCAGCAGTCATGAACGAGAGACGCAGAGAGCTGCTTTGCGCTAGTAGTCCTCAAGGACTCTAGCTGAAGGAGACGGGCAGAAAGAGACCTGTAGCAGGTGGAAATCTGAAGTGGGGAAGATCCCAATCTCAGTAACGATGAAGTGAATAATTCCAAAAGCAGACTGCGAGATCTCACTGAGCCGTTAAAATTCAGCAGATCAATAACTCAACGTCTCGACTGGCACATTAGCACAGTCAATTATCAGCTCTGCTCTCAGCTTCCTTGATTATTATTTCAGCATGTAGCAGCTGTTTTGCCAGCGTTATGGCCCATCACACACTGAAGGGACTTCGTTAAATGCAGATTATTGACCTGTGAGACTATAAGAACATACTGTAGAATATGCCATCGTGCTGTCCCAAAAATCCATAGCAAGAGCATTTATTTTTGTGAGCGGAGTTTTCTGTGTCACTGTTGGAGCCTTGAGAAATCCTTTTCCTCCCCATTGCTGCATTTAAACAGCTACCCCTCTTCTAGCCTAGCTGTTTTTATTGGCATTTCATCTTCATATGACTGAACTGATTTTTTGTTTGTTTGTTTGTTTTCCTAGCTTAACATTTTGTATGTGTTTGATTTAGAATTTCTGGGTCTTGTATTACACTGTACAGGGGCAGACTGCAATAAATATAAGGTTGAGTTTCAATTTCTATTCCAACTCCAATTTTTCTGTGGCTTGTAAATTTCTCAAATTCAGTTTTGGCTGAAAATTTCCATGCTTGGTCTCAGCCTAAATTCTAGAGAATTTAAACTGAGTTAATTATTTTTCTTGATATGAACTAATCTTGTTTTTTCCCGTATGTTCCAATCACATATGTGGGGACAACAAATACATGGATCAAGGGATATAGAGGTATTAAACTTGACTTGTTCTGTTCTCATTGAGCTCTAAAGAGTCAAACCAGGTTTTTTTTGGGGGGGAAGAGTTCTATCGTTTTAAGGTAATGAACATCTACGTTGGGGAATACTGTACATCTGTGTTAGAATTTTTTCTATTTTTGAGAAGTTTTTAGTGTTGCTCAAAATGTTGGCTGTGCCAGCAGCACACTAGCTGTGCCATACCCTGAATCTAAAACCTGGTCTTGATTGGGCTGTTGTCCAAACTAGATTATTAGTATCTGATTATTCTGAGGGTAATCCATGCTGGCATTGTGTGGATCTTTGTCCCCGTCTAGTGACTGGGCCATGTAAGAGGCTTATGATTTTGCTACTGCCTCCAAGCTGACGGATCTGGTCCTTTTAGCTCAAGTGGCAGCATTTCATGCTCTTAAGACTTAGATCAAGGTGTTCTAGTTTCCATCCCTGTGAGTGCCCCATCCAAGAGTGTCATTGACATAATCACTGGAGGGAAAAAACAGTGAATGTAGTTGCTTTTTAGTGTATATTAACAGCATGGGTAATTCCAGTTACGGAAGGTTTGGTTCAAGAGGAATCGAGCCAAACAGCTCCAAACCAAGAAAGTTAGGAGCTCCATGAGCCTAATAACCAAATGATGGAGTAATAGCTGTACATTTTCCTGCACCGAGTGTTGGCTTTTTGAGGAATGAGTGGACTACTGCATTTTTCGGGGAGGCTGGCAGGTTTGCTTCCCAGCGGGAACAGTTGATTTTTGTTACTAGTAGCCATAGTTATTCTTCACTGGTTTTCAGCAGCCAGGAGGGGGGATAGACCTGTTGAGTAGGTAGTTGTGTAGCAACTCAAGTGTGGCTCTGTCTCCCTCTAGTGATGGCTGAGCCACATATAGTGATTAGTAAGGCTGCAGGAGGGCTGAGTCGTTTAGCTCAGGCTGCAGAGGCTCATGCTTTTAGGGCATCCCTTCAAGCAGAGATCCCAGGTTCAATCCCTGTTGTTAACAACTCACTTTAGGGCATGCAGTGTTACTGTTACCCTTGCTGGAATATGAAAGCTTGTCTGTCTCACCAACAGAAGTTGGTCCAATAAAAGATATTACCTCATCCATCTCCAGTCTCTAATGCTGGAACATGTAATTTGCCGGAAGCAGAGCCGTTTTAAGATGGATATTTTAGACCCTGGTTGAAAACAAAACATACATATGAACCAAACCAGCCCTCAACAGGGTCAGTGTCAGAGGATTTATATTAAGGAGTGCATCTACTTGGAGCAACTAGCACAACCTCAGAGAATCCAAATTACTACAGCAACTCTGTAGTAAACACAAATAAAAGCCCTCAAGCAAGGGAGGGTGCAGGCAGGGCTTCCTCACTTTGCATCAACATTGAGGCAGTTTTTAGAGCATCCCTTTCTTGTGAAGAAGAATTCAATTGTGTGTTTGTCATCTGACACTAACAATTCCCTCCCTTCTCCTTCCCCTCCTCTCCCCATTGCTTTGAGAAGACCCTTTGATTCTGAAAAGATCATGGTCTGTTCTGGATATTTGTAGTGCGAGCATGATCATGGAGAGGAATGAAGTTGAAGCACTTGTGCGTTGATGGAGTGTGGGACTTTCGGAGAAGATCTGTGTTGCTGTGCTGCCACCTAGTGGTGATGTTCCATAAGAAGGACTCAGAAACACGAAGGCTGTGTGGTATAGTGGTCTGGCCAGGCAGCTGGGAGTACAGAGCTGGGGGCAGGGGGTGTCCGGTCCTGGCTCCGCTACTGACTCAGTGTGACCATGGGCAAGTCATTTAGTGTAAAATTTCCAAAGGCCCCTAAGTCCAAATTTGACCCATTAATCTTTCTGCTTCAATTGACGCTGCTGCAAAATTGATCTAAAAATACCCACCTCACAAAGAAGCTAAGTCTAACTGTGTGTCAAAGTGCTTGGAGGTCCTTCAGGAAAGATGGTGTAGCATTGTGGAGTACTGTTATCAGACGTGGCAGACCTGTCCCAGGGTACCTCCTGTGCTCATGTTGTAAATGTCATCTTACAGTCTTTTCCTGCTTGCTGCAGAGGAGCCAGTAGCACAGTGGTATTAGACACCTACAGGGATGTATTTATGTGGCCCATCCGGCACAGTCAGCTTCTATAATCTCTCCGTGTTCATTGAAATAGAAAAGGTTTGTGGCCATCATGACGGCAAAGGAAACCCTCCAAATGTGCACAAGTATAAATCGATAGTGTTATTGTCTGCAGGCTGCAGAAGTCTCCATGACTCATAGGGTGGGCAGAAGGGAGGGATGAAGGCTGAACAATTCCAGGATCAACCTAAAAATCTGAGGTCACAATGCTGCATCTACCCCCAGTTTTTTTTTTAGGACTCTTCCCCTCTGCCCCCCCGTTGGGAGCCCCACTGGTGCGAGTGCAGCTGTAACACTGGCAGCTGCCTGCATTTTTATCCCACTTCATTTAGCCTGATGTGGTTGGCCATGTCTTGCACTGCTCAGCTAGCAGCTGTGGGACAGCAACTAGGACGTTTTAGGGAATTGCTCATTATAGACACAACCTTCAAGGATCAGACCACAGGGTCATTACTCAGCACAGTGTGTGAAGCAGAAGAGTGGATATACTCTGTGCTGGGCCTTGGTTTCTCACTCCAAACACCCCGGAGGAAATCTGCAGAAAAGCTAATGCACCTGCAGGCGGTCCTGCTTTGTCTGTGACCCCTCTCGCTCCGTCTGCACTAGATCCCCTCCACCCTCTCCCCTCCTGAATTGTATTCCACTGGCGTGAAAGTCTGAGTCACCAGGGAGGCAGGACAATTACAGAGGTTCAGTGCATGGATTGGTGTGGCAGGGTGCTGGTGGAGGAGCCCATAATCAGCTCCTGCCACTCCAGCCCCAAACTAGGGGGATGGATTGGGGCTGACTGAATAGCCCTGTGCCTGCCTGGTAACTGGCCGCACCTGCCAGTCTTATTAGCCCGGAGCTATAAAGGCTGGGGGAAGCCAGAGATGGGGGGGTGGGGGAGAGGAAAAGAGAGAGGCCAGGCACACAAGGACGTGGGAGCTGCCTAGTCTATTGCTGGCCAGGCCTGTTGTAGGCAAAGTAGCTGTGAATCCTGTATATAGTTGGGAACTGGTGGTGGGAAACCTTCTGAGAATAAAGAGCACGGGTGTTGCACCAGACTGAAGTGTCCCTGACACACTGAAGAGGGAGGCCGAGCGGCCGAATACCCATGGGCGCAGCATGAACCCCATTACAATTGGTTACAATAGCAGTACTCTCAGTCTCTGCTTCTATGTCAATCCCTTAGATCCCTGCTTTATTTATGTTTTGTTTGTTTGTTTGTTTTGCTGAAGGCTGTTTTCTTTATGTCCTTTTTTCCCTTTTGCTCATTTCACACCTAGCCCCAGGGATCCTGTTCAGAGCGTGAAATAGCCGGCATCAGACCCTGTGGGAAACTTCAAAATGCACTAAAACACCTTCCTTTAAATGTATGTCAGCCGGCTGAGAGGGGTTTGCTGGGGATTCTGTTGACCTCTGTAACTAGGGCATTATTATGGGATGACTGAGTAAAAAGAAGTATTCTGAGAGACTCTGGGAAAGGAACATCTTGAAGGGGCCTGTGTCCCAGGAAATGGGTGCACGTGTGTGTGGTGGAAATAGGGAAAGAACAGTTAATTATTGAAAATATTTACCGCTTGTAACTGTTAGAGATATTTGCCAACACTGTGTATCTTCCTTATCAATCTGGACTATAGATGCTGTAGATACCTACTGTAGTCTCTGTGTGTATCTTGATGCGAAGTGCTTTCTCTGCTCATTTTATAATGTCAAGTTGTACACAGACACCCTCCCGGTGTGGGATATAAAGACTTCACTGATGTGCACTTGGGGTGGGTGCACTTCTCAGGAGTGGTAAAGCCATGAGTGAGTTAGGCAGTTCCTCCCAAGCTCATGTCACTAAGCAGGGGTGGCTCTAGCCATTTCGCCGCCCCAAGCACGGCGGCACGCCGCGGGGGGGCGCTCTGCCGCTCGCCGGTCCCGCGGCTCCGGTGGACCTCCCGCAGATGTGCCTGCGGAGGGTCCGCTGGTCCCACGGCTTCGGTGGAGCATCCGCAGCCACGCCTGCGGGAGGTCCACCGGAGCCGCCTGCCGCCCTCCCGCCGACCGGCAGAGCGCCCCCGCAGTGTGCCGCCCCAAGCACACGCTTGGCGTGCTGGGGCCTGGAGCTGCCCCTGTCACTAAGCCCTGTGCCCTAGCATACCATGCAGGGTTCTGTACCTGGCAGGGGTGGCTCTAGACATTTAACCGCCCCAAGCAGGGCGGCATGCCACGGGGGGCACTCTGCCGATCGCCGGTCCCGCAGCTCCAGTGGACCTCCCGCAGGCGTGCCTGCAGAGGGTCCGCTGGTCCCGCGGCTCCACCAGACCCTCCACAGGGACACCTGCGGGAGGTCCACCGGAGCCGCCTGCCGCCCTCCTGGCGACCGGCGGAGCGCCCCCCGCGGCGTGCCGCCCCAAGCACGCGCTTGGCATGCTGGGGTCTGGAGCCGGCCCTGGTACCTGGCATGTATGTTACAGGGAAACTATTTCAGGAATGTTGAGGGGGGGGTTGTTTTTTTAAACCCTTAACTCTTTTCCATACCCCTGTGGCTGTAAAGTCAGGTACCTCCGTTACTATGGGCCTGACACTCTGGCGGTGTAACCTGAGGTCACTCGGTTGAAGTTAATGGATCACACCAATTTCCACCAGCTAAGGAACTGTCCCCATAGTCCCAATTTTTGGATGTGGGGTCTAATTTGCATCCCCAGGAAATGTACGTGTTCACTGTGCTCACACAACGTGCACTTGAATTCAGACTGGGCAGCTGCACACATTTGCAGTTGGGCATAGTGTTGTCTGATGGGTACACCAAGCACATGGCTACCCAGACTATTTTGGAGGTGCAATTTATGCTCCAATGTTCAAAAATGGGCCCTTTAATCTCAAGAGCGGGGCCCAGTGTGCCTGTCGCTGACTACCTGCTGCCCAACTGGGCTTAAGGGAAGGCACCTGGGCCTTATAGAGAGAAGAGCTGCCGAGAAGGCTGAGGAAGGAAGCAATTGGGGAAGCTGCTGGAGGAGAGGCCTAAGACACATGCCCAAGAGGGGCCTGTGCTACCTCCTGGCCCTCAGGGGAAAGACTGAGCAGAGCTGGGGAAGGGCTGATAACTGAGTCTAGCAGAGAGACTCGGAGCCAGGCAGACCTCAGGGAGGAGGGGCTCTGTGCTGTGGGAAGCTGGGGTAGAAGAGATTTTGGGTTTGACTTAGTTTGGGTTTGTTTCATGTTAGTAAACCAGTCCGCAAGGAGGGGGAGTTGTTGAGCATAAGCCTCTGTGGATTATTCCTGTGGAGGGGAAACTGAGGCAGGGTGCCGCAGAGCCATGCTTGGCCAGCAGGGGACACAACAGGGCAGGCGCGGTCAGTTTACAGGCTCCCAGGGGCTACTGCAATACAATCAATACATAATAATGGCATGTAGGGATGTTGTGCAACTTGATTAGCTAATGTTTGTAAAGTGCTTTGAGATCCGTGTCTGGAAGGTGCCAAGGAGATGTGACACCAGGTAATAATTTGCAGCAATTCCCTGATTGCCCATGGGGGACCAGAGCAAAGCCTGCTGCAAAGCGCTCTCTGCTAGCTGTCCCCATGCTGGAGGATCACTCCATGTTGAGAGATCACATATGCTGAGCTCAGAGCGTGCCAGAATGTTGGCAGTGGCTTAGCACTGTGCCCTCAGCTCTCCTCAGAGAGCAGCATATGTCTCAGGTCGGTTCCATGAGGGATCACAGGGGTGACTGTTAACGCCTCGTGGACGCCGCTGGGGCGCTATCCATGCCATGCCGGCCAGCGCTGTCTGCTCGCTGCCAGATTAATGCCGGTGAGCCGACTGAGTGCACTAATATGCACACACGGTCTGTGCAGCACACCACAGAGAGGCTGCTTCAGCAGCTGAGCCCTTGATGAGATGTGTCAGCTGAGAGGGGCCAACGGGAACAAGACTCCCCCCGATGCGGGAGCCAAGAGACCCCGAGCAGCCCTCAGGAGGGAGATGCAGATTCAGGCGCGTGCCCCAGAAATGCCAAACAAAGGAGAGGGTTATGGACATCCCAGTGTCACCGCGATGCCAGGGAGTGGCACTCACATGTGAGGTGGTGGTGTCTCCATGGCATGCCCTGGAGGGGCTGGTAGGTAGAGAGACATGTTGAATGATGCCTAGATCAATGCGCCAGAAGGGAGGATGGGGTGTGCTGGGCAGAAGAGGGTCTGGGGACTGCGGGGAATTTCAGAACACAGGGCTAGATTGAGAACAGTGTGTGGAGTCAGAAATCTAGGGGGCTTCTTCAGTGTGCACAGCCACCTGACGCCCTGGGAGTCTCCACAGGGTGCAGGGGGTGATGCTGCTGCTAGCAATGCCCAGTGTGAACCACAAGCTCCTGGCCAGAAGCAAGCCCACAAGGCTTGCACTCCAGACCAAACCTAGGCGTGTCTCTGGCTGCTAGACCGAGCAGCTGGCTCTGTGCCAGGCAGCAACAGCGTTCCACTAGCTAAGAGAGGCAAACTCATATTGCGCTTGTGTGTTGGGCGATCCAGCGGTCCTAGCCCTAGGTGAATGTGGCCTTGCTTTCCAAGCTGCTGAGCAGCCCCAGCTCCCACCAACTTCAACTGGAGTTGTGGGCACAGATCACCTCTGTAAATCAGGTCCAGAAAGGCTTAGTAGGGGTAAATGCTGAGCACTGGCTGGCTGTGACCCCCTTAATACAGCACCTTCCAGGGGCACCAGCTGTTGATCTGACATTTTGTATGTAATGGGCCCAGGACAGTAGGACGCCGCCCTCTCCTGGCCTGTAAGCTAGATCTATATAGCAACCCACCTGCTGCTGACCATTCAAACCGCTGCTGAACACTGCTTCAACTGTGAGGAGGGTCCGGGTGTCTCCTCTGATTGTTTCTCTTGCAGCCTCTGCCTCTCCCTAAGCTGCCTTGTTCTATACAAGCCCAGTGTGGCTGGATGCAATAATGCCAGACTTCCCAAGCTGCATTGCCAGCCCCATGTCCACACCCCCAACACTCCCTCGTCTCCTGCACCTCTGTGTGTGCCCCGCCCCTGTCAGCCTTTCCCAGACCCTTATCAAAACCTGGATCTATCCCTTGCTCACCCGCGCTCAGTTGTTTGTTGGCAGTGGTGAAGGGAATCTAGTCTGCCTGGAGCATTTTCAGGGAGCACAGCCAGTGAGGGGCTGCTGCTGGAATACCGAAGTCTAATCAGTGGCATGACTGAGTCAGGAGGCAAGGGCTAAGTTTGGGGCACCCGAAGCAGCCTCTCTGCACTCTGATGGCTTTTGAAAATGCTAATGGAGCACTCTTCCCCAAAAGCAAGGCCTCAGCCCCACCCCCTCGGAACACAGGCAATCCAGAATATGCAAGGTACTTGGCTAATACCCACGCCTGCCTTTCAAATCCCCAAGTAAACCCAGCTCTGATTTCTGCCTATAAGCAGGTACTCAAATAGCTTCTCGAGCTTGTGCAAGCTATTGAAATGTTGGGCATTAACCTCTCTGCTCCTTGGTTTGCACATCTCTAAAATGGGCAAAATCCTCACAACGAAGTGGTGGTGTGAGGGTTAATTCATATTTGCGAAGTGCTTTGAGATCCGTAGATGAGAGATGCATAGTTTTTATAATGGGATCGCTCCCACTCTAATTGTGAAGAATAGTTTTCATTCTAACCTTGTTTTTACTTGCTATCAGCTCTGAAATGTTTCCCCTTCTGTGCTCTGCAGCTGATGTTTGGTAGGGAAATAGTCCTGATTATTCTGGCATAATGAGATGAAATTACCCTGAAGATTGGGAGAAATTGCCCAGTTCCATCTGTGAAGAGAAATGGTAGAAACTCCATTGCTAGGGACACCCAGTACTACACTATATTGTTGGAAACGGTCCTGTATTAGCTGAGGGGGGTTGGCTATATATGACCTAGCTGGTTTTTCTCATCTCTCTGATTCTATTAATATTCTGCTATAAGATTCAGTAATTCAAGGGCTTTAAAAATAAAAGGACAAGTCATATAAGAAAACTCCTCCTTTCCATGCATCCCAAACAAGAAGAGAAAGACAAACTCACATGACAGAAACGCTCAAGGTATTTTCAGACGTACTAAAATGGTGTTTAAATAGGCAGTTGGAAACAGTGAGGTTTCTATATGACGGTCTAGTGCCATCTGCTGGATATTTTATGGTAAATTTAAAAATGTTGAGAATCAGATAGTGCTTTCCCTGCCATCCACTGGGAGCACCCTTTCTTTTTTATTTTCATCTTTCTCTTTTCAGGTCAATTTATTCCTGGTGAAAGGCTGACAGCCCGGGAGATTGACAGCCTCTATTTACAGAGAGCAGGTACAGTGTATATGCACCAGCAATGCAAACTTCCCAACCTCACCAACAGGCCTCAATCCTGACTTCCACGGACCAGAAAAGAGTTTGGCCTTCATGGCCCATTTCATCCTCCTGACACTATCAGGCCAATGAGTTGGAGTGGTGGTTTATGTGCTGTGGACACCTTGTGCTTTGGACTGAGCCCCAAAATGCATTTCTACTAGCCCAGCCCATGGCAGCAACTTAGGCGCTCTACCTGGCTGGGCTGCATGTGAACTGGTGATCTAGAGCCGGCAAGCACTAGATCTCATTAACAGTCCCCTGAGCCATCCAGCTCCAGAAGTGGAGATGGGCCTGAAGCAAAAATCCTGACAGTGACCTTCTCTGAACTTGAAGGAAGTTCAAATCTGAGTCTGTGCTTTACAGATCTTGGCCCATTTCTAGTCAGAAATGTGGCGTTTTCTAGTATTTAAAATGACCAAAATACTTGGTGGATGTTTGGGTTCAGTGGCCCCCTCCTCAGGGTAGGGGGCAGCCCTGCTATCGTTTTGGTGAGCTCCACCCGTTGAACCTAGTAATCACATAGGATGGGGTGAATGGTAGATTGCCCAGTTCCAGCAAGGCTCTCATTCTAATACCCTTGGTTTGGAGTGTAATGGACAAACACACCCAGGGAAAACGGGTTGGTTAATCTTATTTCTCTTTGTGTTGCTTTCCCCTGTATTCTGTGCTTAACCTCTTCCTCCTAGTCTAAATGAAGTGCTATCAACTGCTAGCACTGGGATCCTGCTAGCAAGTTGTTCCTACCCCTCTTAAGCTGTCTGTTCCCAATCATCTTTCTGCCTAAACTCCAAAATGTTCCGATCACTGGAGAAACGCCTGGTCTCCCTATCCCAGGGCTACCCTGCTGTGGAAGGAGGGTCTAGACTGGAAGAGCTAGACACGCTGAGGTAAGCCAATTCAGCTCTAGGCGCACCCCTTCCTTGAGGGCTTCCACCAACCACACCAAGCTGAGGGTGAGAGAAAATGGTGCAGAAACATACGGCATGGTTCCTTTTCATCTCCAGCTCCTTGAATTAGACTCTTGTCCTCACTTTGAAGGAAAGAGGAGGGACTCTCCCCGATATCTGTCACGGGGGTGTGGGAATCTCTGCCATAGTCTAATAAGAAACTGCCTGACATACTGCCTTGTCCTGCAGTAGATGGAGACTAGTGGAGGAACCCATGGTTGAAAACTACACACTTCTTAGGTCTCTTCTTACTTTTGGCAGGGTCTCCTTACCTCATCTAGGCAATAGACTGCAGACATCGCTAATCCACCATTCTTATTAGTAACTGTAATGGGGGCCGGGAGCTAGCCAGAGAGGATGCAGTGCTGTGTCTCTAGTGGCATTGACTGCACAAATGGACTGGCTTATAAATCAATTTATAAGTTGAAATTGGCCCATAATGAGAGAGAGATTGAGCAAAACTGACTGGTAGCTGCAGACCACTTAGGAATCTGAGATCTCGGTGCATTAAGCGAAGCCAGGGGGAAACGCCGGGTAATGCAAGCAAGGCAATCAGGTTTGCTGCAGTCCACTGTGAAATGTGCTCATTGCTGACTAGGGGGAACTAATACAGGGGCGCCTACACGTGTGACCTGCTCCACTCTCCTCTCTGATGGAGGTGTGGCCTGTGATGCCCGTATCATAGCACATAGTGTCCCATCCTGATCAGAGTGGAACCCCATGGCGCTCTTTGATTTCTTCTTAAAGTCCATTATTAGTAATTTAGCAATTTACTAATAATTATATTTTCAAAACAAATGCTATCGCATTGGATTTTCTAAAACCAAACCAATCTCCCTAGCCCAACACTGCAGTCAGAAACCATTCTCAGCAGCTCTGGCATCCCCTTGGTGGCCTATGCAATAATGACAGTGCAAAGGAGGATAAGCATTTCAGTAAGGAAACAATTTCCTGTTTGCAGCATCCTAGGGCTGGGTATATAAAACCAGATAGAAAGAACAATTTAAAATAAGACCAACTGCCCGCTCAGTGCCCTTTAAAATACATGGGGCCAAATTCATTCCTTGAAAAGCCTGGAATCACAGAAGGATCTAATGTAATCCATTGTGTTAAATTATTATTTCTATTATGAAAGATTTAAGATTGGGAGCCTGCTGTGCTATGCACCGTTCACACCTGCTGAGAGACAATCCCTGCCCCAAACAATTTATAATCTAAATAGACAGACACAGGGTGGGAGAAAAGGAAGCACAGTTGTCCCCATTTTACAGCTGGATAATTGAGGCACAGACAGATGAAAAGACTTGGCCAAGGTCATACAGCAGGGCTACGGCAGAAGTGAGAATTGAACCCAGATGTCCCAGGCCAATGCCTTAACCATAAAACCATCCTTCCTCTCAATGAGAAACAGGTGTTTTGAGAGGCCATAGAAAAAACAAGGCTGGTTCTCCCTAGCATGCCGTAGCACAGAACTGGGAATGTGAGCTGCCCTCCTTGCATGCATAAAGCTGATTTTCTGCACTGGGCTGCTGGTTCTTTGAAGCCTTGTGTAGTCAGGCACCGTGTTTCTCTCCCTCTCGCTGTTTAGAGTTTATTAGCATATTCGCTCTGCTGACTGTCATGTGCAACTATAAAATATGCTCTCAAACAATTGGCCTGGGAGATTCCAGAGAAAATTAATACAGAGGAGAAAAAACACGCATCTGTGTAAAGCATTTCAGCTTCAATATTCAGCTGACATAGCTCAAAGCTAAAAGGATTGCAAATATCTTCTGTAAGCAGGGAGGAAGAATCGCATACAGTGGAAGAGAAATATCGGAAAAGAGAGAGGGGCAGGAAAGCTCATTGCTATAGCATCGGACAATGAAAAGTGACACCCATTGAGGGTCCAGTGCCATTCCCGCTGGGCCCAAGCCTGAGAGGTACTGAGTGCTCACAATTCCCATTGGTTTCAGAAGGAGCATCTGTGGAGGCTCAGTACCTTCACAGAATGCTGGACCCATCAGAAGGCAATGGCAAATCTCTCATTGACTTGGATGGGAACAATAGCAAGTCCAGAGCAAGCAGACTTTCATCATCGGCGTCCTGCCTGATTTCAGCTGCTAGGATATTACATAGAGAGAGAGGTGGAGTTTGTGGTTAGTTGATATGTAAACCCAAGTAGGTGCACAACCAGAAACCGTTCTCTGGGCCCTCTTGAACTCTGGGGGTTGGATAAAATGGGACCTAGATCTGAATAACATCTTGGTTTTACAACGCCCAAAATCTGACTGCTATTGTTTTTGCAGAACCATAACACACCCAGCTTTGTCCACTCCTCAATATTACCGATCAAACACAGAGTATATTCCACTTGGCATGTGCTCCATCAGGGTATCCATGAGGGATGTCTTTTAGGGATCCAGAGTAGCTAATAATAACGAATGGCAGGCTACTGCTTAGCTGGGACAATGGCAGAAATTCTACTTTGCGTTCGAAGGCGTGGGAAAGGATTAGGGCCTGATTTTTGAGGCACTGAGCACCAATGATTCCTTTTGAAATCAATGAGCGCTGTAGCTCACAACCTCTGCAGATCTGGCCATTCACCTTGTAGCTCTCTCACTACCTCCAGACTCTGTTTCCAGGTTGTTATTGATAAAGCACTTAGCTCTGAAACCACATGTCCCCTCTGCTCTTGGCTCTGGCCGGCACCACAGCATGACGCAGGGTATGGCTACACTTGCAGCTGTACAGCGCTGCCGCGGGAGCGCTCCCGCGGCGGCGCTTTGAAGTGCGAGTGTGGTCGTGGCGCTGCACATACTCCACCTCCCTGTGGGGATTAGCTTAGCAAGTTACAGCGCTGTAAAGCTCCAGTGTAAACAGTGCCCCAGCGCTGGGGCACTGTTTACACTGGCGCTTTACAGCGCTGTAACTTGCTGCGCTCAGGGGGGTGTTTTTTCACACCCCTGAGCGAGAAAGTTGCAGCGCTGTAAAGCGCCAGTGTAGCCAAGGCCTCAGTGTCTGGCCTAGCTGGATCCCACCTCCAGAAAGAAGAGAAAACAAAGGGGAAAGGAATTTTAAAAATGTAACTGGTTTGGCCTGTCGTCCTTCCTCCCCACTCTCTGTGCAGTAGGACTCCCAGAGAGTATTCTTCAGGTATGTTAGCAACAAGGAGGTGGTCAAGGAAAGTGTGGGCCCCTTACTGAATGAGGGAGGCAACCTAGTGACAGATGTGGAAAAAGCTAATGTGCTCAATGCTTTTTTTTGCCTCTGTCTTCACGAACAAGGTCAGCACCCAGACTGCTGCACTGGTGTGGAGAAAGAAGTGGTTCAGGACTATTTAGAAAAGCTGAACGAGCATAAGTCCATGGGGCCAGATGCGCTGCATCCGAGGGTGCTAAAGGAGTTGGCAGATGAGATTGCAGACCCATTGGCCATTATCTTTGAAAACTCATGGCAATCGGGGGAGGTCCCGGATGACTCGAAAAAGGCTAATGTAGTGCCCATCTTTAAAAAAGGGAAGGAGGAGGATCTGGGGAACTACAGGCCAGTCAGCCTCACCTCAGTCCCTGGAAAAATCATGGAGCAAGTCCTCAAGGAATCAGTTCTGAAGCACTTAGAGGAGAGGAAAGTGATCAGGAACAGTCAGCATGGATTCACCAAAGGCAAGTCATGCCTGACTAACCTAATTGCCTTCTATGAGGAGATAACTGGCTCTGTGGATGAGGGGAAAGCAGTGGATGTGTTATTCCTTGACTTTAGCAAAGCTTTTGATACGGTCTCCCACAGTATTCTTGCCAGCAAGTTAAAGAAGTATGGGCTGGATGAATGGACTATAAGGTAAATAGAAAGCTAGCTAGATCGTCGGACTCAATGGGTAGTGATCAATGGCTCGATATCTAGTTGGCAGCCGATATCAAGCGGAGTGCCCCAAGGGTCGGTCCTGGGGCTGGTTTTGTTCAATATCTTCATTAATGACCTGGAGGAGGGCGTGGACTGCACTCTCAGCAAGTTTGCAGATGACACTAAACTGGGAGGAGTGGTAGATACGCTGAGGGGTAGGGATAGGATACAGAGGGACCTAGACAAACTAGAGGATTGGGCCAAAAGAAATCTGATGAGTTTCAAAAAGGACAAGTGCAGAGTCCTGCACTTAGGACGGAAGAATCCCATGCACTGCTACAGACTAAGGACCGAGTGGCTACACAACAGTTCTGCAGAAAAGGACCTAGGGGTTACAGTGGACGAGAAGCTGGATATGCGTCGACAGTGTGCCCTTGTTGCCAAGAAGGCTAATGGCATTTTGGGCTGTATAAGTAGGGGCATTGCCAGCAGATCGAGGGATGTGATCATTCCCCTCTGTTCGACATTGGTGAGGCCTCATCTGGAGTAGTGTGTCCAGTTTTGGGCCCCACACCACAAGAAGGATGTGGAAAACTTGGAAAGAGGCCAGCAACAAAAATGATTCGGGGGCTGGAGCACATGACTTATGAGGAGAGGCTGAGGGAACTGGGATTGTTTAGTCTGCAGAAGAGAAGAATGAGGTGGGATTTGATAGCTGCTTTCAACTACCTGAAAGGGGGTTCCAAAGAGGATGGATCTAGACTGTTCTCAGTGGTACCAGATGACAGAACAAGGAGTAATGGTCTCAAGTTGCAGTGGGGGAGGTTTAGGTTGGATATTAGGAAAAACGTTTTCACTAGGAGGGTGGTGAAGCACTGGAATGGGTTACCTAGAGAGGCGGTGGAATCTCCTTCCTTAGAGGTGTTTAAGGTCAGACTTGACAAAGCCTTGGCTGGGATGATTTAGTTGGGATTGGTCCTGCTTTGAGCAGGGGGTTGGACTAGACAACCTCCTAAGGTCCCTTCCAACCCTGATATTCTGTGATTCTATTGTCCCATGGGCTGCCACTGGTGCAGATCTCTCCTCCTGTCCTCCAGACACACTGTGCTGTGGAAGCACTGTGGGGCAGCCGCTTAGATTTTCCCAGACTGCACTGCCACCATGCTGCCTAACCGTAGTTATAAGTGTGTCCATGACAGCTGTGATGCACAAAAGCCACTGTGCAGATGCAAGGTAAACTGTGTCTTATAACTGGTTAATCTGAGCGTGGCTCTAACCTGTGACAAAACTGCATTGCAGTGGGGCTTGGGCCTAAAAGTGCAAGAACCCAATTCTCCCCACCTGGGATATGAATGACTCCATAGGCGCTGACTGCGTGGGTGCTCCAGGGCTGGAAAAAAATAGTGGGTGTTCAGCACCCACCGAGAGCCCCGTGGATCAGTGCCTCCTGCCCACTGCAATCAGCTCTTCAGCGGTCTGCAGTAGGGTAGGGGAGAGAGCAGGGGCGGGGAGAGGTGGGGGCGGGGCGGGAAGAGGTGGGGCTTGGGGGAAGGAGTGGAATGAGGGCGGGGCCTGGGATGGAGAAGGGGCGGGAAGAGGTGGGGGCAGGGTCTGGGGCGGAGTGGGGCTCCCCCTCTCCTTCCCCCCCAGGAACAGAGGAAGTCGGCGTCTATGAAAGACTCCCTGAGAATTTCCCATGTCCTGCAGAATTAGGGGGAGGGTGTAGGACCCTGGAGGAGTTGGCATTTATGCTATGCTTTCTTGCTTCTCAGCATACGCAGATCGAGTGGGGGCCAGATGTATTGCTTGGCACATGAGTATAGCAAGTGATTGCCTTGCCATTGTTTTCTGCTAAGTAACTATCCCACCATCAGAGCTAAAGAGCAGCTGTCCCCACTTGCTGCTTTTGACAGTTCAGGTTCGGCTAACTGCCTTGCCCTCCGAGAGCACTGCCTGTGTCACTATCGGTTAATCTCACAGTGTGTTTTGTCCTAGCCACAGGGTTTGTCAGGCCAGGGCTGCAGAAGACGGCACAATGTGCTGCTAAATCAGAAATTCATAGAGTCCAAGGCCAGAAGAGACCACTGTGATCATCTAGTCTGCCCTACTATACAGCACAGGCCAGAGAACTTCCCCAAAACAATGCTTGTTTGAACAAGAGCATAGCCCCCAGAACAACATCCTGCACTGCTCTCTGGGATGTAGCTGGAGAAGGCTAATCAGGAGAAAGCATTAGTTTAAAATGGCCTACAATCCTCTTGTGCTGGGTATGTAGCAGCATCTGGGAGCGATCTCTCCCCAGAACAAAGGACTGTACAGTAATCAGCACTAGGCTTATGTGGTATCTACTCTCTCTCCACACCCATGGCTGTAGTTTTTTGTCATTGGACAAAACCCAACCAGATGTTTGCTGTAAAGCAGAGCCTGGCTGACTTCTAAGTGTGTTATCAAATTCTCTCTTCCGCCCCACCACCTGGATGAGTGGGATTACTTGGCCTAAGGAAGCTTTTTCCGGCACTGACTTCATTGGTGGTCACCTTAAAGGATTTCAGAATCCCAATGGATTTGGGGTGATTTAGACCAGCTGAGGGTCTGGTCTGATGTTCAGTAGTTGCTAACCTTCTCTTCAAGAATATGCTCAAACATGTAACACATTGTTCCCTTTGGTTTGTATATAGAAACAGTGGGCCGGATGCTCCTTTTCTTACAACCATGGATTTGAGAAACTCTCCTAAAATCAATGCAGTTACATCAGTGTTAAGCTGCTGTAAAGCAAAGGAAATGAGGCCCAGTGTTTCTAGAAGCGTGGATGCAAACTCAAGGCTTCTGCTTTCTGGCTCTGCCACTGACTCACTTTATGACCGTGGCTTCAGCCTCAGTTGTCCAATACTTACCAGTGTCTCATGAGAGTGTTGTGGGAATTTCATGTTTGCAAAAACTTCAGAGAGCCTCACATGACAGGTGCCATATAAGCAAAATGTACACTGGTATTTGGGAGGCCTGGATGGGGTCAGAGTCTTGCACTGAAGGTTTGAGCCTCAGCTGTTGCAATTACTCACAAGAGACTGGGAAGAACTAGTGAGGGGTTTAGATGCATTGTAGTCAGATTTTGTTCTTAGCTTCAAGTTAATTGAATGTAGTCCTGGTGAGAGAGCTACCAGGATGGAGTCCTATCTCTGTACAGTGATGGTACAGCACTGGGAGTCCCGGACCGGTGCAAGCTTCCCCTGCAATGCCTGCTACAGCGTGCCTCCGCCCTATTTTGGAGGGCACTTCTAGAAGTCGGGGGGCAGTTCAGTTTCCAGAGCCCATTCAGTCCATAGAGTCTCTGTGATCTTGTCAAGTGAAGGTTAAAAAACTCTGTACTAGACCCCTGAAATACTTAGGAGATCACAGTCAGTTGTGACAGTTTTTGGGATGTGAACGCTTATCTGGCAGGAACTGTGCTGAGACTCACAAATTGTTCCCTGGTAATGTTCAATATGGGCAGGCTGGAACAGCTGCCTCGAGGTGAAAGGCTCCATCTCTCTCCAGCTCTTTTGCAGCAGCATCCCTCAAGGAAGCCTGACCAATGATTTACCCATGATCTGGCTAGAGTCACACTAATATAGTTGTAAATAGAGACTTTCCCTGCACTTGGAACTTGGGTTCTTACTCTCCCTCTTTTTCACAGCAGCTGGCCAACGTTTCCAGTTTGCAACTTAGCATCAAACCGGGCAGGCGCTACAAAATATTTTTAACACCCCATGAATACATAAATCTTCCATCAGTTATGCTTGAGCCAAAGTGTTACTGTGCCAGCTGCCTAATAAGCTCTCTCTGTGAAAAGAGCCATGGAGAGACACCCACACACTAGCCACCAGATAAACTGAAAGCATGTGACAGAAAGAAAAATAGAACTCATCGCTTTTTGCCCCAAAGCACAGGTCTCTAGCTGGTGAATTTCGATTAGCTGAACTATTACCTGGGCTTAATTCTGTTCTCCTTGTAGCCCTCCAGCCACTGAAACATGAGCAGCTCCAATTCCTTCTGCTACGGACCAGTGTATGGGAGGTAGACGTGGTCCTACGCCTGCTTTACTCTCATATTCACCTTTAACATAGTTCAGCATAAGCAGGCAAACAGTAAGGGAGTTTTCCTGGCCATGTGTAATCCCAGGTGGGGAGACTAAACCATTAACCCATGTGCAGGGGGGTGTTTGAGGCAGAGTCCAGACCCACATCCTAGCAATAAAAATAGTTATGTCCCATAATTATCTTCCCTCTGGGCCAGAGCCATGATGGAGATGCACACAGGGCATGTTTGGGATTGTGGGTATGAAGGTGATCTAAACCTCACCTTTGTTTCCCCCATTTCCTGGGTTAGCTATGTACTAGCCCACTGTTCCTACATACATTAGAGCAACCTGAGGCTATTCCAGTGGTAAACCAGAAGACACTCCTCCCTCACTGCAGCAATCCTTCTGGGGCTGGATATGCTGGCTTTGGGGCCTGCACCTGCTAGTGGTTGGGTAGAATCGGCTGCCCCACGCTGGAGAACTTGGCCTTTTCTCTCTGGCTCTAGTTCCATATTTGCTATTACGTTACTAGGCACCATGGCTCAGTTACGTTTGAAATTTGGGCTATTTGAATCACAGCTGTAATGTTGCTGTCTGGAGTCGCCCACAGCCACGAGTGCCAACCTCAAGGCAGACTGTTACAAACCAGGGCACAAACCCCACACTGGTTGTGCAATCCATAATAAGATTTCACTAACCAAGTACCAAGTGTGACCTCCTCAAGCTTTAACATGGAGTCACAGACCGTCCTCTGGGGCACTCTGATCTAGCTCGTCTCCCAGGCAAGCCTGCCTTTGTGATAGATGGTTCCTTACACCAAAAATCACAACAATATTCAGATTCTTCCCAGTCCCAAAGGACCAGTCACTTACCCCAGGTTAAGTGCGCCCTAGATCTCTCAGCAAAGACAATGCTTGTAGCCAATCCCGTAATTAACTAACTAAAGGTGTATTCATGAGGAAAAAGAAATGAGAGTTATTTACAAGGTTAATGCAGATAAACATGCACACACAAATGAGTTACAGTCTTCAATTCCAAAAGAAGATGGTAGCTGCTATAATATGCAAGCTTTATATGACCTTTAGGGCTAACCCAAGCTTACAGCTGGGGACCTCTTGCTTATGCTTAGAAATTTTCTCCCTTCTGGGTTCAAGCGGCATAGGGCTAACAAATTCTCCTTAACAGAGGGTTTTAGTCCCTTCCCCCAGCATTCAAGCTGTGATGGGACAAGGGCTTGGGCACATGCCTTCTTCTGAGGTGTTGGGGAAGCAAGCAACCGTCTTTTGTCCACTGATGTTCCACAATGGCTTCTCTGGTAGTTGTAGGCCTTCTTTTTGTGGGGAGGAGATAACACCTCTTGTGGTAAACTAGGATTTCACGCTTAGTAATGCTTCTCCCCTGCCATGGGTGGGGTTTACATTCTGAGCAAAAAATGTTATAGTTACAGAGCAAAACACTTAAACATTACCTTATTACATGGATACAGATATTATAAGTAAGCTTAATACATGCAGCATCCTACCAATGTTTCATAAAGCCTAAACACATTCTCATAACTCTAATATCAGTTTCAACAAAGCTAACACACAGGCAAGCGAGAGTGGTTTCCAACTATGCATTTGTCAGTGTTCAGTGAGGCCCAGTGTCCTTGGCATAAGCTGGCATCTGGTCAGCCTGCGTCATGGTTGCACTAAAGCAGTTCTTTGCATTTCATGTCTTTGAGAAAAAGCAAAAGGTGAAAGACTGATTGATTGCATGTCGTAACCATGCCTTGGCTGCCTACGTAAAGTTAATCAACTCCTAAATCACACTCACGTGCAATGGGTGGTGGCACCTTGGGCCTTTGTTTCCAAAAATACTTGTGTGTGAGAAGGATTGGGCACTGTCTGTGCTTCCTGGATCCTTACGCAGCTATTGCTGATGCCACCCAGCACCACAAAGGATTGGAGGAAAGTTGTGTGCCATGTGTGCTTTATAATGAGGGTTGGAAGGATTCAATTTTTATCAGAAAATATTGATTTCACTGCGTAGATACAAATTGTAGAAAAAATATTTCCATCAATAATAATCCAAATTTACAGATAGGCAGAGTAAGGAAAATGCTGCTTGGGAACTTATTTGAGTTTGATTTAAGGACATTTACTTTGTATATTTTGACACGTGATATTGACAATTTGTGTTTTAACAAAGCTATAACTTTTTTAATCACAACATTTACCGTTATTAAATAATTGTCTGACATCACCATAATTTCCTGGAACTGTGAAAGTTTAAATAGATAAAAATTTAAAAATGCTTAAAAATAAACATCAATATCTGTTGAAATTATCAAAAAATAAAATTTGAATTCTGCCAAGCCTATTGATGATAAACGTACATGTAAGCCCTGTGCTCTGAAGATCTAGAGGGTAAGGTTTGCTGTTGGTGAATGCGGGGGAAATAGCCATTAAGCTGCTTCATTTGCACAGGCTAGCAACCCAGAATTCCAGATGCACAGACCCTCCAACGGGGAAGATGCATTCTGCCCCCATCTATTGGTAAACAAGGGGGATATATAGCTCCAGCAAGCCCTTCATTTGTACAAGTTTTCTACCCAAAATTCCTCCAGTGACACTTTGAGTGTCACCATAACTGTACACAAACTCAGAATATAGTGGGTAGTTAAATGAACTGAAAGAGGGAGGAGCAAAGAAGAAGAGGTTCCTATTTTATGGTAAGGAGTATATCTATAGCGGTAAAAGGCTTTGCTCAAAGGTCCTCTCTGCTAGTGGTTCTCCTCAACCAAAGATCCTGTGCTGTTGGGAGGATTCATCAACAGGAGATGGTACAGATGCAGTTCTCCGTTGAAACTGCAGCAGACATCAGCAGAACTGAGTGAACTCTGGTGATGCTCCTTCTGCCCCCTAAATACAGCTGAAATCACAATAAGTGGGGTAGGTGGTAGAACCTCATGATGGAACCAGGCATCATTTCCCAGGAGATGGGAGACAGGTTTTCCCCAGTGCACCTTAGGACTATGCTATTCATTGACACCAAACTGTGAGTGGGGTGCAGTGGATGGAGAAGAGGGAAGTGATGTGGTGAAGAGACATTTAACCATTGGTTGTTCACATAGGTGGGTGCGGAACAGAGTTAATGGACTATTGCCAAAGTTACTGTGTGGGGAGTATTTTATTTATTATTCATATAGCTATAGTGTTGCTGTGTTTTGTCAAGTTGATGCTGTGTTCCCTTTACCCCTAATAAAGTTCTCCTTGTTTCATACACAGATTCAATGCTTGTGAGCAGGGAGGGATTGCCTATTCAGGGCATCCAGGGATGGTATTTAGTGATCCCAGAAATCCTTGGTGGGGGCTTGAGATGGTGGTGTCTGTTAATTTTAAAAGGGACCTCTGGCTATTTGAACCTAGCCCTTGTTGCTGCTGACAACACCTGGAAGTAGGGTTACATACATACTGGTCAGAAAGCACATCTGTATGTCTCATGATCAGCTTTTGCTTCCCTATCACAGAAGCAGCATGAGAATAAGGAACCTTCAGGCAATGAGAGACATTTGTAATATGGGTGTGGGGGGCAGGGGTGAGGGCAGATGGCGAAAAATGGCCTGACAATTCCTCAGCTGCTATACTAGGTCCTGTGGTTTAGAGATTCTTAGGCAAGTCAGCAGTTTCTGCTATTTCCCCAAACATAGGCTGGAGAGAGTGCAGAGTGCAGGAGAATCTCCTGCTAGAGGTTAGATGATTTACAAATAAGCCTGAGGTCCCAATTACTTCTCATCCTTCTTGCCAACCTGGTGTTTTCCTCCATTTTTTTTCCAGAGAAGGCCTGAATTAAATGCAGCGATTACTGTGTTCTGCCCCTGGGAATGGCAGATTTGTTGGGAGGAAACTGCACACGCTGTAAAAGGTAAAGGCATTTCCTAACTGAACAGCGCAACATCCAAACAGCAATAAAATGATTCTGTTCTGCATCATTATGGCCAGGTTAAGGCTATACAGAGGCCGAGGAGAGCTGACATCCTGTGGGGAAACTTATTTTATTTTGGAGGGAGCTGGGGCGTGCAATTTCTTCACAGGTGTTGCAGGACTTTCCACCAGCATAACAGTAGCAACAGTCAAGCCTTGGAGAGTGAAAGCTTTGTTCATTATTATCATTTGTGTACACAGTGCTTTACAAAATACACAGGGGGAGTTTGCAATCCAGGTAATCAGGGACCAGGACATGGCAATGCAAGACTCCCTCAGCACTGCCTGGCTCTGTTCCAGAGAAGCCACCACCTCTAAGGGGGAGTCTTCATTTAGAGTTCTGCTGGGAGAGCTATCCTTGGCAAAAACTAGAGCCAGCTGTGTTGGATGGTTGTGTTGTAAAGACACTTGCCCACTGGACCTGCATTAAGTCCCCTCCTCCACAGCTCATTTCGACACATCCAATGGCCAGCATCCGATGGTAACAATTTTCACTCACTACTGTTGGTATTTGGAGTAACAGGCATTGAGGCAGAAGGCAAAGTGGAGAATTAATTGTGTTAATAAGAAGCTTAATTTAAACCACACAAGCAGACTAAAGAGTGGCAGGGTGCTTTAAATAGGAGTTTTACTTTTTAAACAGAAATCCATCCACTAACACTCTAGCAAGGATATCAAGTTACAAACATTCCACCATAAAAAGCAAATGCATTGACTAAACGTACCCTGCAGTCAGGATCCATGCCTCAGAACTGTTTGCCTGTTTATTGGATGTCACATAGGCCAGAGCTACACCATGAGCTGAGTACAATGGCTCTATCTGCCATTACTAATGCCAGTCTATGCAGAGGAGAACTTTGATTATACATTCTACTTGGAAACAATCTGGTTTTGCTGCTCATCTAGAGAGCAGTGTAGCACAGTGCTCTGACCACAGGAAGGGGAACAAAGACTTCTGAGCGCTAATTCTGGCTCTGACACCAATTTCCTCTCTGGCCTTGGGATGATCACTTAATTTCTCTGTTTTCATGTCTGTAAAATGAGGATATTCCATCCCTGGGCTGCTGCGAACTCATGCATGCTATTAAAGGGCTGTGGATATGAAAAATATTATATGGGTAAACTGTTGTTTCACTTCCCTCATTCTTTATTACAAGGGATTGTTTCCATGAAATTTAGTTCCTTAGGGATTTTTCTACTAGTTCCCCACTTGCAGTTCATGGCAAATAACACGATATCTGAGAATTCTGACTCCAGCTGACTTAATGAGCAACAAGAACACATGGACTCTCAAGCAACAACCACCCTATTGTCAAAATGATTCCCCAACCCATAGATATACCCCAAGGTAACCAGAGGAAGAAATCTGACTAGGATAAGAGCAGTGCAGTTCTCACCACAGGGCCTTACTCCTGTGTCAGTCAAGTCCACTCCTATCACTTTGATTTGAATAGCTGGCTGGTATGATAGATTTCATATAATCATAAGACTGGACGGGAGGTCATCTAGTCTAGTCCCCTGCACTCATGGCAGAACTAAGTGTCATCTAGAGTCTAGACCATCCCTGACAGGTGTTTGTCTAACCTGCTCTTAACAATCTCCAATGATGGAGATTCCACTACCTCCCTAGGTAATTTATTCCAGTGCTTAATCACCTGCCTTAACCCATCAAAGTAGAGGAAAGTTTGTTGCTGCTAATACAAATTATTTGGTTCCTTAGTTTCTGCTTAAATTACCCAAGTCTCAGTTAAGAAGATGCTGTGGAATGTCTGCACAGTTTCCCGTAAACTGAATCTATAATGCAGAGGAAATCTATGAACTAAGTGACCCCTGAATTGTCATATCCCCACGTCTTGGAGTACAAAGGGCTAGTGATTTTGATGCTTCTCACAGACAGGTCTGCTGGCAGCTTCCAGCCAGAGATGTTATGGGAAAACCAAGAGCCATAAAAAGAACTTTGCTATATTCTTGAAGTGCTGGGATGCAGCAGTCTGGACAATAACAAGGCATTGGCTCTGGCAGCATGACATTTTGATTCCATTATACTGTGGACCCTTGCAGTGGGTTGGTGCAAGCCTATTTGACAGTAACTCATCAACTTTTAACTGGGGGAAGCAGCAAATGAGTCTCTGATAAACTTTTCCTTTACATACAAGGTATAAACATCTTTCCTGTTGCTCTAAGCTCCTCCAGCTGCAGTTGCCAATGCTCTTTAGCCAGGGACTTGGTCTCCACTGCCTTTCACTTGCTGCAGTGTTTGAAGCTTAAGCAAAGTGGGTGGAATGCTACCATTTTTGGATGGTAGCATTTTACAACCTGTATGCACAGGTGAAAATGTCTTGCCCAAGGCGCCAGGCAGTGGAGCATCAACCCTCAATTTTCCCCCTTTGCTTCTACTCAGCTACCAGCTGTCAGCAAACAGTCCTGCATCTCCCCACATCACTGCTCTGCACTTTTATCCTTGTCTCTGATTCTTGCCAGGCCTTACACATGCCTCACTTCTAGTTCCAGCTCATACACGTTATTAAAGAGGCAGTAACCATTTACTCAGAGGCTGCTATATGGAGAAGGATTTCTTGTTCCTAAAGGTAGAGAAATCAACTGTGGAAATGCAAATTTAGCCACCAAGAGAGGGTGTTGAGGCACTGTCAGTGGAAAGGCTCAGAAGGAGATTAGTTAACAGGCTCCAGAGAACAGTGAAGGGGATAAACTACATTAGATACAGAGAGGGCTGACCTCTGAGATCCTAACAGCTCTAAGTTCTTTGTATCAGTTATGCCAGTCTGCTGGGTCTTGGAGTACAAGGGGCTAGTGTGATTTTGTGAGGGATTTGATGCTGCTCACAGCCAGGCGTACTGCAAGCTGGGGTTGTCCACACCCACAGATTGGCCAAGGCACCTAGATGCTTCCCTATAGCACCGCTGCTAGCTCTATCCTGGACCCGTCCTGAGCAGAGCTGGCCAGTTGTGATACACTGTCCCATGAACTTGAGGGCTGTTTGTATGCTGCTAATACAAATTATTTGTATTAGCTGAGGGCTGTTTGTTGCTGCACACGCATTAAATCACCAGCCTCTTTCTTCTCGGAGCTTTTTATACTTGAAACATTTTTACTTCATCGCACACGCTCAATGCAGGCGATTTTGACAGTGGTGTGCTGGCTGTGTAAGCAAGGCATGCATGGCATGACCCAGGACCACCGGTACCCGTGGGATGATTCCATCCAGTCTTCGAATGCACATGCAGGATGCCACTTTGTGGAACAAAATACCCTCCTCTTCACAGTGTGACTTGGAACGCACTGTACTAGTGAAGTCGCACTGCTTGGAGGACACTATTCTGCACGCAAGTGTAGAATTGCATGCCTGACTAAATATGTCACGTCACACCACTGAGTTTTGCATAGTAACAAAGGCCAGATTCAGACAACACAATAATCATCTCCTTGGTCACAATCTTGCAGCACATCCTAACTAAATAGAAGCTTGATCCCTAGAGACATGTGCCTCAAAAACATTGTGTGCTAGGAAAATCCAAGAGCCTGCCTTATCAGCTTGGTGTTTCCCCAACTCAGCAAGTGATAGACACTCAGTTGTGGTCTGCAGTAAAATCAGAGCGTGATGCCTCTCTGCTTAAATGTAATTAAAATAACCAAATTGGGTTACCAAATTAGCACCCGAAACTAACAAAGTAAATCTAATAACACTCATCCTCTAAAATGAGGGCAGGTAAGTATCCACAGAAAAAGCCAAGCTGGATGTTAAAATTGCCCAGTAAAAAAGGGAAAATGTTAGATCTAACAAAGTTCTGTGCTGTGGTGTTGTAGCTATATTGGTCCAGGATATTAGAGAGACAAGTTGGGTGAGGTAATATCTTTATTGGACCAACTGTTGTTGGTGAGAGAGTCAAGTTTTCAAGCTACACAGAGCTCGTCTTCCTGGCTGGGAAATGTACTCAGTGTCACAGCTTAATATAAAGTGGAACAGATTGGTTAGCATAATAGTTAAATCATATTTCAAGGGATCATTCAAGGTGAAATGACCGACTAACACTTCACCAGTCATAGGGAGGGAAGGAATAAAAAAAGCTGGGGGGAGGGGTTAGTGGATTTTAGATTGTTTGTAATAAGCCATAAATCTGGTGTCACTATTCAGTTCATGATTTTTAGTGTCTAATAAAGTTATGAATTTAAGCTTCCAGGCTTGCTATTTTGAAAGTGATGTGCAGGTTTCCTTTGAGGATGAGGATTGAGAGGTCAGATATAGAATGATTACTTTGTGAAAAGCATTTGCCCACAGGTGAGAGGGTTATTATTTTGTCTTATTATTTTTCTGTGGGAGTTCGGTCGTGAGCATAGTGATTGTCTGGTTTTACTCACATAGTTACTGTTGGGGCATTTAATGTGCTGGATGAGGTACACCACGTGTTGTGATAGACATGTGCAGGACCCATGGCTCTTGAAAGGTGTGTCATGGAGATTGTCCATAGGTTTTGCATCTGTTGTTTTGGCAGGATCTGGTGCCGTTTTAAGTTGGTGTGTCCTGGCCTGTGGGGAGCTTGCTTCTGATGATGAGCTTGGAATGAGCTTGGTTGTTTGAAGGCTAGGAGAGGGGGTTCAGGAAAGATTTCTTTCAGGATGGGGTTCCCATTGAGTATGGGTTGTAATTGTTTGATGATAACCCGTATGGGTTTCTGAATAGAGTGATAGGTAACAACTAGAGGTGTGCAGTGGGAGGTGGGTTTTATTTCTGTAGTGAGGAAAGTTCTCTGTATTTGGGTGGCCTGTTCCATGGTGCAATCTACTTCTCTGGTGGAGTGTCCTTGTTTGTGAAGGTGATTTTAATTGTGTTAAGGTGTGTATCCTGGACTTTCTCCTCAAGCATGTTCTGTGCACAGTTGCCAACTTTCACATGGTAAATAAGAACCCTGGCTTTCACAATAAGCCAAAAATCAAGCTAATCCCACTTCAAAACAAGGCCAAAACAAGCCAATCCCTAAGAACCCCAACACTCTACGTGACTAGATCCCCCTGGTGTGCAGTCTGGGACTGTGGTAGGCCCACTGTGCATCCCTGACTCTCTCCCCCTGCTTGTCCCTTGCCCCTGCTTGCTGGGAGCCGATTTAAAAAAAAACAAAAAACCAACAAGCTACGAGCCAAACAAGCAATAAGCTGCAAGCCAAACACTAGCCAACAAGCAACTCACAAGCCAATTAAGCCAAAAACAAGCCCAATTTTGGCATTTTTTTCACAGGTTTGGCATGTCTGGTTCTGTGGTATGACTGCTTGGCTGTACATAACAGATTTCTTGGTGTACTGGGAATGGTTACTGGATCTATGAAGGGAGGTGGGTGATTTGGGGATTTCTTCAATATAGTTGTCATCTGTTGAAGCTGATCATGATGTCCAAGAAGTTGATGCTAGTGTGAGAGTGTTCTAAACAGAGTTTACTGGAAGAGTGGTGGTTGCTGATGTTGTGGTGGAAGTCTATGAGGGAGTTTAGGTTTGCAGTCCAGAGGATGAAAATATCATTGATGTATCTCAGGTATCTGATTAGTTTTGTGGTGCATTTGTCAATGCATTCTTCTTCAAAGTGGCCCATAAAGAGGTTGGTGTATTGGGGAGCCCTCCTAGTATCCATGGCTGTTCCCGTGGTATGGACAAAGTGCTTGTTGTTGAATGTAAAATTATGGGTGCAGATGAAATGGAAGAGTTTGACCATGTGTTTGGGGTGGATATCTGCGGGTTGTCCGTTGTCTTGTAGATGCCATCATTGTGAGGGATATAGGTATTTAGGGAAGTGATGTCCATGTTGGCAAAGATGGTGTTCTGAGGGAGATTGTTAACGTTGCAGAGTTTCTGGAGGACGTCAATTGTGTCCTGGAGGAAACTGGCCATTTGTGTGGTGACTGGTTTGAGGATGGATTCTACAAGTCCCAATATTCCTTCCGTCAGAATGCCGTGGCCACATATGATTGGTCTGTCTGGGTTCCCTTGTTTGTATACATTGGGAAGCGTGTAGAAGAAGGACCCTGGGGTGGGTTCTTGGGGGATGAGGTTGTAGAGTTTCTTTTGGAGTTGTCTGGAGAAGGATTTGATGAGATCCTTAAATTCATGGGTGAATTGTGGTATGGGGGCTTCTTTGAGTTCTTTATAGAGGGTGGTGTCAGAGAGTTGATTACTTTAATGAGGTCAGTGCACATCACAGTTGAGGACTACCATGGTGCCCCCTTTTTCTGCCGGTTTGATCACTATCTGGTGGTTGGATTTCAGGAACAGTATAGCTGTCCTCTTGGGGATGGAGAGATTGTAGTGGATGTGGAGTTTGTTAAGGATTTCACAGGTAATTATTTTCCTGATGCAATCAATGTAATGATCAAGAGTGTCGTTTTGTCCACTGTAAGGTGTTCAGTCAGATTAATTACTGTCGGTGAGGACATGGTAATTGTGGGTGGTGTCATCACTGTTATGAAAGAATTCAAAGATGGAGTTGGCAGAAGAATTCTTGGATTTATGGCTTGTTACATCAATTTATAACCCAGATTCCCTCCACAACTTTTTTTCCCCTTTCCTCCCCAGGTGTGTTGTTAACGGGCCACTTCAACTTGAATAGTCCCTTGAAATGTATTAACTACTTATGCTAACCAATCTGTTCCACTTTTATTTAGCTGTGACACTGGGTACCTTTCCCACACCTGAAGAAGAGCTCTGTGTAGCTCAAAAACTTGTCTCTCTCACCAACAGAAATTGGTCTAATAAAAGATATTACCTCACCCATCTTGTCTCTCTATCGTCTAACAAAGAGCATCCATAGTGCATGTGATGAGTGATCTGCCTGCACAGGGCTCCTCTGGACAGAATGAAGAGACTGCTGAAATTTGTATCTTCTTGCTGCAAGTTAGTTTCCTAACCCTAACTACAAGAACTCATGTCTGTTAAAACAACGAGGAGTCTGGTGGCACCTTAAAGACTAACAGATTAATTAGGGCATGAGCTTTTGTGGGTAAACAATCCACGAAAGCTCATGCCCTAATAAATCTGTTAGTCTTTAAGGTGCCACCAGACTCCTCGTTGTTTTTTGTGGATACAGCCTAACATGGCTACCCAGGACCGTCCCTAACTATTTGGGGCCCCAGGCCTCTGTGGGGAGAAGCCAGGTGTGTGTGGCCCCAGGCCTCCACAGGGGGGCTATGTGGGCCCCACCCCAGGCCTCCATGGGGGGTGGAGGGAGGGGGGGCTGGCCACTTCCCGCAGGAAGTGGAGTGACCCAGCCCCAGCCTGCTCTGCTCCCCTGGCTCCCAGGCTTGGGGGAAGGGGGAAACCGCCCCCCAGCACTCGCCAGCGGCGCAGCTGGGAGCCAGAGGAGCGGAGCAGGCTGGGGCCAGGTCACTCTATTTACCGGTGAGTGCAGGCCCGACTGCTTCTGGAGTCCTCAAGGGAGTGGGGGTGGGGAAGGGGCAGGGCGGGGTGGAGCAGGGGCGGGTGCCATGGGGAAGAGCCGGAGCAGGGGCTGCAGCAGCGTGCAGCTGTGCAAGGCACCAGGAAATTTGGTGCCCCAAATTTCATACTTTGTATATGGGTAAGGACGGCCCTGTGGCTACCCCTCTGATACATGTCTGTTAAGGCACTGCCATGACAGGGAGTGGTAACAGCAAGAGGACTATTCAGGTGGGAAAGGCTCTGCCCCATCATTGCCTCTTTCACTCTCTGACCATAGGAACTGGTAGATAGGACAGACAGTGGTGTCCATCATATACAGAGTATCAGAGGGGTAGCCGTGTTAGTCTGGATCTGTAAAAGCAGCAAAGAATCCTGGGGCATCTTATAGACTAACAGACGTTTAGCAGCATGAGCTTTCGTGGGTGAATACCCACTTTGTCGGATGCAAGTGGGTATTCACCCACGAAAGCTCATGCTGCTAAACGTCTGTTAGTCTATAAGGTGCCAGAGGATTCTTTGCTGCTCATCATATACAGAGTTTACAGTTTAGTTCAATGGCTCTCAGCACCCCCACTATACAAATGGTTCCTGCCCCCCCTGAGCTTTTGTGGAGGAGAATTAAATGTAAGTGAGCACTTAAGCAATCTCCACACCCATCCCTTTCCTGTAAATCTCACACTGATTCCGCATCTTGTGGGAAGCTGAAGTGTCTAATGGGCGAGGTGAGGTTCTGCTTCCTTTATAAGAAGAGCAGAACTGTTCGTACAGGATGAGTTTTGCTTTGGTCCCTAATGGAGCAGAAAGAACAGGAGTACCTGTGGCACCTTAGAGACTAACAAATTTATTTGAGCATAAGCTTTCGTGGGCTACAGCTCACTTCATCGGATGCATGCAGTGGAAAATACAGTAGGAAGATATATATATACACAGAGAACATGAAACAATGGGTGTTACCATACAGACTCTAATGAGAGCGATCAGTTAAGGTGAGCTATTACCAACAGGAGAGAAAAAAACTTTTTGTAGTCGTAATCAAAATGGTCCATTTGCAGCAGTTGACAAGAGGGTGTGAGGAACAGTGTGTGTGTGTGTGGGGGGGAATAAACATGGGGAAATAGTTTTACTTTGTGTAATGACCCATCCACTTCCAGTCTCTATTCAAGCCTAATTGAATGGTGTCCATTTTGCAAATTAATTCCAATTCAGCAGTCTCTCGTTGGAGTCTGTTTTTGAAGGGTTTTTTTTTTGTAATATTGCGACTTTTAGGTCTGTAATTGAGTGACCAGGGAGACCAGAGACTCACTCTGTTCTCTGACTGGTTTTTTAATGTTATAATTCTTGATGTCTGATTTGTGTCCATTTATTCTTTTGTGTAGAGACGGTCTGGTTTGGCCAATGTACATGGCAGAGGGGCATTGCTGGCACATAATGGCATATATCACATTAGTAGATGTGCAGGTGAACGAGCCTCTGATAGTGTGGCTCAGGTGATTAGGTCCTATGATGGTGTCCCCTGAATAGATACGTGGACAGAGTTGGCAACGGGCTTTGTTGCAAGGATAGGTTCCTGGGTTAATATTTTTGTTGTGTGGTCTGTGGTTGCTGGTGAGTATTTGCTTCAGGTTGGGGGGTTGTCTGTAAGCAAGGACTGGCCTGTCTCCCAAGATCTGTGAGAGTGATGGATCATCCTTCAGGATAGGTTGTAGATCCTTGATGATGCTCTGGAGAGGTTTTAGTTGGGGGCTGAAGGTGACAGCTAGTGGTGTTCTGTTACTTTCTTTGTTGGGTCTGTCCTGTAGTAGGTGACTTCTGGGTACTCTCCTGGCTCTGTCAATCGGTTTCTTCACTTCAGCAGGTGGGTACTGTAGTTGTAAGAATGCTTGAGAGAGATCTTGTAGGTGTTTGTCTCTGTCTGAGGGGTTGGAACAAATGCGACTGTATCGTAGAGGTTGGCTGTAGACAATGGATCGTGTGGTGTGGTCTGGATGAAAGCTGGAGGCATGTAGGTAAGTATAGCGGTCAGTAGGTTTCCGGTATAGGGTAGTGTTTATGTGACCATCGCTTATTAGCACTGTAGTGTCCAGGAAGTGGATCTCTTGTGTGGACTGGTCCAGGCTGAGGTTGATGATGGGGTGGAAATTGTTGAATCTTGGTGGAATTCCTCAAGGGCTTCTTTTTCATGGGTCCAGATGATGAAGATGTCATCAATGTAGCACAAGTAGAGCAGGGGCATTAGGGGACGAGAGCTGAGGAAGCATTGTTCTAAGTCAGCCATAAAAATGTTGGCATACTGTGGGGCCATGCGGGTACCCATAGCAGTGCCACTGATTTGAAGGTATACGTTGTCCCCAAATGTGAAATAGTTATGGGTGAGGACAAAATCACAAAGTTCTGCCACCAGGTTTGCCATGACATTATCGGGGATACTGTTCCTGACGGCTTGTAGTCCATCTTTGTGTGGAATGTTGGTGTAGAGAGCTTCTACATCCATAGTGGCCAGGATGGTGTTTTCAGGAAGATCACCAATGGATTGTAGTTTCCTCAAGAAGTCAGTGGTGTCTCGAAGATAGCTGGGAGTGCTGGTAGTGCAGGGCCTGAGGAGGGAGTCTACATAGCCAGACAATCCTGTCAGGGTGCCAATGTCTGAGATGATGGGATGTCCAGGATTTCCAGGTGTATGGATCTTGGGTAGCAGATAGAATACCCCTGCTCGGGGTTCTAGGGGTGTGTCAGTGCAGATTTGCTCTTGTGCTTTTTCAGGAAGTTTCTTGAGCAGATGGTGTAGTTTCTTTTGGTAACCCTCAGTGGGATCAGAGGGTAATGGCTTGCTGTCTGAATGCTTTTACAGTGGTTCTACATCTGAGCACAGCTACCAGCTCAAAAAACAGATATGTACTATTTGTGGCAAAGTACCTTCTTCTCCTCAGCAGACTCAGTCCTTTTTAGCCAGGCTTGGGCAAAGCAAACCCTTCTAGATAGCACAGGGTCTGGCTAATCCTTCCCTCAGTCAATCCCTTGTGCTTGTTTTCTCCCCTTCTGGGGACAGAGCACAGCCTTCCTTGCTGGAAAGCTTCAGAGCCTTGCTACACCTAACTTACTGGCAGCTTCCCTGCTTCTCTCACTCTCCCCCCTGCTTTCATGCCAGGGAGGGTTTGAAAAGGTCTCCAGCAGTTGGGGCCAGCTGAACCTAGTTAGTTCCCTGGTAACCCCGGTTCCAGCTGAACTTTATTTCTCCCTGGTTCTCTCTCCTCAGTGGATTGGGAGAGGCCTTTTAACCCCCTGGGACTAATTACTACCCCTCCCTTTGTAGCCATTTGTCCTGGGTTTGCCACATATTGTTGAGACAAATTACAATAGTTAGAAAGATGTGTATATTGTCCAAGTCAATATTTACCTTAAAGAGTTAATCTGAAACATGAAATATGTTCTGGGCTGTCTTCATCTGAAATATCAGGCACTCTCTGTAATGGGCATGAATTGCTTAAGTGATATCATGCATTTAAAATTAACTTTGAAAAGCAGCAAGAGATGCAGTGCAGTCTAGTGAACTGAAAGCTGGGAATTCTAATCCTGACTCTGACTCACTCTGTGGCCTTTGGCGAGTCACATACATGCCCGGTGCCTCAATTCCCCTCTTTGTAAAAGGGAGATAATGATGTTGACCTACTTACTTTTGAATAACTGGATTACATAATTCCCTCTACGGTGGCTGAACCATTGTTAGCCAGGCTGAGCGCCGTGTCATTGTAAATGACAGATCCGGGAAATTAGCTTTATGATGAGAAAATAAAGCACCAGAACCATTTTCTGGGCAATTTCTTTGGAAATACAAAGCTGCTTGTCCCTTACAGTGTCTGGTGGCCTGCAGGATATATACAAAATGTGTGTGTGAGAGAGAGAGAGAGTGAGCATCCAGTTGTACATATGTTTGGCAAAACATGACTGCTGTGATTTTTGGCGTTTGCTACCTATTTTGCAGGTCTCTGTTAAGTGTTGGGGGTTTGGGAAGGTGAGAGATCTGAGGTGGACTGACAATGTGAGGTGGGGTGTCAACAGACAAGACAGTCATGTTTGTCATGGGCAGATAGATGGGGATTTCAGGAGGTAATCGCTGCTAGCAGCAGAACGATTTATAGTACCCTGTCAGGAAACTGGGCGAGAGAGTACATCTCAGGGTACTTGTTTGCTTCCTGTTAACTCAGTTATAATAAGAGTAGCGTGCAGTGATAGAAACCTTAATCTCAGAGTTTATTTTGCCCATGATATAGTTATTACTTTGTGTACAGCAAGTAACTTCCATTTACTCTGCGATAGCATCTTCACTCATCTCTGACTGATGGGCTTTGGTCTCCAGAGGCTAGTAGGCCAACACTGCGTATCCCCTCTTGCACATACCGCCTCTAGGGCAATGGTCTGGTCGGACTGCTTCACACCTGTGTAACCCCTTGCGGCTGGGAGTGGCACTCTGTTCCCCTCTAGGCCAACTGGAGATTGATGAGCCTGCTGCAGCCTTAGCTAAGAGAGATGTATCATTTAGCTCATGCAATAGTGCACAGGTTCCCAACCTGTGGGGGGGGGGCCGTGGAGGAACATTCAGGGGGGCATGATGGGGCCCAGGACAGCCCTCACAGGGGGCAGGAAGGGAAGGGAGCACCCCCCCCCAGCCCTGCCCCCCGTTGCGGTCCTAGCTCCTGGCCCTATCCCCAGCCTCATCCCCCAGCTGTGGCCCAGCCGCAGCTCCACACCCAGCCCCGGCCCTGCCCCCAGCCTCAGCCCCTGGCTGCACCCCCAGACCCACTCCCAGCCCCAGCCGTGGCCGTAGGGTAACCAGATAGCAAGTGTAAAAAATTGGGACAGGGGGTGGGGGGTGATAGGTGCCTATATAAGAAAAAGCCCCCAAAATCGGGACATCTGGTCACCCTACTTGGCCCCCTTACCGCTGTCTGCATCACACCCCGCCCCTAGCCATGGCCCTTCTCCCAGCCTTGGCTCCAGTGGGGGGCACAGACAAGAGGGGGGAAGGGGCATGGCCCTGAAAAGTTTGGGGACCACTGCAGTAGCAGGTCAGCATTACACCTGAAGGTAAATGTCTTCTCTTCAGATACTTTCCAGACTGGGACAAGATGTTGCTCCCACTTAGCCACATGGGAAGGGCAGTGCGGTTGTGACCCCCAGCTGAGATCCCCTGCTTCCAATCGTTATTAATTATGTTTATTATTGATTTGGCTTGTGATAGACCAGGACCCCATTGTGCCAGGCACTGTAGGAAAATAACGACCCATGTTTTCAGAAATAAATGAAACAGCTCATGAATTTCCCGCTCTGAGCACATTTTACAGGGCCAGTTTGGTTCTTTTCCGTATGCATCTTAGAAGGAGAGTCCCTAGAGTCTGATCCAAAACCCACTGAAGTCACTGAAAGGCTCCCACTGACTTCCATGGGCTTTGGATCTAGCCCCTGAGATGCACAGTGAAGCTGGTAGAAGTAATAAGGCTGACACATCCCAGGCTTAAATTTGGATGAGCTTTTTAATATGCGGCTGAAGAGATTAGGAGAATGACCTACTTGCTTCATGAGACAAGTCCCTGAAGTGTGCAGAGGGCTTTGCTAGTCAAGGAAAGACGTGCGTGGGATGGCGTAACTCAGTGTGCAGAGCGTTAGCCAAACCAGCAGGGTACTAGGTGCAGTCAAGCCCCCCCGGGGAGCCACCGTCCTGTTTGATTTCTTTCTTCTGCCCCTCATTCCATGAAGCAATGCACATGATACCTTTATGCTTTAGGGGCAACAGCCATCTTCAGTTGAGTGCCAGCTCACCTCAGGATGATGACACCAAGACAAGATATGCAGTTAGAGCATATCTGCACGGGACAGAGTCATAGCACATCACCTGGTGTCAGCTTAGACACAAGGCTTCATGTACATGGTGGCAGTAGGGATCTGCATTCTGAGGCAAGAACCCCTATATTCTATATAGTCTCAGAGGGGTAGCCTTGTTAGTCTGGATCTGTAAAAGCAGCAAAGAATCCTGTGGCACCTTATAGACTAACAGACGTTTTGCAGCGTGAGCTTTCGTGGGTGAATACCCACTTCTTCGGATGCAAGTGAGTATTCACCCACAAAAGCTCATGCTGCAAAACGTCTGTTAGTCTATAAGGTGCCACAGGATTCTTTGCTGCTCCTATATTCTATGACATTACCCCCTAAATTCTGCAGTAGTCTTAACTGTCTTAATTATCTCAATCCATTCTGACCCCATGCAATAGCCATCTTTTTTTAATTGTTAAGCTTTTTTTAAGACTACCAGAATTGAAAATATAATGAATACAATGTGCTTCTTTCCAAGCTGAGGAATACCGGCCACTGCCTGTGGTGCTGTGACAAGATGTAAAGGTGCTCTGGCATGTAAGGGGTTACTGGCCTTCTGCCTGTCACATGACTGGGCTGGATGGGGTTATAAAAGGGAAGGGAAATCTGGTGCAAAGGAAGCTAGACTGAGAGGAGGGTATGTCCCCTATCTGCCTCGCTGGCTGAAGTCACACAGGCCTCGGGTAGTTATCATTATCCAGGCATTTGAGTTGACATGCTCTGTTTTTGAGTAAAGCAAGCCCTGAGGAAAGGGATGTAAAGTGGTTTGTAATTGGGCCTTGTGTTTTTCCTTCCCAGCTGGTACGTTTGCATGCCTGCTGATGGATGTCCTGTGAAAGGCCTCCCTGCAGATCAAAAAATAAGTGGATGTGCCTGCTGACGCTGCATTCTGTCTCAGCCCTGGCTGCATTCAGGTTCAGCCAAGTCTGCTACCTCAACCATCTTTGGAGCTCTCCCACAGGTACTCTACTAGACAATGCCAAGGTCTCTTCCAGGTAATCTGTTATTTTATTGCCTATTTGGTTCAGTGCCAGGATCTCCTTACAGAGATCAAACTCTTCTGCTGGCATCCCCAGCCTGGAATTTCAGGGAGTCTGTTCCCCTGTGGAAGAAAAATGACCAGGCCTTATCCCCCATTAATTAAGAATTGCCGTATCTACCTGTGCACTGCTGTCACCTAGTCACAGCCTAGAGAATGAGCACCGCTTCCCATGATGTTGTCAACTGGTGTCATAATGTCCATGATGACAAGGCAGCAACAACTGTATCAGCAGCAGATTGTTTTGTCTGATGAGAAATGGAGGCGCTTGTCTTGACACAGTAGATTGGGGTAAGACATTTTCTTCCATTTGTAGCTTCCTTCTGGCCACACTATGTTCCTGTTCCTCCTCCTCCTCATCACCACATGGCTGCAAGCTTTGGTATTTCCAGGTGAACTGACACAGCAGAGGTCTCTGGGAGCAGCAGCGAAACAGTTTTCTCTGTGGGCTGCCTGTAACCCGGCCTCTGGCTCTGTGTGCCTCCCTGCCTTCTTGGTCTTTATGTGAATGTGGGTAAATTAGAGCTATATTTTTGGGTGGACGCTATTTAGGTCTGCAAGCAGAACATCCTGGCTGGGAGGGAGTCAAAGCTGAGGAAGCTACTGCAGCTTCTGGGCCCAGCCCAGCGAGTCCAGTTCTGGCCTTTTAACGCTGCCGTTTTTGGAGACCCTCTTTAAGACACGAAGAACGTCCGATACTGCAGCAAAACCAGGCAGAGACCTTTTCCAGCTCAGGGAGACTCTTTCCCTTAGGAAATGACAGGCTAATAATAAACATGCAGCTTATTTAGAATTGCAAATACAAGAAAAGAAAATCAGCAAACAGAGGAAGCTGCAATCAGCATATAGAGGAAGCTGCAATCAGCAGCCTGGCTAAAAATCAGCAACATTAAACCAAAGCAATAAATGCAGGGGTCAATTAAATGAGGCATGTGGCCAGTCATGCCTCACTCATATAACAGAGCCATAAGGCCTGTATTAATGGTACAAGCTCAGGAAAGCAAACACTCAGTCATAGACTACTCAAGTATGGACCCTAGAATGATGGACAAAGAGAAACTGTAAGATACTGTCTAACAACAATCATCATAATTTGCTCCCATGATGTTTTGATTACCCTGGCGCTGCATTTCCACTGTTCTAATGGTTTTTAATCTCTCTCAGTGCCGTGGGGCAGAGTGGGCTGACTCACAGCAGCTCGGTGAGCTGGGACTTCTCCTCAGAGGAGGCACGTTCCGTGCCAGAATCTCCGCTTTCAATATTAATACAAGTTTTTAGCAAAGAGAACCTTCAAAATGTGAACCGTGTAACCCCTGCAGTGCTGTCTGCAGAGAGCCTGAAATGGCACTGCTGAGAGAGCTCTGACTGCTCCCATTCATCTTGAAGGTGCTCGGAAGCCTTAGGTTGAAGATTAAAATGTTAAGATTGTTAACGATTTCATTGCTGCTTAAAGTGAAACAACATCCCTGGTTGGGTCCTCTGCAGGGACTGAACCAGGGATTTCTGAATCAAAAAACATCTGTTTCAGCTGCTTGAGCCAAAGGACCTTTGCTTGGAGGTGTTAGTGGACTTACAAATCTCTATATGTGGTCCAGCTACTAGCAGGGGACACAGACCTACAGAGGGTTAATGTAGTTACCCTTCACTCCAAGGAGGAGGATAATCAAAAATGATCTGCACAACCTGCTATAAATGGCATCTCCCATGTCAGCCTCACTAGGGCATGGTACATATGTTGTGGGCAATGTTCAGGAGAGCACCACTAATATATTTTTTCCAATTTGACCCTCAAAAGGGAGCAGCCTAACTATACAGTTTTCTTCAGAGCTAGAGAGTCAAAATGGGAGCTACTGGACCATTCAGGGAACCAGAAACAATACCACATGAGTTAAACCATGTGACCCATCCCAATCCACACAGCTTGCAACTCCACGGTGCACTGCAAAAAGCGGCGCTGACAATTCTGCAGCAAGCAGGCAGTGACAAAATGCTGTGCCACATTCACTGTAAGTGTCACAGAGGCCGAGGACACCCCAAGCAGAAATGCTGGAAGGTTTTCACAGCAACACCGTGCAAGCGACACACTTGAAAGGAGTGAATTCCAAGTGTTTTCTGTTCCAGTGCAGTTTCACCCAGCTCTTTCTCTTGGTAGCAGTCCTCTCAGGGCTGTGGGAATCGATCGGGATTCCAGCAGGGTCTCTCACTAGCTAACTTTTTATGAACAATTGCTTGACTTGAGCATTATGTGGAATTGATGCCGTTGACCAACAGATGCCAAACTCATCCCTGGTGTAGCTTCAGTGGAATTTCACTCAGGAGGAATTGGATCCATGGTGTTTGTGGTCGATACCACTGTTACTGAGTCATTTTACTTAGAAGTAGGTAGCAGGGGGCTGATTCCTCAGATTCCTTCACATGAAATCAGCGGAGCTGCAGGTGTTCAGTACCTTTGGAAACTGGCCCTCACAGTTCAGTCCCTGGGGCAGCTACCTCTGAATAGGGAGCATTCAGAATCTTTTTTGGTGGGAGTCTGATGTTCTGGTTTCCCTTTAAGCAATGCAGTATCTGGGAGCTCATTAAGGCTTCCTCCCAGAGTGCTCACTTAATACCCGTGACCCCCCCATCCCTCTACAGCTGGCACTTGTGCTGCACTGAAACACGTAATGAAGTCAAAGTGCACCTACCTATTTCTGTCTGACCTCTTAGGGGTATTGCCTTACCTGCCACCACTATCCTGCTCCCCTTCACCCCACCATAACCATCCCCTCAGCCCCTCCAGGAGCCCCAACCTGGACTCTGCTCCACCTTCCCCGCAGCCAGCATGCCCATGGCTCTGTGCAACCATGCCTCGTCCTTCCCCTCAGTGCAGCTCGGAGCCCAGCCTGTGAGTGCAGTCACCCTGTCACCATGCCCTAGCACAGTCTCCTGGCAGTGTCTGTAGCAGGTACACAGCACGGGGCTGTGGGGAGGCTGGCAAAAGCACCAAAAGGCAGATCTTTTTTTTTTTCCAGCAGAGCATTTAGGGAAATCTCTGCCTCAGGGCTCCTGGGTGCGGATTTGTACAGAGCCCCACCCAGTCAGCCACTCCTTCCTCCATCTGTCCTGTCGCAGCTGGGTACCAGGATGCAGGCTCCCCTGATGAAAGCAGACAGGTCCTCAGTCCTCAGGGTACAGTAGCTGCTTGTTGCTCACAGAGAATGGAAACATATTAAAGAAAGAAACTGCTGCACTAGTCATTTTCCAGTTCCCCACTCGGAGATCTGGCTTCCCTGGAAAATAGGTCGCTTACGTGAAAAGCACCTCGATTACAGCACTGCTGCAGCGAGGGCTTACGCCGAGCCCCTGGCTTCAGGCACTTAGACATTTCTGAAACATTCACCCTTTGGGCTGCAATTTCTCATGCTGCTTTTCTGCCCAAAAGGTGAATTTCAGTGTTGTTCTTTTCTGAGTGAGCTGAGCGTGAAAAAAATAGTGACACTTTAATCCTTAGCTGGCTGCTGGCTGCGAAGTAGCTAAATTTCCTAGAGGACTGGAAGGAGGAGGGACATTCTTCTAGTAGGGATGGTGTGATGGGTTGGACCACAGAAACCACCCTGGGAGCTGTCAACTGATATGCCAAGACTACCTCTGCTCCTGTTTTCCCTGCCAGCTCAGGACGCCAGCATCCTGTCTTGCTGAGCCAGACACTCCCGTCTGCTCCAACACAGACCCAGGATCTGAATTACTTGCCCCAAAACTGCAGGTTTACCTGAAAACAGCTCACAGAAGTATGCTTGTCTTTAACACCCAGATGCCCAACTCCCAATGGGGTCTAAACCCAAGTAAATCCGTTTTACCCTGTATAAAGCTTATATAAGGTAAACTCATAAATTGTTCGTCCTCTATAACACTGATAGAGAGATATGCACGGCTGTTTGCTCCCCTAGGTATTAATACATACTCTGAGTTAATTAATAAGTAAAAAGTGATTTTATTAAATACAAAAAGTAGGATTCAAGTGGTTCCAAGTAGTAACAGACAGAACAAAGTAAGTCACCAAGCAAAATAAAATAAAATGCGCAAATCTATGTCTAATCAAACTGAATACAGATAAGATCCTCACCAGTTCCAGAATGCTCCCTTTTACAGGCTAATCTCCTTTTAGCCTGGGTCCAGCAATCACTCACACCCCCTGTAGTTACTGTCCTTTGTTCCAGTTTCTTTCAAGTATCCTGGGGGGTGGAGAGGCTCCCTCTTTAGCCAGCTGAAGACAAAATGGAGAGGTCTCCCCAGGGTTTAAATAGACTTTCTCTTCTGGGTAGACACCCCTCCCTCCCCCTGTGTAGAATCCAGTCACAAAATGGAGATTCGGAATCACATGGGTAAGTCACATGCCCATGCATGACTCAGGACTTGCATGTAGCAGCCATTACCCACATGCTCCCTTGAACTTCCTCAGAAAGACTTCTCATGTGGATTGGAGCCTTCCACGCTCTTTTGTCTGTTAAGTGCTTCTGGATTGAGCACTTCATTGGCACATTCCTTTCCCAAGAAGTGACCAAATGCTTTAACTAAAAAGGCTACTTAGAAATCAAGCAATTATACAGCCAATGTTCATAACTTTGAACACACAAATGGTACCTGCATACAACTACGATGAACATAACCAGTAGATCATAACCTTTACATAGATGTGTTACATGGCATATGTAGCAAAACCCTATTCCAGTTATATCATACATACATTTATAAGCACCCCACATAAAGCCTTATGGGGTACACTGTCACAGATGGGTCAGGACTCTTGGGTAAATCAGGGCTAATGCTTCTAGTGCCCTCTGCGGCGAGCACCCCTCCCCTCCCCTGCTCTCCATTCGCTATCCTCACTGCTGGTTTGAGCTCTCCCTCGGGACAAGAGCCAGCATGTGCAGGGGGTTAAGAGGTGTCTGAGGAGAGATCCAGGTCAGTCCGGGAAGAACCGACACTGATCCTAGAGCAGCTTCATGCATGGAGGGGGCCAAGGCGTGGCGTGCTGGGAGCGTGCAGGCATTAGGCTGCTGGGGAAGCTGGGAACAGGGCGGGTATTTTGGCTGCTCAGCACAGGCGATGGGGTCTGTGGGGATGCTAGAGACATGGAAGGGGAAATCTCAGTGTTGATCTTTGAGGGAGGGAATAGGGACTGGCCCAGAACTGAGTTTACTCCCACTCAGTGTTTGAAGGGACAAGAGATCTTTCTGGTGCCTTCCGTGTGCTTGGCTCGCTCCAAAAGCAGCATCATTTCTAGGACACCAAGCTGTCTGTGGAGGGCAGGAGACTCTGGCATTTGGAATGCAGCTTGGCTGAGAAATCCCAAAGTGCTGAGTGTCTGAAATCATATCCAGCACTGACACGGAACACAATGTTCCACCTCCATTTTAACTGGATCCCAAGAGCTGTCAATCCAAACAGTGTGGCAGGTCTTTTCCCCAGCTCCTCCATCTCAATCCTGTTGGACCTCTACTTGCTAGTTAGTCTTTCCTGCTTCCCCTGCCCCCATCGCCCCCACCAATTAGCAGGAGATTGCTGTTAGAGAACTGCTGTGGGCAGTCTAGTCTAGTGGTTAAAGCAAGAGTTCCATCTACCAGTTAGAGCTGGGTTCAGGGTAGGCAGAGTCCAGAAACAAGTCAAAGGTCAGTGCCAGAGGAACAGAAGCCAAGTCATAGATCAGAGGCAGAGCCAGGTATCAATACCAGAGAGACAGGTGCCAACTGCCAAAGACAGAGGATCAACCAGAGTTGCAAGCCGGGGTGGAGCTGAGGATCAGTACCAGAGAGGCAGGAGCTGAAGGGGAACCAGAGCTGAAGCAGAGCAGTGGCTGGAACAAGGACAAGCACAGCTGCAAGCATGATACACATTGCACAGAGCTGGAGAGCTGCTGTTGGGTTGAAAAGCCAGCCAGGTGCCCTTCTTGACCAATCAGATGGTGCAGTCCATCAGGTAGCTTGCTGCAGGCCAGCTGTGCTTGCTGGGTTGCCAGGAGACTGACTCTGCTGCAGGACCTGATGCCTGACAATTGCATGTTCACTGTAGCATTTTCTGAGGAATGGGATGGTGAAGGGCCTGGAGGCGGGGGAGGGGGGCTGGGAGGGAAGGGTAGGATGGAGAGCGGGCTAGAGAAAAAGAGCAGGACAGAAAATTTGGGAAGGGGGCAGGCTGGACAGTGGATCCGGGGAAGAAGTGAGATGTAGAAGTGGCCTGGCGGTAGTGGGGGGACAGGAGGGAGGACAGTTGAAAAGAGGGCTGTGTGTAGGGGGCAGGAGACCAGTAGACTGGAAAGGGGTCTAGGGAGCAGGCTGGGATGCAGGAGGGGCAGAAGGAGAAAGGGGTTTGGGGATCAGATCACGGGGAATGAGTAGTCTGCTCAGGTTAACTGCCCATTAGTCTCAGCCCGAGTGCCAGCACCAAAGCCCTAGATGCATGGCTGCCAAGGTGCCATCCCCATGGCAAAGGAACCTGTCTTCCCACCACTGACCCTGGAAGAGCCAAACGCCCTGGCAATGGGGAGGTGCTTCCAAAAAACATTCACAGTTACTGCTGCAGTGGTGGAGTCAGGCAAGCAAGTGTAATTTACATAGCAAGAGCTGGGAGATAGATGGCTCTTTAAACCAGATCTGTCATTCCCAGCTCTTCTCTGCCTCTCTGGCGCTTTGATGTTCCTCTTTGAAGAACTCTCCTCCCTTGCTATTCCTCGCTCCCTTGGTACTGCTCCATCTCTCCAGATGCCCTTTTTTTCCTTTGCTGTTACATCTGCCTCTTGAAAGGAAGCACGTAAAACAAATGACAGCTGGCACCCTGAAAGTTGGCTCTGGCAGGGGACCGTGGGGGGACTCCGTTAGGCACGGCGACAGGGGTTCAATGTAAAATCTCACACGGCATCAAAGAGTACCACGTAAAACAATGATGATGATAATGCTGAGCAGTTCAGTGTCACTGTACAGTCATTACCTAACGCTCACAACAGCCCTGGGAGGTAGGTTAGTATTATTTTCTTCCCTGGATGGGTGGGGATATTGAGTCACCTGTCCAAGATCACACATGAAGTCAGTGACAGAGCTTAGAATAGATCCCAGCAGTTCCTGGTTTTCAGCTGCTCTCCGTCCTCCAAGCCCGCAGTACCCTGGAACCTTCATTGTGTACGGCACCTCAAATCAATGACTTGGTAGACAGTCTTGTAATAGAGGATGACAGAAATGAAGAGGGGCAAATGAGGAAGACCAATGATAGTAGTGGCTGAAATTTGCCAAGAGCTGGCTAGTCAGTGAAGTGGGGCACGGCTATTCCAGGTAGCAGGAGGTAACCGGGAGATAGTTCTTGCACCGACAGTAGCCAGGTCACAAGGAGGGACAGACGTGGGTGGCTGGCACCAAATGAGCAGGAACGGGGCAGAGAAAGAGGTGAGGTTGGTTGGGGTAAGTCCATGGAGAGTTTAAAAAACAAGTTCATGTCTAAACTTGAACGTTAATTTGGATTAAAGTAGGATGTGAATAAAGTATAAGTAGTACTCTAGAATAACTCCATTACCCCTAAATGTAATGTTGAACTGGATCTCTGACATGGCTTGGGAGACAATGAAGTGACTTGAGGTTGGGGATATTTGTATATATTGTAACTAAGGAGGTCTTGTCTAAAGTTTTACTAGGTATATTTATACGGGGGGGGGGGAGGTTATACCACTATATTCCCCTGTGAGGGCACTCTTATTCCAGTATAAGAGCAGTGTTTTGTTTAGCTTAAATCTCTTCCCAAGCAAGGAAAGCCTAACCTAAAGAAAAGGCACTCTTATTCTGGAAAAAGTTTGTTTATACAGGAGTTGTACCGGCATAAATATAGCACTTTAAATTCATAGCTGGGGTTATACTACAAAACATTTCTCATGCAGACAAGGTCTAAAATAGCATAACAGCACTTTATAGCTGAAAGATCTACTTCACTGTAGGAATGTGTAACTAATAAGTAGGACTGTACTCCAGACAGGTTTCAGAGTAGCAGCCGTGTTAGTCTGTATCCGCAAAAAGAACAGGAGCACTTGTGGCACCTTAGAGACTAACAAATTTATTTCAGCATAAGCTTTCGTGGGCTACAGCTCACTTCTTCGGATGCATAGAATGGAACACACAGACAGGAGATATTTATACATACAGAGAACATGAAAAGGTGGAAGTATGCATACCAACTGGAAGAGTCCAATCAATTGAGCTATTGAGCTATTGTCCCTATGTTAAGTTCTCCCCACACCTTCTATGGGTCATCTCAATTATCACTTCAAAGGTTTTTTTTCTCCTGCTGATGATAGCTCATCTCAATTGATTGGACTCTTCCAGTTGGTATGCGTACTTCCACCTTTTCATGTTCTCTGTATGTATAAATATCTCCTGTCTGTGTGTTCCATTCTATGCATCTGAAGAAGTGAGCTGTAGCTCACGAAAGCTTATGCTAAAATAAATTTGTTAGGCTCTAAGGTGCCACAAGTACTCCTGTTCTTTTTGTACTCCAGACAATCACACTAGTATAGCAACACGTCTTAAGTGCTTAGTGCCATCTAGCCAGCTCCCAATGTAATTTACATCTGTCCTCACTGAAAGAACAGTTCTTAGCACAATAATAGCCATCAGTATATAGTTACAAATTAGCCCAAATCATTGTTTCTAAGGTTAAAGCAGCCTAATGCAGTAAATGCACCATGAATACAGTAATCCAGCCAGACAGTTCCTAGGCATTTACAGTCTTGGACTACATAATCTAATCCCCGGTCCATACAGGTGCTCTTTGTGTTCTGATGCTAAACCCTTCTTTGTGGCAAGGACTATGTCTGCTTGTTTGTCCATACAAAGACTAGCGCACTCTGGCACTACCGCCAGCATTTTCAAAAGTGGCCTCTGGCTTTGTATGCCCCGTTCCAGGCCCATTAAGCTTGGTGTCCAGTGGTGCTGAGCACCTGACAAGCCCATTGACTTTAGTTGGAGTTGTGGGCGCTCAGCAGGTCTGAAAAACAGGCCCATGTTGTCTCAGGTTAAGCACCCAAAATGAGAGGCCACTTTTGAAAATGTTGGCCCATGTAAACAAATAATGATGCTAGACTTATGTGGCCCAAGTTAATTTTGCTGTGGGACATTTGTAGCTTATGAGACAACATCATAGTTTAGTCTAAAAAGCGAATCAGGAACACCGCCCCTTTGTGGCAGATTTACAGGTGCAATATATCTAGCACTTCAAGTTTTTCTCAACTGGTAACTTATATGCGGAGAGGTTTTTTTTAGTTCTGCAGTCTGCAGTGAGCTGTTCCACTTTGACAATCCCCCATGTAGTCTATTTTATACAACCCTGGGTTCACAAACTCTTACAAAAGCAGCTCAATCTGGAATTCTGGATGGTGTTCATGTTACAGAGCGGGTTTGTGTGCCGTTTGCTTTGGCTGAACTGTGTCCTATAGAGTCTGTTGTGCTGGATTATACTCCATCTTTTTATCAGATTCAGGTTTTTATAGCTCCTGGGCACAGCTTTAGTTACAAAGGCAGTTGTTCAAACTTTTGTTGCATGTAAGCCACTCCCCATCTTAGTCTGTCTCGTGGCCCTGTGTGTCGGACACAGCGCATCCCGTGGAGGCCAAGATTAAATGAGCAGTGTTGTTCTGTGGAACTATGGAAGGAACACCATCCATTAACAACCAATAAAAAGGTCTATTGAAAGAATGGGATGCCAGTTTTTACAGTACAGAACTGCATGGATGGCGTCACCATTAGTGCAAGAGGCTAACCAAGCTCAATGATTGCTTTCATCAAATAATCCACAACCATAAGCCATCTGCTGGCTGGGCACTCTTAAACTAGTGCAGGAGCTGTAAGTAGATTCAAGCCAAAATGCTACAGCTGGTCTCTAGCATCAGTTCAGCTGGGTGTGCCTGTCCTCCAGCAGTGCAAATGTCAGCAGAGCAAAACAATTCATAAATAGGGTGAGGTAAACTGCAGTTGCCTAACACTCAGGGCATTAGCATCAGGGACAATGGACCAAATTCTTTCTGTTACACCGAGGCAACCTCGTTGCCTTCAGGGAAGCACGTGGGCATAACTGAAGGCAGAAGCAGGCCTTGTGATTTCACACAGGAGAGTGAATGTTGCAGGCCCCAGCCCTGCATTGGGATTAGTGAGAAGCCTCCTTGCCACAGAGGAAGCTCAGGGAGAGATTGTTCCTCAGAGTTACTCCCCAGCATGGCAACGGTCACACAGGGAGACTATGGCACCGCATGGAATTTCACCTAGGTCTTCTGAGTCCCAGGCCAATGCCTTAATTTAACAACCTTTGTCCACTCTCCTGGTCCACCCCTTCAGGTGACCAGAGTCTCACAAGCAGGGGCTTTTGCTTTTGCAAACGTGCTGGTGAAAAAAACAAACCTACCTCCTCTGAATATTCATTGAAAATTAATTAAAAGGCTGGAAACATCATCAAAGCAAATCCATATTTCTTGGTCAAATGAATGCTCACAAATACTTTCTGTGCATTATTGTCTTGCTCTAGTCTGCAGGCACCCTGAGAAATTAATTTAGCCTCTGCCATTGCAGACTCTATTTGACTAGCAATAAGTACAGCTTGCTATAAAGTTAGTTCCGGTTCAGTAATAATTGCTTACGTGGTAAGGCTGTCTTCTCCATGAGCTAGTCTCAGTTCATCTCATCTGACATATACCTCTAATGCTCTGTAACAAATTCGCAGAGAGTAGTAATATATTGGTCAATAGCTTTACACCCACTTTCTACTGCCACATTCATTTTAGGCATGAAAAATTATTTAAAGATTAAACGGCAATAGTGTTACGGGTTGTCAGGAATAGGAAATGTACAAGCCAGTCACTGACTTTCAGTACACAGAGAGAGTCTCAGCAAAGCTTGCCTGGAACTTGGGAGATCATCCCACATTTACAAGAAGGCTAGAGGCCCAGAACCTCAGCTGGTATAGAGCAGCCTAGCTCCACGGAAGTCTGTGGAGTTCTGGCAAATTTTTCACCTGAGAATCTGGCCTTCAGTTTTCTAACATAAAAATCCAGTTAGTACAGGGTAGTGCAGACTCACTAGAGTATGGCAGACATGCGTAAGGTGGAGTAAAAGAGAACAGCAGCCCTAAACAGTGTAAGCAGTTTATCTGTGGAGGAACCTCCAAATACCCATGAGAACTGTTCTCCTGTCACTTTAGCATGGAAGCACCCCACATGGGCAGGGGCTAAAGCATGTCAACACTGTGGAGCTGGGAAAAGCATCATGCACCAGCAATCAGATTTTCTGGAGAGCTGGTCAAGAGGGGGCTTTCTTCTGATGTCACAACCAATCCCTCCAGCTCTCCACACTTGCACCCTGGGAGAGGAGGGGAAGAAGGGAGGGGGCAATGTCAATGGCACTGAGGAACGAGCGAGGAAAAGGAAGGGAAGGAATGCCGTCAGAAGGCAACAGGCAATGGAACAGGGGAAGAGGTGAAGCATGATTGAGTGACTTACCTATTGATCAGCTCCTTGTCTTTTACTGGGGAGGACACCAGACAGTCCTAGCAGTTGATGGGGCCGGAGGGAAGCCCCAGCAGAGCAAAAAGGTGGGAGGAGAGAAAAGGGTGTCTGAAGGAGAGACTGCACCTGTGCTGTTACAATAGCACATGCTACCCAACAATGAGTCTTTCATAGTGAGTGGGAAACAGAGGGTTCTCCTTCCCAATGGGCCCACAGGAAGGAGCAGGTTGCTCTCATGGTTTCCCCACAAAGCCCCTGCTGCTTCCAGTCACATTCCCTGCAGATCCCCTCAGATCTGCAGCAGCTGGACTCTCTTCCTACCGCCCTCAGAGGACTGGGTTTGGGTCAGAACAGGGTGAACAGGGAACACTGGGGATCGGGGGATCATTTTGCCCTTCCTGAGGACTTGCTGAGCTGTGCGAGAGAGGAGAGGTCTCCATGAACTATGGGAGGCTAATGGACCCCATCCCTGCAAGCATTTTTGTTGCAAGGTTCTCTTGTTTCCATTGGGAAGTCTAGGGGGTAGATTATATGGTGAGTGCTCAAGCTGATGATTTTGGTGTAAGAAGAGAGCTCTAACCATGTATGGACAATTTGTGTGTACCACAGAGCAGTTCATGCTGGTATAAGTAAAGTTAAATTGGTGCAACTCCCTCAAACAGTTGAGGATTAAGTCTCCAGCAGCCATGCAAGGATCTACACTAACCTCCTTTCCAGTGACTGAGATGTTGAGCTTCAGCACTAGAGCTCAGCAAGGGGAGTCCAGGGAAAGCATTGGACTTTCCTTTTTTTTATTTTTTTTTCCTTTTGCTGTAAAGAAGGGAAAGAAAACTTGAGAGGACTTGGCATCCCTGTTTAACCAGTCTAGTTTTAGGGTCTCATAACTATAGATCCCTTGTCTGATTCACTTCAAATGAGATAGTGGTGTGGGTGTTGCTCTTTACTCAGCCATGTAATATGAAGGAACCACCAGGTGCCAAGGAGTCCACATGATCATATTTACTCACTTTAAGCCAAGGCCTAGCTACATATACACTGCTACTCTGCAGGCTTCTGGCAGATCCCAGAACACAGGGAGCACCACTAGAGGTCTCAAAAACTATTTAAAGGTATACTAACCACTACAGAGAGAAAAATTCTACCTCAATCCCTGAGCTGAGCTATCCATTTTGAAGCCAATATAACTTTTTTATGGCTTTTAAATGGGGGGATTAAAGTCCAGTTTATAACAGAAACTCAGTAGCAACCTTTACTATGGAGCGACTACCCTTGCTTCATAACTATGCCAATTGTACTGAAGAAATCTGACTCGCTAACTGTATAAGAAGGAGCCTGCTTTTATGAATCAGTTTTCTTTCTTCATACAGCTGCAGTTTATAATACAACCTCCACTTATTGATGTAGTGACTTTAGCAATAAATGATGCATGAACTATCTGAAGAGTTACTGGAAAGTGTCCCTTGGTAAGCCCTAGGGAAGAATTGTTGTCTCACTAATGGAGGCAAAGCCTAATTACTTCCTAAATCAATTAACCTGAAAGGCCAAACTACATACACACACAGAGCTAAGCACGCGCATGCACACACTGCAATATTCACAGCAATGCATAAAGCCATAGTACGCACAGCCACCCTCATTGCCCCCCTCACATGTTCACTGCCGTGTTGATAGACCACTGAGTTACCACCCTCATTGCCTCCTCACTCATGCCCCGTTGCATACCCACATGCTGTACATGTGCACACACAATCGCACACAGACATGCACAGCTAATCCCCTGGTCAGTGTACATTACGTTTCCCCCTCTGTGCCTGAGTCACAGCATCTGAGGGTATGGCTATACTTGCAGCTGTACAGCGCTGCCGCGGGAGCGCTCCAGCAGCAGCGCTTTGAAGTGCGAGTGTGGTCGCAGCACCAGCGCTGGGAGAGAGCTCTCCCAGCGCTGCAGGTACTCCACCTCCCCGTGGGGATTAGCTTATAGTGCTGGGACACTGTTTACACTGGTGCTTTGCAGCGCTGTAACTTGCTGCGCTCAGGGGGGTGTTTTTTCACACCCCTGAGCGAGAAAGTTGCAGCATTGTAAAGCGCCAGTGTAGCCAAGCCCACTGTCTTACAAATTGCTGCTAAAGACATTGACTTTTTCGCTCAAGCCATGGAGATGCATGCTTTCAGTTCTGGTGGGCCCTGCTTCAAGGCCCCATGTCAGCCAAGATGGTGACCATCATAGCCACACATCTACTGCCTCTCCATTCATGCTCATGGCACTGCACGCTCGCTGACAGGCATAACGATCATTAAAAGTAAATGGGCAATAAACAGAAGTTATCATGGCTAGTCCTAACAATTTCCATTCAGCCTGGGGGACTAAAAGGAAGTGTCTCTGAACTGCAGTGAAGCAAGCAAGCAAGCATGAAGGCGGCTTGTCTAGTCGTCCCATAGCAAATATGTACCATCCTAAGTTATAGACCATTGGAAAGACCAAAGGCTAGAGTGTCTCCAGTCTGTTTCAAAACGTTCAGGGGGGAGAGGGAAGAGGAAGCAGTGCCTTTCTCTGTGAAGTTATTCTTGAGAGCACAGCAAGAATTAGCAGTATAGAATAGGTAGGAGTGTGAGTGGACAACACACTCTAGGATTCTGCAGTTGAAGGGTAGCTGGGAGCTAGAATGGTGGTTAGAGGGGCAAGTGGGGGCACAGAAAACTTTTCTCAGGATATGGGACATGAGCAAACTTGTAGGCAAAGGGAGAGGAGCCAGAGCATCAAAAGGTAAGGCAGAGGGAGGGGGCTGGAAGAAAGAGAGAGGTGTGGAGAGACGGTGATAAGGGATGATGCTTAGCAGAGTCATCTAGAAAGGAGACCACAGGATCTGAGTCTGGGGTGAAGGAGGCAAGGATGGAAGGGTGGAATTAGTTGTGGGAGAGAGGCAGGGATGGGAAAAGAGTTTTCTTCATGGTAGTAGCCATTTTGGGTTTTTTTTTTAAGGGGGACCTATCTGTGCTGAGGTGTAGGGCTTGGGTGCGGGTTTGTCAGTCAGACTCAAGGGTAAAGAAGCGCTGGTAGCATAAGAGTTAGGCAACGAGGAGAAGTTAAACTGCTTAAAAGCAACAACAAAAAATGCTGTGGCTAACCAGAGGCTTCCTTCGACGGTCCCTGGATGAGAACGGGAGTGAAGGTAATGGAACTGGGGAGGGAGTCGAGGCTGGGAACTAGAGGGCACACAGACCACTGAGAGAGCATAGTTAGGGGCACACACATAGAGACCTTCGAGTCAATAGAAGTGGGGGATGGAGAGGGCTAAGAGTAGCCAGTCAATTGACAAGCGGTCACAAAAAGAACGAGTGATAGGACAGAGGGAGCAGGATTAGAGAGCAGACGGAGATGTCATCTCTGAGGGAATGAGGGAAGCAAAGGGCCATAGCAGATACTATGTCAGTGGGAGGGGACTAGACTCATGTGAGTGTTAGGAAAGTGAGCTAGGGGGTCCTGCATCGGGGGAGACGTTTTTGGAGCTGGAGCAGGACTTTGAGAGGGAAGAGAATAGAAAGGGGGAAGGGGCAGTGCAGGAGGTGGGAAGGTTGTCAGGTGTAGAGCCCCAGATGTGGAGAGGCTGGGACAGTTTTCCACACTCATACAATACACTGTCATTCATCACCAAACATTTGAAAAGGACTGACCTTTCAGATGAATAAGGAATTTCCTTCAGATTTTGTAATGGAAACATCCCCCAAGCCTTTCACTATACCATTAAAAAGACAATGCTGACCATTGTTTATGTAGGGTCTAAAATATTTTGGTTTCAGCGCTACAAGCCTCCTGGGCACAGATCCCTGATGATTGGAGAGATCCTCAGGAGGCAGAAGGGGATGGGTTCAGGTTCTGAGCCTGCCACAACTTGGTTACAATTACTGCACCAGGCTATGCAACGAAGAGTGATACAATACCAGTTATCTCATACTAGACCAATTACCTGCCTCTTGTGGGTAGCAAATCCACCTGTGTGTGTGTGAGAGAGAGAGAGAGAGCAATGAGGAACAGCGTTCTTTTGTGTTCGTAGTTCATTGCATTATGTTCTGGCGCTATTCAGCTTGTTGAATAGCATCACTCGGGGAGCTATAATTCAGCATGACACAAGGTGCACTAACATGAATGGGAAATGAGCCCTCCTTTGCCACTGTGGAAGCCCAAAGAGAGTGTGGTACAGTCACCTCCCTCCTTGTAAGTGCACAGATGCTGCTGGAGAGCCAGCTGAGGAAAGACAAGCTAACTAGTGAGCCCTATTCCCAGTGCTGTGCCACTGACATCCTGGCAGACACAGACGGCAGCTGAATCACTGTGTTATAATTTCAAGCTCCGTTAGAGAAACAAGGGGGGTGGCAATCGATGCTTGCTGAAAAGAAAAGAGCAACACCTGAGGGGGAAAGAAATGCTGCTCACAAACTCTTATGGGGTCATTACAAGCATGGAAGAGATTAAACGAAACCCTTGAGAATGTCTCTTTGAATCCAGTGAGCTTCATTTAGTCCATGCTGAAACTGGCTGGCTGAAAGCTGAATGCACAGTCCCAGCTAAGGTTCATAGACAGGGGAAGCTATGGAAACCTCAGTTTGGATGGATATTTGGTTCACTTCCCCCGTGCCAGCAGCGTGTCCTTCTCCTGCTGGATCACTTTGAATGTCCCGGCCCTGCAAAGTCCATCCTGCAAGGAGCCTGGCAGATCAGTGGGGTTTTTTTCTGCTTGGTAGATCCCAGTGTTAAACATTTCATAATGGTCTGCACTATAGAGGTATACACTAGTCCCAGAGTGCATGCCCTGGGAGTGCAAAACGGGACTTTTGTGATACCGGCAGCCATTAGAAATGAAGCCAGATCAGCTTTATTTGCTTGCAGTGGCACAACTGGCTTTCTTAAAGGTAGAGGGGCGTTCTACATAGTGATGGGGGAACCACAAAAGAGTCTGGGTTACATATGGCAAAAAAAAGCCACAACGTTCAGCTGTTTCTCACCTCAGCCTATGAGCTCGTTAGCTCTCATAAGCTAATCAGGGGTGGGTTAGTGTTTGGATGGGAGAGACAGCCAAGGAAAAAGCCAGTTTGCTACGGGATGTTCTGTTAGTGATTTGGTAGGTGGGGCTCTTCCCTTTGATCAGTGCTGAGCAGTGCCCCAGCCTGCTAGTAGGGTGCTGCTGTAGCTCACAGGAAATGTTGCTGGTCATTAACAATTCCACAGTAAATGTTTGATGCATAATGGTATTAGCCCGGGTCAAATTCTAATGTGTGTAATTACATTCTATTTGCATCAAATCCCATTGCCATTTCAGGTGCAATCCAATACCGCACCCCTGCTGTTTATTGTAAACCTTGGTGCTTATGTCTAAACTGGACACTGAGCTCCTCAGGACAGAGCCCTGCCTTCTCGATGTGCTATAAAGTGCCCTGCACACTAATGGGGCTGTACAAATAATAAAGAACGATGATAGTGGAAAACAGTGTTTGTCCCGTCATTTCTTAAACCGGCGTGGTGCTGTTGTGTGTTGTTAAATCAACCACATTTTGCTTCTGGTATTCTTGGTTGATCCTGGCGTCTTCTTGGTGTAAACTAGAGAAGCCTCAGGGCTGCAGCTTTGCTTCCTAAGGCCCGTATGGGAGCCACAGGAAGCAGAGAATAGCCAGAGGACAGCATGCTCTCTCCCTTCCCTGACATGTCCTCTGTGCTGGGGCCAGACAGTGGGCTCTCCTAACACACTTAAGATGAGCTTGAGAGGGGGATATTCCCCAGCATCCATGTCCACCAGCTTTCTGCCCTCTTGGTGCTACTGGAGCAATGTAAGGGAGAGGGTCACAGGGGAGAATCAGGGCCTAACTATTAACTTGAGGCCTGCTCCAGTTTTGGAGTTCCCACTAATTTAGAGATGGGTTTCCCTAAACCAGCGCCAGGATTTCTAGGCTGTCTTTTGATGCTGAGACTGTGTATATAAGGCCAATATCTCTTGGAGCTCCCGAAAGGGGGGTTAAATGAAAATAAAGGACTGTCTACTTGGCTTCAGAGCTGCAGCCCTTCCAGGAATGAGTGGGCACACTCTGGGGAGGTGCCTTCTGTAAGCTATGGGAATTTAGCGAAAGAAGGCAGAGGGTCAGATTGTAAACTCATGAGGCCAGGGACTAGCTTTTATTCATGGCTGAGGGTATGGCTACACTTACAAATCTGCAGCGCTGGTCGTCCAGCTGTGCAGGGCCAGCGCTGGTGTGTGGCCACATTTGCAGCATTTGCAGCGCTGTTGGGAGTGATGCATTATGGGCAGCTATCCCAGCGTTCAAGTGGCAGCAACGTGCTTTTCAAAAGAGGGGGGTGGGGTGGGGCGTAGTGTGACAGGGAGCGGGGGGAGAGAGAAAGAGTGGATTTTTGGAGCCAACACTGTGTGTTACCTTCCTGCCTTGAAAAATCAGAACATGTTCCCGATCCCTGACCCTTGACTCTTAACTGCAAACAGCCTGCAGCCAACGGACTCCCTCTCTCCCCTCTGCCCCGTTTCTGTCAAGCAAACACTCACTCCCTGCCTGCCTCATTATCTCATTTGATTGTTCACAGATTGATCACAGCAAACAGGAGCTGTGTTTGTAGATAAGCAGCTCTGGGATCAACGGAGCTCCGAGTTAACAACAAAACAAAGAGAGGCTGCATAACAAAACAAAGAGAGTAATTTATAAAAGCGTTCTGGGATATCTGCTAATACCCTGGAGGCCAATAACAGCGCTGGTGTGTGGCCACACTTGATACCAGCGCTGCAGCACCAGCGCTGCAATCTTTATTCCCCATGCTGAGCCAGGTGTACGGCCAGCGCTGCAACCAGGGAGTTGCAGCGCTGGATGTGCCCTGCAGGTGTGGACACTTACTAATTGCAGCGCTGGAAAGCCTCCACCAGCGCTGCAACTTGCAAGTGTAGCCATACCCTGAGAGTATCACAGCTGACTAAGGGGTTTAGACACTCAGCTTCCATTAAAACTAATATCCCATGCTATGTGCGTGCAATACTCCGCGGAATGGCACTCTGATCCTGATCAGGGCCTCTGGGCACTACTATAATACAAATAAATAATAACAATCATACTAATAAACTAGCGTCAGTGCTTGCAGGAGGTCTCCCAGGCCTGCTGTAGAGGGCTGTAGAGGCCTGCTGTAGAGGGTTTCATAGCGAATGGGTTATGTAAAGGAGAGTGAGCATTAAGATTCCAGCTGTCACAAAACAGACCAATTAGCTGCAATACCTGCCTCTTGTGGGTAGCAAATCTGGCCGTACGTGTGCAGTGAGGAATGACGTTCCTTTGTGTTGGGGGTCCATTGCATTGTGTTCTGCTGCTGTTCAGCATGTCGAATAGCATTGCGGGAGGTGACATAATTCAGCGTGACACTAGGTAATATGAATACAGGCGAACACTCCTTTGCTACTGAGGTGGGAGAGACTTCAAGGAGACCATGATATGATAGACGCCCTCCTGGTAAGTGCATAAACACAGAAGTGCATATAATAACAACCATCCTGCAGCTTCCATTATGCATCTATTTACAGAACTACTATTCAATGTAAAAGCAGCAAAGAATCCTGTGGCACCTTATAGACTAACAGACGTTTTGCAGCATGAGCTTTCGTGGGTGAATACCCACTTCTTCAGATGCATCTGACTTGCATCTGAAGAAGTGGGTATTCACCCACGAAAGCTCATGCTGCAAAACGTCTGTTAGTCTATAAGGTGCCACAGGATTCTTTGCTGCTTTTACAGATCCAGACTAACACGGCTATCCCTCTGATACTATTCAATGTAGTGCCAATTAAAATTGTTTCAGATAAAAATCTCCCATTCCAATTTTGGGCTTCACATCCACAGCCCAAGCTCTTAATGAGAGTTGCCAGAGGGCTGTCATTGAACAATAAGACACAATAGGGGTTACTGGGAAGGCACGAGAATGGCTTTTCAGGGCTGTTTGCCTGTAGGCTGCTGATTTGGATGCCTGAGTCTGCAGATAGCCTGAAACAATAGCACTGAGAGGTGTGAACTGGCCTATCCACCTCAGGTGCTGTTGACTTTGAAGAGAAATGTCAACATCCGTCACGGCTAATCATTGTAGCTGAAACATCCAGCTCATGGGCTTAGCCATTATTATTGGAGGCAGTGGTGGATCTAGGTGGGTACAGTGTCCCTCTAGTTTAGATAGGAACATTTGTTGTAAGTGGGAGCATCTTGCTGTGCTGTGCTGTCTCGCCTTTCCTCTCAGGCCTGATTCTACAGCACCTGGTGCTGACACTTACACCTGCACAGCAAGAAGGCAATATGCTGCCATCTTGGGTTGGTAGCATTTTGCACCAACTTAGCAGCCTCGTTGCCCTAATGTAAAAGACTGCAGGGCAGGGGTGAATGAGGCCCTGGAACCAGTTGCCTTTCAACTGAGTTCCTTTTCCCCGTCCCATGAGAAGGAGTGAAGGGGTCAAAAAGTTTTATTATGCTGTATTTTGTCTTCTGGCCACTAGAGTCCGTGCTTGTGGCTACTAAATAGCAGCTGCACTGTATTCATTCCTCCAATGCTGTTCCCCCACCCTTCCCCACTTAGTACAATATGAGGGGGTGCCAGGAGAGAGAGTGGACAGGAGTGAATTATTATTAATCAGTGGCTATTACCATATTGTCCCAGAGGTCTAGTCATGGACCAGCACCCCATTGTGTTAGGTGCTGTACAAGTACAGAACAGAAAGATGGTCCCTGCCCCAAAGGGCTTACAATTTAACTATAAGACAAGAGACAATGGCTGTCAGCAGACTGACAGCTGGGGGAGTACAAAGGAGTCAATGAGACGATATTCGTTAGCATGATAGGCAGTGATCTCAGCGCACCAGCTGGCTAACTGTTGTCACCTTGTTTTGGAAAAACAATGAGGAGTCTGGTGGCACCTTAAAGACTAAAAGATTTATTTGGGCATAAGCTTGTCATAGGTAAAAATCCCCACTTCAGATGCATGGAGTGAAAATTACAGATGCAGGTATAAATATACTGACACATGAAGAGAAGGGAGTTACCTTACAAGTGGAGAACCGCTGTTGACATGGCCAATTCAGTCAGGATGTGGTCCAATAATTGATGAGGAGGTATCCATACCTAGAGAGGGAAAATTGCTTTTGTAGTAAGCCAGCCACTCCCAGTCCCTATTCAAGCCCAAATTAATGGTGTTAAATTTGCAAATGAATTGTAGCTGTGCAATTTCTCTTTGAAGTCTGTTTTTGAAGGTTTTTTTGTTGCAGGATGGCTAATATTATTGAATGTCCAGGGAGACTGAAGTGTTCTCCTACTGGCTTTTGAATGTTACCATTCCTGATGTCTGATTTGTGTCCATTTATTCTTTTACGTAGAGACTGTCTGGTTTGGCCAATGTACATGGCAGAGGGGCATTGCTGGCACATGATGGCATATATCACATTAGTAGATGTGCAGGAGAATGAGCCCTGATGGTGTGGCTGATGTGGTTAGGTCCTGTTATGCTATCGCTAGAGTAGATATGGGGACAGAGGAGGCAATAGAGTTTGCTACAGGGATTGGTTCCTGGGTTAGTGTTTCTATGGTGTGTAGTTGCTGGTGAGTATTTGCTTCAGATTGGGGGGCTGTCTGTAAGCAAGGACTGGCCTGCCTCCCAAGGTCTGTGAGAGTGGGGGATTGTCCTTCAGGATAGGTTGTAGATCGTTGATGATATGCTGGAGAGGTTTTAGCTGGGGGCTGTACGTGATGGCCAGGGGTGTTCTGTTATTTTCCTTGTTGGGCCTGTCCTGTGACTTCTGGGTACCCATCTTGCTCTGTATCAAAGGGGTAGCCGTGTTAGTCTGGTTCTGTAGCAGCAGCAAAGAATCCTGTGGCACCATATAGACTAACAGACGTTTTGCAGCAGAGCTTTCATGGGTGAATACCCACTTCTTCAGATGCAAGTGGTGGAAATTTCCTGGGGCAGGTATATATAAGCAAGCAAGAAGCAAGCTAGAGATAACGAGGTTAGATCAATCAGGGTGGATGAGGCCCTGTTCTAGCAGTTGAGGTGTGAAAACCAAGGGAGGAGAAACTGGTTCTGTAATTGGCAAGCCATTCACAGTCTTTGTTTAGTCCTGAGCTGATGGTGTCAAATTTGCAGATGAACTGGAGCTCAGCAGTTTCTCTTTGAAGTCTGGTCCTAAAGTTTTTTTGCTGTAGGATGGCCACCTTAAGATCTGCTATTGTGTGGCCAGGGAGGTTGAAGTGTTCTCCTACAGGTTTTTGTATATTGCCATTCCTAATGTCTGATTTGTGTCCATTTATCCTTTTCCTTAGAGACTGTCCAGTTTGGCCGATGTACATAGCAGAGGGGCATTGCTGGCATATGATGGCATATATTACATTGGTGGAAGTGCAGGTGAATGAACCGGTGATGTTGTGGCTGATCTGGTTTGGTCCTGTGATGATGTTGCTGGTGTAGATATGTGGGCAGAGTTGGCATCGAGGTTTGTTGCATGGATTGGTTCCTGAGCTAGAGTTACTATGGTGCGGTGTGCAGTTGCTGGTGAGAATATGCTTCAGGTTGGCAGGTTGTCTGTGGGCAAGAACTGGTCTGCCACCCAAGGCCTGTGAAAGTGTGGGATCATTGTCCAGGATGGGTTGTAGATCCCTGATGATGCGTTGTAGGGGTTTTAGCTGGGGACTGTATGTGATGGCCAGTGGAGTCCTGTTGGTTTCTTTCTTGGGTTTGTCTTCCAGTAGGAGGCTTCTGGGTACACGTCTGGCTCTGTTGATCTGTTTCCTTATTTCCTCGTGTGGGTACTGTAGTCTTGAGAATGCTTGGTGGAGATTTTCTAGGTGTTGGTCTCTGTCTGCGGGGTTAGAGCAGATACGGTTGTACCTCAGTGCTTGGCTGTAGACAATGGATCTTGTGGTGTGTCCGGGATGGAAGCTGGAGGCATGAAGGTAGGCATAGCGGTCGGTAGGTTTTCGGTATAGGGTGGTGTTGATGTGACCATCACTTATTTGCACCGTGGTGTCTAGGAAGTGGACCTCCCGTGTAGATTGGTCCAGGCTGAGGTTGATGGAGGGGTGGAAGCTGTTGAAATCGTGGTGGAATTTTTCCAGAGTCTCCTTCCCATGGGTCCAGATGATGAAGATGTCATCGATGTAGCGTAGGTAGAGAAGGGGCGTGAGTGGACGGGAGCTGAGGAAGCATTGTTCCAGGTCGGCCATAAAAATATTGGCATATTGTGGGGCCATACGGGTGCCCATAGCGGTGCCACTGATCTGGAGATATATATTGTCAGCAAATTTGAAATAGTTGTGTGTGAGGATAAAGCCACAGAGCTCAGCAACCAGGTGTGCTGTGGCATCATCAGGGATACTGTTCCTGACAGCTTGTATTCCATCAGTATGTGGGATGTTTGTGTAGAGAGCCTCTACATCCATGGTGGCCAGGATGGTGTTTTCTGGAAGGTCACCAATGCATTGTAGTTTCCTCAGGAAATCAGTGGTGTCACGGAGATAGCTGGGAGTGCTGGTAGCATAGGGTCTGAGTAGAGAGTCTACATATCCAGACAGTCCTTCAGTGAGAGTTCCAATGCCCGAGATGATGGGGCGTCCAGGATTTCCGGGTTTGTGGATCTTGGGTAGTAGATAGAATAACCCTGGTCGGGGCTCTAAGGGTATGTTGATTAGTTCTGGTTTTAGTGTAGGGAGTGTCCTGAGTAGATGGTGCAGTTTCTTAGTGTATTCCTCAGTGGGATCTGAGGGAAGTAGCCTGTAAAATTTAGTATTGGAGAGTTGTCTGGCGGCCTCCTTTTGGTAGTCAGACCTGTTCATGATGACAACAGCACCTCCTTTATCAGCCTCTTTGATTATAATGTCAGGATGGTTTCTGGGGCTGTGGATGGCATTGCGTTCTGCACGACTTAGGTTGTGAGGCAAGCGATGTTGTTTTTCCACAATTTCTGCCTGTGCACGTCGGCGGAAGCATTCAATGTATAGGTCCAGACTGTCATTTCGACCCTCAGGAGGAGTCCATGTGGAGTTCTTCTTCTTGTGCTGTTGGTGGGAGGGTAACTGTGTATCCGTGCGCTGTTCAGTGTTGTCCTGAAAGAATTCTTTGAGTCAGAGACGGCGAAAGTAGGCTTCCAGATCACCGCAGAACTGTATCATGTTGGTGGGGGTGGCAGGGCAGAAAGAGAGTCCCCGAGATAGGACAGACGTTTCTTCTGGGCTGAGTGTGTGGTTGGATAGATTGATGATATTGCTGGGTGGGTTAGGGGTACCACGGTTGTGGCCCCATGTGGCAGGTAGGAGTTTAGACAGCTTACAGTCCTTTTTCCTTTGTAGAGAGGTGAAGTGAGTAATGTAGATCTCCTGTCTTATTTTAGTGAAGTCCGTTTGTATGGAAGTTTGGTTATTGATGAGAGTCTCCAGGTTGGAGAGCTCTTTTTTGATGTTTTCCTGTTTGCTGTATAGGATGCTGATCAGGTGGTTCCTCAGTTTCTTCGATAGAGTATGGCATAATCTCTCACTGTGGTCTGTGTAGTATGTAGATAGTAGTGGATTTTTTACCTTTAGTCCATTTGGTATGATGTCCATCCGTTTGCATTTGGAAAGGAAGATGATATCTGTCTGTATTTGTGCAAGTTTCTTCATGAGGTTGATGGATTTCCACTCCATACGGCTAAATGCAGTGCCTTGCATGGTGTCAAGTATCAAAGGGGTAGCCGTGTTAGTCTGGTTCTGTAGAAGCAGCAAAGAATCCTTGCTCTGTCAGTCTGTTTCCTCAGTTCCCCAGGTGGGTATTGTAGTTTTAAGAATGCTTGATAACGATCTTTTAGGTGTTTGTCTCTGTCTGAGGGACTGGAGCAAATTTGGTTGTATCTTAAGGCTTGGCTGTAGACAATGGATCATGTGATGTGTCCTGGATGGAAGCTGGAGGCATGTAGGTAAGTATAGCATCAGTAGGTTTCTGGTTTAGAGTGGTGTTTATGTGACCATCACTTATTTTCACTGTAGTGTCCAGGAAGTGGATCTCTTGTGTGGACTGGTCAGCTGAGGTTGATGGTAGGGTGGAAATTGTTGAAATCCAGGTGGAATTCTTCAAGGGCCTCCTTCCCACGGGTCCATATGATGAAGATGTCATCAATGTAGCGCAAGTAGAGGAGGGGCGCTAAGGGACGAGAGCTGAGGAAGCATTGTTAAGTCAGCCATAAACTTGAAACTTGTTTTGGGGTCATCACGGAAAAGAAGAGTTTTAAGGAGATGGATAATGAACTAGTTTTATGGACATTTACACAGAGCTCTTCCCATGTGTGAGGCCAGCAGGGGAGAAAGCATAAAGGTGCTCATCTGAAAATGTAACCAGTGGGCAGTCATGGCCTGATTGGAGGTAGGAGTCGACATATCAATAGCAGATGAGAGCTAGGAACACAGGCAGTGCTGGTCAGGGCTCTAGGGTGAATAGAGAAGGAACCCACCCCTGTCTGTCTACGTTCCCTGGGGGAAGAATCCTCTTGAAGCCTGCACTGAGGTAAGAGTGTCTGTGGTCTGGAAGGAATCAGGTGTTTCTGAGGGTAGGTGGAATTTAAGCATCTCCCCCACCCCATCCCAACAAATCAGGTGAACTCCACCTGTACTGAGGCCTATGGGTGGCAGAAGGCTGCATCTGGTGTATCTGCTCTGTGGATAAACAGGATACTTCTGGGTCCAATCCAACACTTCTCACCTACACTAATTTCATTTGTAAACATGGCAAAGCAGGCAGTGAGTACCTGGGCTGGGCAATCAACTCTTATTGGTGTTATTGGGCCAGGTGATTTAACCACCTGGGAAATGCAGATGAATCCACTTTAACACCACTACCTATTCTTGTTTTAACAATTTGCCCAAATGTCTGCTAAGCACCAACCAATTCAAATAAAAAATCATGGTCCCTGCCCCAAGGAATTTACAAACTGATTTCAGAGGTGATGCAATAAGGGAGTAACAAGGAAGTAGAGAGAGTGGCAAGGGGGAGGGAAAAGGGCAGGGGCTACATGGTAACATGGTGTGCTGGCCCTTTAAGGCAGACTACAGACTCAGCACTGTTCTGGTCTGGGATTTCTGACCAGAACAGGAACATTTTTGGAGTTAAGTATCAGAGGGGTAGCCGTGTTAGTCTGGATCTGTAAAAGCAGCAAAGAGTCCTGTGGCACCTTATAGACTAATAGACATCTTAGAGCATGAGCTTTCATGGGTGAATACCCACTTTGTTGGATGCTCCAAAACGTCTGTTAGTCTATAAGGTGCCACAGGACTCTTTGCTATTTTTGGAGTTGCAGTTTCAAGGCATATGAGGGAGTTAGAGGTGATAGGAAAGAATGCTGGGAAGGCATGTCTGGGGATATAAGCAACCCCTTCCCCCCCAGTTGAGATTAAGATGAGAGGTAGTGTTTTGTTATAGGGGTTTTGGGGGGAAAGTGTTAGAGCCCTAGGAGGAGTCTGGCCAGTTACTGGAAGAGTCTCATAGAGATCCAGGTGGCTAGAAAAGGAAAAGCCTAGGGATGGACGGTTGCTATTGAGGCTGTTTGTAAGGGGATCCTAGAGGGAGAGAAAATGTGTGGCAGGGCAAGAGATGGTGTAAGGGACTTGGGAAATGCATCAGGTGCTTGTTTCCTTTTTTGGGGGGCCCAAGACCTGGAACTTTTGTCTCAGCTCCTGGGAGTAAGCTTCCCTCTGCTCCCCTGTAGCAAGTGGGAGAAGAAAGACTGTTATAATTTGGAGGAGGAGGTGACCCACCAAAAGAAACTGGATAAAGGTTTTCAACTCTTGTTTGGACTCTTCTTTTATTTGGATTCTTCCTTATGCCCAAGGAGGTGGAGTCCTTTGCTTAGCTGGAAAGCGAGACTCCTGCCCCTGAGAGGGAAACTGACACACAGCTGAATCCCTTCAAAGCGAAAAGTTACAAACATCCCTGAGATTATGTGGTTACTGAGTGAAGGGTGGACATGTATGAAACACACACCAAGTAGAAGACCCCCTCGCAGTCACCTTTGGTCTCTGTTCTTTTCACTTCATACATGGGAAAACTCCAGGCTGTTTTAGAAGAATCTTTACCAGGTTTTTCCAGTAACTGTATTCACTCAAGCAGTACTAGTCTGTAAACAGAGCAACCTTGAGACAGTGCAGGACTGTATAAACAAAAGAATGTTTGATCCTTTCTTCATAATGGCTAAGTGGTTCAGGACTCTGCCAGAGTAAGGCTTGGTCTAACTTAAAAGTTATGTTGGCATAGCTACATAGGTCACGGGTGTGAAAAACACACACACCCAGCTACATTGACAAGACCCCCATTACAGACACAGCTATGTTGATGGAGGAGTGCTTCTGTCCACACAGCTAACATCATTTGAGGAGGTGGTGTTCCTACAGCATTAGAACACTTGTTTCTGTCAGAGTACACAGAGTTTACCCTATGGGACTATGCCAACATAGCTATGCCAGCAGAGACTCCATAGTGTACACAAACCCTAAGAGTTCATTAGTCCATAAGCCTCAAAACACATTAGTCGCTTTTTAGCTAGGTAAGCAGGATCTGTTGGTCCTATTGTCACAAGATGATCCTATTCCAAAGGTTGAGTTGGAGAAACATCCTGGACTTTAGATTTTGACACACACACACACACACATGCCCAAACCTCTTTGGTAAGCAAACTGCACTCATGAGCTCCAACATCTGCCTTTCTGGTGACATTACCCAAACTGCCTGGAAATAGCACAGGGAATGGGCTGTCTCAGTGTTTTGGCACTTGTGCTAATGTTTGAGTTGAGGCTAGACTGCACAGTGCGAGGAGGAAACAAAGTGACCAGAGCTCTTTTTCAAAGTTCAAAAAAGGTTAAATCTGGGGCACATATTTAGGGCAGCTCATAGCTTGGTATCGGGTCACCTTATCATACCTCTTAGCATTCAGGATAAAGATCTCTAGTAATAGTACTCTGCTTTTCTATTGTACTCTGGCCTGAGGCTCTAACCTAAAAATGGTAATAAGGTAACTCTCTCAGACCGTCTGAAATAGGTTTATTATTCTCATTTTACAAGTGGGGAAATTTGGGCACAGAGGTGGTAACTTGCTCAAGTGAGTCAGTGCTGTAGCTGGAAAGAGAACGTAGTTCTGCTGAATTTTCTGTGCTTTAACCACTGAATGCTTCCTTTCTAATCATAAACCTGTTTCAGGTCATTAGATGAGTGTATGTCAGGATGGAAGGTACTTTAGCCCCTGCCCATGCACATGATTGCTCATTTGGATAGCTGTCCTAGGAACAGGTTTTGCCTTCCTCTGAAGTGTGGAGAATTACAGAAAAAAGAAGACAAGAGGGTTGCTACCGGACTAGATAGACCAATAATCTGATCCAGCACAATAGATGATGGGATATTGGACTAGATTAACCAAAGGCCTTGTCCAATAGGGTGAGGCGACTGGGGGTCTGGATTAGATGGACCAAATATCTGTTCTGGTGGGGTAGGAGGCAGGATTTGAGACTAGTAGGCCCACAAATCTTATCTAGTAGGACAAAATTCTAGAACTGGCAATGTCTTTCTCTTCCCCCTCACCCCCAGTGCAACGCTACAATGGAACAAACCGTCAACAGCAAGTTCCCCAGTGAGGCACCATATTACAGGCGAGGAATGCCCAGCTAGTAAGTGCTCTAGAATGCAGAGAGGCTATTTTTCAGACTGTCTGCCTTGTTTCTAGCTATTGCAGAGCAAGACATAGTGAGAAGCTGGCAAATAAACCCCTAAAAGGGAGCAAAACTGCAGGGCCAGGAGAGGGCAGTGGGTGGAAGGAAGGTAATTAATGTGTTCTCTGCGATGCCTGAGGAAAAAGCATTACCAAGAAGAGAATAGCTGCAAAATGTTTTTCATGACAGAGAGTGGAGCAATCTGTTTGTGTCTGAGGTCTGCCTAAAATGTATCTGCCATACTTTCAAACGCTGTTGTTTAACTGGCAGGCAGGCTGGATGGATGGGGGAAGGGAACTTGTCAGCCATAGAGAATCTCGGGGGGGCCGTATTCTTGTTTTTCTTCTCTGTAACATTACATAATGTGAGGCACAAAATGTTTGTACAGTAGCTGTATTAGTCCTTGGGGTGAGGGGGAAGGGAAGGAGGTGGATAATTTGAGACTGTTTATTAGACCAATAAATCATTTATAATACACTAGCTTTCAGGCCGGTCCCTTATTGCTCGTGCCAGCCACAGTATGTTGGTGACTGAATGTAAAAGAACTCGTTGGAAATGGCTTTGATTCATTAACCATGAGCTGTCTGAAGTCAGACAAGAGGGATCCAGCTGGCATGCTGCTTTCTGGCACTTCTGAAAGTAGGGCAGGTGACTGCACGAGGACAATGGGTCAGCTGTCATATAAAAGAAAACTGAATGAGCACTGCAGTGACCGAATGGCTCAGGGGACTGGTAAAGGAATATACTGGCTTATTTCTTGGGATCAAATCCAGACTTGATTGGTAATGACCAAAAGGCGTTGCCCTCTGATATCTGCTGGCCTATGTGAAATGATCTTGGTCGGTACCAACCCAGCCACTTGTGGATGGATGTGCACATCAGAAGCCACCGCTGTTATTTGGTCCTCTTGTTAGCAGTTTCAGTAGAGAGGTAGTAGACTCTTCCGCGAAGACTGACTATGGGATGGGAAGGATTGCCAAGTAGCTAGGGTGATAGCCTGGGAGTGGGGAAATATGGGTTCAATTTCTTACTCTACCCCAGAGTTCCTGTATGACCTCATCTAAGTCACCGGGTCTCGGGTCCTCCTTCATGTGTTTGTAAAATAGGCACAAGAGGAGACTGTGAGGTGCCCTGATGATGGAATCTTTTTGTGTGAATCCACATGGGGGGGGGCTTTACTTCTGAGCGGCCAAGCTTCCGCAGTGAGTCTAACATATTGTTTAGGAAAAGGGGGAACACTGAGGTTGCAAAACTTGTAGGTAACAAGGTGGGTGAGATGATATCTTTTACTGGACCAACCGAAGATGGTCTCTCTAATATGCTGGGACCAACACAGCTACAACAATACTGCAACCATTTATTTAGGTTAGTCAAGACCAGAGAAGATTAGAGGAATTTCAAATGACCTAACCAAGCTAAGTGAATAGGCACCATCGTGGCAGATGCAGTATTGTCAGTCACAAAGTAATGCACGTTTGGAGGGAAATACACAAGTGATACGTCCCCTTCATTGGGATCCAAATTAACTGTATATACTTATTAAGACCTGGGCATCCTTGTGGATTATTCAGAGAAAACTTTGGCTCAGAATAAACAAATGGCAGGATGTATAAGAAATGAGACTGAAAATGATACTGAAAATATTGTCCTTCTACTTCATAAATTGATGGGGTGCCTTCCCTTCCTTCCCCTCCTCCCATCTGCGATACTGTGCACAGTACTGATACTAACTTAGAGCAGAAATAGAAGAAGTTCATAAACAGAGGTTCACAAATGACATGAGGCAAGAAGAAACTTCCATATAAAGAGAGAGAGAGAGAGAGAGAGAGAGAGAGAAAAGACTGACTGTTTAGAAAGAAGACTGAGGGGATATAAAACTATACAAAATAAATGGAAGATAGAAGGTAAATCAGGGGCCAACTATTTACCATCTTAATACCACAAAACTAAGGGGGAAGGAAATACTAGTTTACCCATGTGACTGGGGTCCTAGTGGAAAGCCAGCTGTGGTCACTTAATTAGGGTGAATTGCAAAGAATGGGGCAGACAAACCCCCCAAAGCTGGTGGATATTCCAATACCTAGATTTACCAAGCCAGAATAGACAGCTTCTTTATTACCTCACTCAGAAGTCCAAACAACACAGTTCCCTTAAAGTGATCCAGCCTCAGGCCTCCATCCAGGTACCACGTCAAATATGATGAAAATTTCTGTAAATCTTATTTCATCATATAAAAGAAAAGGTTCTACAAATCCCAAAGGATCGGACATGTTACCTCCCAGGTTAATTAATGTTTCAGATCTTACCCAAATACATGCTACAGCCAATTCTTATTAACTAAACTAAAATTTATTAAAAAAACAAGAGAGAGAGAAAGTATTAAGTGGTTAAAAGATCTATATGCATACAGATATGAGTTCAATTCATTGAGGTGCAGATTCATAGCAGAGATGGTGAGCTTTGTAGTTGCAAAGAGTTCCTTTAGAATTCAGTTCATAGGTCAAGTCCAACATCCAAATATCCTATTCAGGGTGTACCAGCATAACTGGGACCTCAGTCTTGCGATTCAAACTTCCCCTGATGAAGTCTAAGCAGATCTGAGATGACAGAATCAGGACCCAAGGATCTTTTATACAATTTAATGTCCTCTTTGACAAGTTGGGATTTCCTTGGGGAACAAAAGGTAATTAGAATGACTTTGAAGGAGGTCCATCACCAGTATTTAGCTATACGAATTAACATAAGGCCATTTGCTTGTTCCTCCACCATTCACAGCATATTTCAAAGAAAGATAAATACAGAGATCCCGTGTTTACAATTCATTTAAATGATATCAGAATACAGCATAGACCAGGACCGTAGATTACATTGTGGAACCCTACTCATACGTATGTAAGTATACACCAAAAACACAAACATATCTCCTCACATGTCTTTTGAGTGTTGTTTATTTTGCAGGATGTTTAACCCTTTCTAGCCATGTGCCACAACTCAATACGTAACTAACCTGTGAAACTCGCTGCTACTAGATCTTGTTTCTGTGATCAACAGAACAAATAGCAAAAGTAATAAACAGAATTTAATGGTCATGTATTTCTATAGTGCCTGTTACCCTCATGTATCAGAACATAAATCAGTTGCTACATGATGGGGTTAGAAAGTTAGTTTCCATAATAGGGTTGCTTGCACTTTTCTCTGCGGCATCTGGTAATGGTCATTGTCAGACAGGCTGCTGGACCACATGCATTGTTGGTCAGATGTGGTATAGCAATTCTTATGTTTACATTTATCTGTGTGTTTCTGGGATGCCAGTCATGGCGCTATCTAGGTGCCATATACAATAAGATAAGGATGTAGACTACCCAGAATTGTTTCATTGCAAGTATTGCATAAAGTGTTCTGCGATCCTTGGAAGAAATGAGCTAGCGAAAGAAAAGTATAGTTTTGATTCAGTTGCTATCCATACTATAATCTGCCTTAAGTCTGCAGAGAGAGAACACTGTCTTCTGCCACTGGTCAAATGCACTGCAGGGACACCAAGAGCTCCATCCCCCCAGTTGCCATCACGCTGGCAGGAACTCTGTGTGAAGGTCTGTTACTCCTGGGGGCAAATTCCTTGAAAACCCTTTACCTGGGCAAACAGCACTGCATGTATTGCAGAGTTCACCGCCTTTTGCCTGCCTGCATTGAGTGCTTCTACACCATCATCACTGTTCTGCAATGTATTTCCTTCCTTTGCAAACCTGTTTCAGAAAGTGGCTTCCCATGGGCATTTTGCCAACTGGCCAGAAGTAGATGTGTGGGGACCGGGATGACAAGAAGCTCCAGAAAGGCTGGCCTTTCCTCACTGCACATGCCCTGGAGGCACCCAAAGTTTTGTGCCGTTTCCATTAAAGTGGTGGGTGTCTCCATCAGCATCCCTTGCTGTTGGTGATGCTAATATGTGTGTACGCACCACGCTATGTGAGGTGGAGTCACTCCTTCTTACCTAGGCAGCAAGTAAATCTAGCTTAGGGCAGCTGGTCTAACACCATGACAGGCAGTGGAAGATAAGGTGTAAACTAGCCATAGCATTGGTGGGCACTTTGGCTCCAATATTTTGAGAGGGAGGGAACAGAGCAGCCATGGAGGGCTGAGAAGAAGAGCTGGGGAACAGGAAGGCTACAAGCAGCATTGTGGGTGGTTTGAGGCAACAAATAGAGCAATGGGAAGAGGGACGCTGTAACTGGGAAGTTTGGCAATTGTAGTCTCATGAGCCACAGCAACTCGCTAGTCACAGAAGGGAACAGGAGATGCTTCCATGGCAACAAAGTGCCCTGGGAAGGAAGGTGGATTGTTGCTATCGCAACAAGCTGCACAAAGATGGAAGGGGAGATGCTACCATAGGAAAAAAACTGAAGTGGAAGGAAGGGAATAGGCTTTCTAGCAACCAGCCATATCATGGCAGGAGAATGAGTGACAATTGGAAAAACCAGACTGGAGAGGTTATAGGGAGAAGAGAGAGACTTCCTGGGAAAGGCAGGAAGGAAGAGTATGACTGGAGAGGGCTGGGGGGAGGCATATGAGAGTTAGGTGAACTTCTGCCTATTCAAATCCTTAGACGGATCCCCAAGAATTGCCCCTCCTGCCCCTTGGCAGTTCCTGTGATCCCTTGGCTTGCTATTGTTACTTTCTTGAGGTTTGTTCAGGGGGCAGTCTGTGGAAAAACAGTTCCCTGTTTTGGGGTGCCCTAGAGAGCCTCTCTTCCACTCCATTCTGGAATCAGTCTTGGAGGTTAGCTCCCCTTCTCTGGGGAATGGTCAGTAGGCAGCCTGGCAGGATCATTCTTTCCTTCTCCCCCTACTCCCCTTCTGGAGGTGACTGGAAATAGCGAACATGAGACCAGCTTTGCCCATAGTGCTTTCTCACCCGTGGTTCCACTCCAGGCTGCAAACCCTGCAAGCTCTCTCTGAGTCTCAAAGTTTGGCTTGAAGCTGGGCCCAAAAGCAGATGAAGGGGCAGGGGGCTTCTTGTATCCAAAGCAGCTCACCCACCCCTAACTACGGGGGTGAGGAGAGCATAAGCAGGAAAGAGATCGGGGAAAAAACAGAGGGACTGAGGAGTGGGAATCTGGATGGTCTAAAAATGCCTCTATAAGTGGGATCTAAAAATAACGGTTTCTTATGGGGAAGGAATTAGAAGAAATCTTCAAAATGTGAGGCGCTATTGAAGAAAACCAGCCGAGGATTAGAGATAACAGTAAATGAAATATTCTGATTCCTTCCTCCGCTCCCCTACATCGGCTAATGAGTATTCACTCCATCTTCCCTGGGACCACTCAGGGTGGAGAATGGCAGTAATCCCTTGGCTGAAGACACCAGGAGGAGGGCAATCTGCTGATGCCACCTACTGCTTCTGCTGTGCCAGTGGAGAACATGACTCAGAAGGAGTTATAATAAAAATAACTCCTCTTCAGTGCCTTTCAATTGGATCTCAGAGTTCTTCACAGAGACGGGGAAGGATCATTGTCCACGTCTATAAGATGGGAATAAATTGCCTGAGTGTCAAAGTGACTTGCCTGAGATCACACAGTGAGTTCTTTTCCTGCCTGCCGGGGACTCAATAGTCCTGTCTTCCACTTTGCTTCTCCAACGGTGGCCAAGCAAGCCTTTCCCCTCACTCCCCATCCCACTATGCAGCATCAGCCTGGAAACTTGGGAAACGCAGCCCTGAGCCTCCCTAGAGTGAACACAGAATTGAAGAGTTTTAAGTTCTAAGTAAGTTAATCTTTTTATGATCTGTGTAAATGCTGTTTATACTTTTCCCCCTCTAAACAGAACTGTGGTCTATAAACACAGCTGAGAGTCCCTCTCTTTGTATCCAGCCAGAGCTCCTTTGTTTTCTCAGTGTATGCCTACACTGCAATTAAAAACCTGCAGCTGGCCTGTGCCAGCTGACTCGGGCTAGCAGGGCTGGGGCTAAGGGGCTGTTGAATTACAGTGTAGACTTCCAGGCTCAGGCTGCAGCCCTACCTTGCAAGGTCCTAGAGCCTGTGCTCCAGCATGAGCCCAGAGATTTACACTTAGGGTGACCAGATGTCCCGATTTTATAGGGACAGTCCTGATTTTTGGATCTTTTTCTTATATAGGCTCCTATTACCCCCCACCTCCGTCCTGATTTTTCACATTTGCTGTCTGGTCACCCTGTCTACACTGCAATTAGAAAGCCCTGTAGCCTGAGCCCAATGAGCCCAAATCAGCTGGCACAGGCCAGCTGCAGGTTTTTAATTGCAGCGTAGAGGTTCCTGGCCTCTTTGCCCTGCTTGTCTAAACCAGTTTGATGGGCTCACAGGGAGGCTAAGCTGGTCTCCTTAGCACCAATGGCTCTCCCACTGTCCTGTAACAGTTTGGTGGTGTCTTATCTAGAGTCATTGTTTTGCCTTCCTGTTTCCTTGCAGCCCTCCTGATTTTCACCAGATATACTCAGACAGTAACTACCCCAATAACTATATAACCATGCAGTAACAATGCTGTTAGCCAGGTCACATAGTATTCAGACATTACAACGCAGGTCCATGTCCTTTGTACTCAAGACTTGTGATAGGGCATATTAGTGACTAGAGTGGAGGAGGCCTAGCTGGTATGCCATCTCAGCTGGTCATGCCTACTTGCCTATCTGTTAGTCGGGGTAATAATATTTTACAGTGGTAGCTGCAGTTACAGTTAATGTTTGCCATGCACCTTTATGGTTCTTTGGCTAAGAAGCACAATGTATCACTATTAGTCCTGTGCTACAAATCGCTGCGTGCAGACCTGACTTCTGAGGCATGAAAAAAATAACTAACTGGCAGACCCCTCTATCACTGACGCATACTGTTAATTGGAGCCTGACACTGGTAAGAACAAGGTGCTGTTGATCAAGAGGCTTTTCAGGAAAGGCTGATGCAACCCTGGTCCACGCTTGGTTTTAATCTTTGCTATCTCAATGGTATCCATTTGTGACACTTTGCTTGGACTCAGATTCTGTCTGGATTCACTTAGGGTGTGTCTACACTGCAATTAGATCCCAGCAGCTGGCCCGCGCCAGCTGACTTGGGCTCATGGGACTCGGAGTTAGGGGCTGTAATTGTGGTGTAGATGTTCAGGCTTGAGCTAGAGCCTGGGCTATAGAACCCTGGGAGGGTCCCAGAACTCAGGCTGCCGCCTGAGCCCCAACATCTGAACCCTAATTAAACAGCCTCTAGCTCTGAGCCCAGCCAGCCCAAGGCAGCTGGCATGGCCAGCCGCAGCTGTTTAATTGCAATGTAGACATACCCTTACAGAACTCTCACTTTATAACCTCTATAAAAAGCTCCTCCAGCCTTGATGCCATGGTCTGAACTCCAAGGGAGAGACTGATCATCCGCTGCTGCTGCTGAGGTATTTACTTTGCCGCCTGACTCGGCTGAAGCTGCTCAAGCGAGGTTATGGTTATCGGGTCGTACAGGTGCTCAGAATTGGATGTGACAGGGCTTTTTTAAGGCCTGTGTTTTTAAGCAGGAGCTAATTACTAACTGGGGAGCCTAGCTCTAAGGAGATTGCACTTCCTACCTTGTTTGCTGGCTTTGATTTGATCTGTGCAGCGGCTGTCAGGATATGGGACTTGAACACCTGGTCCATTCCCATCCTACTCCACTTCTCCAGTGGGAATACGGTGCATGCCCTTAACAAAAATCTCTCTAGTCCTTACTCTGATACCAAGGTGCCTGTCCAGGGTCTGGTCACCTGGACTCATTGCAAAGGTCTTTTAATGTACTTTTCTGGATGGCTGCCAGCAGTTGGGGGAAGGTGCCCTTTGCTTCCCTCGGGGTCCCTCACTGTGCTCCACCCACTGGCCTCACACTGGATTAAACTTCCATCTTGTTGAGGAGCCATAACTGAGTCCTTTTCTCTTCAAAGTTCACTAATGCTATCTACCTCTCGCCTAGCACTATAACACTTCAGCTCTGCAGCACTTCCTGCTTGTGATGGGTGAACCCCAGGAAGTTCAGAGTCAGGCCAGCCTTATGGTTGGGCAATGTGGGCAATCACCCAGGGCACTGTGGTCAGGGGGGCACCATAGTCAATAGGCAATGAGCAGGATGGGCCTGGGCTGTGAGGTCATGGAAGGGAGCTCAGGGCAATGGGGGCAGGGGGCAGGCAAACAGCTGGCCAGGAGCTCAAAATGCTGGGGCTATGAACTGCCAAGCCTAGAGATGCCAGGGCTCAGCCTCGGCACAAATTAAGCACTGCAACGGGGGCCAGGGGCAATGGGGGATGGGTGGCAGGCTATGGGAGGCAATGGGGCCAGGGGCAATGGGGGATGGGCGACAGCCTATGGGAGGCAATGGTGCCAGGGGTAATGGGGGATGGGCGGGGGGCTATGGGAAGCAATGGGGGCCAGGGGCAATGGGGGATGAGAGGGGAGGCAGCTGGGTTCAGGGCACCATTTTCCCTAAGTCCGGTCCTGTTCAGAGTTCACCTTAGATTGTTGGGATGTGCCTCCAAACTGTCCAAACTTCTTCTGTCCCAGAACCGAGGGTGCTTAGAGAGTTATAGCTTCGTTGGATGGAATCTCTGGAGAATAGGCTTTTTGTTGGGAATTCTGGCACTTCATTACCATCTCTGATGGAGACTGTTAAAGTTATCCCAATTGTTTCCAAGGAGAAGTTGCAGACTCCACTGTGTAGTACCACTGGCAACAGCTAAGCATTTAATAGGCTAAAGAGGAGTCTTACTGTCTGCCAAACTGCTTTCCCAACTGCTTTCCCCATCCCTACTTTCAGCTCCTGTTTATTTGCAGAACAAACAGGGCGCGGAGCCTGTTTATCTTTCTTGCTGAGGCTGACAACTTCCAAAAGTGCTCCATCTTCACATGCTCAGCGCCGCCAGCTTTCTGACATGCCGAGCATTTTAACTATCGCTGATTGGAAATGTTTTGAAAATTGTCTTCACTCTGGATCATACCAAACTTCTAAATTTTCCCATGAAATGAAATTCCAAAAATGCTGTTTTAATGTCAATTGAAACATTTCAATTTGATCAACTGATAAAACATTTTTTCCCAATTTTCACTTTTTTCCTTTTATTACAATATAAAATTCAATTTCCAAACAATTTCCAAACAACTGTGAAACGAAATGCAGAAGTTCCATTTTGAGAAGATGAACATTCACAGCTCCATGGTCCAGCTTCTCTGTGGCAAAAAATTGGTGGGGGAGAATAAACATGAACATGTTTGATTGCTACAGCCACCTTCTGCCCACACCACAGCAGTGCTTTGTCTGTAAGCCTCAGAGGCTTGTGTTAAAAACTTCCTGGTTTGTAAGACACACCTCACACCTTTGTTCCTCTTCCAGGAAGAAGTGAGTAAACCTGTTATGGCAGTGTTGTTTAGAGGTTGGATCTTTGCACCCGTGCAACTGTTTGAGAATAGAAGGGAAATTTCACTTTTTGGAAAACAGCCTTTTTCCTGACCTAGGAGGAAGTCCAGGGCTGAAAGTAACTGGACACTTACCGGTACGGGGATGGGGGGTCAACATCCACCAGCCAGCCTTTGGCCTGCACCCCCCAGGGCTCCTGTGTTGATTTAAAAGGCCTGGAGCGCCGGAGACCGCTGCTGCATGGCGTCCAGAGCCCTAGGCCCTTTTAAATCGCCGGCCCCAGGGCAGCTGCTCCCTTTGCCCCCACCCCCCGCTGCCCATCAGCGGCTGGGGGGACAAAAGGGGCAAGGACATTAAAGTGCTGCAGGGTCCTTTGCCGCAGCAGCACTTTAACGTTGCTGCCCCCACCCCATCAACAGCCCCGCCAACGGGGGTGTGGGTGTGTGTGTGCAGCAACATTAAAGCACTTTAACGTCTCCCCCGTCTCCCCCGTCAGCGGTCCTGCAGGTGCAGACTCTACCGGTAGGGTCCCCGACAGAGGAGGCAAAAGGGGCAGCACTTTAATGTGGGCTGAGTATGGGCTGGTGCGGGTTCTTACTGGTACAGAGTACCGGCCCCTACAGGCTCACTTTCACCCCGAGGAAGTCCCTGGTAGGCATAGCTGGCTCTGGGCCACCTTCTGTAGGAACCTTCTCTTTGGGGGGTGGAGCACAGGGGTAATGGAGTTGGCAGGGAGGTATGGCCAGCATCATCCAATGTCCTAGTTACTCCTGGTTACCAGAAGAGCTGTTATGGACTGTGGTAGCTGGGCACAAGGCAGCCAGCCCATGATAGGTGAGGCACAAAGGTGATGTAAACCCTCTGTCACCACACACACGCCTCTGTCCCTCTGCTGAGTTTGACTCTGGCACAGGGATGAATTTGGCCATAAGACCCACAAAACATTACAGAAAAGACTAGCCAGGGAATCAGTATTATCTATTGGTTTGAGCAGTTAAGAGACACCCTGTAACTCAGAACTCTAGGATTCTAATCTTCAATCTGCCACTTGCTCACAGGGTAGCCTGAGGGAAGTCATGTGCCCCTGCTTCCAGTTTCCCCAATTGTAGAGTAGGTCCGACACCATTTACTTTCCTTCCCATTGCCATGGTATCTGATCAACTCCTCGGGTGTTGTGTGTCTTATTTACTTTTCTGCATACCGCTTTAAGGTCCTAGATGAAAGGTGGTTCTAGAAAAATTATTTTAAGAGCTTAGAAAAATAGTGCAAGTCCCCAAGTAGCAGGGTACGTTGATCGTAGTCACCAGCCTACCCTGTTTACATACAGACTAATCAACCCTCCACAGAGTTTCCTTTTGATCCACCCGCCTGTCTCAAGAGAAGTCCTGACACTAACTGACAAAATATGTATATTTTTGGTTTCAAAAGCTACTATTCCTTGTAACTACCACCTGGACCTTAAGTATCTTGGTTGCCTGGGAAACCCAGTGGATGATGACCTGAATCCAGCTGCACACTGGGTCCCTGTCTCCACCAGCCCTAAAAGGTCTTGAACAAATGCTGGTCCTTGGGTGTATGTATGCAAAGGTGTTGTAGCTGTGTTGATCCCAGGATATTGGAGACACAAGGTGAGCAAGGTAATATCTTTTACTGAACCAACTTCTGTTGGTGAGGGAGACCAGCTTTCAAGATTACACAGGACTTTTCTTGAGGTCTGTGTAAGCTCGAGAGCTTGTCTTTCTCACCAACGGAAGTTGGTCCAATAAAAGATGTTACCTCACCCACCTTGTCTCTCCTTGGTTCGATGTATTTTAAATTTGAGGGAGAGAGAAATGGGTGGGTATAAAAATAAAGGTATTGAAGATGAAGCAGCTATTTCACTCGAGAAGAAAACAGCTCTGAAGGGGAGCTCCAAGTCCTCAAGGGTAGAGTGGTGTGGGAAGGGCAGCAGTTGAGAAGCAGGGCAGGAGTGCAGGAAAATGCTCTGCTTTGACACAATCAGTAGCTGTCGGGGAACCAGTATGGCCCTTCTCACAAGAAAAAGAGACTGTCTCAGGGTTCTCAGCAGAACTATTCTCTCATCCACCATTGTGCAATATGCTGGTTTGCTGTCTTCCACTATAGCAATGACTGCCTTTCATGGGTGAGTGAAGTGATTCGTGGGTTGGGTGAGAGGGTTCTGTATGGGGCAATCTGGGTGTGGGCAGCTCAGTTGGGGGTCTGGTTGCCGAGGGATCTGGATGTACAGGGGCTCATTGGGATGGCGGGGTTCTGGGTGCAGGGAGAATGGAACTCTGCAGGGGGTCCAGATGAGGGTGGTTGGGGCTCAGCAGGGGGAGGGGAGGTGTCTGGGTATGGGGAGATGAGGTTTGGCCGGGGGTATATGGATGTGGGGAGCTCAGCAGGGGGGTATGGGTGCTGGAGTGGGGCTTGGCGGTGTGGAGGTCTGGGGGCAGCTGGTTGGGGCTCAGTGGAATGGGGGTTTAAGGGGCTCATAAGGGTAGTCCAGATGCAGGGGGTGGGGCTCATTGGGGTGGGGTTTGATTGTGGGGGGCTCAGCAAGGGGTGGTCTAGCTGCATCTCTGGGGATCTGGATGCAGGGGGAATCTGGGGATGGGATTCCGCAGTGGGGAAGGATCTGGTTGCTGGGGGTTCCAGATGCAGGGGATGAGGCTTGGTGGGGTGAGGGTTCAGGTCTGCGGGGCTCAGTGGGAGGGTTCTGGGTGTGAGGGGTTGGGGGTCTGGGTATGGAGGGGTCTGGATGCAGAGCGGTGGGGCTCACAGAGAGTCTGAATATGGGGGGCTCTGGATTCAGGGGGTGAGACTTGATGGGGTAGTGGTTTGGGGAGGGGGTCTGGGTATGGGGAGGTCGAAATGCATGGGGGTTGGGCAGATGGTGGAGCAGCTCCCTATACAGTGACTCCTCCCCCTGCAGCTGAGAAGTGTGGAGCTTTCTGTAGCTGGAGAGGTTTCTGTGTGTGTGTGTGTGTGTGGAGGGGGGGAGTGATCCAGTTCTGGCCCGGCTGCTCCTTGCAGGGGGAGAGGAAGTCTTGTCCTCCCTGCCCCCAGCCTAGTTGGGACTAGCAGCTGAGCCTGGTACAGGGTGTTCCCAGCACTGCCTTGCAGTTATTTACTTCGCTGCCAACTACTCCAGGCGCCCAAAATGACATGCCCGCACTACTGGGGTGGGGCATGTGACCGCTTGTGCACCTTCCCTTTGCTTCCCCATCATTTTCTGCAAGGAAGCAAAGAAATCTATGTGGAACATGAATTCTGTGCACACACAGTGGCACAGAATTCCCTCAGGAGTAGCACATGATTACAAACTTGTTAGTGTGTAGCTATATTGCCCCAAAGATTCCATTCACATGGAGCATGCTCCAACCTGGGGCTCAGCAGTACTATCCCCGCAATTGGAGTCTGGGCTGCTGCAGGCCATACCAGAGTCAGGCACCAGAACTGAGAGCAGCTACCCTGTCTTTCCTGTGCTTTCAGTACCCTGCATGCTGGGCCCAGGCAATGTGAAGGAAGGAGCTGCGTGATTCAAATGTTGAGGGGAAGGGGAAGTAAATTGGGACAAAAAGATATGTAACTGAAGACTGTATAATAATGTATATGCACGAGGGGGCTGATTGGGTACAGGGTAGGTAATTGTTTGTTATTCACTTGCAGCACATTATTCAGCCACTAAATGCCTCTTAGTGTTTTTTTTGCATTCCAGACAAACAAAAGAGACAAAGCTGGAACTCAAGTGGTGTGTAAGCCTCTTGGTATCAGTAGTTGTTTAAAAGTCTACTATTTATATGGACTGAGAGTCCACATATCTTGTCAAGGATATGTGAGAACCATGCCTAACTCCCCCACACCTCAGCACCAACCAATGATGTTGAATGATTGTGGAGGTTGAGAGCATATGTTGCACCCTACAACAGTTGTTGCTACTACTCCCTTTTGTGTGTACTTCCCCAGTGTTTGGTAGGGCACGTTGCCTACTTAAAGCATAACAGCTCCGGGAGCTGCCACTGATGAGCTTTCAATGAGGATTTAAAGAACCATCTAGCTCTATAATTGTGCAACTGTGTGCAGAAGGTGTTTGTGAGGAAGTAGGATGTAGGTGTGCATGTAGTGAGTGTGTGGCTGTATTTTTTGTTGTTGTTGTTGTTGTTGTTGGAGAGTAGGCTGTGTGGCTGTATAGCTGTATCTGTGCTGAGGAAGTAGGGCGTGTGTGTGTGTGTTTTTCCTCTGGGGTGTCAGAATGGTGCTTTGAAGACATGAAATGCAGCTCTTTCCCTGACACTAAAAGAACAGGGCTGACAAGCCGCTGTCAGGGAAATGCTGTCTAACTCCTTTTCCCCACCGATAATTTCCCTGGTAAAACTGCAGCGCAATCAAGCAGTGACACAAACCAAGAGGGAATAGATTTTTTCTTCTTTTTCTTCTTCAAATGAGTATCTCTATCAGGAGCCACACACACACACCAAGAAATCTTAGGAGTTCAAAGAAATTTTTTTTAATATTAAAACTCAACCTTTAGAGCATTACTTTCTGACTAAGACAACAAAGCCCTGAAGATGCTCCCAGCTTGAATAGTATTAAGAAGATGTCTTGGCTGAAGTGGAAAATTCTGTCTCAAGTTTTCCTTTGGGTTAATGTGAAGACAGATGCTTTTGCTTTTCTTTCTGTGTGGCACTGTGAAAAATCCCCCTCAGCTGAAAAAAGAAGCTGTGAATGAGGGCAGGGAAAGACAGGGCTGACATTGTGCAACTTTACCTTATGGTCAAATTCTGCTCTCTGTTGAAATGGTGTGAATCTGGAGTAGTCCCATTGACATCTGTAGAGTCAATCTGGATTTACACCTGTGTGACTGAGAGCAGAATTTGGCCCTCAGATGGAATATAACCATTATACTTTCATTGAAATACGCCTAAAAGCCCTTGGAAATCCTTGCCTGCCGAAGACCTTTGCTGAAGTGATGTTTGGGGGTTAGGTGGGTCAGGGAGGCTTCCTCAGTTGCACTTATCACTCCATAGGGATTTTTCACCTGGAGGCAGCATTTAGACCTTATCCTGAGGCTTCTACTCTGAAATCCAGCGAGAATTTGGACTGTAGTTCCCAGCCTACAGTCTGAATAGAAAACAATGTACGGAGAGCACAGAAGAGTTTTAAGAAGGGGAGCTTTCTCTTTCCAGCTTCTAATCCTGCTCTGTACCCATGAGAATACTTTCCCTTTCTGTGAATGCTACCTGTCTGTATTAGCTTCTGACCCCTTCTGTGCATTGGTAATGCTAGCACTTCTGCAGTGTGTAACAGGAAGCTATTCTTGGGCTCGAACATGGAAATAAATCCATATTTTTCTATTAATTGTGAACGGGTCCGGTGATGGATTTGGAGCTGCTGTGTAATACTTATGAATGCTGTATGTTGATCTGGTTATTGGGATGCTTACTGTATAAACTTGTTTGTTTAGTTTAATAGGGGGCTATAAGAAAGTGAAAGAATGATTCAAGATACGCTACCGCATAGCAAATGCGAGTGGGGTTAAGGAACAGTGCCAGGACTGTTGACTTTCAAGGCTTTACCTTCTCCCCAGACAATGTGCAACTCTAGTTTTGTCCAGAAGGGCCAAAACCCAGGAGAACACAGGAACTCTGACAGGCCTCTCTCGAGAGATGGGGAGGGAGGTCATTGTTCTGGGGAACCAGACAAAAGGCACAAGCCCCCACAGAGGGGTCTGAAGAAGTTACGCCTGCCTAGTTTATCATCAGGGGATGGTAAGCCTCGGATAAGAGAGACAGGCATGTAGACTGTTTGCTTTTTAAATCCTCTCCCTGTATGATTTGTTCCTATAGTTGCAATAAACAATACTCTGCTTTTAAGATGTCTGTCACTGGACACCATTGGTCATGGACGACCAAAGCTATGAACTGCAGGTGTCCAAACTCAGACCTGCTGGGCAAGCTCAGTTGATACCCAAGGTGCTGTAGCACAGGGCCTGATCTAAGGCTATGGCGGCACTACGGAGACTAGACGGGCTACAGGTATGTCACCGTACTATAGCAGCATAACCCCATAGCATAAGGCTACCTCTACACTGGCAATTGAACAACAAAACTTTTGTCTTTCAGGGGTGTTAATCCCCCCACCCCCTGCCTGAAAAACAAAAGTTTTGCCGTGACAAGTGCCTGTGTGAACACCACATTGTTGGCAGGAGCGCTCCCCTGCTGACAACGCGAACGCTGCTCGTTGGGGGTGGAAGTTTTTTGTCAGCAGGAGAGCCGACGAACAGCAGCTACACTGTGGGACTTTTAGCGGCCTGGCTGTAGTGACACAGCCATGTCACTAAAAGCTGTGTAATGTAGACATAGGCCTTGCTTACACTCAGGCTGAGAGTGGAAGAATAGTGGAATTCCACCCCAGGAGAGGCAAAAGCATGAAGCCTGATGAGGCATAGTCAGATCAGGGGCACAGCTAGCCCTGCAGCCGTGACAGGCCCCACCAACCTTTTAGTTAAAACTCCAATCACAAAAACCTTTTTGCTGTTGAGATGGGTGCAGATTATTTTAGGCAGATTCCTGTGGTCTCCCTTTGGCTTCAAAGCTGGTAACAGCTTGTTGGCTGGGGTTAGTTCCGCAAGGCAGATTTCCGGGTTGCAGTCATTAGTACAAATCCAGTACCAGTGTAAGCAAGCGCAAAGCCCTTCATTTCAGAGAGCTTAAACCCATTTATATGAATTTGGCCCAATGATTTTAACTAACATAACAAGGCAGAGCAGGTTGTTAGGTCAATTAACCTCACATGCTGCACCTGGAGTGGAGCCAGGGATCAGTAAAGCCTAATGGAAGATGAAGTTCAGCTGGGAAGCAGCAGGTTGGGCCTGTACAAAGCGATAAAGCTGAGAACAGAAGGTGGGGGAGGCTGGGCCAGGTTTGGCCGGCCGGCAGGACTGAGAGTTGGGGCTGGGAACTCAGGAGGTGGTTTGGGCTGGTGGCTTGCTGAACAGAGCTAGAGATACAGGCTGAGAGGGAGAGGCTGGAAGTTATGCTGGAAAATGATGGCAAAAAAGCAAGGGATAAAGATGGCTTCAGATTAGGGAGAAGAAAAAGGGAATAGAAATATCTCTGAGGAAGAGGGAGCAGAGGGATGGAAAAGAGAGTAAGGGAAAGGGTTAATATAATTATCAAATCTTGAGCAGAAGATGTTAATCATTTGAAAACAGCGGAATGGATTAGGTGAAGTATCAGAGAGATACTAAGAGATAAAAGAATGCAGGGTGGAGACTTTTTAATAGAATGTACATATAAGGAACAGGCTAAAAAAACTTCTTAAAACTACAATTTTAGGGAAAATAAAAGTAATTTGACTATCACCTAATGTCTGACAGAAGCAAGAGGGGTAATGTATAGGGTTCCACTAGGCACGACTGAGCACAAAATTAAGAGGGAAATAGGTGAGGAACCTGTGCTGTTTGTTAAGCGACTGATTAGCATGAGAGGGGGAGAACCTAAACTGTGCACAGCCATCTGAGTAATGTTTAAAGGTCAGTGTTACCTGCTGGGGTTAATATATGGTTTAACCCAGAAGAGCTGATATACTATATCTTGGCTTCTTTGACATCCTATGAATATCAAAGATTTGGGCATTTGATGGCTGTCAGTACAGGAAAGATGAGGTGTGGTAAATATGGAAGAGACCACTCAGACGAGAACTGTATGGAAGGAACAGCAGTAAAATGCAGCAGTTGTGGAGATAAGCATAGTGCAGCATACAAAGGGTGTGTGGCAGTGGAACAACCTAGAGAGATACAGAAAATTAACTATCCATAAAATATCCTATGCAGAAGTTACTAAAAGAGGTTTACAGTGGAATGTGGCGAAGGAAGAAAATAGCAGTGAGGGACACTAACACGCAGCTCAAGGCAGGAAAGATAATATAAGGTGAAGATGAAGATGTATTGCTTGTAGGCAGAGATTAATAGCATTTATGATGGAGGTAATTGCACTTCACAGGCAGGGATGAAAACTGAAAGAATAAACATAAAAGTGGCAGAAAAGTATTTGTATATAGGCAAGCTCTCGATAGACTGCATTCATGCAATTTTAAATGAAGGTGGTAATGTAGTTTAATAACCCGGTTCTAACTTTTTTTTCTGGAATGCACATAGTTTAATGACACATGGTCAAGAATTAAAGAAAACTGTTTTTGAAATGGAAAACAAACCTGATGTGATATGTGTACAAGAAACATGGTTAGTGAGAGCTCATGTTTAGACTTTCAGGATATGATGTAAGCAGACATGATAGAGAAATAAGAGGAGGAAGGGTCTGTATATTTATAATACAATAGATGAAATAGATGTACCAAACTTAAGTTTTGAGTACAACAGTGAGATTCCTCTGCAAAATTAGAGTACGTTTATACAAATCTATGTTTACAACCCATGTAAAAAACTAGACAATCTAGAATTCGTAGAGTTAGTTAAGGGTGTTAAAAGCCCATATATTATTTGTGGAGACTTTAATAGCCATAATGAATTATGGCAAAGCAGGAAAACTCTTTGTAATGGCAAATGCCTGGAACAGTTCATTGACTTGTACACACTGGCATTGCTCAATACTGGAGCACCTACTAGGTTTAATTTGGTGGAAGGAACCATTTCATATTTAGATCTGGGAATTGAAACAAGGAATATAACAAGTAATTGCAACTAGAAAATCTATAAAGAAGATGGAATGAGAAGTGATCACTTCCCTATGCTAATTACATATCAAGGCCAAGGTAACATTGAAAACACTGAAGGAATTCCTACCTGGAGCCTTAGAAAAGCAAACTGGGGACTCTTCAAGAGTAAGTGTGCTGAGTATCTAAGTACTAATTGTATAAGTGATAACCTAGAGGAATTTCATGATATAGTAAAGGGAGTTCTAGAAGCAGCCAGCCCTAGCTATACATAAGACATTGAATTGCCACACAGTCAGAAGTTCAGGTCCCCGGTGGAATGAAGATTCTAAACCAGCAAAGAAAGAAGGCATACAAACAAGCAAAAAGTAAATGAATAGCAAGGACTTAATGAACTGTAAAAGATGTAAAGCAGTGGCACAAAGAATTATTAAAGTCAAAGAAAGAGTTGGAGAAAGTATTGTGGGGAAATGAACAAAGATTCCAAGGTTTCAGACAGATATTAACAAGTTAAAAGAATGAATGGGATAAGGAGTAAAATCAATCTGTTCTTACAGTAAATGATAAAGTTGAAAGTTCTAATTTAAGAATAGTGGCCATTTTAGCCTAATTCCAAAAAGTTAGTAGTGATACAAATCAAATTAAAGTTTTGTGACCAAATAAAGTATGTCGTCTGAAGAAAACTGTGAGCTCTTATATGGCTGGTAAGAATATGAAGATGACGTAGTGGATGAAAATTTCAGTATACAGGAACTCAAAGCTATAGATAAAAGTAAAAATGCAGCCCCCAGATAAAGATAGCACATGTAATGCAATGCTTCAGCACCTACCGGAAGGGAGTTTGAGTTGTATTGAAATTATATCATAATATGTGGGGGCAATGTACTACCACCAGCAGAATGGATGCAAGTGGTGGTTACACCAATAGGAGAACCTGGCAAATTATGTGCAAGACCTGATGCATGTAGATCTTTTGCCCTTACATCATGTATGGACAAAATTATGAAAAGAATGATAAATGAGAGATTAAAGCATACTTGGGAACAAATGAAATTATAAACTGTGTACAGAGTGGTTTCCGGAAAGGAAGATGCACAGCTGATCATATTAAAAGATTAGAAACAGAAATACAAAAAAACCCCAGAACATGTGGAACAGAGATTTTTTGATAGCTGTCTTTTTGGACACAGATAAAGCTTATGACATGCTAAGGTGGGAAGGCTTTCTGTATAAACTAACCATAATTGGAATAAGAGGAAGAATATTCTGGTGCACAAGAGACTTTTTAAGTGATAGAACCATACAAGACAGGGTGGGGGCGGCTTTGTCAAATATTTATAAACTTACTCATGGCACTCCATAAGGGAGTGTTATCAGCCCAGCCCTGTTTAACATTCTGATTAATGGTCTCCTGGAGAGTGTATGGACAGAAGTGGGTTTTGCTCTAGTTGTGGATGTCTGTGCTATATGGGCCAAACATGCAAGATTTAAGATAACTGTGGCGAGAACCAACCAGGTGCTCAGGAGGATTTTAGAATGGGGAAGTACTTGAGGATTTAAGTTCTCACTTGCTAAAACAAAGGGAATGATCTTCACAAAAAGGAAGATTGGGGAAGAATGGAACCTATATCTCTATACAGAAAAAATACAGGTAGCTCAAAATTTTACATTCTTAGCGGTTATGTTTGATAATAAACTAACTTGGAAGGATCATATAGACCAACATTTCTTAACGACCAGTCCATGGAGTGGTGCTGATCCCTGAGATGTCCCTGACAGTTTAAGAAAGCAAGCTGGTCCCTGCTATCAAAAAGCTTGAGAAACATTGATATAGATAATATCAAGACCACCTGTAAAGATAGGATGCATCTACTTAAGTATTGCTAGGAACAACTGGAGTGCAGATAAGAATATGTTGCTCATGCTGTATGGAGCACTAGTAAGACCAGTTATAGATTATGGATGCCAAGTTTTTAATTCAGCTTTTAAATCAACACTTAAAAAATGAGAACCCAAGCTCTGCGATTCACATCTAGTGTGAGTATTATGGGGGTGGGATCTGAGTTACTACAGAGAATTCTTTCCTGGGTGCTGGCTGGTGAGTCTTGCCCACATGCTCAGGGTTTAGCTGATTGCAGTGGCGGATTAATGATTTTGCCACCCCTAGGCCCTGAAATAATTGCCACTCCCGGCCCCACACTAACTTGTTTTAGTTTTCTATTAACGTTTAGGATTCTGGCGAGTATGTTTACTAAATGGCATGGCACCGTCATTGGTGGTTTGAATACGCGCTGTGATTGGTAGAATCGCGGCGTCACTGATGACGTGATTACAAATATGCTGCTATTACTGTATAAATTTGCCACCCCTGCAAATTTGCCACCCTAGGCCTAGGCGATAATACGCCACTGGCTGATTGCCATATTTGGGGTTGAGAAGGAATTTTCCTCCAGGAAAGATTGGCAGAGGCCCTGGAGGTTTTTCGCCTTCCACTGCAGCATGGGGCACGGGTCACTTGCTGGAGGATTCTCTGCACCTTGCGATCTTTAAACCACAATTTAAAGACTTCAATAACTCAGTCATAGGTTAGGGGTTTGTTCCAGGAGTGGGTGGGTGAGATTCTGTGGCCTGCATTGTGCAGGAGGTCAGACTAGATGACCATAATGGTCCCTTCTCACCTTAAGTCTATGAATCTATTACAAGTGTTGCATGTGCTGCAGGTAGCAACTGGAGAAATGCCTATAAATTTATGAATGAGATTGTTAGATTTAGTTTTTGAGCTAAGGTTAATGGAAATAGTGAAGAAAAGGGTACTAAACAAATATATGTCAATTGTTGGGAATTAAATAGACAAGAAGTAACTGGGCGCCACAAATGCTTACATGCTAATAGAGCCTGTCAAGGTTCCTTCCCCACTCTAAACTCTGCAGTACAGATGTGGGGACCCACATGAAAGACACCATAAGCTTATTTTTACCAGCATAGGTTAAAAACTTTCCCAAGGCACAAACTCCTTCCTTGCCTGAGTATCGCTGCCACCACCAAGTGATTTAAACAAATATTCAGGGAGGGCCACTTGGAGCCCTACTTTCCCCAAATATCCCCCCAAGTCCCTACACCCCCTTTCCTGAGGAGGCTTGAGAATAATATCCTCACCAATTGGTACAGGTGAACACAGACCCAAACCCTTGGATCTTAAGAACAATGAAAAATCAATCAGGTTCTTAAAAGAAGAATTTTAATTAAAGAAAAGGTAAAAGAATCACCTCTGTAAAATCAGGATAGTAATACTTTACAGAATAACAAAAGACTCAAGAACACAGAGGATTTCCCCTCTAGGCAAAACTTAAAGTTACAAAAACAGGGATAAACCTCCCTCTTAGCACAGGGAAAATTCACAAGCTAAAACAAAAGATAACCTAACGCACTTCTTTCCTATTACTTACTATTTCTGCAATACTAGATGCTTAGTTCAGATACGCTTAAGGAGATGTAATTTCCCTGTCCTGTGTCCTGGCTGTCTCCGAGAGAGACAGACAGAAAAACTTCCCCCACAAATTTGAAAGCATCTTCTCCCCTTATTGGTCCTTTTGGTCAGGTGCCACCCAAGTTCTCTGAGCTTCTTAACCCTTTACAGATAAAAGAGGAATTAACCCTTTTCAGGGTAAAGAGGGATTTTATGCTACCCTTAGCTGTATGTTTATGACAGGGCCAAAGGTGAGTAAAAGACTTGGGTGAAAATACTTAGTCATTGGAAATCAAACTATTGTTCAATGATTGTCTCTCCAGTTGTGGATTTGGAATGATACAGGAAGAGCAGGACCATCAAATATGATGACTAAGGTTTATGAGTTTATAAATGGCAAATTAAGTCAGGATTGCTAAATCTATGCTGACTGCTCTAGAGATCCCAACAGAGTGGGAATGGCCTTTCATATCCCTGAATTTGGAATTAAGATCTATCAAACTATCCAATTTTGTGGACATTCTGACTGCTGGATTGATGAGCATGGTGTTGGCACTGACTTGGATAAGAGATGTACATCCAACTATGACTGCTATCCTATCTGAGTCTTGATTGGGTATAACAGCAATTAGAAACAGAGCCTCAGAAAGCAGGAATGACTTAATCAATGAAACATTGTTTTTAACTATGTGTATATATATGTGTGTGTGGATTCCAGCACATATCAGAAATGAATGACAATGAATTGGCAGATATAGCAGTGAAAAATACCTCATAAATACGGAGGTTGACATAAAGATGTCTTGGAGTCAACAGGACTTCCAAAGTTTGATTAAGAGAGAACTTGAGAAGGAATGGCAAGAACTGGACCAAGGAGGAAAAAAGAGCAAAGGTTCTATGAAATATGTCTTAAACTTGAGGATAATGGTATGCTTAATAGCTATGATAGAAGAAGCGAAGTACCCATACGTAGAGGGATAACAGGTCACTGTGACCAGAATGGGGATTCATATTTACTAAACAAGCACAAAGAGGGGTTGTGCAACATATGCAAAGTCCAAGAAACAGTTGAGCATCTGCTGTGACAATGATGCCTCAAGGAGGTGGTGGCGGTGGTGGTGGTGGGAATGGTCTGAAAGGATGGGTGAGAATGCTGGGAAAGCTAGGTACCATTTTTTAAAAAAGCATTACTGTGGCACTCTGTACCTCAAAGCAGCACCTTGGAACCACTAATATTCACCACTGTCATGTATTTATGATATGTTTTGTATACAAAGTATGCCATGTAAGATATCATAGGAAAGGTCATGAGCTGCTGAAACCGATTGTTCTGTCAAAATATGTATATCATTAGTGTGTATGAAGTTATGAGATTTTTGCAGTATGGCTGTTATGGAAAAATGTTGTAAAGTTGGAAGCCATCCCTTGCTAGTTCTTCAGTGGCAACAAAGGAGGTGATCCACACCCAGGCGGGCATTAAATGACCATTAATCAGCAGGGGAGTTGTAGACAAGGGATTTATAATGCCATAAGAGAAGTACCACACAATGGGGATTGCTCAACCCTGTGACTCAGCGAGGCCTGCCAGACATGCCTGAGCTAGTTTCTTTCCAGGGGCATAGACTAAGAATATAAAATAAGGGATGTCATCATGATTTAGTGTCATCATCATCATAGTCAGGTCCCCTCAGCATAAAAAGGATTTTGCCTTTCTCCTCCCACACCTATGCTGGAAGCAACAAGAATGCTGGGAAGATAGACTTGAACTGAGGAGACTGGACCCAGGCTTTAAGGGGAAACCTGTGTAGTAAGGACTATATTTTACCTGCAACCACCAGTGAGGTGAGAGAAACTGCTTGATCCAAACATTGCATTTAGTTTGGGATCAGTGCACATCTTGGGCAGCTGAAGACTCTTGGCTTCTGGACTTACAATGCATCCAAGATGTGCACCAATAACTAATACAAGTCTTCTTGTGGCTTATTGCTATGGTATAGGTAAGTCAGAAAAGGATGCCAACTTAAATCATATTTTAAAACAAATTTTATGGATCTATTACTTGTAATATCTAAGATGGCTAAGATCAGAAAGGGAAAAAAAACTCTTTATTGTTACTTTCTACATTTGACAACTCTCTCGCTATGGTCAGTTTCACAGTTTTCCCCTCTGTAGAATCAGTTTCCTGAACAGGAAAAGTAGTGGTACAACTACAAACTGACAATGGGTCCGGGCTAGAACCTCAAGAATTTTAATTTGTTTTTGAAATTGACTAGATTTTAAGTTGTCCCTTTAAGTCATGTAAACTTGGGAAGGCAGAAGCTTCATGTCTCACTGCACCCCGGAGGCGTACAAAGGCCACATTTGCATAACTTCTGAATTCTCTAACTCATTTGCTTTGAGTCTTTCCTTCCTCCCCTTTTCACTTACCCAGCTGCATTTGGTAATGAACATTAAAAAGTCACTAGAAGTAACCCAGCTGCCTTAGTCAGCTCACAGAGAGAATGACTTTGTAGCTCCTCTCAGTCAGTCCATTAATTGCACATAATAAGGCATATAATGACAGAAGGATGGTTGATGAGCCATAGCTGAAATAGCAAGGGCTTGCCAAGAGCTACATTTTCTTTATCAAGCAAGAACTTGCAGGGTCCTGACAGTGCAGAGGAGAATGGAACCATGAGTCGTGCAGTTATCTAACTCCGCAGCATTTGCTGGTCCATCAGCCATTGGTGACAAAACTGTGGCCCATGAGCTCCTAGGCCCTGGCCTGCAGGGTGGTCAAGCTGCTCTGACCATGACAGAACACGGTATGTTGGCATGATGAAGGTGGCCACAACCCGCTCCATTTTCTATATGCTAATTGCAGCCCTGAGCTCCTGGCAGTTTGCTAATGTGGTCCTTGGTTGGACAAAGTGGGGATGCTGCTGCCAGGCAGTTGGACCCACGGTGGTGACTGAGGGGCTCAAACGACAGGGGATAGAGAGGCTTCCATCCCCGGCAAATCTCCTACTTTTGGCTAGTCACAAACCTGTTCCCCAGGGGCTTGCTCAAGCCCATTGGATTCCCTGGAAAGACAGACACACATACACACCCCTTAACTTCAGCAGGGTTTGGATCAAGCCTCCGGGGGGGGGGGGGAGGGAGGGTTTGTGGCCTGCCCTTAGCAGGTGGTGTGAGCCAAAAATGGGCAGAGGGTGAGGTGTCTAAGCAGATTGCAATCTCCCTCTCTGCCATCAGTAGCAGCAAGAGGGACCATTGTTCAAGAGAGCAGACTCTGCTGAACCAAGAGCCGGGAGGGCAGGTAATGAGTGTGAGGGCAGGCAGATGGCGCTCGCCATAAAGGCAGGGGTTCGCATGCAACAGTTTCATTCCCTAGTTCATAAGGAAGCTGTTCCCATAGCAGCGCTTCATCTGACACTCCCAATGCCCGCTCTGCAGTACTGCTGTCCCCACACTGATTTGCCAGCAGAGCTCCATAGGGCACCGTTTCAAAGTGCTGAATCATAGGGTGACCAGACAGCAAGTGTGAAAAATCAGGACAGGGGCTGGGGGGTTATAGGTGCCTATATCAGACAAAGCCCCGAATATCAGGACTGTCCCTATAAAATCAGGACATCTGCTCACCCTACTGAGTCATGGTTTAGCTGTGCAGGCCCCACAGATTTTAATGTGGGAGAGATGGATAAAACCCAACGTCTGCCTTGAAAAATCTGTCCTTTGGACTTATTCAGAAGGCTGGAACAGTTCCTGTGTGCAGAGGAACAGCTGGTGGATGTCTGCAGAGGCAGCTTTTTGCTGCCTTATGAACTTTTAATGCAGCAGGGGTGGCCAAAAGATGGGAAGCTCTTAAACTGTGTACTCCGAATATCTTATCAGCCCTTGGGAGAACAGACACACCTCATCCCACAAGGCCTGTGGCCAAGCAATTCTCAGTTTCTGTAAGTCACTCTGTGACAGTGTGTGAGTGGCTGATTCACCACTCCCTGCACTTGGCAAGTGTCCCCACATGACCCAAACTGAGGAGATAATTGGTTAAGGATGGATGATTAACTAATTAGCAAGGTGATTCATTGCTTCAGCTGAGGATAGTTAAAGACAGAAAGGAAGAAGGAGGGGAAGGACAGAAGGAAAGGCCAGAGAAGCCCAAGATCTCAGGGAGGATCTCTCTCTCCCTATGCCTAGGGAGAAGGTAAAGGGCCTATGCTGTGGGGGAACAAAGACTTTTATAGCACACTGCAAATAAATTAAGCACATGGTGGTGAACCTATGCAGGAGTGTGTGAGGACTGTTTGCAACAAGGAATTTAGGGTAAGGGACTCCTGTGGGAACAGTTAGCCTGGTAATTCTGTCCAGTGGATAAGGGGCTGGACATTGCAGGAAATGCTCTGAGGACTTGGGGATTGGTGTTTGCCTACTGCTAACCTGTACAGACAGAGCAAGGCCTGGAAAGCAGTGCTCATGCTGCCAGAGACTGGTGGTTTCAGGGAGCTGATGTGCAGCAGGCCGAGAACACCCCTGCAAGCTAAAGTGAGGGAAGGGTGAGGTACCTCTCAACCATAGGTGCTCTTGGATAGTGTCTCACTGGCTTTTCCCTTGCTTTGCTGTCAGAGCCTAGGCAACCCATTTAACTTCTTTACCATATCCATTGTAAAGGAAGATGACAATGCTTTGCTGCCTTTGGGAGCACCTTGAGAGCAATGGAGAAGAAATACTACAGAAGCACTGATGATGATGATGATGATGCAGGTGTCATTTAGATAAGTGTAGATGCCTTTTCAGCATCCTGTCAAACAGGCACACCCATTCACCTGTCAAAGGATCTGGAATAAGATCTATAATACCAGCAATCACTTGGCTGAACTAACACTGGTAAATGTTTTGTCTTCATCAAATAGGTAGCTACACAATATTTTACGCTTATGTAACCTCTTTGAATATGTATCATTCTTCTTCCCAGCATCTCTGTGCTTTGTAAAGGAGGGCAAATCTTTATCCATTGTATGAGGGAGGGGGGCTGAAGCCCAGACCAGTTAGGTGATTTGCCCAGTGATTACACAGGAAGCCACTCTGAGAAGTCCATGTATCCTAGTACCCAATCCTGTGCTCTTCCTAGTGGACCACAATCCATCTTGAAGCAGTGTCATAAACTACAGAACACTGCTGAAATGCAGCCAGTTCTAGGGAGGAGGGCTGCGCTCAGGCAGACCATGTATTGCACACAAGTGGGAAGAAGAGGGAAGCTTTGGTTTGGACAGAGATACTGTGGCAAACCCCTACTCTCATGAAAAGTTCTCTGGGATCTTTATTTGATCACAGAGGACCTAGTGTTTTTTAGAGTCTCCATTAAAAGAACCACATAGAGTGACTTGCATGAAATTGAAGTTATGGTGACAGAAAAGAATCAGCACTACAGGCATTCGAATCTGTGCTTCTGGGAGGTATTTGAAACTTAGGCCACTAAGCTATAGATAGAGTAGACACAATAGCTGAGGAGATACAAGCAACTGAGAAATACAGTGGAGACAGCAGAGAGGTAGGTGGATGAGGGAGAATAGTTGACTCAAATGTTGCTCTGTTGGTGCCCTATTTGCTCTCCCATCTTGATGCTCCCTTTGTCCCCTTCTCCAACAGGCAGCTCTGAGCCTTATCTTTGTGGCCTCTTGTGTATAAAATGACTTGATGCTCTTCCTTGAAATTCCTCTGCAAATCACTGCTTTCATCCCGTCCTCTATCAATAGCTTCATCTCCAGATTTTGTCCCCAACTGTTAATAGATTCATTTGTAAAACATGCACTTAGGACTCCATTTTGTATCTCCTGACCTTCCCTTGTTGTACCCCTACTCCTCCCATACCCACTCCCCTCCTCACAAGGTGTTTATAGTCATCCCTTACTATTTATTCCTAATGCTGCTAAATGCTGAGTACCTGCACAAGGATGCCAATAATTCTGTTTCCATAGAAGTCAATGGAAGTTGAAAGTGCTCAGCATCCTGTAAGATCCTGTAAATTCTGTGGGACAGGGACCTGCCCTCTGTCTGTAAATTACTACACGCAATTATGGTGTTGCAGACTGTTCAGCAGTCCTCCTGAACAGAATGAAAAGAAAGAGACATACCATCCTACATGAACAACAATCTGGATTTAGACAAGGGAGATTGTGCAAAGACACTATTTTCACCCTGAGGCAGATTATTGAGAACACGATTGAATTCCAAGGCAATCTTGCCATCAATTTTGTGGACTTTCAAAAGGCATTTGATAGTGTAAACAGAGAAACAATGTGGAAAATTGTGGAACAATATGGAATTTCAACAAAATTAATTATCATTATGAAGGTATTCTACACCAACTCAAAATGCTGAATTAAAATGGAAAATTGATTGAGTAAGCCATTCAGTATCGAGACAGGTGTAAGGCAGGGATGCGTCCTGTCTCCTTTTTTTGTTTATGCTAGTCATTGAGTATGGATTAAAACAATGTGACAGTGATACATATGGCCTAAAATGGAACAATTCAAAGCTATTTGATCTAGACTTTGCTGACAACATCGCTCTTATCAGTGAAGATGCCAAAGGACTACAAAAATGCACAAACCAAGTAAAAGAAGTAATGGAGAAGATAGGTTTGAGATACAATGCAAAGAAATGTAAAGTCATGTAAATGGGAACTATAGAGACAGAAATCAAAATTGAAGAGGAGAGACTGGAGAAGGTGGACAATTTAACGTTTCTTGGAAGTACCATCAGCCAAGATGGTACTAGTTCCGAGGAAATAAGAAGAAGAATTGGGAAGGCAAATGCTGCATTTGGAAGACTCAAAAACATCTCCTTCAAGACAAAATTGGATATGTACAAAGCAATTGTTATCGCCATCACAACATATAGCAGTGAGACATGGCAACTTACCAAGAAAGATGTACAAAAGCTGGATGCATTTAATCACAAATGTCTGAGAAGAATATTGGGACTAATATAGAGAGATAGGAAGACAAATGAAGAAGTCAGAAAAATTATTGTTATGCTCAAATACATTTGTTAGTCTCTAAGGTGCCACAAGTACTCCTGGTTTTTTTGCAGAAAAATTACTGGACAAGGTACCCTCTCACAAATAATCTACAAAAGAAGACATCAGTGGCTGGGACATGTGCTGAGAATGGAAAAAGAATGCTTACCAAATACCATCCTTCAATGGAAGCTAGAAAACACAAGAAGAAAGAGAGGAAGACCACAAATAACATGGAAATGAACAGTTCTGAATGACATCAAGCACCTCAACATGAAATGGGAAGATTTGGAGAGAAGGGCAGTTGACAGACAAGGATGGCAAATGTGAGTAGCCCAATGTGCAGCAAAGCACGGGATGGACTAAGGTCTAAGGTAAGAAATAATAACCCTGGTAGATTTAGACCAGCAAAACAAGTGCCAAAATGCAAACTACAGCCTGTGTGTGCAGCAGGGAGGATATGCCAGACACATTGTTAAATCAGTCACATTGGAGAAAGAAACCAAAAGGACACAGGACTTGGAAGCAAAAGGAGATTGGAGACCATTAATCTCCGTCTGTGCAGTCAGTCCCCAGGGCATGTCCTAGGGGGACCTTGCCACCAAAGCAGCTGTCTGGGGAGCAGAGTCATCTCAATAAATCTGACAGATGGTGCTGGGTACCTTTGGAGTCGGTCTCCTAACTCAGCTCTGCAACTGTTCCACACTGGCCGCATGATGCCCTTTGAGCTCAAGGCTTGGAGGCATGTGTGACTCCTTGTTACCATAATGGAAGAATTATAAGCATGCTGTTTAAACTGCTGCTCCTCCCCTTACTCTGAAAGAACATACCTGAGCTGCATGTGTGAACTGCACTGGCACTGAACTTGGCATCTCCTGCGCATAGGTGCTGGAACCTGGGCTGCTGCCACACACCCTAGCTGGAAGTTGTGTCCATCATATACAGGGTTTACAGTTGGATTTAATGGCTCTCAGCACCCCCACTGTACAAATTGTTCCAGCACTCCTGCTCCTGTGGGTATACAAGGACCTGTTGAGAGTTGTAGAGTCCAGCTGTCTGCAATGAGCTATGCAGCAGCTGTGCTGCTCTTGTAAGAAAGAGCTCATATTGCCTTTTCTCTCTGGCTTGTATGTTTTTTGTCATTTAAACACTTAATGGTCATGGAGATAAAGTAGGGCATAGAGCATAGCAGTGTGTGAGGCCCTGCCAAGGTATTTGTTTTACAGCTTTTAACTTCATTTTACTCTCCTTTGTCTATAAACTTTTTGAGAAGTTTGGAAAATTGTCTTCCTCCAAATGGCTCCAGCTGTCTCGCTCCCCCTTACCCCGGCCCCCTGGCTGCTTTTCACATGGTCCCTATTTCTCATCTTAAAAAAATCTAATTTGATTTTCATTCCCAGAGAATGCATGGAGCTGAAATTAACAAATATGAACTGATTTTTATTAACAACTTCCTCTCACATCTCACCTAATATTTCCCCCAGGCAATCTGTAGTCATGTTCCGAAGTGCTCTGATGATGGGATGTGTAAGTTTTATGGTAGCTGCTGCCGCAGAGGCAACAGGTGTGTTTAAAACCTTTGTTTTTTGTATGATCTAACATAAGGGCTATCTATCTATCTATAGAATTTTTCTTTGGTTTCTTTATGTAATTGGCTAAAATCCAGCACAGGCCATTTCTAACTGGACAATGGTAGTGGTGTAATGGGGTCAGGTTTCCTCCAACAAGTTCCTAGTGGAAAAGCATCCTCAACCCAAAAAACATCACCCTGCTTACTTGGTGACTGCATGTGCAAAGGGGCCCAGGACAAAATAGGCAACAGGTGGAACTCAGTTCTCACCCCTAGAGATCTGTCCATGTCCTATTGTGAGCTCCAAGTAATCCGAACCCAGGATGCTAGGGAGGGTCTAGCAGTTGGTTTTTACAAAATGTTTAATCCCGTCTCTTAAGCTTTGTCAGCATGAGAGGGATAGAAAGTGTGACTACTCAGGCTTGTCTGCTATTTCATACTGAAGGCTCTGTTATGACACTCTGCTCTGGAGCCACACTGTGAGGAAGGTAGGGTGACCAGACAGCAAGTGTGAAAAATCACGATGGGGGTGAGGGGTAATAGGCGCTTATATAAGAAAAAGCCCTGACTCTTAGGACTGTCCCTATAAAGTGGGGACATCTGGTCATCCTGGAGGAGGGCAAAGAAGCCTCCTGCCCAAGTAGTGCTGGCTGGAGGTGTTGCTCTTGGTGGTAGAGAAGCAGATGTAGCATCTCTAGCCCTAAGTGCTCTCAGCAGTAAGATGTGCTCCCCAGCTTCACAGTTGGAAAAGAGAGAGCACTTTCTCTCCCTGGGGCAGACCTTTAGCCAACTTTCTAATATGGTAGATCTCAACCTTTTCCATACCTGTTTTCCCCAAGCTAGCTGGGATCCCTACCACTTACCAGCAGGGGGTGTTAACAGACCCCTGATATCTGAAATTCCTTTTGTGACAGTGACCACCACTTTCAGTGCTCATGTTGCCCAGGCAGGTACATTCCAGCTGCCACCAGGGCAGGGCTGTTGAAGGGGCTCGCCACATCCTCTCCCCCAGTGGGCATCAATAATTTGGCTAGAGTCACTCCCTTCTCTCGAAGGGAAAGGCTGATGTGATAACCTCTGGCACTGCCTAGCCTATGCAAACTTTTTTTTTTTTTTTAAGGATTTGATTCATGCTTTGCAGAGACTCTGTTCTCCAGGGCTCTGAAAAGTCTAAGGCAAAACGAAGCATATACAAAGCACCTTGGAGATTACAGATAATCATATCAGGGACTTGTACTTTTTCAGTGGTTTGTGAGTTCAGGTCCTCAAGTGAGTGTAGTGCAGAACTCACCAGGCCTGTTCCATGGATTCCACACCAAACTCACTGCCATGCCAGGGTGGGATAGGGCTAGAGAGCTTCAGTAACAGGGTTACTGACTCCTGATTAGCTTACTAGTTTCACTTACTAGTTCCATCAGCTGCGGCTGCAATGCATCTGATTAGTGACTTGTACGTGTTGCTCATTGACTGGAAGCCCCTGGAGGCTAAAAGCTCTAATACATGAGCGCATAATGAGCACAAATGGTAGGGGGGGGGGGAGGTTTAGGAGCAGAAGGTCCTGAGTGTTATCCCTGATGCCATATGTACATGTGCTGAGGACTTTGGCTGGCTGTATAAAGCCCTGAATGTGCTGCTTTGTCCAATCCAACTTTGAAATGTCCCAAGTGATGAGGCTATCACCACTTCCCTTGGGAATGTATTTCACAGTATAATAGATCTCACTGTGAGGTCTCATTGCATTGCTCCTAGTCATAGTCACTCTGACCAGCAGGTCTAAATCCTCTCACTCTTGGTTTTTATCCTCCATTCGGGAAGGGAAGGCAAAAACTGTTTCACAGAAAGTGAAACACCAAAGCATCAAGCATTGGTCACACTCTTCTGTGTGGGCTGCCCTCAAGCTGAGGGATTCATGTGACTCATTACAGAAGGGTAATGGGCTGTGATTGAGTAAGGATGAGTTACATCCACAGGGGTACAAGACACAGATGTTGGCATCCCGCCTTTGGAATCCTCAATAAGTGTCTTTGTCATTCCTCCTCCCAACAACAGTCTGTTGTGCTACTAGCTGCCTCTGGGCCTGCACACCATGTTTCAACTTTCATCTTCTCCCCTTGCTATCAACACACCCCAGACACACAGGACTAGGACACAGCCTTTGTGCCCAGCACTGAACGCAATCTACAGCCAGACCATCACTGGGCAAATCACCTAACTGGTCTGAGCTTCAGCCAGACCATCGCCAGCTCTGCTGTCACAAGCTGCAATGGGTCACCCAAGGTACCTCAAGCTCTAGCTCAAGCAGGAACGTGGACAGTTATTTTTAGCACCACAGCACGAGTCTGAATCTGTAGACCCGGGCTCTGAGACTTGCTCCTATGTGGTTTGCTGGCTTGCTGTGTAGACATATTCCAAGATATCAATACAAACTAAACCCCTGGATCTGAACATCTGAATGTTATGGAAGTTCAGATCCAAACTCTAAAGTTTCGGCCCATTTCTGTAGGCACAGATTCTACAGCACTAGATTCAGTGGAGACAGATCTCTACTATATCAGGTTGCTATAGGAAGCAGTGTTAATTCAATAGGTAGCACTCTTACCTCTGGATCAAAACAGGACCAATGCCCCATCCTAGTGCTAAAGACCATTCTGTGGTTGGAAATGTCATCCTTCAGATGAGAGGTAAAACTGAAGCCCTGACAATTTGTGGTACTGAAAGATGCACTTCCACAACAAGAAGTGTGGTGATGTTGGTGGCCTGATTCCAACTGGGACAATTCTATCCTGCCTCTGTATGTGCCCCTGTAATTTAATTTGGATGCAGTGTTCTTCCTAATTTATGTCCTAAATGTTGGTTGCTTGGCACTACCTAGTAGTTAAACACTATGGCCTGTGTTTTTTAGAGGAGCAGGTCACAAGGTCAATCCTCCCTGGTGTCCCTGAGGTTTATGCACACACAGCATGGGAAATAGTTGATGAACATCAAATTCATGCAGTTTTAAGGTGAGGATTAGAAGTAGATGATAAATAGGCAGTCTGTAGCAGCCATGGAATTGCTAGAGCAACTGACTGTTTAGCCTGGAGGAAAAATTCACTCTCTGTGTGTGTGTGTGTGTGTGTGTGTGTGTACGTGTACATACATGCTGGGATGTCTTCTTACAATATATAATTGTCTAAAGGGATCACACAAACCAAGATTTGGTAAGAGACCTTCTCAGACCCCAGGACTATGGGCCTGCAAGTGTGAATGACTGGGAGTTAGCATTTGGTTTTTAAACAGTCACACACAACTGCTCCCTTGAGTCACATCTGCTCAACCCTAATACAGTAACGAGAAGTGAGACAAAATGCTAGAAAATGTACTGCAGGGAACAATGTTGCTCTGGCAGGAAGGTGAAACTTCCGTTCCCTTGCTAACAATGTAAAGATTTGACTTTTGCTAGCCCTACAGAGCCAATGTGGCTGCGGGAGGGGGAGATGAACTCTCTCCTGCCTCGCACATCACCAGTGGCAGCTCCAGACACCAGCGCTCCAAGCACATGCCTGGGGCAGCAAGCCACGGAGGGTGCCCTGCCAGTCCCTGTGAGGTCAGCAGTCAGGCAGCCTTCGGCAGCTTGCCTGTGGGAGGTCCGCCAGTCCCGCGGCTTCGGCAGTAATTCGGCGGCGGGGTACGCCGAAGCCGTGGGACCAGCGGACCTCCTGCAGGCAGGGCCAGCTTTAGGCCTATTCCACCAATTCCCCCGAATCGGGCCCCACGCCTAAGAGGGCCCCGCGCCCAGTGAGAATCCCTTCCCTGGCTAGAGGCGCCTTTTTAATTTTTACTCACCTGGCGGCGCTTCGGGTCTTCAGCGGCACTTCGGCGGCAGGTCCTTCGCTTGATTTGGGTCTTCGGCAGCACTTCGGTGGCGGATCCTTCAGTGCCACCGAAGACCTGGAGCGAGTGAAGGACCCGCCGTGGAAGTGCTGCTGAAAACTCGGAGCACCGCCCGGTGAGTACAAGCCCCACGTGTTTTTTTTGTTGGTTGGTTGGTTGGTTGGGTTTTTTTAAGTCATCCCTGCTGAGGCCCTGCCAAAACTGTTCGAATTGGGCCCAGCACTTCCTAAAGCTGGCCCTGCCTGCAGGCAAGCCGCCGAAGGCTGCCTGACTGCTGCCCTCGCAGGGACCAGCAGGGTGCCCCCATGGCTTGGGGCAGCAAAAAGCTAGAGCCGCCCCTGCACATCACCCAAGTGTGAGTTGAGTTCAAGTTATCCAGTTGCGCTCACTTTTCAGACAATAAGTGCACTTTAAGGTTCAGATTAATTACAAGGAAGGTCTTATTTTCCCAGAGAGGCATTGAAATTTGAAATTACCTTCTGAAATAAGCAATGAAAGAGGTCTATGGATTAGTTCAAGAAAAGGATTAAGGTTCATTTAACTCATAATGGACCTGAGCAATCACTGATGAAAATGAGATTCACCTGCTAGAGGTGCTAGTGGGGGCTGGATGGCTTTACTCCATCCTTAATAGTTCTAGATCTTTTCAGCACACTTCCACTCCTCCTCAACCGAGCATGTAGACACTAGAACTGGATGCAGTATTCCAGTATCAATCTCACCAATACATTATAAATGGAGGTAAAATCGCCTTCCTACTCATTACTCCTGTTTATTATATCCGAAGATGTAATTAGCTCTTTTTGCCGCAACATCATACAGGGAGCTCATGTTCAATTGCTTGTCCAGTATAGGATCCTCTATGACCCCTAGATCCTTTTCAGAATCACTGTTTTCCAGGACACAGTCTCCCATTCTGTAGGCATAATCTGCGTTCCTTATTCCTAGATGTTTAACTTTGCATTTCCCCATATAAAATACATATTGTTTAAATGGGCCCAGTTTACCAAGTGATCCAGATCGCTTTGTGTGACTGCCCCAACCTCATCGTTTATCATGTTGACAAGCTTTGTGTCGTCCGTAAACTTTATCAGCAGTGATGTTATATTTATTTCCAGATAACTATGAAAATGTTGTGTAGTTTCGGGGCATATATGGATTGTGCTGGTGGTGAGAGCTGGGCTAAGAAGCCATTCTAGAAAGGCCCCAAGGATGAGGATTCCCTCAACATGGAGGTGGTGCCTTCAGGAAGTATTTCCTGCCTGACCCCACTGCCACCAGTCCTCTTGCCCCAGAGATGATGCGTTTCGCCTCCATCAGTTTGAAATCATGTGCGGTGATAAATAGTAAGAGACAGGAGTTCGTCCCAGACAAATCATCCTAAATTAACCTCATCTCCTTCTTAGATAGGATAACGAGCTTAGAGGATACATTCTCCTCTAGTCGAGTTTGCTGCTGGCCGCCTCATAAATTATCAAAACCATCCCTCCCCTTTGAGTATCAGGCCTGGTTGCAGCTAAACAAGGCTTGGAGCTACTTTGACAGACTTTCCCCCAGCCTAGTGTAAATCTTCATCTGCTTGGATTCCCCTGCTCCCCAGCCCATTGCTATCTTCCCCTGAATAGACTCTGTCTTCTCGCTCCCACCTCACCCATCAGCTGTACTCAAGGCTGCTGCCTGCTACTCTGTCTCCCTGCTCCAGTCACAGAGCCTGGATCACAAGGCTCCTGCCTAATCACCTCTGCTGATTCTCCAGCTATATACTGCTTCTTAAAATAGTCCTGTCCAGTGCTGCCTGTAACCAGTGGGTTACCAAGTCATTCCCTCCACACTGGCTCTTGCTGGGCACTAAAGAAATGTGCAGAGATATACCCGTGTGCCATGAGACTTCTACTACGTTCATAAACATGGCAGGAACCATGGATATTAAACACATGCATGAATGTCCTTAAGTTGCTGTCCAGAGCCAGCTCTGCACTCACAAATTGATTCATGTGTCACTGAGATGCAGCTGCCTCTGGGTGGAAACCTGGCAGCTGTTCAACAACGCATTAGCATACAGCCATGTTTATAAACAGGAATAAGGAAGGGTGATCTTGTGGTTAAGGCCTTGGACTGGAATTCAGATGATCTAGGTCTGGTTCCTGGCTCTGTCACCAACTTCCTGTGTAACTTAAGCAAATTGCACTAATCTATGCCTTAGTTTCCCTTTCTGTAAAATGGGGGTGGTTTGACTTTTGGATTGCAAACTCTTCAGGGCACGGACTAACTCTTGTGGCTATGTGCACAATGCATAGCACAATAAGCTGGGCCCCAATCTCAGGAATTACTGTAATACAAATAGCAGTTTAGACAAGTGCCACTGGTGCTTTCCTTATTCACTGGCCCTTCCCCACTCTATTCATGCAATGTTTCCATGCTCTGCTAGTTGTACCTAGCGAGACAGTTGTACAGAATAAGCACAAGCCATGGAAGTCATACCTCCTATTATGTTGTCTAATTATCTTGCACTGAAGCATTGTGCTATCCGAGCGCCTTGCAGAGTTATGTGAACCCAGCTGGGTAGGCTAAACATAGATTCTGTCGCTGATTTTTATCCGACCTTTCCAAGAATAGGCAGGGATTTTTGGTGGCTCTTTGAGGGAGCAGGGATCGCTCTTTAACAGAGGGGAGGCCATGGCAAACAGCTAGGTATTACCTTCCATTATGAAAACCATAAGATTTAGGGTCTGTCCTGACTCGTATGGAAAGGAGTTGCACAGGCTGTGGGTTATTCTCTGCAAGTTCAGTCTCCTGCTTGTCTCATTCTAGTCCTTGGTAGGTCCATTGTTCCTTAGTAAAGCAGCCACTATTGTAGATCTTAAGTCCTGGAGGGAAAAGTGTTTAGCCCAGCTCTCTCTACACCAGGGATGATTTTTTTTTCTCAAAAATGTTCGTACTGTGTCTAACAGCAGTAGACATCCTGATGTCTACTGAGACCCTTCTAAGTGAGGGGTCATGTAGGCTTCTGTAAAACTGTGTCAACAGCCAGGGGCCTTCAACTTTAGGGGCCTAATCTGCAAACGTAAGCTATGCCTACTTGGTGTGGAATACTGTCTCCCTCTAATGGTGGGTAGGCCAACTAGAGCTGGATGAGCCTGCTACTTAAGAGTTGTTCTTTTAGCTCATGCAGCACAGGCTCATCCATGAGTCTCGGGTTCAATCCTCACAGCTGATGACCCCCCGCCCTTCCAGGGAATCAGTGTTACATTAACACTAGTGGAGTTGAACTGGTGCTAGCAACACTAGGACATTTTCAATTTCCCCAGTGTAGACAGGCCCAGAGCGAATGTAAGCCTAACCCACTGAAGGCTTCGAGAATCAAGACCTCCCAACCTTTTTTTCATCTGGTATCAAGTGGCGCACCAGCATAGTGATCAGAGCTCTAGAGGGATGAGCTCATGGCAAACTGTGTTGCTTAGTATTTGAGCAGCTGTGTGCTGCACCAGCTGGAGTTGTTTTCAGTGCCTGGAGTTCCACTCCCAGGTAGGCTTTGTTTTGTGGATAGCTGTGGGGAAGCCCATGTCTTTCAGGGAAAGGTGAGAAAATACTATTTTAGCAGCTGTTGTTAATTGGGGTCCAGTATCAATGAGGAGTCTGGGAAGATCCTGAGGCAGCAGGAAATGCTGCAGATTCCAAATTCTGGGGCAGTATGGTGTAGAGTTCATGCTTTTTGAAAACACTCTGACAAATGAATCAATTTTGGCTGCATCAGCCTGGCCCTAGGGTGAGTTTGTGGACTCCACCTTGGCTGGTTATGCCCCAGTCAGGCTGAGTCAGCAGTAGCAAAAAAAAAAAATCCTTTTTTTTTCTCTCTTGATCTCACCACCGTTATGCAATGTGTTTGGAAACTGTCCATTGCTGATGTCAACATCACTTGAAAGTAAATGAGAAAGAGAGAGGGCTAAATTGCTGGGATCTTCACTGCTGTTCAGCAAGCCCGATTGCTTTTGCCCATTTTTGACCCAGGAGAACCAGTATGGTCAGTTTGTCAGTACCTGATGCTTTCCCTGCTGATCTGAAATCTGGAGTACTGTGAAGAGTTCAGTTGTGCTTTGTGGTCTTAGTAAAGATAAAGCTGTTTTTCCCCACAGAAGAGTTCAGCGGGCTGCTGAGAGCCCAGTAATACTCCTACACAGAAATACTTACCTAATGAAGCTATTGCTGCAGAAATCCTGGAGGTGACCCTCGATTCTAAGAGACAAAATTATCTTAAAGTCCAAGTTGTGACTTTTTAAAATCACTTTTCTTGGGTGTAGAGGCCAAAATTTTCTAAAGTGGCCTCTGACGGGTGTGATTACATCTTTGGGTGCCCAACTTGAGACACCTTGGGCTTTATTTTTAAAGGTGCTGAGCACTCAGAATGCCAGATGAACTCAACAGGTGCTGTGGGTGTTTAGACACATAGGACCTGATTTTTCAGAGGGGCTGAAGTTGAAGTTACACCACCATAAAATGGGAGTGATGCAGTGGTTAATCAGATTGCTGAATTCAAAATTGTCTGCTCCAGATTTGATTCACTTTCAGGCACTGGGCCTGGTGCTCTGGCAGTGTAAAAAGTCCTCAGTGTAAATGAGAATTGGGCCCTCTGTTTTCTATTGTGCCATATCATTGTGCAGCAGAACATGTTCAATTAGTCTTGGTGCATTCACTGTGTGCTTTCCCATTACTAAGTAGCAGTCACATCTTACATAGTTAAGTGTGGTGGCATCAAATTGACCCATTGTCAATCTCTGCCAAATGGCCAAAGTCTGAATAGCAAACTTGAAGGGTGACATTAACAATATTTAAAACAAAACGGCTAGTTTTGGAGTTCTTTTACAAAGTCAAATTTGGCCATGGTTTATCCTGAAGATCTGCTAAGGTGCATGACCTGGGCCTGGGTTCAGGCAATACTGGGAAGATTTAAATCTTCTATGAACTCTAACACTTCGGAGGAACCATTTACCACAGGGTAGTGACCCCTAACATGGTTGAAACACTTTGGTGCTGCAATGTAGACTGGCTGAATCCCTTGCTAGAGTCCTGGAGACCTGACTTTCTAGAGGGACTGAATGGTACAGCTCTCACTGACTCATTTGGAATTGGGAGTGCTCAGCAGTTATGAAAATCAGACCATCATTATGTCTTTGTTTGTGGGTGGGGGGGAAGTGGGTGTGTAGGGGAGGAGCTTAACAGGTCTATACCCCTATTTAATGCAACTTTCAAACTGGTACTTCAAGTGTGAACTTTGGTTTTTAACCATATCAATGGATTAGTGTTGCAACCAGACCCCCAACATGCAAGACTTACAGTAGAGATTGGGATCATGGTGTTTTTCACTGAAATTATGGGAAACTTGCAGTTTGATTTGATTCAAAACCAGGTAAAACTTCAGTTCTAGCTGGGGCTTGCTTTCAGTTAGGCCCAGATCAAAATGCAAGAGGTTGAAAACCCATATGGATCAGAAATGACATTTGGGCAAATCCCTGCTAAATGATTGTTGGAGAGTCCCCATGCTCTGTGAACTGACCTTTCAACCCCAGAAGTGACAAGGTACAATGGCAGGACAGTGCTTATGTGGAAGCTCTCGCTCCTGCTGTCCATGTGATGCCTCATCTGTGACTAAACAGGGTGCTCTGCTAGATGCTTTTCACCTGCAGTTTAATAGGAGAAAAATCAATAATTCCCTAAAGGAAATGCTTTTTAAAAATTGCAGCACGTGGGTTTTCTAACACATGTAGCCAAAAAGCATAGCACCTGCTATTTGTCTCCCCCGGGGCATGAATATTGAGGGTTAAAATGTTACATTTTAAAAATTAAGGCGATCCCCCTACTTGAGTTTATTAGTTGGATTTGCAGTATCACCCAAAATGTGCTTGGCACTTTCCAAGCACAGAGGAAGAACTTGTTCCTGCCCCAAGAAGCATACAATCTATCTCTCAAAATAAACACAACTCAAGCAACTCTGAACCAAACTGATTTTCTTTTTCTGTTGCCTGTCTAGGGATTGCTAATGCCTCCAAACAGTGAGCCCTCACAATAGTTCAAATGGCCAACTATCTGACCCTGCTGCCAGGGGCGGCTCTAGGTATTTTGCTGCCCCAAGCACGGCCAGCAGGCAGGCTGCCTTTGGCGGCTTGCCTGCGGGAGGTCCCCGGTCCTGCAAATTCGGCGGCAGCCTGCGGGAGGTCTGCCGAAGCTGCGGGACTAACGGACCATCCGCAGGCAAGCCGCCAAAGGCAACCTGCCTGCCGCCCTCGCGGCAACCGGCAGAGTGCCCCCCGTGGCTTACCGCCCCAAGCACGCGCTTGGCGTGCTGGTACCTGGAGCCGCCCCTGCCTGCTGCATATCTAGGCAACATTACCTTTGCAATAACCTAGTCTGGTACCTAAAATAGGCTCAAAGGAGTTTTGCTTCTGATGGTTCATGGTACAGATTGTTGAATTTGGTCAGGCAGATCTCAGCTTGTAGTGATCACCTCCCTCTACAGAGCAGATCTCACTTTCCCAAAGCGTGTGTGTGTGCGTGTGTGTATGTGTGTGTGTGTGTGTGCCCGCACGCCCGTCTTTTGGTGTGTTTGCCCCAGGCTTACATTGTTCACTGAGGCTTTCAGTTGCAAGGGTCAGACTGACTGATGTTTCTTTGTTTTCAACAGGAGGAACAAATTTGACCCTTTCAAGTGCTCCCTGGGCAGCGGGTAAAGAATGTTTATGGATGCAGGTTAGAGCTGATTGACCTCGCCTGGGAGAATCCCTTCTGTCCTTGCAAGATGCTGATCTTTTATCTCTGATCTTTTATCTCTGCACTTGCCTTCACGGCCCTTCACAAGTGAGCTGCTCCCTATTTATCTGTCCCAGTCTCTTACCACGTTGCCCCTTCTGCCCTGTCTGCTTGGTCAGTGGTGCCAGCCTTAGCTACCTGATTCTCCTACAACCATTTCTTGCTGTCCCTTACACTAGGAACACCTCACTGGACTAGACTATAAGCTCTCCACCCCAATCTCCGCTGCTGCTGTGTGCCTACGTAGTTAATGGAAAGGGAGCACAGCCATCGCCATGAGGAACTTATGTCTCCTGGAGCTCCACCTCCTCCTATCTCCTTTCTAGCTGAAGAAACCAGGACTCATGATGCAACAGAGTCTGAAGAAAGAGCAGGGGCTGGCACCTGGCTATGCTGGTGCTGCCAGCCTTTCTTACCTTTGGATGGACGAGCAACAGTTCTTGCTTAATGGAAAAAGAAAAGGTGTCCTAGCTGGGAGCCACCTTTGCAGGCAGCTGTCACACCCACTGCTTCTGCTGCCTCCCCACCACTGCCAATGGGACAGGGGACGGAAACCTCCCACCCATCCCTGCCCCTCCAAACCAAATGATCCATGCATGTTGCATATCATCTCTTTTTAAATGTCTTTGCATCTTCTCAAATACAGGAAATTGTTTGGGGTACTTCAGAAATTTCCACAGAAGTTCATGGATCCACAGAAGATTCTCCATTTGTGTGTATTTTTACATCAGTTCAGGTTCCCCATTCTGGGAGAAATAGAAGTGGGAAGGGCCAGGCTGAGTGAGCCCCATGTACTGTGTGCACACAATTGTTTTCCTACCTACAGGCATTTTTATGGCTATGACCTCACTTCTGGTGCATTGCTTCTCATCCCTCATTCTCTTCCACATGCAATGTTCCGTCCCCATAAGATGATGTAATGCTGCATTAACACATGTCAAAACCTATGACAACAGCCAACAAAGTTTCAGAGTGGTTGCCGTGTTAGTCTGTATCAGCAAAAACAACAAGGAGTCCTTGTGGCACCTTAGAGACTAACACATTTATTTGGGCATAAGCCCACGACAGTTTATGCACAAATAAATGTCTTAGTCTCTAAGGTGCCACAAGGACTCCTCGTTGTTTTAGCCAACAAAGTTGGTAACCTCTCCTGAGCTACTTCAATCACTGGATGCCCAACAGAAATTAGCTAGCTAATAATGGCTGATTGTCACAGGCAAAACAAAAACAACCCCTGAACAATCTTCAGTGATTCAGTACCATCCCGTTCTGCACGTGCTTAGCAAATGTAGCCACATAAGCTTGTTCCTGTTAAATCTGTCCTTTCTCCTCCTTTGTCTCACTCGTTTAATTTTATCTTCAATTAGATAGTGAGATCTTTGGGGTGGGAGTCGTATTTTACTTTGTATTTGTACATCACCTAACACACTGGGGTCTCGATCCCAGTATAGGGCCAACGGGAACTGTCACAATATAAATAGTAGTCATTAATAATAATACAGTGGCCACTAATATCCCAAATCATTGCTTAGACTAAAACGGTGGGGTATGGATTTTGGCCAAAACTGTGGGCTGTTGCAGAATGATTCATTACCTTATTTTGTTTTCATCTGTTAGCTGAACTCTGATTTCGAGCACTCCGTGTGGTTCTCACAGCTGGGGGAATTTCCTGCCCTTTGTCTGCTTGTTTTCTTCCAATCTAGGTTAAAATCAATACACTTAAATAAAACGATTGGGCTGTGTGTACCTCCTGCTGTGTTGTGGCAGGAATTGAAGATGAGTGACCAAAGATTAGCTAAGTCATTTTCTTCTTAAGTAAATTTACTGCTGATGAAACATACCAGATTGACAGCCACGGAGACTGAATTTCTGTAGTTAATCACAGCATGTGGAGCTGCAGGACTAGCAGCCCCAAACCCAGGCCACGCCCTGATCATGTGGCTCAGCCCTGACCCTGCAGCAACAATCTGGAGGAAGATGGCAGGGAGTTCAGTCACTGATTTCTCAGCTGAGCCTGACAACAAGGGAGCTGGTTAGTCTCTGCTCCGGTGGTTGTTTCCTGACATGCACGTGTGTCTACTAGGCAGTGCGTAATTTGTGCCGGAGCTTGTCAGGGCTGAGCCCCGGCACCTCTGGACTTGGCAGTTCATAGCCCTGGCACCTCTGGGCTTGCTGCATCCGTTATGAATGTAAAAAAAAAAAAAAATTGCTTGTGCTCCAGCACCTCTTTCATTGCAAATTAAGCACTGCCACTAGGTAATAGATTGAGACCACCCGCTCAGTTCCATCAGCCCCACTGGACAGCCATTAGATGAGTGACTTTTATATTGGCCCTAGAGAGGGTTGGAAGCAATGACCTAGAGATGAAAGGTCGGTGTCCCATACACCCGCTTTTCCCTGAGCCATCCATTTGCCCAAGTTAAATCACCTTAGTGGGGGAGGGGATTGCCATCATTTTTGTGTGAGTGAAAGATGCTGAGTGTCTGAAAGCCAGGCACTTGGAAGAAGAGGCGGACTAGCCTGTGTCAACTTTCCTCCTCCTTAATGGGATTCTGCAGTTCAGTAGTTAAACCTGCATGCAGAGCCTTCCCCTCAGAGTCCAAGGGAACGGAAGCCACATGGAGGCCGCTCAGTCTTAAAAGCACTTCCTAGGTGCTATGGGCACAGCTGCTCTTCCTTCACAGGCATTCCTTAGTGCTGTTTCTCTTTAAACTGCTGTACAAATACATGCACAAAAGCTCCATATTGCAGCAGTTCTCCACCCTGCAGAGTGTGTGTGGTGGGGGTCGGGGGATGTAGGTACAGCTCCTAGGGCACTCTCTCCTTGGGTTGGTGGAAAGGGTCGCTGTGAGGTGACCTGAGGCACTCCCTTCCTGTCCACCAACAGGGACTTATTCCATTCAGTCCAGGGAGCAAGGACCTAATCTGTGAAGGTCTTTAGGTGCCTAACTCACTGGGAGTTAGGTACCTAAATACCTTTGCAGATCTGGGCCCAAGAGACTAGAAGGATTGCTGCAGAGAGGTTCACAACTTCCACAGGCCCGTCTGTCCCTGTGCCCTAGAGATCAAAGAACAGAGGGTTTGGTACAGAGCAACACCAGGTACTCCCTGTCCCTTTCCTTGGGCTCAGAGCATTGCCTTCCATGGCACTCTCAGTTCAGGGAGGGAGACAGCTCCTTGCAGAGTGATATGAATCCCTCCTTTCCTTCCCTGGGCAAAGAGCCCTGCAAAGAGCTCAACATTTCTGCACTGCCTTAGTTTGACAAAAAGAAACAGCAATCTGGGACCTGCAAGAGGTAGCATGCACTGCTGTGGGTAGGTGGCCAAAAGCACCATCCAAGCCCTTTCCTTTCTAACTGGCCACCTCTTCATTCTCCTGCCTGAATAATTCAGTGCTCTCACAGTACAGGACTTGTGATGTCACAATTGGGGCTTGTTGGAAATTTTCCCCAACTTTTTAATGGAAAATTGGGTTTTTTGACACGCGCACACACATTTTGTAGGTGTCTGCTTTCCTCTAACTTTTTATTTGATTTTTTTCATTAGTTTTCACCAGCTTGCTGCCTTTTTTTTTTTTTTTTTAACTGGAAAGTCAAAATTTTGGCACAGGAAATTTTTCCAACCAACTCTAGTCACAATTCATTACTGTAGGAACAAATATGATGCATCTGTGACATGAAAGTTCAGCAGGGAAGGAGTACGATGCCACAATCCATTGTGGTGTTTCCCTGACAAGAAGGAATTGTGATGTCCTAGACTTGAGAGTAGGGTTGCCAATTTTGGTTGGACATATTCCTGGAGGTTTCATCACCAGACATAATCTTTTAATTAAAGATTAATCTTTAATTCCAAGGACTCCAGGATAGTCCTGGAGGGTTGCCAACTTTACTTGAGAGTGATGTGGCTTGTGATGTCATTTCTTCACTCTGGAAGTGTGGTTGTCATGCCGTGGCTGTGATGTCAGAGTTCATCACCATGGATGTGATGTCAGAAACTCTGGATTTTGTCATCACTCAATCTCTTGGGACTAACTTGTGATACTCTTCCTCATCCTTACTATGCAAGTAGTCCCATTGGTTTCAGCAGGACTGTCCTGAATAATGGTATCACAATCCAGGCCTTAGGCTAGAGGATGCAACTGAGTGGAAACAGGCTGTTTACACACAGATACCTTAGCAGTCAGCAACACCAGGAAAGGAAATACAGAAAAAGACATGACAGTTACATGGGGGTTTCATAAAATATTAAATGGAGAGACGTTTACAGGAGTGTGGCAGCACTGCTCTCCTTTTGGCTGTCAGATTCCAACACAAAGATGCCAGTAGGTTAACAAGCTACCTCTGGAGTGGCTGAGATGAACCCCCTGCAATAAAGGAGAGGATGGTGATGCCTTTGGGTGACCAGGTGAATGTTATGCTGCGGAAAGGTTCCAGGCTGACAATCCTGCATGTAAAAAAAACAGGAGTACTTGTGGCACCTTAAAGACTAACAAATTTATTGTAGCATGAGCTTTCGTGAGCTAAAGCTCACTTCTTCGGATGCATAGAATGGAACACACAGACAGGAGATATTTATACATACAGAGAACATGAAAAGGTGGAAGTATGCATACCAACAGGCAGAGTCTAATCAATTGAGATGAGCTATCCTTAGCAGGAGGAAAAAAAACTTTTTGAAGTGATAATTAAGATGGCCCATAGAAGGTGTGAGGAGAACTTAACATAGGGAAATAGATTCAATTGGTGTAATGACCCAACCATTCCCAGTCTTTATTTAGACCACAGTTAATGGTATCTAGTTTGCATATTAATTCAAGTTCAGCAGTCTCTCTTTGGAGTCTGTTTTTGAAGTTTTTTTGTTGCAAAATTGCCACCTTCAAGTCTGTCACTGAGTGGTTAGGAAGGTTGAAGTGTTCTCCCACTGGTTTTTGAATGTTATGATTCCTGATGTCAGATTTGTGTCCATTTATTCTTTTGCGTAGAGACTGTCCGGTTTGGCCAATGTACATGGCAGAGGGGCATTGCTGGCACATGATGGCATATATCACGTTGGTAGATGTGCAGGTGTACGAGCCCCTGATGGTGTGAGTACATGTACATGTACATTGGCCAAACCGGACAGTCTCTACGCAAAAGAATAAATGGACACAAATCTGACATCAGGAATCATAACATTCAAAAACCAGTGGGAGAACACTTCAACCTTCCTAACCACTCAGTGACAGACTTGAAGGTGGCAATTTTGCAACAAAAAAACTTCAAAAACAGACTCCAAAGAGAGACTGCTGAACTTGAATTAATATGCAAACTAGATACCATTAACTGTGGTCTAAATAAAGACTGGGAATGGTTGGGTCATTACACCAATTGAATCTATTTCCCTATGTTAAGTTCTCCTCACACCTTCTATGGGCCATCTTAATTATCACTTCAAAAAGTTTTTTTTCCTCCTGCTAACGATAGCTCATCTCAATTGATTAGACTCTGCCTGTTGGTATGCATACTTCCACCTTTTCATGTTCTCTGTATGTATAAATATCTCCTGTCTGTGTGTTCCATTCTATGCATCCGAAGAAGTGAGCTTTAGCTCACGAAAGCTCATGCTACAATAAATTTGTTAGTCTTTAAGGTGCCACAAGTACTCCTGTTGTTTTTTTTTGCGGATACAGACTAACACGGCTGCTACTCTGAATCCTGCATGTAGAATCTTCCTAATGTGCCTCTCGCCAGACCTGGACCAAACCACTGCTGAGGGGTGGGGATGGGGGAATTCAGTCTCCACGACCCCTTTCTTAGCATTTCTGCTGAGACTTCCAAGGAGGGAGATAATTAGGGCCTTAGTCTCATTTACATTATGACCCTTTTACATGGCAATGTAAAGGGGCCATCAGGTGGGTGTGCACAGCCACTCACCCACTTAAAGGCCCCCTTTACACAGCCAGAGCAGTGTGTGTGTAATGTGATGATTTATCACACACACACCATGTTGCCTGGAGCAAAGAGGAGGGGAGGGTCTGTTGCCCCCACCAGAAAGTCTTCCCTTCACAGGGAAGAAATACAAAATCCGGGGTGAAATCCATTCTGTGCTCTTCCATTTCACTAGAGCTACTGCCGCCTATGGGCAATAGCTTCAGTGCACCCCTGACCTGACCGAGACCATGCCTCACCCATCCCCTGCCCGTGCAGCCATGTACTCTCCTGTGCTGGAGCTCAGCAGCGTGGTGATAAGAGAATTTGTCTAACTTGGGTTGAGTTAATAAATTAAAATGCAGAGACTTAATCCCTGCTGCTAAATTGGAATGTAATTCAGTTTATAACCATGCCCCAATCCATGTGAATTACAGTCACTTTAAATACCACCAGCACTGGCCTGGATTTCACATTCTCACGGGCAACCCTAAAAATGGAAACTGGGATGGTCCAAAACACTGCAACAGGTGAGCTCAGAGGAAGCCGAGTGGGGAGAGAGGTGGGTTTCTCTCCCTGCTCAGACTGCCCAGATAGTGTTAAAATCTGCTGAAGGGATGCATGGAATTTGGCAGCTCAAAATCTGTATGGCTCGGGCGAGGATTTATCCTCCAGCGAGGGGGATGCTGCTGGTAAACCTGCCATGCTCTTATCTTTAATTTAGACTGTTTATCCCAAGAGGTTCCCCCAAGCTTTAAAATAAATGTTAGAAAGCTTTGTATGCCTTGCAACATCTGGTTTCTGTAAGACACATGTATGGTTCCAAGCAGCAGTGGCATTAGGCGGGGCAGACTGCCTGTGCTTTGTCTGTCTCACTGGTTGCTCTAGAGGTTGTGGTTGTGGAGTCCAGTAGCAGCAGAGTTCACCTCCTGCTACTGACCTGGAAAACTCCCCAGGAAAGTCTGTTTTGCTTTCATGGAGATTTTGGTGTAGGGGGTGAATTCCAGGGCCTGACTGAATCAGGAAGCAGACTGGATCCTCCTCCTGGCATTGAACTGGAAAGTTCCCAGGTGAAATTTGACTTTGTTTCGGGGGCTTGAAAAGTGGCTGAATTCAAAGGCTGTGAAATACTCCATTGGTAAGGGAGAGTAGACCAGTTATAGGGAAAACAAGACCCTTCCTCCAAACCTTTACATGTATCCGGATCCAAAGAAACCTAGAATTGTCAGGAGGGTTCTGAAATTTTTTGGTCACTTTATGTTGTGTTTTGGGTTGGTGGGTTTTTTTGGGGGGGAGGGTCAGGCCAGGGCTTGGTTTTTGTTTTGTTTTTCCATTTTCACTGATGCCCTGGCACATGGTTGGAAGATGATGCTAGACAAATTCAGACTTGCTATGAGGTATGAGGTTTTAACAGTGAGGGTATTTTAATGTTTGGAACAATTTACAAAGGGTCTTGTAGATTCACCAGTTCTGGCAATTTTAAAATCGAGATTGAATGTTTTTCTAAGGGCTATGCACTAGTTCAAACAGGCATTGTTTTGGGGAAGTTCTCTGGCCTGTGCTATGCAGGAGGGCAGACTAGATGATCACAGGGATCCCTTCTGGCTTTAGACGCTACGAATCTTTGTTCCAGAACCTGGAGCGGTGAAATGCTATTGCAAAAGGTGAGATCTTATGGGAATACCTCTAGCTTGAGCAGAAAGAGAAACTGTAGAAATCACTGAGACTGATTTGGAGCTATGTCAATTAATGTCTGCTGGGGATCTGGCCCTGAATTTCTAGCTCTCAGGCCTCTGCTCAGACCTATGTAACCCATTTCTTCCCCGTGCTGGCAGAAGCCTCTGTGGATGTCAAGTCTTAGCACAAACAGGCTTTTATCCTGACTGGGGTCTCTGAGCTCTACCTCAATAAGTCCAGCTCTCTGTATCGAGCAGGGAAGAGTCTATCCTCTGTTACATGCTCTCTCCGATTTATACAAGGCTTTGAATTCTAGATTTCCAGAGGCTCTACCTGGAGCTGCTCCCTCCCATGCTCTCCTCGCTTTAACTGGAGTGGCAAAGAAATTGCCTTCGGGTCCCTGGCTGCTGCAGGGATTTTTTTAATGTGTCTGCACTAGAGATGATTGACTTTGGGGTATTGGTAGAGCAATCCGAGGGAGAGAGGGGTTTTTAAGACTGGAATAGCAAAGGGTGTGGCTGGTCAGAATGAGGTATATTGGCAGGGCTGTGGTAAAGGGATGGCGCAGGAGTGGAGCCTCTTATTTTAATGAGCATACAATATTGGAGGGAAAAAAGAATGGCTGGGTGTAGAATCAGACATGAAATAGGGAGGGCCCGTCCACATAGGCGAACTAGGCGGTCGACTAAGGTGCTAAATTAAATGGGGTGCCAAATTCGAGGAAAAAAATTAAATTAAAAAAAATGAAAAAGATGACCCACTCCGCAATTTTGATAAGCAATAACTCAGCCACAATGAAACGCATCTGCCAGAGGCAAGAGCTGCAATGCTAGTGACACCTAACTCGAATATACATCAAGGTCACGTAGCCTGAAATTCATGTAGAGCAGCGATATCACGAGTTGATACATGTCAAATGGTCATTTTAACACAGGTTGCAGGTAGATGGTTAAGAATTGAGTGAATACTGTGGAAAATTGTGTTTCTTGGTGCCAAAGAATAAAGAATAACATCTTTCAGCATTATAAATCCAAAATGTGAGTATCTTTAATCGTTATTAAATGTTGGGCTGTATAATTATGAACTATTCTTTGTTATAACTGGTTCACATGTAATAAATAAGGTCCATAAAAGAAAAGTAACAGCATTAACACTTAATAGACTAGGAAAGTGACGTCACACTCAACGTGGGTAACCGTGAGGAAAGGGATTACTTTCCAAACAACCGGTGTTGGGTTATAACGTAAAAAAATTCTCATGGAACAGGGACCCGAACAAGTTCATGAATTTCCCTTCCTTAAGGATGGAAATAAAAGAAAATTCTCTGCTCAGCATTACAAGAGGAAACTCATTAATGGGGAAGAAATTCATCAAAACTGGTTATAATATTTAGTGTCAAAGGGCTTTGTGTTTTGTTTTTGCTGCAAGTTGTTTAGAAATCAAGCAATTGGTACATCACTTACTGAAATGGTTCGAAGGACTGGAAAAACATATCTTCAATTCTCTCTTCACATGAAAGAAGTACAGAACATTTGGAATGTTTTCAAAATTGGAAAGAACTTGAATTACGATTGAAAAAAGGAAAAACTATCAATGAAGAAAATTCACGTGTGATCAAGGAAAAAGAAGAATATTGCCAACAAATATTAGAGCATCTGATTGCTTTAGTGAGAGTTCTCGGTGGGCAAAATTTAGCATTCCACAGCCATGGAAGAAATGAAAAATTATACACTCCAGGTAATGGAAACTTTTTAAAATTTGTTGAATATGTAGCTTTTTTTGATCCAGTCATGAAGGAGCATCTACATAAAATAACTGATTAAGAAATACAGGTTTATTACTTAGGAAAAAATATGCAGAATTAACTGATTCAAATCCTAGCAAATGCCATTAAAAAGAAAATTGTAGAAGATGCCCATTCTGCAAAATACTTTCAATAATACTGGATTGTACACCAGATGTGAGTCATGTTGAACAAATGACGATGATCATTCATTTTGTGGCTATGGAAAAGTCTGCAGATGAAGATTAATGTTGAAGTGCTCATAAAGGAACATTTTGGGGGTTTCGTACCACTGAAGGAGACGACTGGAGCATTTATGACTGAAACTATTCTACAAGAGCTTGAAACAATGTCATTATCTGTTGAAAACTTACGTGGCCAAGGCTATGATAATGGGAGTAATATGAAGGGTAAAGACAATGGTGTGCAAAGGAGAATGATGGAAATCAATCCTGGGGCCTTTTTTCTTCAGTGCGCATTCTCTGAATTTGGTTGTCAATGATGCTGCTAGATGCTGTTTGGAGGCAAGCAGTTTCTTTGAGCCGGTGCAATGTGTTTATGTATTTTTCTCAGGCTCAACATGCCATTGGGAGATTCGGACTCACCATGTGAATTCTCTAACTGGGAAACCACTTAGTCAGACATGGGAGAGTCACACTGATGCTTTGAAGCCTCTTCGCTATGAACTTGGAAATATTTATGATGCCCTAATTGAAATTTCTGATAATACCTTTACTGGATCATCTGGCAATACAGCACTTTCAGATACAGAAGCTCTTGCAAATAGCCTTTCCAAGTTTAAATTTGTGACTTCACTCATTTTGTGGTATAATATCCTTTTCGAGATTAACCTCGCTAATAAGCAGCTTCAGGAATAGAACTTGAACATACATTCTGCTATTCAAAAACTGCAGCAAACTAAAAATATTCTGGAGGAATTCAGAAGTGATGAAGGGTTTGAAAGAACTCGAGCTTGCTGAAGAAATAGACTTTCTGACAGAATTTGAACCAGAGCCAGTTGACATTCAGCAAAAGAAACAGGAGTTTTTGTATGAAGGATGAGACATACCCATTCAGAACCCAAAACAAAGGTTCAAAGTGAATTTCTACTTCTCAGTCCTTGATACTGCTATTCACTCGTTTGACGAAATATTTCAACAGATGCAGCAGCTAGAGTCAGTATTTGGCTTTCTATATGATATCTACAGCTTGCAAAAGAAAATAGCAAAACAGATAAGAGAATTTTGTATAAAACTGGAGTTGGCATTAACTCATGAAAATTCAAAAGACATTGATGCTACAGATTTGTGTAGTGAGCTTCAGGCTTTTTCAAGACAACTTAAGAAACATTCCACTCCTGAAGAAGTACTGAAGTTTGTTTGTGAAAATAAACTCACAGACAATTTTATGAACATTTTTATAGCTCTGTGCATTCTTTTACCTTTGCCAGTTTCCGTAGCTAGTGGGGAATGTAGCTTCTCAAAGTTAAAATTGATAAAAACATATCTGTGTTCAACAATGGTGCAAGAGAGACTTGTTGGCAGGGGCGGCTCTAGGCACCAGCAAAACAAGCTGGTGCCTAGGGCGGCAAAATCTAGGGGGCGTCCCCTGCGGCCGGGGGGGGCGGCAGGCTGGGCCGGCGGACCTGCCGCAGTCATGCCTGCGGGAGGTCCACCGGAGCCCCGGGACGACTGGACCTGCCGCAGGCATGACTGCGGAGGGGGCGCTCGTCCTGCAGCTCGGCTGGACCTCCCGCAGGCATGACTGCGGCAGCTCAAGCGGAGCCGCCGGACCCGCGAACCGTCCGCAGCCGCGGGAGGTCCAGCCGAGCCACGCGGGACCAGCGGTCCCTCTGCAGTCATGCCCGCGGGAGGTCCGCTGCTCCCGCGGCTCCGGGGCGCCTCCCGCGCATGACTGCTTGGGGCGGCCAAAAACGTAGAGCCGCCCCTGCTTGTTGGACTTACCACAATGTCAATAGAGCATGAAATAGCTGGAAAACCGGATCTAAAAGAACTAGTGACTGAATTTTCAAAACTTAAAGCAAGAAAAGTCATGTTTTAAGAGCACCGAGTGTTTTTTATTGGGAGTGTTTTGTAAATACAGATTAAAGTTCATTGAAGAGTTTTCTTATTTCTTTCTATATTGGATGTGGTGGTAATGGCAGTTAAAGCAGGATAGCATAATGGATGATTTTGGATTTGTAATAATAAAAATTATAATTAACATTTTAATGCATTTTTATTTGAAATTGGACTGAAATATCATCTAGCTGTCGTGTACAAATCTGTTCTGAAAATTGTGTGTCTCTATTTTATCTGATCTTTGAAACATTGGTTGGACAGACAGACAAACCGAATAATTAAGTCTCTGTTTTAAAAAAAAAATGCTTAAAAAACATTAAAAGGAAAAAGATGCAAAATGTTCCCCGGTTTACCAAAAACCTCAGCCTAGATCTGCCCTTGGGGTTTGGAGGTGCGGGGCACTGATTGCATGGTTTGCCTATGGCGCCAGTCGCTGGCAGCTAATCTAGGGCTGCCGCTGGCCACTACTGTTTACAGACAGAGAGGCAGGGCAAGGTTCCTCCTAAAGCAAGGAAGGCACATCTCTCTGGTTTCATAACTGGCAGTCCCTCATGGCTGCCTTCCCCAAAGAAGACCTGTGAAAGCAAGGAGAGCTTTCTGTGCTAAGCAGAGTTGCAGCCCAAGGAGGAGAACTGAAAAAGCACCTCCTCCAGTGATGGCACTTCCCTTTTTGGTCAGCTGTCCCTGTTTAGCCAGCCGGCCTCAGCTGCTGCTCTCTGCCTTATTTTCTGCTGTGCAGCTCAAGTTTCAGTGTCCTCTCAGGAGACAGGCCGTCAGCTCCCTGGTCATCCTGTAGCTCTTTTCTGCGCCTGTTCCAGCTTAAATTCATCTGTCTTGAACATGGGTGACTAGAATTGTACACAGCATTCCAGCTGAGGTCTCACCAGTGTCAAGTACGATGGCATTGTTTCTTTGGTAATAGGGGCCATATAGGATGTATAAAGTGAGACATTCCCATAGTAGCTGAGTGAGCACCTCCCAGTTTTTAATGTATTTATCCTCACAACACCCCTGTGAGGTGGGGCAGTGCTGTTATCTCCATGTTACAGATATGGACCTGCCCAAGGGCACAAAGAGAATTGAACTTGGGTCTCCCAAGTCCTAGGCAAGTGCCTTAAGAGAGGAAGGATGAAGTCCAGGGGTTAAGTGACCTATCTAATGCCACACAGCAAATTAGTGACTACTGACTCCTAGACAACTCATATCTAACACTGTGTGAAACAGCCATGGCAGGAAGGTAACTGGAGGCTGGGTCGTAGAATAGGGCTCCACCCCTGTCTCCCATCCTCCAAAGCTTTAGTGCCTAGGAAGGGACTCTGAGCAATGCTCCCCTCTCCTTCTGAAGGTCTAGGGCAGGGGTGGCCAACCTGTGGCTCCGGAGCTGCACGCGCCTCTTCAGAGGTTAATATGCGGCTCCTTGCATAGGTGCTGACTCTGAGGCTGGAGCTACAGATGCTAACTTTCCAATGTGCTGTGAGGTGCTCACTGCTCAACCCTCTGCTCTGCCCCAGGTCCTTCCACCCCTTCCCCCAAGGCCCAGGCCCCTGCCCCTTCCCCTGAGCCTGCCATGTTCTCACTCCTCCCCCCTTCCAACCAGAGCCTCCTGCACACTGCAAAACAGCTGATTGCGGTGGGCGGGAGGCATGGGGAGGGAGGGTAGGCGCTGATTGGCGGGGCTGCGGGTAGGTGAGAGGCGCTGGAGGCTGGCGCGGGATAGAGGATGGGGGGCTGCTGATGTATTACTGTGGCTCTTTGACAATGTTCACTGGTAAATTCTGGCTCCTTCTCAGGCTCAGGTTGGCCTCCCCTGGTCTAGGGCTATAGATGCTCTGCAGTATCACCAGAGCAAACATTGACACCTTCATAAGAGGTTAAGAGCGGGAGGGTGCACCGCTTTGGAGAGCTGCTCAGCCCAGTGAAAATAGGCTAATGTTGTTATGGTCCCTGAGCCAAGGTCCTGTGAAATCCCATCTGCTGGGTAGTGTCTCCAAGTTGGCATATGATTACTCAGCCTCCAGGCCCTCTATCAATCCATGTCCTTCTCATATGAGTCATCAGTGAGGCCTGTAGATCCAAACAGGCCTGTGGGGGAGTTCTGATCTCTCTAGGGACCAAGTGGTGAACCTAGGGATCAAATGGAGCAGGCCCCAGGACCTTACAGTTGATGAATAAATCAAACTGTTGGTTAAACTGAATCCGTTCCTTTTCCTTAAGCTGTGAGGTTGTGGGATGCAGTGTGAGCAGTGAGAGAAGGGTGTAGATGGATGGGGTGTATGCTCCAATCAAGGAAGGAGGGAGAAGCAGATGCTGAGAATCTTAAATTTAACCCACTTGACCATCTGGATAAGAACTGGCAGCAGCAACTGGTTACACATGCTGATGGTGGCAGATGGCTCCAAGGATGAATCTACTTTCTATGAGTCTGTAATATTCCTAGCACTAGATCACTTCTTTGCCTTAAACACACAGGTGTGCACACACACTCTAATGAGAGAGCGCCATCCTGCAACCCCAGCACAATCAGATTTCCCTTCCCCATGGAGGATTAGATCCCAGCCCCATGATCATCCATGCAGCCATGCAGAAACCCCAGGCCTGTTTCCATCTCCCAAAGTTCTCAGTCCTCCCAGGAGATGGTGATATCTAACCTGGTATGAAGCATTTTCTCTTACGAGGGGATACTGTTTGTGCTGAAAGTTAATGCCCCTTCCTAATGCTTTCCAGAGAACTCCAAGGGCTGCACATACCATTGGCACAGCCCCAGGCAATTAATTCTTTATGATATTGCTATGAGTGCCCAAAGCATTCAGGATGAAGAACAACCTACAGTGGTGGAAGGGTAGATATTTGCTGCTGCACTTATCAGGCTGCCCACTTTCAAGGTTTCTCCTTCCTTCGAGATTCCAAAGCGAAGCATTTTCTTTAGCTCGTCGTTTCAAGAGGAAATGTTAAATAAAATCATCAAGACACCCACCAGGATAGGAGATTATAGACCAGAGCCAGGTGGATCAATAGTATAGACTGTGTGATGTGGAAGTCCCAATATGAAGCTATAGATCAATCCCCACCTCGCACATTGTAATAGGTGGTTATAATTATAAACCAAGGCCTTTGCATGCTCCAGTGGGGAATTATAACCTGCTCCCCGCTAACGGACTAGAACTCGAGGGCCTCAAGCAGGTAGAGATTCTGGCCCCAACTGCGGCTCCTTTTATGCTGACAGAACTGGTGTAACGAGACTGCAGAGCGAGGGGAAGTGGCCCCCTGGGAGGATATCTCCTGCGTGACACAGAACTGGCCGAACAGCTCTGTGCTTCCCCTCTCACAGCCCTTAATGTAGGGATCTGGGGCAGGGGCAGAGCAGCTACTGAGCTGCTGCCATTTTTGTCTGCAAGAATGCCTGTTGGGTGAGTCCTTTCACCAGGGTTCGTACTGGTCCCTGGCCAGCCCCAGAGTAGGTGGGGCACAAAGGGGACAGACACCAGCCTTTATTCCACTCTCTCCAGCTTAGCTTGACTGCAGTCCAGGATTGTGGCCAATAACCTGGACCACTCTTGTGTTCCTGGAGAGGAGGTTGTAAACTGGGACCTCTGTACAGCTTGGTAGGAGATTATAAACCACCGTCCTGTTTGCTGCCCGAAGGCACTGAAATCATTAGCAAACCAACACCTGCCTCAGTGAGAGATTGGTAGCCCTCCTCCCCCGCCCATTTGTCACACACACCCTGAGAGCAGCTTCAAAATCAGGGTCCCTGCAAGCCCCACTAGGATCCAGGCTGGGTCCCTGTACCGTGGCAGGAGCCATCTTCTGGTAAAGCTCCTAACAAATCTAATTTGAAGTAACCAAATCACTCTGTCAGAGTGGAAGCCTGTCTTGCAAGCTGAGGCTGTATTTGAAGTACAAAGGCAATGTAAGTTTTGCTGTGGAGCATCCCCAGAGACAAATGCTTCTTGAATTATTAAAAGCAGCCCTGATAAATCCTTGTTAATAAGACTCACTCACTCATCCAGCCAGCAGGCAGACCAGCAATACCCCTTCTGCTCACAGCTCCAAACTGTGCTTCCTGCATCTGCCAGCAAGTGAAAGAGTCCCACTGATGCAGCTGCAATATTGTACTGTCAGATCTGGCTACTTCCCCTAAAATCTGCTAGCTGCCTGCCAGGTGCATGCACAGTCCAGCATCTCACCAGCTAATCATGGAAATCCAGTGCTGGTTTTGCCAATGATCGTGGCAAATAAAAATAAAATGCTACCTTAATAAAGAGGCGATCAAAGGAGCAGAGAAATGATATTGAGAAAAAGACTTATTAGTTCACATCTAGTCTGCCTCGCAGTTCACGACTGTTCCCTACAGCACTTTCTCTAATCTGGTTTTACATGTCCTAAGCAATGGGGCTTCACCCTTTATCTTGATCCTGGGAGATTATTCCATAGCCTAACAGAGCTCATGGTTAGGAAATTCTTCTTAATATTCCCCTTCCATGTTCTGTTACTTGATTTTATCCCATTAGTGCTATCCCCATGGACCATTCTATGCCATTCCTCTCCCTCCTTGGCCTTTACATCTTTAAGATGCTTGTAGGCTGGGATCCCATGTCATTTGGCCAAAATGTATACATTTAGTTCTTTTCATCTCAACTAAATCAAACCTTTCTCTCAGTTCTCCAATGTATTAACATTGCTCTGACAATGTGATACACAGACTGTGGGTGGTACCCTACGTGCATTCAGAAAGGGATGATCAACCTGTATTCTGTGACATGAAGTCCAAAATTCTACTGACTCTTGTGTTACCACATTGCATTACGTGCTCCTTTCCAATTTGCTGTCCACTATCACTCTAGGTTTACTTAAGCATTACTATTTTCCAAAGGCCTGATTCTCCACTGTCTTGTGTAATCATTTACACCTGTGCAAAGTGCTCCCATGCGGATTCGGTACCATTTTTCACTCCCACTTTGCCCTGGTATGAGTGCTACACAGGGCGTAAGAGGGGGGAGAATCAAGCACATGCAATAACTATTTTGGGTTATTCTTCTCCAGAACACTAGGGTGGGGTTTTTTTTTCACTTCTCCAAGTGGAATCACATTTTGTTATTTATATTACTCTTTGTCTCCCTGGCATTATCAACGTCTTCCCCACCTAGTACAATACTGAGTTACTGCAAAAACTCCAAGAGCATAGTTTTGTTACCTTTTGGCTTCATTAGATGGCACTGCAAAGTTGTTTTGCTTTGGGTTAGTGACAATGGGACTCACCCAAATGTTAAAGGTAGTTATGTTTGTGATGGCACTGTTTTACACAACATGGCTTTGTTACCCTAATGTTCTAGTTCTCTAACTCTCAATGTGTTGGCAGGTTTGCATGCTCTGAGCACAAATGAACTAGAGAGGATTTCTGTGCAAGCGCAGCATAAAAGAAACCCTGCAAGGACCCGAATGACTGTTCAACAGCCCACTAGAGGCCAGGTCTACACTACAGCCTTATATTGGTATAATTATATCACATCCTTGAGCAACATAGTTATACCAATTTAACCCCCCACATAGACAGCACTATTGTACTGCCCCTCGGGAATTATCTACGCTGAGCGGACAAGCTCTCCCAGTGTGGTAGTATCTTCACTAAAGCGCTACGTCAAGACAAGCCCAGAGTAATTTGAGCGTTTAAAGAGAGGTTCCTGGAGACCTTCCTAGCAGTCTGCAGAGTAGAAACATGTTGATTTTACAGAAATGGGATAGTGGGGTGCTGGGAGAGGAAATGGGCCATGAACAGATCTCTCGGTGACCCACAAGACAAAACAAAGTAAGAGACCCTCTCATATAAAGGACCTAGGGTTTGGGGCTGAGGGGAGGTAAAGATTCAGCCAGGAATTCTAGAAGAGTCAAGATACAATTTTAGGCACCGATTCTGCAAGCTGACCTATGCAAGCGGATCTCTGAACAAACACATTCATTGCTCCCTCTTCAAGGTATTTGGGTAGATTAAAATGAGATGAAACCTACCACTAATCCCGGTGACACCCCATTAAATACCTCCCCTAATATAACACCTTGCTAATCATCATGACTCTGGCCTTAGGATCATTCAGACAGGTTTTTTTTATCAGTGTAACAGTTCTCATTGAAAATCCACTTTAAATAAATTTCTCAAGGGCTGTTTCATTAGCGAGAGTGTGGTGTAGGGGCTAGGGCATTGGACTAGGAGTTAGGCGTGCTGACTAATTCCCAGTTGTGTGACCGTAGCAGGGTGGTCACCCGCTCCGGCCCTAAAGGGCTGTGTCTGGGAGCAAGCAGTTCCCAGGCTGATTGGGGAAGCAGGCTCAGCTGTGGCCACGTCCCAGTAAGGGCTCAGCTGGCCCTTGTAAGAGGGCAGTGGGCCAGGAACAGGGTCACTCTCTCTCTGCCTCTAGAGAGGGAAGGGCCTGGCTGCTTAGGAGCTCACAGGGTACCTAGAGTGGAGCAGGGCTAGGGGGAAGGCCAGAGGAGTTGGGGAGCTCTGGTCTGGAAAACCCCAGGCTGCAAGCCTTGATAAAGGCTAGAAGGGGTACTGGGGTTGCAGAGGGCAGCCCAAGGGTAGGCACAGGCAGCAGGTCCAAACCCCCTTGCCTGTGATGAATGGCTTGTACACTGCAGTCTGCCTCAGTGAACGGGGGCTAGATGGTGACTGTCACAACAGCCCACAACTGAGGTGAGGTGGGGATAGTGGGTGCAGGTTCCCCTGGGTGGGGAGACCCAGAAATTGTGGGGGTATTGGCAGGGGGCATCCCCCAAGAGAAAGGGACACCAGGGTCTGGGAGGGACACGGGGGCCAGCGAAAGGTGAGACACCAGCCGGCAGAGGGCCCCGGAGGCTGGTGAGCTAATTCCCCGTGAGCCCAGCAGGAGGTGACACAGAGGTGAGCATTACCCTGTTACAGTGACCTTTGGCAAGTCTCTTCACCTGTCTCTGCCTTTCTCACTGCTGCCCCTATGCAATGTATATCTTGTCTGTTTAGACTCCAAATGCTTCAGGGTAGGGACTGTCCCTTGCTATGCGTTTGTATTGGTGACCTGTGTAATGAGGCCACATTTCAGATTATAGTTATCAAATGCTTGGCCATGCTTTCAAGTAGGTGGTGAAATGGCTCAGGTGTTCTCTGACTCCTCCACACAGCAGGTTGTCGGAATGGGCTTTGAGCAACTTTAGCTAGCAGGAGCCTGGATGTAGGGCTGGTGGAGAAGGGGACCAGAATCCTTTGGAGGAGCTGAAGGGGGCTGAAGGCTCTAGCTTGGAGTGGGAAGAAGGAGCTGGGAGTGAGGGAAGCTGGAAATGGGAACGTTGGTGTGGGTAGCTATGAGGAGACACAGGGCCATGATGCGCCGTGTGACATGGCTGAATTCCAGGCACTGCATGTACCCTACAACGTGAAGCAGGGGAAGAGATCATACTAAGAACAACAAGCCAGAGTGATTTGCTGTGCACTGCCACTGCTGGGAATATAGTCCACTTCCTTCCCCGCCACCTCTCCTTGCTCCGCTCTCTTCCTAAGGTGCAGCTGAGTGTCAGGCTTCTCTGCTGTGCCAGCCCACAGTACTAAGCAAAAACAGGTTAGTTTCCACCCTCAGCATTTAGGGTGGGAGACTGAACCCTGTTATCAGCTCAAGAGCCAGCTCTGCTGCCCCTCTGAGAGAGGTGGCATCTTGGCTGGAGAAGTGATGTCATTTTCATGAGTGTATCGGTTAGCTTGCCACGATTCACCTGTCTCACCCGGGATGGACCTGATCCGACTGTAGAAGCAAACCTGGCAGTGACAGTCCCGGAGCCCCGTTTTCAATTCATGTTACTATTTCTGAAGGGAATATCTGTGGAGCACCGAGGTAACCCATGGCAACCATCTACTAAACTGCAATTCATGCTGCCTGGGCTGATTATGAAGGTGGAGTGGGGGTGAGGTTGCGGGGGGCGGTGAGGGGACCTGGCAAACGTTGGAGGGAGACACATTCAGCGTCTTCTAGCCACTCTGCATCCCATTCAATGAGATAATTTGTAGCCAGCAGCTCACTGTTTCTTTGTTCACAATTTGCCTCTAAATATAGATCTGTTTTTAAAGGGGAAGGTGGCAGCACATTTCCTCCCAGCCCTTCTGATTGTGTATCCCACTCTGTCATGAGGGGATTTTTCTGTGTGGAGTTGAGCAGAATGCATTGTGCAGGCACAGTCTGCTCTGCAATGCCCACGTTGCACCTCCTCCATCCTCCTTCTCCCACCTGTCAGGGCCGCCCAGAGGATTCAGAGGGCCTGGGGCAAAGCAATTTTGGGGGCCCCTTCCATAAAAAAAGTTGCAATATTATAGAATACTATATTCTCGTGGGGGCCCCTGTGGGGCCCGGGGCCTGGGGCAAATTACCCCACTTGCCCCCTCCTCTGGGTGGCCCTGCCACCTGTTCCCTGCCTACCCCCAAAGGGGCATAGAGAGCTCAGCATGTTGATAATGAGATTCAGAGCCTTCCCACCCAGGTCAGTGACTACAAGTCCTTTCCGGTGAGATCCATCTGTGTGCTGCTGGCCTGTGTGAAAGGAGTCCGGGATCTCACTGCAATACCCAGTAGACCAATGTTCACATAAAAAATAAAACATTGCCATTATTTGTCCCTCTGAAAGCCTGTCTAGACTAGGACACACTGTGTTTTAGGGGAGAGAACAGGTTCCACCTAGAGGTCACATCCACTTGCTACCGTATTAAAATACAACTTGTGCTGTCTATGCTAGGGCTAGAAAACCCACCTTTGATCCTAGTCTAGACACACTCTTCTTGTGGCAGCTTCAGCAAGAGAGGGCAGGACTGACTAGGCACTGAAGACTGAACTCCCTTATCCCTAGGGCTGGTCATTGTCAGGTCAGGGTTGAGGCATATTTGGGAGCCAGTGTAGGGAAGCCTGGCTTGCCACTTCCTATACTGTACCTGTTCTGCAGATAAATAGGAGCTTTCATCTCCATGGCAATGGATCCAACACTTCCATACAGTGGTGGTTAAAATACTGCTCTTGTCTCTGTTCCCATCCTTCCCCCACCTGCCGAGTGGCAAACCCTTCTCTTGCATTACCCCTATCTCTTGGCTCTCCAGATCCCATCTCTCTCTCCTTGCCTTTTCTCACCACTATCACAAATGCTCCCTGATCCTGCCTCCAGCCCTCAGTTAATTTCTCTGAAATTTAGCTGTTGCACTCTTCTCTCCATCTCAGTTCTACCATCTCTGTAGAAAAACCTGCCTTTGCTATGATGTACCCTACGGACCTCTGCAAGTATAGACAATAGTCAGCTGGGAAGCCGTATAACACTCTTAGATATACAATGTTAAACACCAATTAACTGTAGTGCGTGGTACCATCAGAACCACCCAAGGTCATTACCACATAGAATATCCTGCCAATATCCTCCTTCCATCCCAGGCCAGTGTTGGTTGCTTCCCAGGAAGGTGACCAACAACAAACAACTATTAACACCTCTGGCCAAGTGAATGTTTGTGTATGTGGGAATTTCCTTCCTGACCCTTCCAGTGATAAATCTACACCCTCACTATTATTCAGCACTACCATTCTGTGCAAGATACCAAAGAAGACACCATCCCTGCCCCAAGTTGGTACTGCAGAAATAGACTAAGATCAGACCCAGAAATGCATTGGGATGCCTAGAGGACGATTCTACCTTTGCACCTCCATTTTAAAATGCTAAGTAATGAAGCAGTGACCATGTCTGAGGTGGGTTTGGCATGTTGCGGCCTTACAGAAGCTGTCAGTTTCAAGGAGGGATCTGAATAAAGAGACGGTAGCTACAGGCTGTGCTGGGGAAGGAGAAGGAATCCCAGACAATAGGGGGTAGCATGAAGAAGACCTGAAAAATCATAAATTGACTGGATTACCTTTACCTTGCCAGACTACAAACATTAATGCTCCTGATGTTAACCAACTGCAACTAGGACCTTCTGTGGCACCTCATGCTAGCCAATGAACTTCAGACCTTCTCCCCTGTCTGCTATCCCTAGGATCTCAACTGTCCTACTCTTTTCTTGGTACCTGGAGGACTACCCTCTACCACGAAACTCAGAGTTTTGCTCTATACCCTCCTTGTAATCTTTGGAGTCACATGACCCTGTTTGGCGCAGCTGTCAGATATCATACAATTGAAATATTACCAGCATGCATGTACATGCATCCGATGAAGTGGGTATTCACCCACGAAAGCTCATGCTCCAATACGTCTGTTAGTCTATAAGGTGCCACAGGACTCTTTGCTGCTTTTACAGATCCAGACTAACACGGCTACCCCTCTGATACTTGATTACCTGCATGATGAGTTTATAGAAAGTACTTAAGTAGATTACAAGGGGAGAGGTCATTAAATGCAATGGGACCCTACTTAACTGAATACCTGTTAGAGGGATAGACTTGGTGTAGGAATGACCTTCCTCTTGCAGGCTGAACCAGAGAGGCAGCATGAGACAGCACTTCTCCTTCAGAGGAATCCAGGCTAAAGTTAAATAGGAGCATCTGTGAGGAATATAGGAAGGAATCAAGAATATTCAGGTGTCAGTTATGACTAGAACTACAAAGACTGTTTGCTAAATGAAGAAAGCAGAAAGATAAAATAATAGCCAGGGCAAGTGCTGTGTCCTGTCTGGCTAGAACACTCTGATGGCTAATATGCTTTTAGTTGCTATTACAAAGCCTTGATTCTGGAGCTGCACAGCCTTCAGGGTGGAAATCTTCAGGTGACCTCCTTCAGGGTGGAAATCTAAGTGAAGTGCCAATGTTTTTAGTGATTCTTAAAAGGGAAAAACAGCAGTTCCTTTTCCATACCAGGACACTCCCCACCCCTCCACCCCCATTTAGCAGGATGGGAAGGGCGGAATCTTTGTAATCCTCTGATATCGTTTGTGACCCTCTTGGAGAGGTTTGCGACCCCCAAGTAGAGAACCTATGGGGTAAATGTTTTCTACAATCTTTTGCTCTTTGCTTTAAAAAGTACCCACAACACATAATTAGACGGTAGAGCTCATTGCCACATGCGGTCATTGAGGTCAAGAATTTAGCAAGATTCAAAGAGGAATTGGACTTTTATATGGATATCAAGAATATTCAGAGTTTATAATAGTTAATGCTAACAAAACTTTTGGAAGGGTTAAAAAGTCTCATGCTTCAGGGTTTAATTCAGTCTCTAGCTATTAGGGTTTAGGATGAAATCTTTGTAGGGGGCAGATTTTCCCTCATCTGCCTCTTGTGGGATTTCTTGCATCTTCCTGTAATACATCTGATGCTGATGGGAGACAGGGAATTGGACTAGATGGACCATGAATCTGATCCAGTGTTGCAATTTCTATGTTCCTACTGTGACACAGAGACCCCCTTGAGACTGTCACCTGATGCGCTGAGACTACTTCTGAGCCCATTTTCTCTACCACTTTGGGCCTTCAGAACCCTGTCCTGTTGAGCCAGACACACCAGTCTGATCCAACACAGACCCAAGGTCTGAAGCATGTGCCCCAAAGCTGCAAACTTAACTGAAAACAGCTTAGGAAGTGCTCCTGTCTCCAGCACACAGACATCCAGCTCCCAATGGGATACAGACCCCAAATAAATCTGTTCTACTCTGTATAAAGCTTTATATAGGGTAAAGTCATAAATTGTCTGCCCTCTCTAACACTGATAGAGAGAGATGCACAGCTGTTTGCTCCCAGAGGTATTAATTACTTACTCTGGGTTAGTTAATAAGCACAAGTGATTTTATTAAGTATTAAAAAGCAGGATTTAAGTGGTTCCAAGTAATAACAGACAGAACAAAGTAAGTTACCAAGCAAAATGAAACAAAACATGCAAGTCTAAGCCTAATCCATTAAGAAAAGGATTACAGATAAAATCTCACCCTCAGAGATGCTCCAATAAGCTTCTTTCATAGACTGGACTCTTTCCTAGTCTAGGCCCAATCCTTTCCCCAGTACAGTTCTTGTTAGCTCTAGCTCAGGTGGTAACTAGGGGATTTCTCGTGACTGGAACACCCTTTGTTCTGTTCCATCCCCTTATATAGCTTTGGCACAAGGTGGGAATCTTTTGTCTCTCTGGGGGTACGTCTACACTACGGGACTATTCCGAATTTGCATAAACCGGTTTTGTAAAACAGATTTTATAAAATCGAGTGCGCGCGGCCACACTAAACACATTAAATCGGTGTTGTGCGTCCATGGTCCGAGGCTAGCGTCGATTTCTGGAGCGTTGCACTGTGGGTAGCTATCCCGTAGCTATCCCATAGTTCCCGCAGCCTCCCCCGCCCCTTGGCATTTCCGGGTTGAGATCCCAGTGCCTGATGGGGCAAAAATCATTTTCGCGGGTGGTTCTGGGTACAGCCTCACCCCTCCCTCCCTCCCTCCCTCCCTGAAAGCGGCAGACAACCGTTTCGCGCCTTTTTTGCTTGGTGAACCGTGCAGACGCCATAGCACAGCAAGCATGGACCCTGCTCAGCTCCATACCGCAATCGTGGATGTTTTAAACACCTCGCGCACTCTCGTGCAGTATATGCTGAACCAGGACCTTCGAACCGAGGCGAGTAAGAGGCGGATACGGCAGCGCGGCGATGACAGTGATGAGGACGTAGACACAGAATTCTCTCAAACCGCGGGCCCCGGCGCTTTGGAGATCCTGATGGTAATGGGGCAGATTCTATCCATTGAACGCCGATTTTGGGCCCGGGAAACAAGCACTGACTGGTGGGACCGCATTGTGTTGCAGGTGTGGGACGATTCCCAGTGGCTGCGAAACTTTCGCATGCGTAAGGGCACTTTCATGGAACTTTGTGACTTGCTTGCCCCTGCCCTGAAACGCCATAATACCAAGATGAGAGCAGCCCTCACAGTAGAGAAGCGAGTGGCGATAGCCCTGTGGAAGCTTGCAACGCCAGACAGCTACCGGTCAGTCGGGAATCAATTTGGAGTTGGAAAATCTACTGTGGGGGCTGCTGTGATGCAAGTAGCCAAAGCAATCACTAAGCTGCTGCTACGAAAGGTTGTGACTCTGGGAAACGTGCAGGCCATAGTGGATGGCTTTGCTGCAATGGGATTCCCTAACTGTGGGGGGGCGATAGATGGAACCCATATCCCTATCTTGGCACCGCAGCACCAGGGCACCCAGTACGTAAACCGGAAGGGGTACTTTTCAATGGTGCTGCAAGCACTGGTGGATCACAAGGGACGTTTCACAAACATCCACGCGGGATGGCCAGGGAGGGTTCATGACGCTCGCGTATTCAGAAGCACTACTCTGTTTAAACGGCTGCAGCAAGGGAATTACTTCCCAGACCAGAAAATAACAGTTGGGGATGTTGAAATGCCTGTCGTTATCCTGGGGGACCCAGCCTACCCCTTGATGCCATGGCTCATGAAGCCATACACAGGCAGCCTGGACAGTGGTCAGGATCTGTTCAATTACAGGCTGAGCAAGTGCAGAATGGTGGTGGAATGTGCATTTGGCCGTTTAAAGGCGCGCTGGCGCACATTACTGACTCGCTCAGACCTCAGCCAAACCAATGTCCCCTATGTTATTGCTGCTTGCTGTATTCTCCACAATCTCTGTGAGAGTAAGGGGGAGACCTTTATGGCGGGGTGGGAGGCTGAGGCAAATCACCTGGCCGCTGATTACGCGCAGCCAGACACCAGGGAGATTAGAAGAGCACACCAGGAAGCGGTGCGCATCAGAGAAGCTTTGAAAACGAGCTTCATCAATGGCCAGGGTACAGTGTGACTGCTGTGTTTGTTGATGAACACCCAACCCCCTTGATTGACTCAGTCCCTGTAAGCAACTCCCCCTCCCCCTTCGAGTACAGCTTACTTATGCAAATAAAGTCACTCTCATTTAAAAAGCATGAATTCTTTATTGATTCATTATAAAAAGAGGGAGAGAAGTAAGGGTGTGCTTTGGGAGGAGGAAAGGAGGGATGGAGAAGGCCATTAAAAAAATAAAATTCAGAGTAACGACATCCTTCTGGTTGGGCTGTCCACGGGGGTGGAGTGGGCGGGTGCACGGAGCCTCCCCCCACGCGTTCTTACACGTCTGGGTGAGGAGGCTAAGGAACATGGTGAGGGGGGAGGGTGGTTATACAGGGGCTGCAGCGGCACTCTGTGATCCTGCTGCCGTTCCTGAAGCTCCACAAGACGCCGGAGCATGTCAGTTTGATCACGCAGCAGCCCCAGAGTTGCATCCCGCCACCGCTGATCTTCCTGCCGCCACCGCTGATTTTCCTGCCGGTCTTCCTGCCGCCACCTCTCATCTCGGTTGTCCCTCCTGTCCTCACGTTCATCCCTCCTGTCCTCACGTTCACTGGCCTCTTTCCTGTAATTTGAAACCACGTCCTTCCACTCATTCAGATGAGCTCTTTCATTGCGTGTAACTTCCATAATATCCGAGAACATCTCATCTCGCGTCTTCTTTTTCCTCCGCCTTATCTGTGCTAGCCTTTGGGATGGAGGAGGGACGCTTGAAATATTTGCAGCTGCATGAGGGAGATAAATATTTAGAAAGATACATTTTACAGAACAATGGTTATACTCTTTCACAGTGAAAAGCACTATTCACCTTACATAGCACATGTGATTTCCCTACAAGGTCGCATTTTTCATCTTAATAGTGCCTGCTTGCAACTCTTGGGTTACAGATCTCAGACACAGGTCCAGGCATCAGGATTCAGCTTGCATGCGGCCATGGTAAGCCACTGTCTCAGTGATTTACCCCTCCCCCCCCAACGCATGGCTAATACCACGCTAGCTCCCTGCTAATCAACAACCTTCCCCCTCCCCCCCACCCACTGCTTGTCCGGTAGCTTGGGGAAGATCGCCTCGCCGGTGACCAAACAGAAAAGATCATCGGCATTTCACTCCTCCCCTCCCCCCGCTTCGCTACGTGCAGGAAAGTGTTTTTTTTAAGCTGCTGCATTCCACGAACCCAGTAGAAAAATGGCCACCCCCCCTTACTTAAATTCCTGATTTCTAACCAGGTTATCCTGAACGATATCACTTTGCTGAGGATAACAGAACAAGATAAAGAGCGCATGCTTCTTGAATGCCAGCAGTCACCGGGACCATACGCCGCTATGCTTTGCCACGCAATGATACCTGATTACTTGCTACATGCATGGCATGGTAAAGTGTCCTACCATGGTGGGCGGAACAAGGATGCCTTGCCCAGAAACCTTCTGCAAAGGCTTCTGGAGTACCTACAGGAGCGCTTCATCGAGATGTCCCTGGAGGATTTCCTCTCAATCCCCGGACATGTTAACAAACTTTTCTAAGTAACTATACTGTCTGCGAATGCGTCCCAAGTCCTCAGGGCAAATCAATCATTAAAAAAGGCTTGCTTAAAAAACACTGTTTGCTATTTGCAAAGGTACACTCACCAGAGCTCCCTTCCATGGCGTCATTCTCTGGAATAGTTGCTTGTGAGGGCTGGGAGCAGGGTAATTCCGTCAGGGTGATAAAAAGCTCCTGGCTGCTGGGGGTCACGGAGTGCTGTGTGCTCTCTGCGAGGTCTTCCTCTTCTTCTTCCTCTTCATCTTCCCCGTCTGACATGGCAGAGATTACAACCCCCACCTCGGAATCCACGGTCAGGGGTGGGGTACTTGTGGCGCAGCCCCCTAAAATTGCATGCAGGTCATCATAGAAGCGGCATGTTTTTCGACCTGCCCCGGACCTTCCGTTTGCTTCTTTGGTTTTCTGGTAGGCTTGTCTGAGCTCCTTAACTTTCACTCTGCACTGCACGGAGTCCCTGCTGTGGCCTTTATCCGTCATAGACTTAGAAATTCTTTCAAATACTTTTTCATTTCGTCTTTTGGAACGCAGTTCTGTTAGCACTGAATCCTCTCCCCATATAGCGATCAGATCCATTACCTCCCGAGCGGTCCATGCTGGGGCTCTTTTTCGATTCTCAGGAGACTGCATTGTTAACTGTGCTGATGAGCTGTGCGTGGTCACCTGTGATGATGAGCTCTCCACGCTGTCGAAGCAGGAAATGAATTTCAAAAGTTCGCGGGGCTTTTCCTGTCTACCTGGCCAGTGCATCCGAGTTGAGAATGCTGTCCAGAGCGGTCAGTGGTGCACTGTGGGATAGCTCCCGGAGGCCAATACCGTCGATTGCGGCCACACTAACCCTATTCCGATATGTTAATACCGATATTAGCGCTACTCCTCTCGTCGGGCAGGAGTACAGAAACCGATTTAAAGAGCCATTAAAATCGATATAAGGTGCCTCCTAGTGTGGACGGTTGTGGCGTTAAATCGGTTTTAGGCTCCTAAAACCGATTTAAACGCCTAGTGTAGACCAGGCCTGGGTCCTTACCCCTCCTTCTAAATGGAAAAGCACCAAGTTTAAGATGGATTCCAGTACCAGATGACATGGTCACATGCCCTGTGAGATCCCAAGCCTTCATTCTTTCTGGCCTGACTCACAGGAAGGCTTGGCAGTAAACAGAGCCATTTACAACCAATTGTCCTAGTTGATGGGAGTCATCGAGATTTCCAAACCACCATTAATGGCCCATGCTTTGCATAACTACAATAGAACCTCAGAGTTATATTTCATATTTCTAGTTTCAGATACAAGAGTGATACATTTATACAAATAGGATGACCACACTCAGTAGATTATAAACTTTATAATGATACCTTACAAGAGACCTTCTGCATGAAGCATATTCCAGTTACGTTATATTCACACTCATTAGCATATTTTCATAAAATCATACGGAGTGCAACGTCACACCTACACTCCACATTTTGGCCCTGCTTCTCATCTCACTTGCACCAGTTTTATATTGCATTGACCTCTGCTCCTGATTTACACATGTGTAAGTGAGCTGTGTTATCTTCTTTACCCTCTGTTTGTTTCCTCTGCACTTGAACCTGGATTTGGATCAGGGAGGTAATTGTTAGTGAGTTGCTTCACTGAGGTCTGCTCAGATTAAATGGAGTGAAGCAAATGATGTGAACTAAATTCCTGAATTCAGTGTGCAGTTCTATTGGTCTAGGGTGTGCAGTTAGCTACTTCTCCTCTGAGCGATGACTTCTGACCACTGTCCTCCTCCTACATCTGCATCTCCCAGTGCAGTCACCCTGCACTGCTTGTCTTCCTGTCTACTCCAGCTGTTCCTGACCGGCCAGCATTTTATTTCAAGGTGCACACCCTGATTCTTGGGTCCGGGTGAGCTGTGCTCAACAAGTGGGGAGATTCTTATATCACCTCCATGGCTTCCTGATTCAGGGGCCTTTACGGCTGCCAGTGTAAGTCAGAACAACCAAAAAACCTTGGGGTTGCTTTCAATTATGCTCATTTGCCCACAGTTCCAAGCGGCCATTCTGAACACCATGAATTGTTGCCACGCCCCTATTCCCCAGTCAACAGGGGATGTGAGAGGGTGGGGTGTAGACCCAGCACAGCTCTGTGCCACTCATACATTTCCCTTATGTTGTTATTGACGTACAAACAGAACAGAAGGACAGTCTGTCCCCCAAGGTGTTTACAGTCAATCTAAGCCATACCAGGGAGTTCCTAGGTAGTCCATTAAGATGGCTTTTAGGCCCCTGTGTGGAGACTGAGTGGTGCAAGGGAAATGTAATAGACTCAAGAATTGGGCCCTCAGGGTGATATATTATTACTGTCTGACACCTGCGTTCATTAAACAGCAGCATTCCCTCCTCACACGTCCTGATTTTGAGCTCTGACGAGAAGACACTTTATCCCCATGACTGCCTTACCAGGCTGGTGCTATGCCCCCCTGTAGCAGGGTGGACCCTGCTCCTGCCGGAAGCGGTTTAAAAAGTGGCCTGACAGGGCGTGAGAGCAGTGGCTTTCAAGGCTGAGCTGATCAGGGAAGTGGCTGCAGCTGGGGGCCACGCCCCAAACAGAGCAACAGGGCCTTATAAAAAGGCTATGAGCCAGGAGCCCAGACAGTCTCTCTCTGTTGTTAGAGGGAGATGGACCTGGCTGCTTAGGAGCTTGAGACTAGATACCTGACTGCAGCAGGGCTGGGGAAGGCTGAGGAGCCGGGGAGCTCCAGCCTAGAAAGCCCCAAGCTGCAGCCTAGCAGTGGGCCAATAGGTACTGGGGGTTGCAGGGGGCAACCTAGGGGTAGGCCAAGGCAGCAGGTCCAAACCCAACTTTGCCTGTGATGAGTTGGCTGAGACTGCAGTCTGCCCCAGAGTGTGGGGCTAGACAATGACTGGCAGTAGCCAAAAACTGAAGCAAGGTAGGGATAGAGGGTGAGGGTTCCCTAAGGAGGGGAGACCCAGAGAGATGGGGGGGGGGCTAGGGGGCAGCACCCCATGTAGAAGGGCACCGGGTCCAGGGAGGGACACGGGGGCCTACGAACAGGTGGATCACCAGCCTGCAGAGGGTGCTCCAGGGCTGGACTGAGCTGAATTCCCAGAGCAACCAGTAGGAGGCGCTGCAGGGGTGAGTCCGACCCGTTTACACCCCCAACCCCCATAAGATTTTCCTGCTCTGATTATTTAAATCCTGTCCATGTCTGAGGATACTGATTTCTCCTCCCCTGAGAGGCTGGATTCCATCTTAGTGACACACAAGAGAAGAAAGCTGTTTATACCATCATAGATGGTGAGGGGAGGAGGCAGATCAACGCTGGGGCCCTGGGGACCCCTAGAGCTTCCTGTTAAGGGTGTTAGTGAAAAATAAATGAATAAAACTACTCATACTGGCATTCCCTTTTCATAGCATAAGACAACTACCTCTGGGTTCCTCCTGTGCACACTGTCTGGCCACGTCTGCTGTACCAAAACTGGCTTGGGGAAAGAATGCTGGAGAACCTCTAGGTGTTCAGACATCTCCTAGGTGTGCAAAGCCCTTTCCTGTTCCAAAGGGCTGGTCACCCTGAGATTTATCATAAGGAGATTTGGGGTTTTAACTTCCTGAAACTCCAAGGGAAGCTTGGAGGGGGGGGGACATTGGAGCTGGTGGCTTCCTGTGACATCCGTGGACTGTGCCCTCTCCATCCCTAGTACAAAGCCGTGATTCTCTGTTATGACATGGCCTCTTTTTGACATTCTGGTGCCACAAAGGGGCTGCAAAGCCAATTTAGCTCGCTATCTGGGAATTCCATCAGCACAGGGAGAATCCCTAGGTGGCATAGGGTCAGCATTGTGGCTTTATGCTACCCCCTCACAACCTTTGGTGTTAGGAGTTCAGCTAAGGGAGAGGGTGAGTAGCTGCAGAGCCTATGCAATCCAGTTGTTCCTGGTTCCCATAACCGTCTTTTGGGGCTATGGATAGCTGAGTGTATGTCAGAGCAGCCCGGAGGTTGCTCTAACTTACACTTGGGACTGACCTAGCTCCAGAACCAGCTGAATTGTCCTGCCGATCTGCCTTAGCCAGAGAATCTGGGCTTGCATGTGCAACTTTCTTCCACCTCTCAACTTGCCTCATCCTGCTCTGCTAACAAGCTTGGGTGCAGCAGGGACTATGCCCAGAGCTGACATGTGCTTTGCTGGAAACTGTTTCATGACTGGAGATGAAGGAGAGGGGAGCCTGCAGTATGTCCCAGCCAGGGCCACCATAAAGGAGGAAGATGTCCTGGTTCTCCAGAGGGCTCTAGTATTAGTTGTGAAGAGCTCTTGGTCAGCACGAAGCCGTTCACACTCCACTGTGCTGGAGCAAGGGCACCAAAGTCCAGCCTGTCCCTGGCAAGGTCCCGATTCTCGAGGGTTTCCCTGTGGTTTGGCAGCAGTAGTGAAGCTAGCTCTGCATTGGCGGTGTGGTGTACAAAGCCAGATGGATTGAAATAAATGTCTGTGTCACAAACTCCTGGGAAGTAAAACCACCAAGAACTGCACATCTTCCCAAATAGCCTACTGGGATAGTAGCAGCTTTCACAGCTGGGGTAGCAGTTAGCTGAAGCAGAAGGCTTGTTTTATGACTCTCTAATTTCCATTATTGGGCTGTTTTAACAGCACAACTTGGTCCATCAGTGTTATAGATGTAATAAGGCAAAATACCAAGCAGCAGCAGGGGGCACTGAGTTTACTTCTCCTTTAAATGGTACTGAAGTGAGTAATCCATCCACGGACTGGACCGATTACGTAGGAAGTAACGGAGGAGGAGAAGGACCTAGGAGTCCTGGTTGATCGTAGGATGACTGAGTAGGCAATGTGATGTGGCCGTTAAAAAAGCTAATGCGGTCTTGGGATGCATTAGGCGAGGTATTTCTAGTAGAGATAAGGAGGTGCTAGTCCCGTTATATAAGGCGTTGGTGAGACCTCATTTGGAGTATTGTGTGCAGTTTTGGTCTCCCATGTTTAAGAAGGATGAACTCAAACTGGAATGGGTACAAAGAAGGGCCACTAGAATGATCCGAGGAATGGAAAGCCTGTCGTATGAAAGGAGACTTGAGGAGCTCGGTTTGTTTTCCTTAACCAAAAGAAGGATAAGAGGAGATATGATTGCTCTCTTTAAATATATCAGAGGGATAAATACCAGGGAAGAAGAGGAATTATTTCAGCTCAGTGCTAATGTGGACACGAGGACAAACGGATACAAATTGTCAGTCAGGAAATTTAGGCTTGAAATTAGACGAAGGTTTCTAACCATCAGAGGAGTGCAATTCTGGAACAGCCTACAGAGGGATACAGTGGGGGCGAAGGACCTCCATGACTTTAAGATTAAGCTGGATAAGTTTATGGAGGAGATGGTATGATAGGATAACGGGCTTAGTCAATAGGTCAATTAAGTGCCACACTGGTAATTAGTACAATGGGTCAATGATAGGATATTGTTAGCCTTTTTCTAGAGGGTATAGCTGGAGAGTCTTGCCCGCATGCTCGGGGTTCAGCTGACCGCCATATTTGGGGTCGGGAAGGAATTTTCCTCCAGGGTAGATTGGCAGTGGCCCTGGAGGTTTTTCGCCTTCCTCCGAAGCATGGGGCAGGGGTCGCTTGCTTAAGGAGTGGGTGGATCGGCTTATGTGGCCTGCATCTTGCAGGAGGTCAGACTAGATGATCATAATGGTCCCTTCTGATCTTGAATTCTATGATTCTATGATTCTATGACTATATCTAAGCATAACCACTATTACTTCACCAAAACCAAACAAGGATTCCTGTTGTTGAATTTTGGAATGTGTATTCTACCAGTCACAGCTGCAGTTGCTGTAGTGAAGGTTGCAAATCAGTTTTGATTTTATCCCTGTGTTTTTACTCACTCATACTTTCTCAATTCTCCTTGGTGGCTTAAATTTCCCATGCATGGGCTCTATGGAAAGGCAACAATTTCTGGAAAGCCAATTGTGTTCAGTCCTTTCTGACTGATGAGAGGGTGAGAAACAACCCCAGACCACTTTCTCTTGTGACTAAACTTTGTTTCTTTCTCCCCCCTCCCCCATCTTCATAAATAGCTCAAAAATACATTCTGAGTTTGGATCTTGGCATTTGGGTTGAGCTCATCTCTATTATTTAGTGAATAAGAGAAATAGCATTTCAGCCAATGGGAAACTGATTACTCTGCTTTTATGAATATACTATTTTAAAAAGTACCCTCTTCTGGACAATCTCGTGTGTAACTGGCTCAGGCAACCAATCAACCTGTTCTTTAATCCAACTGGAATGCACACAATAAGGTAAGCACCTGCCACCCCCTACTGCACATGCATCTAGCTGATAAAATGATGTTAGCACTATTATTGTAATGGAGAAAGTTGTTGGATCAGAATGCATCATAGGATCAGCGTCTGCTCTTTTGCAAACAACTATTAACACTTGGCCTGTGTGTTGCTGTAGCAGCAGGAGACCATTATCCTGTGACAAGTCTCCAGTATACTGATACAATCTTCTAATGATATGCTATATGACAGGTAATTGTTATAGTCATAACAATAGCAGTGAAAGTTGTCTTTAATCTGTGCTCATATCCAGTTTCTTTGAAGGGTTCAGTGCCTGGGGATGTCTGAAGTCTGTCTTGCACCTGCATGAAACCACACACCCTGAAAAAGCACCATCTGGTACAAAATGTAACAGTCTGTCTGCTCAGCAGCACTGGCCATTGTGAACATGGCATCCCAGTGCTCCGCTATCTGCACAGACTTGTCACTGGCCACCGGGATCGGTTCAAAGCCCCTCATGGAACTGGCCATAGCTATCCAAGTGGTCATCTCTCCATCCCCAGCCGTGACTTCCCATGACAGCCACATTTCACTGGATAATGAAACCACAGCAGCTGCGTTTAGACTATGAAATTTACTCCTGCAGGAAATTAGACTGACCCTGGACTGCACCACACTCAGAACTCCATGTAGAACTCCTCTGTTTGACTTAACTTTCCCTCAGCAATTTCTTCACACATAGAGACATGCCACACACCCACTCACTCTCTCACAAACAAAGTTACAGAAACACCCACTATGAACTGCTTGAGCTCATTCTCTTACAGGCTGAGATAGAAGGAAAAAAGAAAGATTATGGTTATTTGTAAATACTTGGGAAGGGCTCATACTATGGTGAGAGGGGCCATGGGAGTATCTAGCTAGTACAGGAGGAGGGTGGGATCTTCTTCCCCGTTCAGGGCTCAGAATTGCTGCTGTATTTTAAATATGAGCTAGAGTTAAAGCCCAGTGAAGTCAATGGAAATAAAACCATTATCTGGCTACATGTGCAGCTGCCAATTTTCTGTGTGTAGTGATGTGCCCAACATATTTGAGATCAGGGATTGGAGCTTTCAGGCTCATCCTGAAACCTCATGCTGGGGGATGCATAGCACAGGGGCTTGATAATAGATAAACAGGCTTTCCACTCCAGGTAGCTAATTCATATTCTGACAGAAATGACTAAAAGAAGTTTCCATGGGGTGACTGAGTGGTGGTCTATGTCAAAAGTATTGATGGATCTCTATCTAGTTCAAAATGGACAGATGTCCCCATCACCAAAACCACCATTACAAACTAGTGATAACTGGTCCCATTGTTGTCCCTCTCACCTGAAAGGCCAATGACTGAATGGGCCTGGATGATAAACTAACTTTTCATCTTTACAGGCTGTGTTCCAAGGGCCAAGAGGCTGCTGCAAAGATCCGATATCTCTACTGACGTGAAATATTATATAGAATGCACCTTACGCATGATTTTCAAACTTACTGTTTTGTTTTCTAGAACTGTGTATACTTCAGTTTTGTAAATGTTGTAGTTCTCTAAACTAAACTTCTGTAAAAAGATTTTATTAAATGAATCTTAAGGCCTAAAAAAAAAAAATGTGGAGGAAACTTATACTGCTGCTTCTCCTACAGAGACAGAAGACTGCAGGCTCCAGGGCTGTCAGTCCAGCACCATTCAGCCAATATTTAATTCAGAAGAAAATAAAAGGGCTGTATTTCTAGATAATGCTACTCCCCCTTCACAGATGTGTTGGAGAGGCTTAATTAATGTTTGCACAGTGCTTTGAGATCCTCTGAGCAAAGGCAGAGAAGTGCAAAGTATTAATTCTAAATGTGTCTTTGACCACAAGCTTTCCCAGACACATCTCTATTACTCACAGTAACTTTATAAATGAGAACTGGGTACTCGCAATGTCCATCCAACTATCCTCCAGCCTGACTTCACAGCAGCGGTGTCTATGAAGTTGGATTCATCCTGCGTCCCTTCTCCCTTCAACACCGCATAATGCAAACTTCTTCACTAAAATTTGTCATAACTTCACATTATGCAGATTTGTTTCTGCAAATAGAGATATTAAACTTGTCTGCATCCTGAATCTCTCCCGCTGGGGAAGGAGGATAAAACTTGGAGCTGTCAATTCAGGGACCAGTCATGGTATCTGACAGCCCTACTGAAATGACTAAATTACATTCATAGCAGCATAAAGTATGAAATGAGTTACAGTTATTTATACAAGGGGTGCAGAGAAGCCTCACCTTATAATACAAAAGCAATCAGCTTATTTGTTCCTTGTCTTCCTGTCTATGTAGGATCTTCTTCCTCTCTCCACACACTAGGTTCCATTATCTTGGTATCTGAGGGTGCCTCAAAATTATGAAGTGTGCACATATAGTTTCCTGTTTCTCAATCCCTCTTCCTTGCATTCTGCAGGGGCATTTGTTCTTATTGGTGGTGACAGTGATTGGGCTATTACAGGAAAGGTTAATTTGTAGGAGGAGGCTTTGTATTCTGCTCTGTGAAGCTGAGGTTCATGGTCCACCTCATCTGTTCTGGGAGTGAAATGAGTTCCAGATCCATTAGCCAATCACCAAGATTCATTGGCCAATCTTCTGCCCACGCAAGTTGCATTTTGGAGCTTGAACGTTCCATTGTTCTAGTGAGGCTTCGCTGTCATGGGAGGTCATGTTCACATAGGGTGATGTGATTCCCCAGGTAACTTGTATCTGCCCATATCATGCCTTGAAAATGAGACCAAACCGTTGACTGTGACCTAGTATTCAATTGGAAGCCAGTGAAGATAATGCAGCATCAAGGTGATCTACTTTTGGTGGCTTGTGTTGCAGGCAGATAGGTTGCTGCGTACTGAACCAACTGTAGCTTTTTAAAACAAATAGTGTCAGTTTTATTCCTAGATACAGAGCATTACAATAACGAAGACTGGAGGTGAAAAATGTGTGGATCATGATGGTCAAGGTTATAACAAATTCAAAAGGATGCAGTCATCTTGTCATCCATAGAGGGAAAAGAGGCACTTGGTTTTTTGGAAGGGTGTGGGGTTGGGTTTCTTTCCCCCAGTCAGGGCTGTTTGGGCACCCAGAAACAGTGAAAGGTCAGGAGAACGCTGATGCTGAAGACCATTTGAATATTCTGAGGGCAGACCCTCTTCTTGAAAGATGATGCTGTGGATCTAGACTGTTCTCAGTGGTAGCAGATGACAGAACAAGGAGTAATGGTCTCAAGTTGCAGTGGGGGAGGTCTAGGTTGGATATTAGGAAAAACTTTTTCACTAGGAGGGTGGTGAAGCACTGGAATGGGTTACCTAGGGCGGTGGTGGAATCTCCTTCCTTAGAGGTTTTTTAAGGTCAGGCTTGACAAAGCCCTGGCTGGGATGATTTAGTTGGTGATTGGTCCTGCTTTGAGCAGGGGGTTGGACTAGATGACCTCCTGAGGTCCCTTCCAACCCTGATATTCTATCATTCTATGATATGTAGGGAGAAAGTTTCTGCATTCTACCAGCTTCAAGCAGTGATATTTCCTTTCTTTCTTTTCCTTTCTTCCTTGTGTCCCAATCATCCTGTGCTCTTTTTATAAAAGCTAAGGGCTTTGGTCTTTGAAAATTCTAAATGTAGGTTAACAAAAGGACTGGGTGGCTCAGGAGGTTGGGTGTAGGATATGGAGCTTTTCAGTTGTAATTCACAAAATCTAGTCTGGACCCAGGGCGTCTGAAAGTTACCACCATCTGGAATTAAAACCTATCTGTATTTCCCCTGCAGGATTAAATATCCGTGCCAGGATGGTGTGGAGTTCATGAGGAGAATGTTCAATATAACCTTGTTGGGAAATAACTTTGGACTCATTAATCGTCCTCCTGAAATTTGATGGGTCTCAGTCCAGTGCCAAGAGGACAGGTTTCCATATCACAAAAAAACACCTCTAAAGTTCAGAGTAATTGCCCCACGCCAAGCCACATCAAAAGTGGGGCCAAGGACTGACTGGACCATAGATAGTGAGTATCTTTCTCACCCCTAGAGTTGAGCACTCTAGATCAGGACACAGACACACTGGCAAGGGATTGTACTGGGGAATCTTCCAACATCACTATTCTGTGATTAAATTCTTTTGTGTGGGCAGCCTGGCACTATCACCAGCTCTAACTTCACTTAAAAAAATGATAGTGATTAAATAAACACAACTATAATGGAAATCTTTACTCTGCATATTAAAAAGCACAATGGCCATGAAGGGAGCAATTATAAAATCTCAGGATTGTAGAAAGGGGAGAAATCATTCAAACTGTGCTGTTTGTTTTTGTACACCGTTTATTTCCCTGGGGAAACTTAGCTAAGGGTATATCTATACTGCAATAAAACACCTGCGGCTGGCCCAAGTCAACTGATTGAGGCTCACGGGGCATGGGCTGTGGGGCTATAAAACTGCAGTGTAGCCATTTGGGCTCGGGCTAGAGCCCAAGCTCTGGGACCGTCCCACAACCTGGGGAAATAGGACTTTTAATTCACCACTGGTGGCAGCTCTAACAATGTTCTTGCAACTATAGTGCAGAAAGGGCTCAGGAGTTTTTGTTTCCCTGTCCTCTAACCCTATATATAGCTCTGATGATCCTACCGCCATCGGTCCGACTCCTGGCCCCAGACCCACCCCCAGCTGCAGCTCCAGCCTCGGCCCCTTTACCCCTGTCTTCATCCCCCTCACCACCAGCTAGCCGCATCCCCGCTCCCAGCCCCAGCTCTGGCAGGGGGAGATGTGGACAGAGGTAAGGGGGGCATGATCCTCAAAAGTTTGGGGACCACTGCTATAGACCTCAAAAGTTTGGGGACCACAGCATTACCTTGCTGGCTGACTAGGCTGGGATGACAACTCCCTCTGACTTGAATAGGTCATCACTGAAACACATCACCCCTGCTGACTAACTTCTACTCCACGTCCATAAAGCATGCTGTCACTATACATACATTATTCCTTAAATTCTACCTGTAAATTCATCTCACAATGATTGAGTCTTGTCAAGTAATGAGCTTTCGGTAGATACCATCCATGTAACTCTCTATGTAAGATGTGTCTGGAGTAGTGAGTTTGTGTGCAGGAGGTCAGACTAGATGATCATAATGGTCCCTTCTGACCTTAAGTCTATGAGTCTATGAGACAGACTTTCGTTACCAATCTGCCTGGGCCTCAGTTGATCAGGCTGGGCCACAGGATCTTTTCTGGGGAGGAGCTGATGAGGCACACCAAGTGTCTAAATTTTAAAGCTTTATTAATAAAATAATAAAATAGAGCAGAGAGTGCTGGGAACACCCCCACATCACACAGGGGAAGAAAGAAAGCATTAGAGTCCCAAGCCCTACCCCACTTTCATACTCTCACACACACTACCCGAGGCTGGCCAGGCCTGGGTGTAATATAAGAGGGGGAGGGGTGGACGGGAGCTCTTGCCTTGGGCCCAGGTTGTCCAGGGAATCTGCTGTAATCTCCTAATTGCTCCAGCTCTCGGGAGGGTTTTAAGTCCTGGGTTCCTTTGGGAGTGTCGTCATCTAGGGCCCTCTGTGTCTGGTGCTCTTTGTACCAGTCCAAACAGGTTTGCTGTCACCTTCCCTGTTTCCCAAAATATCCCGGCTCTGGAGACTGTTTTCCCTTCTGTTGGCCTCTGCTGTTGCTTTCACTATTCTCGTTGTTATCTATGCAACTCTGCATTTCATTCTCTTCTCATAGCCGGTTGGGGGGGTTGGACTTCCCCCCTTCTCTCTTGGCAGGTAGCAACTGGCCATGGGTGGGAATCAGCTTCTTATCTTTGGACTGAGCTTGCTACCTACAGTGTTGAGTTAACCCCTTCTTCTTCTTTCCCCCACATCCCTCTCGGCCTCTCGGACTCTGTAAGGAAACTTCCACTCGCTACTCACACACCTTTGACTCTCCCCAAAATGCTTTGCAATGCTTGCAGCAGTGTTAGCAATATACAGTGCTGCTCTGCCTTTCCAGGGGATTCCTGAAGAGGAGAGGACCACTGGATTGTGACAAGTTTGTCAGGTCTGAGGTGAGAGCTGTTTGCAAAGAACAGGGGACCCTTTGCCAAGGGGTCTCTGTATCACAGCTACAACAGGTGGAGCTGCACTGGTGGTGAATGAGGGGTTCCATTTTTGCCAGTGTAGATACAGTCTATAGCAGAGGTGGGCAAACTACAGCCCGCAGGCAACATCCGGCCTGCGGGACCATCCTGCCCAGCCCCCGAGCTCCTGTCCAGGGAGGCTAGGCCCTGGTCCCTCCCCTACTGTCCCCCTTCCCCCGCAGCCACACCAGCAGCATGGCTGGCTCCAGCCAGGTGGCGTGGCTGAGAGCTCCTGCTGCTCTGAGTGGCATGGTAAGGAGGGGGTGGTGGGTTAGATAAGGGGTAGGGGGTTCCAGGAGGCAGTCAGGGGACAGGGACCAGGGTGGGGTTGGATGGTGCAGAGGTTGGCGGGGCAGTCAGGGGACAGGGAATGGGGGGTTAGATAGGCGTGGGAGTCCCGGGGGGGCTGTCATGGGCGGGGGTATGAATAGATGTTGGGGCACTCAGGGGACAGGGAGCAGGGGGGGTTGGATAGGGGGTGGAGTCCTGGGGGGGCCTGTTGGGGGTGGAGGTGTGGATAGGAATCAGGGGACAGGTAGCGGGGGGTTGGATAGGAGGTGGAGTCCCGGGGGGTGGTTTGGGGCGGATGGTCCTGGCAGGGGGCGGACGGGGACAAGGAGCGGGGCGGGTGGGGGTTGGATGGGTCCAGGGTTCTGATGGGGGCAGTCAGGGGGCAGGAAGTGGGAGGGGGCGGATAGGGGGCGGGGGCAAGGCTGTTTGGGGAGGCACAGCCTTCCATACAGTTTCATACCTTGATGTGGCCCTCGGGCCAAAAAGTATGCCCACCCCTGGTCTAAAGTCACAAGTAAGAAAAACATTCCATGTGGAAAAGACAGGCACGCTATTAACACAAACTATGAAGGAAGCAGCTCCATGTCTGACAGGGAAAGAGGGGGCCTTATCCTGCAGCTAAGGGTATATCTCCCCAAGAGATTTTTAACTCTAGTTGATTGCTAGTTAACTTGTGTTCTCGAACACATTTGTACATGGTAGTCTGAATATTCCATCAACATCTGTGGCAGGACACCCATGTTTGTGGTTAACGCTAGGTATTTTTGGTGTCCAAACTAGCACGTACAAATGTGTTAGCTAACTCAATTTAATAGGCAATCAATGAATTTGTATTAAAAATCTCTAGCAGAGACAAGCCTTCTAGAGATGGTGTATTACATTACAGGAAGAGGATGAGAAGATCTAGCCAAGAAAGACTTAAACATTTCCTTTTCTTTGTATCAGCTAGTACCAGGCAAGTGAAAAACAGATGACACAGGAAGAGAAGCTGCCTTGGGTGAAGACAGGAGAACACTTCAGTGGTGGAGTGGGAGACCCAGATCTCCATATTCTCTGCCTTTCAAGACACAGAGGGAAGTTCTAGCTTATGTTGGATGATGGCCAGTCACTTATGAACATGGACAGTAAAGCCTGTATGGGGCAACCAGAGAACTCATTGGAACAAATTCAGTGGGGTTACACAGAGGGAGGGTAGAATTTGGCCCAGTGTGTATTAATCTGGGGCTAAAGCCCAGCTCTACCTGTATCTGCAGTAAGGATCTGCACAGCCATGGGGAGGAATGTGAATCCTGCAGCCCTCCCCTCTGAGGCAGTTGTGCAACAGCTACACAGCAGTACCACACACCTGCCTGCTTAGATGTAGAGTCTATCACACACACATCCCACCCCCCCATTCACATACACTGACGGTCATAATCAGGCCCTTATGCTGTGTCATCCTAGCAGGGGAAGAGGTGGAGTGACAAGGAGACAGAACGGGAGTGTGAGACACTGGTCTTAGCTCTGAAATAATGCTGTTGGGTACAGAGAAAGGATACACCGCTCAGGATTATTCAGGACTGGGAGCAAAACTGGCCAGCCAGTTCCATCTGAAAAAGGTGTAGATTGCTAGAGAAAAAGGAGCTAGGCCTGGGTTGTCAGGAAGGGGAAGTACTTGGTTTTTCAACTGCAGTCCAACCATTTTTACTAGATAAACAAATCAACTGAAGTGGTGCTATGCATGTGCACACTTGCACACAGACACCTCCCCCAAAAGCAATCTAATCATTTATTAAACGCCAACTCAGAGAGCAACAAGAGAGTCCTGTGGCACGTTATAGACTAACAGATGTATTGGAGCATGAGCTTTCCTGGGTGAATACCCACTTCGTCAGATGCAAGTAATGGAAATTTCCAGAGGCAGGTATAAATATGCAGGCCAGATAACGAGGTTAGTTCAATCAGGGAGGATGAGGCCCTCTTCTAGCAGTTGAGGTGTGAACACCAAGGGAGGAGAAACTGCTTTTGTAGTTGGCAAGCCATTCACAGTCTTTGTTTAATCCTGAGCTGATGGTGTCAAATTTGCAAATGAACTGAAGCTCAGCAATTTCTCTTTGAAGTCTGGTCCTGAAGTTTTTTTGCTGCAGGATGGCTACCTTAAAATCTGCTATTGTGTGGCCAGGAAGGTTGAAGTGTTCTCCTACAGGTTTTTGTATATTGCCATTCAGAGAGTTATGCCTACCTAGCTACCTGCTGATTTGTCTGGAACCATCACCTTGTTAGTTACAACTTGTGGAGGGATTAAACCTACCCTTCTCCCCCAAACAAGAGAGCACTTCCCAGAGATGCTGTATGAAATAGAGGATTAACATTAGGAGATCTGTAATGTTTGTCATCACAGCACTAATTGTAATGAATCACACTTGGAGTCCTGTTGATCCTGTATTTTCAAAGAGATGCTGGTTCTTGATCCATTTATTAACATTAATTAGCACAGAGACTTGTTTCACTTACCCATTTATTTGGCTGAACTTGCGTTATCCTCATGTAACCCTCTGAAAAGACCCAAACAATCTTTTATGACTGGCATAAAATAATTAGCTAGTAATTAGAAACACACATCTCAAATTAGTTAAATATTTATGCCAGACTTTTTCCATTTTGGCTCCCAGACCGCAACTGGGGGTCACAGTGCAACTAAGGGAGGATATGAGAAAGATTTCACAGTTGTGCTGCAAACTTGGAATTATACATTTCCATGAGAATGTTTGTTGTCTTACAGATGTCAGGGAGGAATTGTTGGCTTTGTTCTCCAAATCTAAATCATTCACTCTAATTTTGATTTGTGCTGCATAATGAATTGGTCAGACTCCGTTTCTGACTAGTATCTTTTGTTCAATCAGAGTTTCCCACTGTGAAACAGTTAAAAGTGAAGAAATAATGAAGAGGGATGCAGAGGGTCTGAATGCATGGTTTGTATCTTCTGAGCCTAATTCTTCTCCAACTGAAGTCAAGGGCAAAACTCCCATTGCCTTCAATGGGAAGAGTACTGGGACCGCTTTTTTAATAGTGCATATCCTCTGTGTAGCTTTGATACCTTGGGTGATGTCAGTGACCTTGAGCCTGTTCCCCTGCTACCTATTTTAGAGGGCACCTTCTCATTCTCCTGCTGCCACTAAATGGTAAGTGTTTGGTAATGCACCATATGGGCTGCTGGGCAGGAAAGTGCACTAAATGTAGTCATGGTGAAGAGATTCACTACATTATTGCTGTCAGGCAGAACAGTGAGCTGACATCGCATACTTGTATCATTAGTGTCAATGCCACCGAATGCTCCACTAGAAAAGCAGGGAGCTGGAAAGCCCATTTTAATGCTAAGGCCATACACATATTTTGCCCCCAGGTCACAAAAGGATCCGTAAGTGTTATTGCAGGCACGTTCCACTTCTGAGGCCCAGCTAATACATTAAAACTCAGAAATGATTGAGTTCTGTTTGTTGGATATACGATTCCAGCAAATCTGTGGCACTAAAAAAATCACCCATTTGTCTGAATGTCCACCATACTGTGTGCATAAAAATAATGCCACCGATATAATAGATCCAATTAAAGACATTGTTGCAGCCTTAACAAAATATACCTTTCCAATGCTATGTGGTATGACCTTCAACTCCTGATAGTCTAGAAGGAGTTTGCATCTGACTGTTCATAAAGTCAGAACATCCAAATTATCTGTATTATCTTAACCACATAATTATATTTTGCTAATCAGTGTAGTATCTAGGAACCAAATACAGGAACTTCTAACTTCAGTGTACTCCCGGTCATACTCTGTTCCACCCTTGGTACAGTTGTAGTTCTGTTTTCCCCCTTCTGAGAGATGTTTGGGGGCATGGGAAGGAGAGGATTCATAGTTGTTATATAAATACAAGATATTTATTTCCTCTAGCTAGAGGAGAGCTATCACACTTTATCTTCACACAGGTACCAGAGTGCAGGCTGCCTCGTCTAAAGAATGTAAGTAAAGTGAATGGGCTCAACAGTGTTCTCAGTTATATGAATGCATCAACTCAAGAAATACATAAATTAATACTGTATGGACTGAATGTTTGGGTCTTGAGAAAGGGCAGTGACTAGTTCTTTTTCTATTTCATCTGCAGCCATTCTATTTCTGTCAATGAATTCATCTGATTTCACAAGCAAGCAGATGCAGGATTAGGCTCTAGACGAATGAAAGGACTTCCAAGGAATACACAGGTGCTGCTGGAAGTTAGTTGTACTCTAGTATGCAGTTCCCAGTGTTGTGCTGCAGGTACTGTCTTTTGGATGAGATATAAAAACACGGTTCTGATTTCTTTTGGTTATTAAAGATTTCCTGGTGTTCTGTCTAAATTCTAATTCGGTGAATTACATTCTGCCTCTCTTTAATTCCACAGGTAGTTTCAGCTGGATATAGTATCTTCACTTCCAGTTCTACACCGCTGGGTAGTGCTGCTATTAAACTGCCACAATGTTCAACCCCAGAGTTGGCTGTTATTGTAATGGAAGAAGTGATTTGAACAGTCTCTGGATGAAAGTTGCTATATAAATACAAGATATTTATTTCCCCCAGAGCTAGAGGAGAGCCATCATACACTTAATCTTCTCGCAGGTACAAGCAAGGAGTGTAGATGTGACACTACCATAATTCAGTTGGCTCCTCCTGGGAGATGGCTATAAATGCAGGAGCTTTAACTTATTGTATCTAATATAGATGTAAAAGATGATAAGAAACAAAATGAAACTTGCATCCATAGTTAATGGAAAAGTGAAGGAAGTGAGATAAGTCAAAACAACAAGTCAACAACATGGAAATTAGGAACACAGTGGTAGCATAGCAGTTAATCCCAAAGGGCAAGCCCTAAACACAAGATCCAGTTTCTATCTTTGGATACACACATGCAACTTCTTCATGCATTCAAGGGCAGAACTGCCCCATGCTTTGCATAAGAATGTGAAAACCACTGAAGGGGGAAGAAGGGGGCTTGGAGGGGTGCGTAGTCAAGGCCAAGAGGCAAAATATGATCAAAAAGTATAGTTCTTTCATGTCAACTGTATCACCTTAGGGACCAGGCTTGCCCTCCATAGTATGTTCATCAGTATTTTGTCCAGTCAGTCTCATTTTAAATGTTCCAAGTGATGGAGCACCAGGATGAGTAGCCAGTGATGAGGAAAACACACAGGAAGGGTTGTTCCAGATGGCAAAAGCTGCAGAAGAGAATACTTGCCCATCAGCAGTGGCTGGGTAGGAGAAAGGACAGAAAGGAACAAAGCCCAGGAAGGGAAATGAGGAAGATATCTGCTGTTCCACCACTCTGTGAATCCCTATAAAATATAAACTACAGTATAAGTACTGGATTAGCCACACTGACGAGAATATAAGATGCCTGTGGTCTTTTTATGCCACTCTGGTAACATAAAATGGCCTTAAAGTGAGTGGAAATGTTCCCCTGAAAGTACCCCATGTGCAGAGAGCCAGGGAAGAACTGGTGTATAAAGGCTCCACATTGGCTCTGTTCCCAGCCACTGGCATATGGAGTGGCTTAGGGGTATGACAGGAGTGCACACTGTGCTATGGCTGCTCTCCGATTTCCAGATCCTAGAGCAGACCATGGGATACACAGCATAAATTAGAACAGCTCTGAGGCTGGCTTAATTTACACTGAGGTGTGGCCTGGTCCCTGCATGGCTCCTCAATCCCTGTCCCAAGCTCATGGATGGAATGGACAAGAGAATCACACCCAAGGTATTGAATGGAGAGTTTGGAGGATGGTTTCATTGGGGCTTACATTTTCCTTTAGCTTCTGAGCTGATTCTTTTTCCATTGTGTTACAACAAATTGGAAGCAAGCAACCTGCTAAGACAGAACACCAAAAGGGGAGCAAATAGCTCGAAAGTCGGTAAGGAGAGGCGGAATCTGCTTTTTTCAGTATAGCGAACGTAACATCTGGAGCTCTAGTTTCTGAGGGCACAGGTGAAGGAAGCTAGTGAGGCTGCTGGGAGCAAAGTGAAGCAGGCATCATTGCATGGTGGTGATCTACTTTCAAATTATACCAGAAAAACCTATTAAATATATAACCTCAGTGCCCAGGAAATGTCTTAAGAGGTTTATTCATGTAGGAAAAGCTCCATCTTATAAATATAGATAAAGGGCTTCTTTTTTCTTCATCTTTCTTGGATTTCCTGTAAAGAAAAATTTATTCTTACTGTAATTTCCTTCTGGGGGTCTCTAACCAGCTATGCTGCTTTCTGTCAGAAAGGGCTGCCTTGTCTGTACTGCAAATGGGAAAGCTCTGTGCCATGTGTCTTAACACTCATCCTGCTACTCTCAGGCTACATCATGATCTAGGCCTGATCCTACCAAGGCTTATGCACGTGCTTAACAGTAAGCATATGAATAGTATCAGTGAACTCTTTGGGACTACTCATGTGATTAAAGGTAAACATGTGTATGTCTTTGCAGGATCAGGTCCTTAGTTAGGGGTTGTTTCTGAATGGGCTGTTAGAAATTATAAACAGGTTGGGAGAAGGGGAGATGTGAATCATGCCCTTTTAGGCCATTTCTGTCAATTTTCCTTCTTTCTCTCAAAACAGAAGGTTTCATTTAAAGAAAAATGCTATTTTAAAACTTTTCCAACTCCAAGAAAAGTTCTGATTATAAATGTAAAGGCCTATCCCCTGTCAGAAGATGATTATAATGTGATGATACTTTGACCATGATGTTATAACACGGTTTTGTCTTGATTTTCTAAGCAGGATCAAACTAGGTTAGAACCTTGTTACAAAATTATACTTCTGCCCTGATCTGTATAGGGCTGCAGCATAGTTCTGTGACGTGTTGGCAGAAAGTGTACGTTGGTTACACCTGAGTAATTTTTCTGCTTATTTTCTGACACAGAAATACCAGGAATAGCAAGTCTGCTTTTTCCTGGTTTTACTGAAGTACTTCTTAGATTACATGGAGTAAGCACCTTCTCAGACTTTAATTGAAGACTGATTTGAATGCTTGTGCAATTAATGAAAATGTGATACCTTCTCTTTTGACAAATCAGAGATGTGAATGCTCTCTAAACATCATATTAGGTGTTGTTTTACCCATTTTATAGATGGGTAAACTGAGGCATGGAGAGTCTACTATCTAAGCCAATATCAAAAAGCAAGTCAGTGGCAAAACTGGATTTAGAATCCAGGAATCCTGACATCCTGTTGCCACTAGCCAATATCACTTCCAATCTCATTGTGGTGTTCCTTATTGTTATCTCAGGAATTAGGCACGAGATGAAATGTTTTGTTCAATTCTATCTGCACTACCGCAATGCTAGATCTATTTTGAATTGTTTTTCTTCAAATGAGGTTAAAGGGTATTTGCAAAAACTTCTCAAAAGAAGTTAGTGCTTCCCGGCTACAGGGCCAGAAGCCATGTGGCAGCTTTCCTATCCCTCCCTCTGAAAACCAAGCTCTGTCAAAATTAATCTGTCAAACAGAACTAGAAAGTGAATCTGGCATATGGTTGTACTGAAACATGGTTTAAAAATCGTGTTGTGTGCACGCAAATCATACAACCCAGTTTCAAGCCATATTTAACTGTGAGTGGGAGTGTCTGGATTGCTATCGGTGATAGATGGCCAATGTAGTTAGCTCACATTGGTAGTGAATGAAAGCTGTAACCTTCTGATGGCTGTGAAGCAGCCTCTGTGAAAGGAGTTTAGAGTCTTAGGCCTGGATCCATAAAGGGACTTAGGCGTTCTAATGCCTAACTTGTAGGCAGGGCCAGCTCCAGGCACCAGCCCAGCAAACAGGTGCTTGGGGCGGCCAAGGGGAAGGGGTGGCATGTCCAGCTCTTCGGCAGCAGGAAGGAAGAAATTGGCGTGGTGGAGCTGCCGCCTGAGCGTGATCGTGGCTTTCCCCCCCCCCCCACCGCTTGGGGCGGCAAAAACCCTGGAGCCGGCCCTGCTTGTAGGCACCTTGAAAAATCACCACAAACCCTGAAAAAGATACCTAAGAACATAGGGTTGCCAACCCTCCAGGATGTCATGTGATGAAACCTCCAGGAATACATCCAACCAAAACTGGCAGCCCTTCCTATACGCCATGTTGGGGGAGAGAGGTACCTGAGACTGGGATCCACAAAACCTAGCATAGCTCCCCACCTAACCCACTCTTGCTTAGGTGCCTTCCCAACTCCATACACAATTTGACAAGGAGGTGGTGGCAGCCATGGCCTCCCATATGGCCTTTAGCTCAACAGTTAAGGTACTTACTGAGGACTGGAGACCCCAGTTCAATTTCTTCCTCTGCCCGATGAGAAGATATTTGAACAGAGGTTTCCATTTCCCACATGAGTGCCCTAGTCACTGTTCTGATGTGATTCTTGCTTAAGGTGACCAGATGTCCCGATTTTAGAGGGACAGTCCCGATATTCGGGGCTTTGTCTTGTATAGGTGCCTATTACCCTCCACCCCCATCCCAATTTTTCACACTTGCTATCTGGTCATCCTAGTCGAAGTTGTTCCACATCGTATTAAATATGAATTGGGGCCAGAGAAAGAGAGTGGGAATCACTTTATAGCCCAGTGGTTAGAGCAGTCAGCTGAGAAGGGATTTGAACAGGGGTTCCTCACGTCTCTTCATCTGGGAGAGGGAGAGGGATTCGAAGCAGGATCTCTCACTTCTCAAGTGAGTACCCCAATCACTGGACTAAAGGTTATAAGAGAGGCCACTGCCTCCTCCTTCCCTCCAGCCATTCTGCATGTGTTAGCTGTGCTCTGAGCATGCCTACCAGATCAAGCCCACAAGTGAGATAGGTGTTGCCCTGCCTATCTTCACCTGGTTTGAGGATCCAGCTGGGTCTTAGGCTTGTGATAGGCATCTGGGTACCTCCCTGAGGGAGCAGTGTGCATGCCCAGAGGCAGAAACCTAGGTGTCTAGAGGACTTTTACTGCACAAATATAGGAACTGAGTGAATTAAGGCAACTACAGAATTAGGGGGCAGCTGAGCAGAGGTTTTGGGGATCACAGTATGCCTAAATTTGGGATTTAGGTGTCTTAGTCTCTTTGTGTATCTGGATTTCAGTCCTGATTCTCCACTACTCTGCCCCTTGTGTAGTCACTGTGCTAAGTGTGTGTAAAATGGCTCTGACTTGGTAGCACTTTTCACAGGTTGGTGTGAATGACAACATGAGGAGCCAGGCAGCGGAGAATCAGACTAGAGGTGTCTGTGTCCCAAATCACCACCTCAGCTGACATTAATTGGCACCTTGCTAGTAGCCTCAGCGGAGATGGTATGGACTGAGTGAGCCTTAGAGAATAAACTCCCCTTTCACCCCATCCACAGTGGTCCTTCCACCTTAGAGGGAGGGGCATGCATGGGAAGGGCAGTGTGATAAGGAATCTTGTACTGTGTGTGTTCTGTGGGTAAATACAGGGCTTTGTTCTCCAGAACAACTTCTCACCAGCACAGAATTAATGGGAAAAATATATACATCTGCTTTGTAAGGACTGGGCTAAACTGCTCAGCAGTAAAAGACTTGATATCAATATGCATGTTATCATTAGGTTTCAGAGTTAACACCTCTGTTTTAGTGAATGGGAACAGCTCACACCTCTCTCTGAGCTATTGGATTTTTGCAGACTTGGAAACAGCTCTGCATCAGCTCCCATTCAGAAGGGTTTTTTTTTTTTTTTCAAAAAGACTAGAACTTTTTTTTTTTTTTAATGAAAGCTTAGGCTTAGGAGCAAGAGGTGAAATCTGTGACAAAACACAGAAGACACACAGGGTTCTGTGTATAGGGGACCTTTTTTCCTTTGATCAGAAAGCTGTTCTTCCTTTCAAAGCACTTACTCATCATGAGGTCAAAGGTGCATTTGGGTTATGCTTTTCCTCTCACTGTTTCATCTTTCACTTCTGTCTTGCTATCTAATGCTGAAAGGAATCTGATGAAATTTAAACAGAAATTTGCCAGGTAGTGAAGGTTTTGTTTTTGCTCTTCTGACATAAAATCTGAGCACGCAGCACAACCATCCGAACAGCTGTTTAAAGTTGTGAGCCAGACAGGCACTGGCTTTGTCTGCTACGCAGTAAGTGACTCATTGTTTCTGACTCTTCTGCTCCTGTGTTCTCTCAAAGGAGGCAACAGGTTTTGTGCATCAGTGCTGCAGCCAGGTATTCCAGATTAGTGCAGAGTTATCTCAAATTCTGCTGTTTTTCATCAGGATGATCCATCAGTAGCCTGTTTAAGCATGCCAGTGCTGATCTTAGGATAGTGAAACAGGCAGGCATACTAAGAAACATACACACACAATAAGATTCAGACAAAAGTCCTATCCGTATAACCAAATGTATATATATTATTTTTTCCATTAAGTTGTGTGCTGGTAAGAAGTTGTTCTGGAAAGCTAAGCCCTCTGTTTATCCACAGGACCAAGACACATCACCTTGGCAGTAAGGAGGGAGAGTATCTATCTATCACATCTCCCTGGCAGATTAGTCCACTCAAACCCTGGATCCTACTGGGTTAGCACTTTAAAAATTGTAATAAATAAACCTTTGCGTTATTCTAATTCCTTCCATGCTTAAGGAATCGAAAGTGCAATCTGAGCTACACACAAGTACCATCTTATCTGCCTCTGGGGTAAAACTCAGAATTACATAACAGGTTAATATGGAAAGTGGAGAAGACTATTGTATCCACTTGCAACTGTAGGGAGAACTTAAGGAGACAGAATCTGGGCAGGACATTTTGGTTAACTATCTCATTCTGTGAAAAGTGCCTTCAGAGACTTTGGTTTTACATCTCACATGAAACATAGCACTTGTTCAGTGCTGACCAACAGGTGGGGGCACCAGCCATTGATTAGCACTTCCCATGTCACCTAGGAATACCTGGGAGGTCGCCCATCTATGCACTTGAGAGACTCACTGTGATACTTCTCAAGGATACCCAGGGTTGTGAGGGATAGCTCAGTGGTTTGAGCATTGGCCTGCTAAACCCAGGGTTGTGAGTTCAATCCTTGAGGAGGCCCCTTAGAGATCTGGGGCAAAAATTGGTCCTGCTAGTGAAAGCAGGGGGCTGGACTTGATGACCTTGCAAAGTCCCTTCCAGTTCTAGGAGATTGGTATATCTCCAATTATTACCTTTACCTCACCCCCACTTGCCTTTAGCATGAGGAAGCCTTGTCTGTGCCTGCCAGGGCTCAGGTCCCTGATTCCATCAGCCACAGGCAGCACAAGCACCACTGTCACTCTACAGGTTAGCAATAGGCACACTTCAACTCTCAGGCCCTCCAAGTGTCTCCCTGGAGTACCCAGCCCCTGGTCCAGTGAACACTCACAGTATTCATCCATTTACTGCTTCCAAAGAAACAGTATTCCCCATCTTCCCAATTCCCCAGCAGATCACCGCTCTGCTTTACACACAGCACTTAGAGATGTTTATAGTGAAATCAAGTATAAGTTTATTTAACAAAGCATAGAGACTCAATAGTAGCAATTAGAAGTATTGGAAACAAAGGGTTATATATTAAATAAAATCACAAAGCAAATTCTAGAGCCTAGACTTAATTAACAAGATACTCTTATGTCTGTCTAAGCATTACTCACCAAAATCTTTGCACCGATTTACAGCCAGGCTGGCTCTGACCCTCTTTCATAAGACAGACATGCTGAGATAAAGGATTTCAGCGTGTTTCTTTGCTGTCCAGACCAATCCTTTGTCTTTATTCATAAACAGGACACTCTCTTGTTGTATGTTTCTTCCTGTAGATTTCTTCTCTTGTAGATTTTGCAGTTTCACAATTTACACCCAGTTCAGTATACAAATAGGCATACAGTGTGAGGCTGATGGGACATGCCCCCATTCCACTGACAGCAAGTCTAACAAGTGTCCCTGTGCTCAGGCAGTACCTGAAGAGCGTGGTCTGCTAGGAAAATGGGGAGCTTAAAAAGGTGAAGCTGGCCACAGATCGGAGGAAAAGTTTACCCAAGAAGAAAGGCTGCTAGAGAGCCCAGCCCAAGGCAATGACTGGTCTTCCCTCTTCCCACCCCAACCCACTCCCCACCCCTGATTAGGGAAGACAGACATTGCAGCCCTGAGAGGGGCTTTGGATGTCTGCTCTCCGTCAGTGCCCTGTAGCTGGACCTGAGGAGCAGTGCCAGGGACCGGAGGTAATTAGACTTAGAAAGGACCCTGGAAGGGAGCTCCACTCCTGCAGGGAACCAAGAGCTTACCCAGAAGTAGGGTTGCCAGAGAGGATCAAGGGGCAAGAGACTTAGAGATGACACCTGATCCCAGGCTGAGAGCTGGCCAACTACGGAGGCATACGATCCACAAATGGCCAGACAAGGCGATAGATGAAGGAGGCTCCAAGGCATTAAGAGCATAATTTTCAATATAGATACATAACATCTTAAATATGACCTTCACATACATTTTGTAACGATTGTGCTGATCAATGGGCAACTGTCTCTCAGGAGAGATCTCAACCATTGATGAACTATTGTGAAGATATCTGACCCAGGGGATCCCTGTACAATCCTATGCACCCCGTGTCCTCTGCCAGGTGGTATCAAGGAGTCTCTGGATCACACTCACTACCTGTTTAGAGTTTGACTTCTGACTGGCAGAATGGGTAGTCAGGTGGCAGGTTGGTTGAAGAGAAGACACTGGCATTAACTGCTCAAGCAGCCAGCTGAGCCTGAGAATGCTTAGGCTTCTGGAAACCTCTAGTTCACAGTAGCAGAGGCTTAACACAGGCATTTATTCACATATTATCGTTCCATAACATTAGTTTAGCCATTCCTGTGCTAGTAGTGTCATAGCCTTCCTTGCAACCAATTCACAAGCGTAGGAAGAGTATGGCTGTGAGCATGGGAATGATCTGGGGTTTGCACATCCAGTGACATACTTTCCTGTCAAGCAACGGTTAAAAGAAGATCTGCAAAAGGATTTAGCTGCCTTATGGTGTGGTGCTGACAGATGCCCTGAAAATCTGGAAACATTGATTTATCTTACACTAGTTTCCCCCCACCCCCACTCTGTCAGTTTGATCCTCTGTTGTGTGGACCAAACTTCTTTGGCATCAACTATGCTGCTGGGGCATCATTTCAGTGCATGCATCTGCCACAGGCTGGCATACTGACCCCAGGGCACACACTAGGCATAAATAAACCCAAACACTTGGACTAATTACAGATGCCAGCTTTCCTGCAATGACAGCACCACTGTTCAAGCCACAGCAGTTAGGGTTATGTCCTGGTTCCCATTACAACCTCTCACTCCCATTTTAAATGGACTTGAACCTTGGCCATTAAAAAATCTCATGGGGTGAAACTAATGTGTAGACGTTTTCAGCTTAAGAAAAGTCTGTGAATGTTTAAGCAAGAAGTTTGGCCACTCTTCAGTAGCAAGTAGCATAGTGGATCATATCACCCATGTTTTCTGGGAGGATATCCCTTTTCCATACTGTGAACGCTACCTGCTACCATGTAGCTGTGACCCCTCCTCAAGTTTAGCAATGTGGAAAGAAAAAGCAGAGTGGCTGTGATCCACTGATGCCTTTTTGTGACCACCTGGTTGAGAACTTCTGAGTTAGAATAATTTCATACATTCTTAATCTTGCCACTTCTGCTGATTCACTGTGGGTATGGCTTCAGAGCAAAAAACACCCTCAGTAGTGAGTCTCAGAGCCTGGGTCAACTGACTCAAGCTCGCACTATGGGGCTAAAGATAGCAATGTAGACGTATGGGCTTGGGCTGGAGCCTGGGCTCTGAGACCCTCCCTACTCGCTGGTTTTCAGTGTGGGCCTCGCACAAGTCATATAGAATAACATTTCCAAAAGTGGTCTCTCATGCTGGATGACACAATTTTTGGTTGCCTGATTTAGAGTACTTATGGTATGGTAAGTTGGACACACAAAAACCAAGGCACCCTGAATCAATGGCATTTATAAAAAATGTGAGTCTTAATCTCTCTGGGGCAGATTCAGTTTTGCTGTAAGAGGAAGCAATTTGGGTTGATTTCAAATTTGGCCCCCTGTGTCTATTTTCCCTCCTGTAAAATAAGGATAATAATACTTACTTCACATTGTTCTCTGGATTGTTGTGAGGATAATATAACGGACCTGGTTCTCAGTTACACTGTGGCCCCCATTGCAACTTTGGTGACTTAAAGGGCTGGAAGTAGTGTAAGGGCTTTATGACTACGCATTGTGCTATGGCCATTCTGTGCATCTCTCCCCCTATAAAGGGAAGTGATGTGTAAGTCTGAGCAGCCCTGAGGCTATTCTAATTTACACCAGGGCTGGGCAGGCCCTTGCCTGCCCCAGGATATATGGACAACAGAGCTGGTTTAAGGCCACCTTTGCTTCCTCTCCATTCTGTAACAAGTACAGGAACAGAGTAACTGATGATAATTGGATTCAAGGTTTGTAAAGCACTCTGAAGATGAAATGGCTAAGTAATGTAATTATTATGCCAGAACATAGACGAGATGCATTCAGACGTCTTCTCTCAGGACTAGATAGGAGTCTGACATTCTTCTTTCCCTCCATCTGTGGAACACAGGGCCGGCTCCAGGGTTTCTGCCGCCCTAAGCGGCGGGGAAAAAAAAAAAAAGCCGCGATCGGCAGCAGTTCCATCGCGCCGCTTTCCTCTTCAGCGGCAATTCGGCGGCAGGTCCTTCCCTCCGGGAGGGACCAAGGGACCGGCCGCCGAATTACCCCTGAAGAGCCCGACATGCTGTCCCTTACCCTTGTCCACCCTAAGCACCTGCTTGCTGAGCTGGTGCCTGGAGCCAGCCCTAATGGAACACAGGAGGCCTGTGTGTGTAGGAAGACTAGAATATCAGAGCTGAGATCCACCATGTGCACGCAAGAGGGGACCTCCTGACCTCATTGTATAACCCTCTGTGCCTCAGCAAAGTGGCAGTTCTTTCTAATGGCGGGAATAGATTCCTATCTGAGCGGGAGTTCTGGGACATGGTGGGTGTCTCGCTAACATCCTAGGAGTGACATGGCTACAACTACACTGCATACACCACTGAATTTCTGTGTCACTTAGCTCTGCTTTCCTCAGGCAAAGGATGCTGTTTCAGGGAAAACCAGTGGAAGGTGTTTTATTTAAACATAGCCACTCTTTCGAGGGATCCCTGGTAACAGAGCCACTGCTAATTGTCCTAATCCAAGCAGCAACTGCTTTGTCTCACTTCCTTTTCCTGCACAAAGGCTTGGGGGAGCCTGATGCTGAACTCTGCTGAATTGTCTCACAGGTACAATCCCGTTCATTAGGGAAGACATGGGAATTGGTTGGAATAGCTGATTGAGTGCCACAGTTGCTTTTCAGGGGACTGCAGTGAGCTGGATCATTCCCTCTCTCATGCCAGGGGTCCACCAGCACAGTGTCACTTCTGCCTGCTGAGGGCAGGGATGTAGACATGCTGGAGGATCTGGTGAGCAAAATAAAAAGCAGTTCTGAGCAGTGCACCAGCAGTGGCAGAGAGAATCCCCACCTTGTGGGCAGCAGTGTGGGCACCATCAGAGGGACACCCACCAGCCTCCAGCTAATATGGCAACCCCACCACCAAACCATGCAACCAGGTGGTATGAACAAAGTGGTCTGGCAGTTCCTGAAGAAGAGGTAAGTGAATATGGATACGTGGATCTGTGCAGAGCTCCACACAGCCCAGTGCTGTCCTGGCACATTGCACTGACCCGGGGCTTGAGGATATTTTGCCCATGTATGTATTTATTTAAGTCATCATGTAAGTTATGTGAATAAACCATGCCTACAAATATATTTCCGTAGGCAGAGATGTGGCCTAGTTGTCACAGCCCAGAATGGAGCAGTAGGAATCATTGGGTTGTAATCTAGCTGCTGCTTCTTAGTATATGCACAACAGGCCTCAGGCACATGACCAAGATTCATCATCAAATATAATCTGCTGATTGGATCATTAGCTTCTCCAGCCCAGGCCAAATACTGACGGGGAGTGCATCGTGAATGCTGATCCATGACACCCGTAATCTAGCTGTAACATCAAATCTCTCTACAGCTTTGGGGAAGTCAATTGACCATTCTTGGCCTCAGTTTCCCCATCTATGAAATGGTGATAATACTCTTGCTCTCCTCACAGAATATTTGTTATTAATATTTTTTTTTTATTATTTTTTTTTAATTTAAGTAAAGCGATCTGAAAGTGAAAAGAGCAATTATGAATGTGAAGCTATTTTTATTATTGGGGTCAAGGAGGAGAACCAAGCACAGAGATGATGAAGCTTTTGAAACATAGGTTCCCATTAATAGTCTTTAGCACATAGTGCTTATTATAATCTAATTTGACTAAAATAGGATTAATCTTATAATGCTGTAATGTCATTTGCATGGTCCCTTTATGTATACTATTGTTACTATGCATTAATGTAATACCTTGAAAGAGCTTTGAGAAAAGGAGGATGTGAAAGCTCAGTGAATCTCTGGTATTTTGCAGTGCACACAATTTTATGCTTCTTTAGACTTCATCTGGTGTCAGGGCCGGCTCTAGGCACCAGCGCTCCAAGCATGTGCTTGGGGCGGCACTTTCCAAGGGGCAGCACTCCGGCTCCTTTTTTTTTTTTTTTTTGCTTGGGGCCCAAAAAGCCGGGAGCCAGCCCTGAGCGGAGGTGAGCTGCGGAGGTGAGCTACGGTGGTGGGCGGCGCTGGGAGGGTCGCAGGAAGTAACCCTGGGGGAGGGGGCAGAGGAACCATTCCCCTCCCTAGGTCACCTCCGCTCCACTGCTGCCTGCTCCCCCAAGCACGCCGCTGCTCTGCTTCTCCCCCCTCCCTCCCAGGCTTGCCACGCGAATCAGCTGTTTTGCAGCAAGCCTGGGAGGGATGGGGGAGAAGCAGAGCAGCGGCGGCACGCTCAGGGGAGCAGGTGGAGTGGAGGTGAGCTGCGGCGGCAGGGGGCGCAGGGAGGGCTGCAGGAAGTAACCCTGGGGGGGCAGAGGAACCGCTCCCCCCCAGCTCACCTCTGCCTTCTACCCCGAGCGTGCTGCCGCTCCACTTCTCCCCCCTCTCTCCCACCCAAGCTTGCCTGGGAGGAAGGGGTAGGAGGGGAAATGCAGCGCACCTGGGGGAGGAGGTGGGGCCAGGGATTTGGGGAAGGGACTGGAATGGGGTGGGGAAGGGGCTGAGTTGGGGCGGGGCTGGGGGGGGCAAGGAAATTATTTTGCTTGGGGCGGCAAAAAACATGGAGCCGGCCCTGTCTGGTGTATATCAATATGGTACCTGTACATAATGAGAATACTCCCAAACCTACCTTAAGTTGCGTAGCAGCATGGTCTAGTACAGTGGTTCCCAAACTTGTTCTGCCGCTTGTGCAGGGAAAGCCCCTGGCGGGCCAGGCCGGTTTATGTACCTGCCACGTCCGCAGGTTTGGCTGATTGCAGCTCCCAGTGGCTGCGGTTCGCTGTTCCAGGCCAATGGGAGCTGCTGGAAGTGGCACGGGCCGAGGGACATACTGGCCGCATGCTGGGCCCCCACTTCCCAGTGTGCGCCTAGCAGTTGTGGGTTTGTAAACAGTGCCCTTGTGCTGGGCTGAGCGGGGCCACTCTCACTGCACTGCACCTCATTGCCCCCAACTGGCCCCTTGCTCTGCAAACCACGCCCCATCACATGCCCTATTTCCCCAATGGGGGCCCACAAAAAGTTAATCCTGCCCCATTGGAGACAGCTTGATACAATCAAACTCTTGAGCCCTAATTTTATAGATTCATAGACTTTAAGACCAGAAGGAACCATCGTGATCATCTAGTCTGTGTAGTGTGGGAGGACACACATCTGGCAATTTGGCCTTAATAACAAGTATCCAAATCACTGCCCACCCAAGCTGTCTTGACGCCAAATTGCCAGGCACCAATATGTTACAGGGCTATGCTGCCACAACAATAAACATCACAGGGCACGGAGAGGCCTGCCTTTGTCCCACAAAGACAAAAAGTGGCAGCCCTGATTGTACATACAACCAGCACGTGCATGCACAGGTGCTGCCGCCCCCCGACTTGAAGTGATTTCCATCGTATACAGGGTTTACAGTTTAGTTCAATGGCTCTGAGCACTCCCATTGTACAAACTGTTCCTGCGCCCCTGCTTGCATGAGTAAGGAATAAGCAATAAGGATTTAAAGGAGCCTTAGGAGGGGGAAGCTTCGCTAGCTCTCCGGACCACAGAGCTTGAGCGACAGCCTTAGGAGCTGGAACCAGAGTATCTCAGCCTGGCTGTAATATGAGCCGGCTCTAAAGTGACCAAACAGCAAGTGTGAAAAATGAAGCTGGGGTAGGGGGAACTAGCTGGCTAGATAAGAAAAAGCTCCAAATATCAGGACTGTCCATATAAAATCGGGACATTGGGTCAGCCTAGCTGGCTCCCGGTTCAAAAAGCAGATGCTGTTGTGTCCAGTTTAGCCCTTTGCAGCCTCCCTCTTGGAGGGGGGACCCCCACCCCTTCCGGCTTCCCCGAGAGCCGGCGGGAGCAGGCGCGCCCCCGGGCGGGGCCTTGAGGCCAGCTTGCCGGGGGTAGAGGTGAGGAAGGGAGCGGAGGGAATAGGCGGGGCAGGGCGGGGAGCGGGAGGCCCAGGGGGCAGAGGGCGGAGCGCAGGGCGGAGTCTCCCGGCGCAGAGGAAGCGCCTGCCCCCCCCCGCCAGCTTTTTGAGCGGAGAATGGCAGCCAGGCGGTGCCGGCTGGAGGGCGCGGGGCAGGTAGGTTACCCGGGGGCGGAGCAGCGCCCGCGGGGACCAGGGCGGGTGAGCGAGCGGGGACCTGGGGCTCCGGGGACCGACGTGCAGAGGGAGCCCGGACACCTGGAGGCGCCGTGCGCGGCTGGAGCCGGGCTGCTGTGTGTGGCGGTGCTCGGGGCGCGGCGTGCGCCGGCTGCGGGCTCTGCCAGGGCAGGGGGAGCGCTCGCCTGGACCCTCCTCCTCCGCGGGGGACGGGCCGCCCGGCTCTCCCGCTGCTGCAGCCCGCTCCGGGGCAGCGGAGCCGGCAGGGGCTGGCTGCTGCTGCTCGCCCCCCCCCTTAGCCAGGGGCCACCCCTCAGAGCGCCCCGTCTGAGGCGCCTTCTCCCCTGGCATTAGCCCCGCTGGAGACCCGGGCAGCCGCCGGGGTGAGACAATAGCGGGCTGGGCTCGCGGCGCGGGCATCGCGCCTGCCCAGCCCCGGGGCTCGGTTCGCCGGAGCGCTGCCCTCCGCGGGCGCCGGGCCGGGCTGGGGGGCGAGGGGGGCAGGAGGCCGCCTCTCACGCCTTGCTAACTTTGCTCTCAGGGGGAGCAGAAAGCAGCGAGGAGCTGAGCGAGGAGCCGAGCCCAGGCGGAGCGGGAGCAGCTGCAGAGGGTAGGATCCCGGCTCCGGTTGCACCGTCAGGCAGAGCCGAGCCGAGCCCAGCCCCGCTGGCGGGTGGAGGAGATCGGGGCACAGCTCACGCTCATCCCTTCCCAAGGAAGAAATCAGCTGGAGAAGCAAAGACACCGACTCTGACGCTCTCTTGTCATGTAGCAGCCAAGCTTGGGCGCCAGAGGTTTTGAACTCCCATTATATCTTCAGCTGCGGGGCCGGGAACTGACTCTTGGGAACTGTTCTGGGAGGCACATTTTCGCTGGGAGGAGGATCTAGCATTACCAGACTGAGCAGATGAAAGGATTTCTCTTACTCTTTTCCCTCCTCTTTCCTGGAGCACTAATCTAAAAGGAAAGGACACGCAGCCACTGTTGAAACTGGACCTGGAAAAAAAAAATCAAAGTAGACGTTGAGACACAGTGTGTGTCAGAATCTGGAAAGGCAGTAGTATCAATTTGGGAACATAATTTAGCATTTGAGGACGTTTTCACGCCTCCCACTAAGCCCTTCCCTCACTTTATTTTTCCCTTCTGTTTTTTTCCCCCTTCCTCCTTCTCTCCCCCCTCCCCTTCCCCTCTACTTTGTACTTCCACTCCCAACAAAATATTTTTCTGGAAATATAAGCCAATTGGTGTCTGACAGCTGAAGATAAAAGAATAGGTGAGGGAGGACGGGAAGGAGAGCTGCCCCTTCATCTGCACTCTCTTACAAAGATGAGGTGCCTTCTGCAAGAGCTGACATCTCTTCTACTGCTGGGTAAGTGGCTGCCTATCTATATCAATAGTCTGTTAAAAGTTTGACCCACCATTCATTTCTCTTGCTAGTAATGCATCTTATATGGAATATGACTGTATCACACCCATTCAGTTTCCGGGGAGATTCCAAGTGGCAGATAGTACCCTGTGCTCTTCCAAAAGAAATGCAGTAGCAACTGCTATTGCTGGAATTGGAAGGAGGAAAAATTCCTAAGGCCTTTTCAACATTGAACAGATTCATTATATTATTTACTCATATTACCATAGCACCTAGGAATCCTTGTCGTGGGTGAGGACCCCATGGGGCTAGGCATTGTACAAACACACAACAGGAAGCTGTTCCCTGATGCCTGTGTACTGGAATCCATACAGAATTTGCAAACTGTGCATGAGAAGGGAAACAATGAATGGTCCTTCTCTGTTGTGCCTACAGCTGTACCATTTCTGGCTCTGAACTTTGCTTGTCAGATTTCACAAGCTGATATGAGCCTGGTCAATACTGGACTGGGATACCTCCATGGAAACTTAAGTTTTGGTGAATCAGTAAGGTGGCATTTACCTCTCCTAGTAAGTACAGAAGGGATGCCTTGGCTGTGTTGCTGGATGTAAAACATAAAACCGAAGTCCTCCTCACCTATGGTTCTTATTAATTTCTTGTAATCTCTATTTTTACAAGAGTAGAGGTGGCTTCCTGGTTAAACTTCAACTTGTGTAAGTATACTCGGTCTCCCTGAATTCCTCCTACCATTCCAATTGGGTACAGTGTTCTTCAATTCCTGCCTTAAAGTGTCCTGTAGAAGTGCTGTGCACAGTTGAACAGCTGTTGTGTCCCATCCCACAAGTGACTGTCTCAGCTCAGTGGATGAATGTACATAGTCTTGTAAAGTGCTTTGGGATCCTTCTGGCAGAGAGATGCTGTAGCATGCAAGACCTCTTTACAATTTCAAGAATGGCTGAATACAAGTTAGTTGCAACATCCCATGTGTCTTTGTGATGGCCCATATATCTAACCTAGGGTTACCAAAATGCATTTTGAGTAAACTGATATCTTTGCGAAAACACAGACTCTGTTTCCACACTAGAAAAATGTGTGAATGGAGATACTTTGCAATGGTGAACGCTTCCTTTGCTCTTATGGAAGTGAGGATTTTCAGTTAATTTCTAAGCTATTTGAGGAAAAGAAGCAGAGCTAGCAGCATCTTTTGTGTCTAGTCGTAAGAACTGGCAAAGCAAGTGCAGGATAGCTTCGAAACAACAGTTGTGCTTGACTTGCACAGCCGTGCTTCTACATCTCCGATTTCATGTTTCTCACGCTATCTTCCCTTTGCCGGAAGAGAGAGAGATGAACCTTTGGACTGTTTTTTGGATAGGGTTCAAACTTTGAAAAACAATGGTTGTTTCTCCTCCCCACTCCCTGGAAAAATGCTTAGAAACCAAGGTTGTCCTGGATTACTCCGCTGTATAATTTATAAACTGAATCTATTGTATTCTGATGTCAACATGGATGAATTGAAACTGCTTATTGAATTACCTTTACATGCCTGAATACTAAATCCGCTTGGATTAAGAACAATATTGTTCTGGATAACCTTTTCCTAATAAGGAGTGAATGGGTGCCTGCCTATTCTTCCTTCGAAGTTGATACTAAACTGATACCCCAGGATAGCAGTAGGGGGCATTGTGTTGCTAGAGGAGCTGTCTTTCAGATCATGTATAAAACACAGATCTTGACAACTCTTCTCGTATATAAGAGTTTAGGTGTTCTCTTCGGTGCCCTGGCCAAATTCCAGCTTGGTAATTACTTTCTGTTAACATGAATTATGTTTTATACTTCTCCAATTAAAACTGGATCCAACGTTCTTAATTTTCTATCAGTGTTGTGTAGAAAAGCTGCCAAGGTATCAAACAGCTGCTGCCTTCTATCTCAGAAGGGCTATTTTTCAGTGGTCTGTATCAGAATCCTATGTGCATGTCTAGTTTTGTAAAGCATTTTGGTATCTTTCTGTGTGCAAGTAGAGGCATACATGTAAGATGTTCCTTTAAAAAAAAATCATACAGTTAGAGTGGGGAATTGTCTAGTCCCATTTTGGCATGCATCACTAGAGTTTAGGTTCTCAGATTCTTTAAACTGTTTGCATGATATTTGCTGAACTGGTGTTTTTTAACAACACCTGATCTGACAGTGCCTTGAAGCCTTCTGCTCTGTCTGAAAGCCCTAGGCTTCTCAAAAATTCTTTAGGGCAGTGTTTCTGAAAGCTAGAGACTTGATTTGCCTTGCTAAAGAGGGGGGGGGGGGGGTCAAAAGCCTTATCTTGTTTTATAACCTAAATCTTCTGATTGGCTTTCCAAATAAGGATTCAGAGTGATTTTTTGTTTTGTTTTTTGTTTTTAGTGCTATAATATATAGTGCTGATACTATGGTGATAGGTTCACTTAAAAAGGAGTGTAGTTCATATTGCTCTACTATTTGTAAACCCATTAGAATGTTAAAAAGAGAGGTGATTATGATAAAAGCTGAAGACAACTTAACTAGTTTGTATTTGATGTACTATTTTATATTAACAAATTCAGAATAACTCCGCAGAACAAGGGATTGAAAACCCACAGCTGGCATGTGGGTGTCACGCTCTGAGATAGTTGCTGCTTTTTTCTTTTACTGCAGTATTTCAGTTTCAAGGCTTTAAGCATGTGGCACTTCATCGCATTGAGTATAAAATGGGGGACCAGAGCAAGTATTGTAAATAATCCCCATGCAGTAATAAGATTATTAATACCTCTGCCAGGCAGTACTAATCTTGTATGTAGTTATGAGATTTACCTGCTCTTCCAGGGATGCAAAATCTGATACTTTTTATGCCTATAATGTAATATATAGGAAACATAATACAATAGGGGTCTGCAGAATACAAAACTCATTCTCACTGGTCTATGAATAGGTATTTTTTTCTTACTTACGTCTGACTTTCTGCAGTATCAAGAATGCCACCTGTGAGTGAGCACAAAAAGCTGTAAATTGCACAGAGAGCTGTAAACATTAGATATGTATATGTACATATCCAGATGCATGTAGGGATATATACACATCTTCCTTCTCTTCATTCATACATAATAAGGGGTGTTTTTGATTCTTAGAGGGGAGTGGAGCCACAGAAAGGTCCTGAAACTTCAGATCAGTGGTTCTCAAACTTTTTTTTCCATGGACTACTTGAAAATTGCTGAGGGTCTCAGACTACTTAATGATCTTCCCAAATGTTGTTTGTACCATTAGCTAGCTATTGTTCAATTGAATAAAAGCGCTGTATAGAAAAAAATATTTTTTTTGTTCTACAAATAAAAGCACACCACTCGTATTTTAATATCAGTAGTCTTGCCTTTCTAATGTGATGGACATGCCCTCTCTCCCCCCCGTGGGAGCTCCCGATTTGGGGCTGGGAAGCAGGGGCAGCTCCAGGCACCAGCACGCCAAGCGCGTGCCGGGGGCGGCAAGCCACGGGGGGGCACTCTGCTGGTCGCCGCGAGGGCGGCAGGCAGGTTGCCTTTGGCGGCATGCCTGCGGAGGGTCCGCTGGTCCCGCAGCTTTGGTGGACCTCCCGCAGGCGTGCTGCCAAATCCGCGTGACCGGGGACCTCCCACAGGCAAGCCGCCAAAGGCAACCTGCCCGCCGTGCTTGAGGTGGCAAAATACCTAGAGCTGCCCCTGCCTGGAAGGATGGGGGTCTCCCCTGCCGTGGCAGTCCCCGAGCTGGGGCTGGGAAGGAGCGGGGGCCTTTCTCCCACCACAGCAGCCATAGAGCTGAGGCCGGGAAGGGGGGTCGTCTTTCCCTGGCAGCCACAGCCCTGGAACTGGGGAAAGTTGCCTCTTTCTCCGGCCACTGCAGCCCTGCATGTCCCAAATACCCCCTCTTCTCACCCAACTGCCCCCTGCCACCACCTCACATGTGCGTCTTCGCCAGGGTCCAGGCACCTAATTAGTAGAGCCATGCCTGCGCGGCTCCACTCATTAGGTGGGTGGCCCTTCATTCTCTCGTGTGTGGCTGCCCAGGCATGCACCTTAGAGTGATCTATCCACGGACCACCTGAATGGAGCTCGCGGGCCACAGTTTGAGAACCTCTGCTTCAGATCATTGTAAATAGCATGCTGCAATATAACAAACAATGATAATGCCAAGAGGACTCCCAGGATAATATTGGATGGTTGCTCATCTGCCTCAAAGGCCCTTCTATAGAGCAGGCTTCTTTCCTGTCACTCCTTTAGCCTGTTGGGTTTGCATAGCACCAGTATGCTCTTGACACTTCACTCTTCTGTTTCAACTGAGCTGGCTAGCTGGGATTGCTTGATTGGGAGTGGGGCTTGGGAGAGAGCTAGGTGGCTGAAAGTAAATCTAGACAGGACATAAGTGGGCTCTCTCTGGTTAGTGAAAGCAACCAGAGAAAATAGCAGAGGTGGTGTTCATCCACTTCTTGGTATCAAAGCTTGCAGTCTAAGAATTTTGACAGTCACTGTTGCTAACTAGACATCCAGAAGCAGATGAGTCTATGAGCTTGCTCTTTGCATTTGTGAGTGGCCACAAAACTGTGACTGCTCTTAGATATTGATTTTGCCACCGTCACTTGTGCCTCTGTCACCTCCAGACTGGATTACTGCAGTGCACTCTGCATTGGTTTATACTGCTTAGGGTTCAGCTAATAAAGGCTGTGGCTACCTATTTGGAACTTTTCAGAGGCCAGGTCTACACTACGAACTTACATGGGTATGTAACTTTAGCACCCTTATGGCCAAGATGGAGTCCGCTCTGCAGACAGCGCTGGCCAAGAGAAGGCACACGCAGGAATGCAACAGGAAAAATTTCTTTTACCCCAGGGGCATTTGTTTTAAACCCCCCAGAGTGAACACCCACAGGAAAAGTACAATAGATCTAAGAAAGGGACATATTTATTTACAGAGGGATGAGAGGAGAAAAACAACAAGGGGAAATATAGGGGGAGCAGTAAAACAGGGCTGCATCCAAGCCAAGGCCCCACAGGCCCAGTGGTAGCACAGTTTGAAAGGGCAGATACCGAGCAATGTGTCTGCACACAGAGTTCAGGAGTCCTGAGCAAAGTTTCAATTTGTCAGTGAGTCTTGGGTGCTCCTGGTTGTTTTTAGCGCCAGTAAACTTTTTCCAACAAACCCCTCCGGTGCCCTCTTCTGCTGCTCTCTGCAAAGCCCCACAGAGCAACCATCTCCCCCTTAACTAGCTAGCAGCCTCCCTCCTTGTTCCCAATGCAGAGTCACAAATCCCAGTACTTACAGCCCCATGCAGCTCTGGGCAGCCGTGATACTGGGTCCAGTTTGCATCAAGGGCCTGTCCTTCTCGGGCGATTCCTCCCTGGCACAGTGCTGCTCCTGTCCTGGGGTGTCCCCAATCGGCCATCCAGTCCTTCCCAGGCTTCTGGCAGGTTCTCTGCTGCTTCACTTTGCGAGGGCCTGCTTGCTGCAGCCCATCTCTCTGGAGCTCCAGAGCCACACCCTGGAGTTTCCCTCCTTTCTCTTACTGCTCTCCCTTGCCCCTTAGGAAAAAGATTTAAAGGGGCCATGCTTTTTAAACTCCAAAGGGGTTACAGGTATAACTACATTGCTCGGTGGTGTGAAAAAATCCACACCCTGAAGGATGTAGTTAGACCAGCCTAACCCGCAGTGTAGACAGCGCTATGTTGACGAGAGGGCTTCTCCCTTTAACATAGCTACCGCCTCTCATGGAGGTGGAATTAACTGCACCAACAGAAGCTCTCCCGTCAGCGTAGTCATGTCTGCAGCTGTGCTGCTGTAGCACTTCACTGAAGAGATTTAAGTGTAGACCCGCCCTCAGTGAACGTATTATACTAGTCCCTGTGAACAGCACCGGCTGCCAGTTTGTTTCCAAGGGCAGATGAAGTCCTTGTGTATATATAGTGCTTTTTATGATCTGAGTCCTTATTTCTCTTGGAAGCTGCCTCTCTCATTGTGTTATACCTTGGTAGTTGAGGTACCTGAATTGACCATTTCTTGCATGCATTTTGGGTAAAAGGACTTCTACTATGAAATCTAATCTCCTTCTCCCTTTGTCTTTGTGAAATTTGTTGAACTTAAAAGCATGTTGCATAGCCTACTTATTTGCTAAGCTTTTAATGCAGAGGGCTTTGGTTTTTGCAGGTTGGACATTTAGTTGACATTGTGTCAGGTTAGCTTTCTTTATTAAATCACATTTTATTGTAAATTGTTCATGTACCTAGAACACTTTTGACAGATGCATTATTATTTATTCAACCTTAAAATTTATATAAATACAAGGGATGTGTGGGGAATATAGAGCTTGTGTGTTCTGGGAGGGAGAGAATTCATTCCATGTCTGGAAAGTTACTGAATGTTTGGATGGGGGAAGAGCTCGGAGAATTTTCCTGGCCCTCCTCTCCTGCTTGTACAGAATAAATCACAGAATCTGTATAAATAGGTGCCCTGGAGAAAGATGACAAAAGCTAGTAGTAAGCTAATGAAGTGTAACTCTCTTGGATGCATTGATATGATACGAACCATGCTATACCCTGAATGAGTGACATTAGCTGGATAAGTAATTTCTAATCTGCAAACTCCTTCTCAATAACTTCTTGATACAGAAAGCTGTCAGGGAGGAAGGGGAAAGCGTTCCAGACACAACTGTTTTGATGTGCTTGACTTGCCTGTTTGCATCAAGGGCATTTAGGCCCTCGAGTCATTGTCTGGAATGAATTGCAATACATACGACTGCCCCTGGCTTTTAAAATGCTGAATATGCCTTTGTTAGCACAAACCTGTTACGTTTGTTTTGACATTGGCATTCTCTCTATCTCTCTCTCTTTCTCCATACAATGCTCTTGAGGCATAGGTCTCTGGTTAAATGTTTGGAGATGTTAAATGTTTGATTCATAGAATCTAAAATTCATTTTGCAGCTGCAGTGAGTGGTTGAGGATGGTTTCTGAATCCCAGTATTCCTTCAGTAAGAGTGACATGGCCAGATATGATGGGTATTCCTGGGTTCTTTTGTGTATCTTGGGAAGATGTGAAGGTCTCTGAGGTGAGTTCATGGGGAATGAGTTTGTGGAGTTTCTCTTGCAGTTGTTAGGGGAAGGATTTGATGATATCCATAAATTCCTGGGTTAATTGTGGTATGGAGTGTTCTTTGAGTTCCTCATAGGTAGTGGTGGTGGAGAGTTGTCGGTTGGCCTCATTAATGTAGTCATCAAGGTTGATGACTACAGTGGTGCCCTTTTTGTCCGCTGGTTTGGTCAATATCTGGTGGTTAGATTTCAGTGACTGGGTAGCAGTCCTAGCAGCAGTGGAGAGATACCACTCACCCCACAAAGGGCCAGCTTCTTCAAGGACAGAACTGACTTCCTCCACAAACTCTGCAACATTAACAACTTCCCGCTGAACACCAGCTTTGCCACCACCATGAATGTCACTTCCCTATATACCAATATGCCTCATAATGATGGCATAGCTGCCTGCCTCAAATATCTATAAGACAATGGACAACTCTCAGATATCCATGCTAAACACATGGCAAAACTCATCCATTTCATCCTCACCCATAACAATTTTACATTCAACAACAAACACGTTGTCCAAACTATGGTAATAGCCATGGGTACTAGCATGCCTCCCCAATATATCAACCTCTTCGTGAACCACCTTGAAGAAAATATTCTGGACAAATGCACCCCAAACCAGTGGTGTACCTGAGATACATTGATGATATTTTCATCCTCTGGACAAGCAACCTAAACTCTTTCATGGGTTTCCACTACAATTTCAACAACCACCCCCATCCATTAAACTCCCTCTGGAATGCTTCCCACAGTAGCATCAACTTCCTGGACATCACAATTAGCTTTAGCAATGGAACCCGATAGACAGCTATATACAAAAAACCCATGCATCACCCACCTACCTGCATAGATTCAGTAACCCCCAACACACCAAGAAATCGGTTATCTGCAGATAGGCAACCATACCATAGAAAATGCTCGAAGGAGGAAGTCCAGGTTATATACTATAACCCGCACTCAAATCTGCTCTCACAAACAAGGACACCCCATCAGAGAGGAGAGGTAGACCACATCATGGAACAGGCCACCCAAATACCCTGAGAGAACATGCTTCAATACAAAAATAATTCCCCGCCCCCTCCAACTGCCCACCCATAGTTGTCACCTGCCACCCCACAGTGGAACCTGTATGGGGTATCATCAAATAGCTACAACCCATATTTGATCGGGACCTCATCCTTAAAAATCTTTCCTGAATCCCTTCTTCTAGCCTTCGAACAACCCCCCAACCTCTCCAAGCGCTTCATCATTGGAAGCAAACTCCTCACAGACCAAGACACCCCAACTCAAAGGGGCACCAGGCCCCGCCAGAACAACAGATGCGGAACCTGCAGACATATTTCCACTGCTACAATGATCTACACTCCCTACAACACACCTTTCAAGATCCATGGGTCCTACAAATACTCATCACAACATGTGGTTTGCCTCATCCAGTGCACTACATGCCCCAACAACAACTATGTGGGTGAAACCAGACAATTGCTACACTCTCAAATGAGCTCAAACAGGAAAATGATAAAAGGCAACAATACTCTGTCGCCTGTGGGTGAACACTTTTTTTTTCACAAAGCTATCACTCTGTATCTGACCTATCAGTCCTTATCCTTAGAGGAAACCTGCACAACACTTTGAAAAGAGGAGCCAGGGAGCTTAAATTCATAACTTTGCTAGACACTAAAAATCATGGTCTTAAGCCATAAATCCAGTGTCTTTATTATTACAACACTGTACCCCACTAACACCTGTTTTAGTCCTATAAGTGTGTTACTAGGTCACTTTACCTTGAATGGTCACTTCAGTTAGAATATGTGCTATCTGTTTGATCTTGTATTTAGCTGTGACACTCTTAGTACCTTTCCCAAACCTGAAGACAAGCTCTGTATAGCTTGAAAATTTCTCTCTCTCTCTCTCTCTCTCCAACAGAAGTTGGTCCAATAAAAGATATTACCTCACCCACCTTGTTTCTCTGTCCTATCGCTAACCTTACCAAGCACTCCATTTCCATCAATACACAGAGACCATGTTTCAGAATGATGGATGTGAGCAAGTTTTTGTCATTAGAAGGTTTAATTGGAACAACACGATGACATAAAAGGAATTTTTGCCTTTCTAGTTATGAAAATATAACTTCAGTAATAATCCAAAAGAAATTGAAAATACTGTTTCAGCCAAATGATGATAAAAGCCCTTTGCCAACATGAGTTACCACATTGCGCCTTGGCACTGCGGCACATTGGAAAAGTCACTGTGATTCCTCTTCCTTGCCTAGAGGCAATGAAATGACTTAAGAACTGATCAGTGTTTGGTAATCTTAGCTTCAGTCGCTTTAACAGAGGCTGTTCTGTTTTTTGGAATCCCCCTTTTCGAACCCATTGTCTATACCTTCTTGGGTTTTTTTTTTTCAATTCTAATCTGTGGCTCGTGTTTCTGTGATGTTTCCAGGTGCACCACTGTCTTGGTGGGAGAGTGGAGGGCAGCAGAGGGTGTAGGGGAGTCTTGCTGAGGTGTGTTTGGATAGGTTATAGAATGCTAAATAAAAGAAGCTGGGAGGTTAAACAAAAAGGAGGAAGAGTGGTGGGAGGGTGAAAGGTGGGGTTTCAAGAACTTTCAGCAACTAGGTGTTGGCTCATTAAAAGACCTAGGTCTGCTGGTAAAGGCTTGTGTTTAAGGTCGTGAAATAGACTCTGGGTATGAGAGAAATGAATTCCTACAATTCATATCTATTCTCTCAATCATTCCAGAGCAATGTACTCCAGCCAAGTGATTCCCTCCCCACCCCCCTCCCCCCAAAAAAACAAAAAAAACCTAACTAGTGAGCTTTCAATTCTATTTGGGGTTTGAAAAATCACACAATACTTTTCCAGTCTCTCATATCACCAACAATAGAGATTTTGCAATCGGGTATGAGTTGAAACTTCTGAAATGCAGGGCAGAATAGACTCCAGTCAGAGTAGAGAAGTGAACTCTTTATCACTAAAGGCAGCACATATGTTACAAAGAGACTTGCAGGACAGATATGTGGAGCAAGACTGGAGCTGTTGTGTGTGGCAGGCTTCATTCTAATGACGTAGGGTGTGGGTGGTTCTCCCCCCCCCCTTCTTATTTCTGATCTCCTAGTGCCACTTGAAAAGCAGGCTGTTGGGGAGACTGAGCTGGTTGGAGATGGTGTTGTGCAGTCATCTCTCCACTGCAGGTTTCGGTTTAACTTGGTGACAGAAGTGTGGAACTTATTGTGTTTTTCACTTAAAATCTGATGCCCCGATACTCTCATAGACTTTACGGTCAGAAGGGATTATCACGATCCTTCCCTGCCCCTTTCTGTGTGTGTATATGTGTATGTGCAAAAGTAAAAATGACACTTCCATGGTAGCCCCCTTTCTCAGTGCTACTAGACAGGACTGGTCATTTTTAGGGTTTCTGGAAGTTGAGCTTCTAGAAAGGGGCCTCAAGAGATCCCTTTTAAATTTGGAGGTGACACTAACCCTGGATGAAGGAAGGATTTGTCCCACTCGCAAGGAAGGGCACTGATCTGGCACCACAGTAGTATTGTGAGAACAGTTTGTTCTTGGGACAAGTCTTGATCTTTCTATGCAGTAGCATCACCAGACTGGGGAGGAAACTGGTCTGACTCTTCCTCGTCCCTCCAATGCTCAAGGCCCTACAGAACGTAAATCTGGACCCTGGATAAAAGCTAGTACACTTTCAGTCTGCAAGAGTCGATAGCTTGTTCTGTTGCAGGAAATGTCCTGCTTTGGAAAACCGTACTGCTTGAACCAGGCACTAATGTTAATTAAGGAAAAGGACTTGGAAAAGTTACCCGGTACCTGCTAGCCCAAGGAGTAGGGCTATATGCCAAACCAAAAATGTCCCTTCTCTTCCAACCCCCACATCCATGCCTGGTTTCTTACAGGTTTGGTGCCCCCTCGCTTGGTCCCAATACAATTCAGCCCGCAGAAGACGGGTAAGCCTGTACTTAGTGCTGTCTTCCAGCATACATATGCTACCCAAGCACTCGACCAGTGCTAGGCCCCTAACCAATTAATGTCTGGAAACTACATCCCCTCAATAAGTCAATCTACACTGGTCCCCAATAAGCAGAATCCTCTGCGGAGGCTGAAGTTGTGCCACCTTCTAATGTGGGATCCTAGCTTGGCCCAAAACGGGGAGCAGCAGGAGTCCCCAGCCAGCCTGATGACCAGAGATAAGAATCTCTGTCCCGCCCCATCACCCCACCCCCTCAGAGGCATACAGCCAGGGCCGGCTCCAGACCCCAGCGCGGCAAGCACGCGCGTGGGGCGGCCCTTTCCCGGGGGGGCGGCAGGCTGGGCCGGCGGACCTGCCGCAGTCATGCCTGCGGGAGGTCCACCGGAGCCCCGGGATGACCGGACCTGCCGCAGGCATGACTGTGGAGGGGACGCTCGTCCCGCGGCTCCAGTGGACCTCCCGCAGGCATGACTGCGGCAGCTCAAGCGGAGCCGCCAGACCTGCGAACCGTCCGCAGCTGCGGGAGGTGCAGCCGAGCCGCGCGACCAGCGGACCCTCCGCAGTCATGCCCGCGGGAGGTCTGCTGCTCCCGCGGCTCCGGGGCGCCTCCCGCGCATGACTGCTTGGGGCGGCCAAAAAGGTAGCCGCCCCTGCATACAGCCCTCTGCTGGGGTAATGGGGTAGTGTTGTAGGGTTGGGGGCCTTCCTGAAGTGTTGGCACCCCCTTCTCATTGACCCCCTGCTCAAGGGGTGGGAGTGGCAGCCATCTGCAACACCCTACTCTCAGCAGCAGCAGCAGCAGCTGCCAGTCTTCCTCTGCCTCTTCAATGGTGGTGACAGCTGTGTTCTGTCCTTCCCCTAATGGTGGAGGCAGTGGTACTGGAGCTGTCACTGCAGACTCAGGCAGACATCCCTGCATCAGTTATGTATTGCTCACGTTTGGAAAGCTCTTATTTTGCACCGACAAGGTTTAGAGACTTAGTTTTTTAAAAAAATAAGTAAAAGCATAGGTACTGCAGAAGCTGGTGGCCCTTGTCCCGGGTGAGTGGCCAACTGCATTTTTCAGGCCCTTCTGAGAACTAAGCCGTTAACACTTCAGTGTGTTGCTCTCACTGAAGCGCCTAGCTACGTGTCTGCTGCAATTTTTCTCCCATATTTGCATTGTGGACTGCATTTTAATAAAATATCTCATGGACCGTATCGGTTTCCTTGCCATCTTCTCCCTCCCCCATCCCTATAAATCCATGGGGCATCTCCTCTCCTAGTTATGATTCCATTTACAATTATGCACCATTCTTATAGTAACTATGGCAATTGCTTAGCAGGAAAAATATTTATTAGGTAAGTATCTGAGTATATTTAGCTCTCCTTGATACAGTAAGTGTTTCTTTCAGAAGAAATAGTGTGTTCTTTTTCTGCTTTCTCATTACTTCATCCCTCTCTCCTGCCCATTATGTTCCTGTCTCTCACCCTTCTCCCCTTTACACTTCTCTGCCATCTGCTTCTTTTTCACCTCCTGGTTAGCCTGCCCTGTCCGACTGTTCCTCTGGAGATTTGTCTCCTTTTCTCTTGTGCAGCATCAGTCCCTGGTGGAGGCTGGCTCCTTGTCACCTCTTACAGGTGCCAAAACTCTTTGCAGCTTGGACACCTATTGGAGCAGCCAGCACCATGCAACCTGCCAGCTCGCCCACTGGCTGCCAACGGTCTGCAGACAACATCTGAGAACATAGGGTTGCCAATTTTGGTTGGACGTATTCCTGCAGGTTTCATCAGATGACATAATCTTTAATGTAAAAAAAAAAAAATCTTTAATTCCTGGAGACTCCAGGACTGTCCTGGAAGGCTGGGCAACCCTAGTGTAACCTGTGTGCCTGAAAGGCTGTCCAGTGGTTAGAGGGGTGTGTGTGTGTGTATGGACTCCTGGGTTTTACTCCTTGCTCTGCTTGACCTTAGGCAAGTCACTTCACCTGTTTCCATTTCCTTAAAATAGGGATAGTGCCTTACAGACTTAATGATTACGGGTGCTTTGGGGTTCTTGAATGAGAGGTGCCATGTAAGTGTGAAGTATTTGTATTATTGTCAGGGTTGATATTTTGCCTTCTATTGTAAAATACACTCTTTAAAGGGTTAGATAGTGTGTGGATGGGGTGTGGGCTAGAGGTGGCGTGAAGGTGGGGTTGGGGATGCTCTTGAACTCTGATCTTTCTTGTTTTCTAATTCCAGCTGTGAAACTGATCTTAATTCCTGCTCCCTAGTGTTATGCACCCCAGACTAATTCAATGCAAAGGTGCTTCTCTGTATATATGGTATAGCCCTGTCCTTCCCACACCCCTATACGGGAATAGCTCATATACAGCAGTGTGGCGCTTTAATCTGTAGTTCATGTGGAGCCATTATGATTGATCTCATCCTGCTCTGCATCGCTGGCCTATATGAAGCTGTTCTAATGTGTCAAATCAGTCTCGTGCCAGGGGCTGTGGGAGACTGTGCTAATCCAGAGTGTATAACAGCAGCATCATTTAAGGAAAGTCGCTGTACCCCCACATCACTGACTTTTCTCATGTAAATAAAAAAGCGAATCTAGGTGTTTAGTACTGTTGTAGTCGGTTGCCTTGTAGGCAGTCGGCCTTCAGCATCTGGGTTGGATATGCTGCAGAAATAACATGGGGAGAGAAGACCTCACAAGCATTGGCCTGCTAAACCCAGGGTTGTGAGTTCAATCCTTGAGGGGGCCACCTAGGGATCTGGGGCAAAATCAGTACTTGATCCTGCTAGTGAAGGCAGGGGGCTGGACTCGATGACCTTTTGGGGTCCCTTCCAGCTCTGAGATGTATAGATATAGATGTAGATATTGGAAGTTGGAAGGAAGAACTGGGGGGAAGGGGCAGTAACAGGGAGGGGGAAACCTAGCAAAAGGTGACATTCCCCTAAGGAGAGAACTTGTCCACATAATGTGCTTCTCCATTCAAGTACTTGAGGTGCTACATGAACATACACAAAAAAGGTATAACCTATCAAAAGCAGGGGTGGGATTTTTTTGGGGAAAAGCAGGGAGGGAGTGTGCTGATGGAAGCATATGTTTTACACCCAAGGCTCAGGTGGAATATAGACTAACTCCCTTCTCTACAGGCTTAGTGGATGCTCCCTTTCCTCTCTCTTTTTGGATAGTCCTTGCTGACTCACAGTGTGAGAGCACAAAAATTTAACCCCAGATTTCTAACCTTAAAGTTTTCCTCTTGTTTTTCGCTCTTCATTCTGTTCAGTCTTTCATCCAATTTCTTGTTCTCCTCCCTTCCCCACATTTCTCTCCCTTGCCTTGTATTTCTCACAGGTCCTCTCCCATCAAATCTTTCCTCGAGTCCCCTCCTGTCTTCAGTGACTGTAGAAAGATTCTGGATGCTATGTTTGGGAATAAGTTGACTCCTGCAGAGAGGAATCTTTTTCTTCAAGGTTTCCCCTGAGCAGCCACTAGCCAGACAGAGCAAAGAGACTCTCAAACTTGCTGGCACAAGCCCAGGCAAAACTTCCCTTGAAACAAGGGCAGCCCAGAAAGCCATTGTCTTTGTTTATATAGTGCCCAAAGTATACATGGAGTTCTAGATATCTCCAGAGACAGGTCCCTGCCCTAGCAAGTTTTGTCTCAAGAGACAAAAGGGGAAGGAATGGAACTAGCCTTGCAAAATTTTATGAAAATTCATCATTTCAGGTACAAAAACGACTCACCTGCCCTTTAGTTTGGTGATGGTAAAAGTTCCCTTCCTCCCCAGTATCTTGTCCTGGCATGAGTTGGGAGGGTAGACTTTTTTGCAAGGCTGGATGTAATGTAAATAGAGTGATTGGGAGGTGGCTTGGCATGTACTGTTTAAAATTCTGTTCATATTAGAATGTAAACTAAGTCTGCTTTTTCCTGTTTTGTTGTTTAACCCTTTCCTGTTTCTCTGATTAGCTTTTACTACTGTGCCCCTTTCACTCCCACTCTTTTGAATCCTTCCCTTCCTTTCTTGTGGCGACCCCTTTTGCCTGCCTCCCAGATCCCTCTTTTGACTGTCCTTAACTTTTTGCTCCTCCTATAACCCCCAACCCCATTAGTGAAAAACTCAAGATGAATAGTTCTGCTGGTGTCTGTGGGCTTTTTAAAGTTCATTGATTTGCGCCACTGAAGACATGAATCTATGAAGGGTTCTCTAATGGCTTCCAGTGAGGATTCCTTTTGCTTGCTGGGGGAGCCTTGAATGGGGACATCCTGATCATCTTTAAATGGCGCTTGGAGTAGTGCAGAATTCCCCCTGGGGTATTTATATTTAGGGCCTTATCAAATTAATGGCCATGAAAAACACGTCACAGACTGTGCAATCTGGTCTTTTGTGTGTTTTTAACCTATACTCTACAGATTTCAAGGGGGAGACCAGCATTTCTCAAATTGGTTGTCTCTTGCACACACAGTGCTTTCACATCTTGCCTTTCCCAGTCCCTCCAAATTGTATTCTGGCAGTGTGATCGGAGCTTGGCAAGTTACCAACATCAAGTTACCAACATCAACCAGCTGATCTCATCAAAGCTGTAGCAACCAGAGTCTGTAAATATGTCACCCTTGAGGAGAAGCAACAGCTGTAAACACACACACACACACACACACACACACACACACACACACACCCTTCTACCCCGCTATAACGCTGTCCTCAGGAGCCAAAAAATCTTACCGTGTTATATCGAATTTGCTTTGATCCGCCGGAGTGCGCAGCTCCGCCTCCCCGGAGCACTGCTTTACCACATTGTATCCAAATTCGTGTTATATCGGGGTAGAGGGGTGTGTGTGTGTGTTTTTATATATATATAAAGATTCCTTGAATGAAGAAGCACCTCCGATTACTTTTAAGAACTACAGCAGCTTATATAAAGTTTTTTGCAGTTCAGAGACTAGTTTTTCTCCTTTAGTTCGAGGACAGTTTTGTTGGACAGATACACTTAAAGCAGAACCATCTTTCACCAGAGATGAAAATGCTGACGAGACTTCCCTGGTCTCTGGTGTCAGGACAGGCACAAGAGGCATGTTACTAAGCACTTTGCACTTTTGATAGAGATTGGGTTTGAGAACTATCAATGTATAGGACTAAAGAGTCAGGAATTCCTGGACTGGATGGGATGGGAGCCAGTTTCTTCTAGGAGTGGCCCTCACCTGATGCATTGTAAGGTAAGAGAGATAATACACAGTCAATTGTGCAATGCTGGATGTTGTGGCAGAGGGGAAGAGAAGTAATTCCCTCCTGGTCCCTAGGGGCAATCATCTGATTCCCTTTGAAACATGAGGTTAGAAGAGTGCCAGTTCCACTATGCTTTTATTTGTCAAATTCTCCCCTTTCCAAGAACTCCTTCCCCTGAGGGCTTTGGGCTCATATGCCATATAACCAAAGAATGATGATTAGTAGCCAGGAAGAATGAGTGCCCATCTCTGTTAAATATTTGTTATTCAATAGGGCACAACTGCTTAGTTAGTTGATACCCCTGCCATACTGCATTTTAACCAGATCCAGGCCAAGAGGGCAACTTAAAGCCCACAAATGCAGTGGTCACCAAACTGGGGGACATGCCCCACCCGGGGCACGGAGGAATGTTTGGGGCTGGGGGGGGGCATGGCAGGGCGCAGGCCAGCCCCTACAGGAGACAGGAAGGGAGCGCCACCCAGCCCCACTCTGCCATCACCTCTACTCTGGCCCCCCGCCCGCCCCAGCTGCAGCGCCCGACTGTGGCTCCCAGGGGAAGGGAGGCAGACAAAAAAGGGGGACCACTGCAGTAAAGTATGGGATGGATAATGGACAGTAGCTGCCTAATAACTAGGGTGACCATACATGCCATCTTGGCTGGCACAGTCCCTTTTTTAAGCCCTGTCCCTGTCATGCCCATTTTTTGGCAAAAGTGGGCATTTGTCCTGTTTCCTCAGTTGGCAAGAGCAAAGTGGGGTGTGGAGGAGTGTGTAGGCGGTGAGCGGCAGTGCCAGCTTCCGGTGGGGGGCGGGGTAGGAGAGGCAGGACTCGGGCAAGCAGCTTATGCCAGCCCCATGCGGTGGGGAAGGGAGGGCTTGGAAGAGCGGCTTGGGCTAGCCCTGCGCAGGGCAGGGGAGAGTTTGGACTAGCCCCACGCAGTGTCCCATTTTCCCTTTGGGAGATATGGTCACGCTATTAATAACAGCGCTGCCATGCACCATGTGGAAGGAATGTGATCCAAGGCCAGATGTGCTCAGGCTTGGGAGTCTGCGGCAAGGGGAATTACCCCTGGAGCACAACTGCAGAGTTGTCATGAGAAGAAATTAAGGCAAGGAGGTCAGGCACATCACAGAGAGATAAAACAGCCACGAAACCTTCTGTTATCACAGAGGAGCTTTCTTAAGAGCTAGAATCTTTCTCCCTAGTGCAAGAAAATTCCTTACTGCCTTTTTAAGGGGAGGCTAGAAATCTCCACTGGGGATGTGGAGTTAGGGGGAAGATAAAAAGTGAATAATAAAAGGAAAGCAGGAACAAATTTCCTAGGCAAAAATCAGCTCTCTAAGTGAACCAGTATGTAATTACGCACCCTCGTGGCACGCTTTGCCCCCCCCCCCCAAAAAAAGTGTTAGAGGGATGGGAGGAGGAATGGGGATTACCATTATGAATCATTTGTAGGGCACAAGGATCAAAGAGTAGCTCCCTCTTCCCCAACACACCCCATTCTTTCATCACACATTTACCAAAGAGGTGAGGAAAGCACGCTCTCTTACCCCATCCCCATATATTTTCAAAGAGCTTTCAAGCCAGGACTGCAGAAGCTGCACGATCACCAAAGATAGCCAAGCCCGGAACAAACAGCTGTAAGAACTAAAACTGAAGCCGCTGCTCCATGCCAAGAGGGGCAGTAGTAGCCTTTTCCCCTCGTTTTGGTGTTGTATGGAAGTGCAGAAACCCTTATGGTCACATTTACCTTAATGGCCTAGGTTATGAGTTGCTGCCCCACTCCAATCTTGTTGAGAAGCGTAAGTCACCCCAGAGACTGGTACCACCGCCAGTCTCTTATCAGGATAAGAACAGCAGGTCAGGACTGAGAGGCACTGGCAGAACTGAAGGACTGAACACTAAGGGATGTTGCAGGAAAGACTCTGTGCATGTTAGCAGAGCAACATGTTGAGCCCAGGACCAGATTAACAGTGGTGTTGCTGTCAGGACTGAAGTGCACTGCCATAGGTATTGGCGGGGGTTGTGCATTTTAAAGAAATAGAGGGGCAAGCAGTACGACCACCACAGTCAATAGAAACCCAGAGAAGTCTGCTGCAAAATTCATGCACAAATATATATATATATTTTAAAATCCTGCTATGAAGGGAAATGCAATTCGAAACATAGGCTTCCATGCCGTGCTCACTCTAGGAGATTTATACAATGTTTATTCATTTCAGCTTTTACTAAAATGTTTGTTATGGTCTCCAGCCAGGCGACCAAGCAAACCATCTATAATTTCCTTTGACAACTTCTGCCTGCACTGTTACGGCAACACCAATTAGAGGCACTCGCATCCCAGAAACAGTCTCCTCCCCAAAATGCACACTAAGAAGCAAGAGGAGTCCTGGAATAAAGTAGCCTCCCTATTACACACACTCTGGTGGTGAGGAACCCTGGGCACTGCATAAACGCTGTGTGGGAAGGCTGGACTGTATTCTTTAAGGCGGTACACTCAGGGGAATATAGATAGGGGTTTCTATAGAAGCTTCTTATAGAGGCACTTTAACAGCTGCCAGGAAGCCTTCCTCTCCCAAGGAAAATTCAAAGCATTTGACGTTTACAGCCCTGACAAACAGGTTTTCTCTTGGAGAGAGGACTGTTCAGGCACAGGATCATCAGAGACAAATATGGAAACCTATGCAGATGTATAGAAAAGCCACATGCAAAAAGTGTATAGATGGTTGTAGGTTGCAGCTCAGAGAGACTGAAGTGAACTTTGTAGGCCAGGTCACCGTTCACCGATCTAATGGCACAACACAACATCCAGTGGCTGGTGGGTCTGGCAGAACGTTTGTTCACTTTGCTGTCATCCTCCTTTCTTCCCATATGGCTGCTTCTCCCACTGAGAGGCCAAGTCAGACTGGTGGCCAGGGTGGCATACTGTGCATGGGGCTCAAAATGAAGATGCCAGTGCAGGCCGTGTGCAGCGGCATTACTATGGCCGAAGGAGAGCAGATGTCTGGAAAGGATCTGGGCTGGACCCCTCTGATCCTGGCAACTTGTCAATGGATTGTCACTGGAAGGTGGCAGCAGCTTCTGGAAGAGAAGCCTGCTTTGTGCATGTTTTCCTCCCTTCCTGGAAGAGTTACCAACAGCAGATTCAGCAGCCAAACTGCAGAGTTATGTTCCCAGCTGTGCCACAGACTTCCTGTGTGACCTTGGCCAGGTCACTTAAGCTTTCTGCTTCCATTTCTCCATCTATGAAATGTGGATAATACCTCACACCCGCCTTGTATGGGTGTCTGTGAGGATGTAATAGTGGGTTTTTTACATGCCACTAGTGTCAATTGTTGAATAGAGTTGCTATGGCAAGTCCAGTGTTGGGGAAACATCTACCTCATGCATTCTTTTAGTGCTCTTAGTCCTCTCCTTGGCTTTGACTCCCTTCTAGGGGCGTGAAGCCCTTCCCCCTCCCCCTTCCTATCTTGTACTACTAACTTCTGGATTTGTCAACCTTGATAAGTGTGGGGAGTTTTTTGCTGTGGTGGCTGTGTCAGTTTAACATGCGTCACTCAGTCGGCGCTAAGGCATGTAATCAGTGTAAAGTCTCTGGAGCATAGATATTTACAGAGAAGAACCTTCCTGACTTGCATCAAGCAAGAGTTTTATTCTCATTAATGAATCCCTCTAGAGTCTGATAACTCAGGCATGTTGAAATCAGATAAATAGAAAAGCCTCTCTTTCTGCTAGCTACATAGCCCTTCCCTTAGCTCCCAATCAGTAGGGACTAGACTATACTAAGCAAACCGCTGAAGATCAAAACTTGTGTGTTCGTGATTTGATCAGGGAGTTTAGACAAGAGAACAATCAATGTTTTGTTGTGGGTTTTCCCCCTTTGAATTTGGTTTTTAATTGATTGGGAAAGTGTCTTCCTTTAAAACGAAACAAAAACAACTGAAATCCATTTGCCATTTAATTGCATTTCCCATCTGCATAAAACAAGGAGTGTGCAGGAAGTATAATCCTGTGAATATCTCTGGAATCATGTGGAGAGACAGATCCTGCTCCTGTTGAAGCGAGAGGCAAAATTCTCATTCACTTGTTTGGGAGTGGTTCAGAGGATAAATTGACTGACCTGGGCGTGTGGGCATTATTTGCTTTCCCATAGTGCCTAGTAGCCTTGGTCATGGATCAGGACTCTATTGTGGTAGGGTATATCTACACTTAAGCCACGACAACAGCACCACTGCAGCGCTTCAGTGTAGACACTACCTATGACAAGGGGAGGGGTTCTCCCATTGGTGTAGGTAATCCGCTTCCCTGAGAGGTGGTAGCTAGGTCATTGGAAGAATTCTTCCATTGACCTAGCGCTGTCTGCACTGGGCGTTAGGTGGGCATAGCTACATCTCTTAGGAGTGTAGATTTTTCACACTATGCCAGTGTAGACCATCCACAGGCACTCTACAAACACAGAACAAAAAGATGGTGATTTATAATTGAAGTAATAAAACAAAGCAGGTAGATACAGACAGAGAAGTACAAGGAAGTAGTGAGAGAGTACTGGTCAGCATAGTGGGCATAAGTGTCTCTGCAGATCAGCAATGTCATAATTGTCAATGTTTCTTTGTAAGGGTTACAGCAAAGCAGAGCAGTGAGGAGGTATTTGAAGGTGGATAATGATGTAGTTTTGCAAGTATCTTTGGGTAGTGCCTCTCACAAGTGTGTGTGGGAGCACTGGAGAAAGCATGAAGGTGTTTGAAAATTTAACAAGTGGGCAGTGGAGGCCGATCAGATGTGAGCATCGACAGCTTGATAGAAAATGAGATGATGGGTGGGGTCGGGATTGACTGTGAAGGGCTTTGAAAGTGAAAACAAGTGGCTTATGTTTCATGCCATAGAGAAGGGAGATCCAGTGGAAGAATTCAAAGAGAGGGGTGACCTAGTCAAAGTGATGAACTAGGAGAATGATCTGTGCAGTAGCCCGGTGAATGGATATGAGTGGGGACACGAGTACATTTGTCAAAACCAAAGGGAAGGATGTCACCATAATTGAGACAGACATTTTAGCTGTGTTGAGGCATAGGACAGGCTGAATCTTAGAGATCTTGTATAGAAAGAAATCAGCAAGATTTAGATATAGCCTGGATGTGAGGACCTAGCGAGAGACTGAGTTGAAGATGATGCCCTGTTTACAGGCTTCAGTGACAGGCAGGATGGTAGTGTAGTCCACAGTGATTGAAAAAGGAGGCAGTGGGAAGGACTTGGGAGGTGGTGATGGGAGGTGAGGGAGAGAATTTAGGAGCTCTATTTTAGCCATGTTTAGCTTGAGCTGGTGGCTGGACGTCTATGATATGTCCAAGAGAAGCCTGAGATTTTAGCATAGACAAAAGGAGACAGGTGTGGAGGAAACAGGTAGATCTGTGAGTCCCAGGCATAGAGCTGTTTGAATTTGTGTTTGTGGATGAGATTTTCCAGAGATAAGGTGTAGTAGAGGGAGAGAGAAGGGTTGCTTCTGGAGGCTGATGGGTGCTGGGCCTGGAGTAGTGCAGCGGAGGCCTACAAATTCATCTCTTAATTTCTCCAGAATCTGAATGTCAGGCAGAGGCAGCAGCTCTTATTACAATCAGGGAGAACCCTATAAGCAGTCATGTTGCTAAATTCTGAGAAAAGTTGCCCTTTCACTGTTCATCCTGGAAACTGCTGCAATAAAGGCCATATAGCAATGCGGGGCATGTACCCATTCTCTGTGTGCCCAGCTTATCTGTGCCTTAGCAAAACATAAGTAACAGCTGTGAGAGAGGTTACCCCATAGGGCTATCGTCACATCTCATTTTTTTCTTTATTCCTGGGTAATATTATTTGAATGTGAGGTAAAACTATGGGTCTTGGTATATACCTTCTTTTCCAAATTATCAGTACAACGGCTACTTAAATGTAAGCCCCTCTGCATTTCTTGAGCCTTTCCTCCTAGCAAAGAAAGCAGACGTCTGCATTTGTAAAATGAGAAATAGGAGCCGTGCTACGATCTCTATAAATCTCTCTAATAACGCAGGCTAATAAATCATGCTGCATTCTGCAAGGAGCCAAGGTCTTGTGGTATCTCTGGACTCATCTTAATTAACAATAGGAGGCAGTAGCAGTGGGAGTGAGAAATAGCTCTAGACCTATTTCAGGCACAATCTCTGTGTGTAAGTGGACTCTGAATCATGTAGGGTAGCGTAGAAGGGAAAATCTTGTTGAATCTTTCCCCGGGAAGATGAAACTCTAGAACAGAGACAAAGGCTAGAAGCAATTCTTTAGTTACTTCACTTTAAGGATTCAGTTGAAATGGAACTCCTCTGCCAATGTCAGGCTGTCTCTTTGGCTGAGCTGTTGTGGACTTTCATTTTTTACTGATGCTGGTATTTTGTTTATTGTTTTTACCCATAACCCCTAGAGCAAGGTTGGAGAAAGGTACCAGAGGCACATCTGCTTCTGGCTGTCTGGATTGACTTGTGGAATTGTGGTGTGCCCTAGAAGAGTGCTCCCACTGTGAACCCCGTTGGCGATGGTGGGGACGGCATCCACTTTGTCTTGGCTTTGTCTTGTCACTGTCTCATAAATTGGAAGATCCCATTCTGGTGGCCCGGGGTGGTTGAGATAGCGTTTCTCTTTCCTGTCAATGGAAGTTTGAGAGACTATTCATGGGTGCAGTGCATGGGTGAGTGGTGGGCATGGGAAAAGCTACCTTGGTTTCTGGAATTTGCTGCAGAAATACAAATTTTAGTAAAGCTAATGTTAAAATTATATAATACACAGGTTGAGAAAAGAGTGTACATCTGGGTATAATGCTAGATTATCCACAAATACAAAGTTTGTTTTTAAAAGTCATATGATACATATAGTACATTATCAGCAATAACCCAAATTTAGGTGAATAAATTTAAGAATACAGTTTAGATATTAGTATCCAAGTATTCAGGTACATCACTCGTGAAAAGTTGTACAGAGATTTGGTTATGGAAAGCAAAATATATCAGAATGACGATTGTTCCTCAGTAATTTAGAATTAGATTGTATTTTCTAAATGGACAACCTATCCTATCAGGGAAGTATTTCAGTTACTTTCCTTTCTGCGCTTCTCATCGGAAATACTACAACTCAAGTTAAACTTGGAGGAAGTTGACATTATTTTGCAGAACAGTACACAGTGCTACACTTCTTGTTTATTCTTGCAGACTTGCTTATGCACAGAGACAGGAACAGGTTGCAGAATTGGAGGTGACAATACAGCCAGCCTACATTATAACCGTAACTCTACTAACACCTCAGGAATGGAGGTTGCTCGTAACTCTGAAATGTTTGTAACTCTGGGCATAACACTATGGTGGTTCTTTTAAGAGTTTACAACTGAATGAAACATTCTGCTTTCCCTTTATATTTTAGTAGTTTTATGTTTAACACAGTAATATACTGTATTTGGCTTGTTTTTGTTGTTGTTTTTTCTGTTTGGTTCTGCTGCTGTCTGTGTACATCTGTTTCCAAATGAGGGGTGTGGTTGACTGGTCAGTTCACGACTCTGCTGTTTGTAACTCTGAGGCTCTACTATATCAGTTCTCTGTTTACCTTTATAAATTGGTTCTTGTTGCTAGTCGAATAAATGTTATCCTAAAGCTGAAATATGGCATGTGACCAGAAGTGGAAAGGATGATTCTCAGTGAATCTGGGGGGGGGGAACAACAACAAAAAAAGCAGATTGCAGTCAACATTGCTTTCAAGTGTTTGAAACAAGAAAGATACAGTCAAAATGACTGCCACAAAGACTGTGATTCTGTAAAATGAAACTCTCTCACCGCCCTTAAAAACCCATGGGGAATGCTGAAATAACTTGAGAAAGGTTCAAATAGCAGTTTGAGCAGTATGAAAGTTGGAAGGTCTAGTAAAATGGAAGAAGAGCAAAAAATTGCACTGTTTGTGACAGTAGCTATTGCTGAAGCACTGAATGTATACAGTGCACTTCATATTTAAGGTTTGGGAGGTAAGAATTAGATGTTATAATGAATAAAATCTTGAGGATTGTGTCCTGAGCTGGGATATCTAATCGATGAGAAATCTCTTCCAGGTGAAGATGCAGAAAGGAGAGGAAACAATAGAGGAATCTCACAGGTTTAAAACTTTAAAAAGCCTATCTTGTGGCTTTGGAATATGAAATCTCTCTCATTAAAGAGCAAATCATTTTGGGATGCAGCAACTCAAAAGTACATAAAAGGCTACTCTCGAACATGGACTGGACACTTGAAAAGGCAATATCCATATGCCACGCCAATGAACAAACAAATGCAAATAAAGGCCGTAGAGAGAGTCACAGAGCACATAACTCCTAAACACCATAGTTGACAGAAAATAAAAAGATGGCGGAGGTGGAAAAAACACAAAACCAGTAATAACACTATGGCAACTGTAATGAGTATAGAAAGAGGAACCAACAGACTGGATTTGCTGTTCAGCAGTTGTGGAGGGTAAAACGGGCATAGGACGAACCTGCCTCCGTATAATGAGCAGAACAGGAACATTTCAACTTCAGTTTCCTCAGGAACAAAATGTTTGAGATGTCAGGAACCAAATTCCTCAGTATATTACATATATCAGCAATGTTTTGGTAGACTTCCCCATCACCCAGAAAACTCCAAGACTTGCACCTTTAATATACTGGTTAGTAAATACTGCTTCCTGAGTCTTACTTTCAGAATATGGTCGGCATCAAGAACATTTCACTGCACAATGCCCCACATGCTGAACAGTGTCTTCTGAGTGAAAGTCTGCACTGATATATACATGGAATACTCTAGGTAGGCCCTCCTATTTAACGTCAGGAGTGACTGCAGAGCATGCTGGAAAATGCAAGAAGCAACCTGAAAATGAACAAGGCCAAGTGTCAAACAACTGATATTATCTACTGAAGAGGGAAATTGACCATAAAGTGAATAATGTTGTGAGATGGAGGCAATACAGAACCGGTAGGACTCCCCGTCCTGCAAAAAATCAGAGGTTGTAGGACACGTTGAATTATGTTAGCAATTTCATACCCAACTATCCAGCTCTAACAACTTGCCTAAAGAAAAAACCCTCACCTACACCTCTCTCTCTCTATCTCTCTCACACACAGCATGGACCACAGCATCAGAGTTCAAGGATTTGAAGCACGTACTGACATTGGCAGTGGTGTTGCAATTTTTTGACCCACTAAAAAATCAAGTTCTCCACAGGTGCTTCGAAAGCAGGTCTGGGAGCTGTACTCCTAGAGATGAAAGACTGAACATATGCTGCAAGAGCTATAATAGCAGAGAATATATGCATAAATTATTAGATCTGCTAGACTTGGCATATAGTTAAATACTAAGTATTACAAGTTTTTTCTATGGTCCATAGTTTCAAAGCTCAACCTTTGACTACAGTACCCAAGAAAGGACACAATGACGGCTTTGGAAAGAACAAACATAGGCTATGGGTACGCCTACACTACAATAAAAGATCTGCAGTAACGAGTCTCAGAGCCCAGGTCAATTGACTTGAGCTTGTGGGGCTAAAACTGCAGTATAGATCGGGGCTCTCATCCTTTCCAGACTACTGTATCTAGGGTGACCAGATGTCCCGATTTTTATAGGGACAGTCCCGATTTTGGGGTCTTTTTCTTATATAGGCTCCTATTAACCCCACCCCCATCCCGATTTTTCACATTTGCTGTCTGGTCACCCTAACTGTATCCCAGTCAGGAGTCTGATTTGTCTTGCGTACCCCCAAGTTTCACCTCACTTAAAAACTACTTGCTTACAAAATCAGACATAAAAATACAAAAAGTGTCGCAGCAACTGTTACTGAAAAATTGCTTATTTTTACCATATAATTATATTCCAATTGATTATATTTTTTATAAAATACTTACATTTCAGTGTATAGCATATAGAGCAGTATAAACAAGTCATATGAAATTTTAGGTTGTATTGACTTCACTAGTGCTTTTTATGTAGCCTGTTGTAAAACTAAGTAAATATCTAGATGAGTTGATGTACTTACGGAAGACTTCTGCATACCCTGAGGAGTACACGTTGAGAACCAGTGGTGTAAATGTTGAGGCTTGGGCTGGAGCCTGAACCTGGACATCTACACAGCAATTTCATAGCTCTGCAGTCCGAGCCCAAGCCAGCTGATCTGTGCTGCAGATCTTTTATTGCAATGTAGATGTACCTTTAGGCCAGTGGTGGGCCACATGCGGCCCATTAGGGTAGTCTGATTGCAGGCCGTGAGACATTTTGCTGATGTTGACCATTTGCAGGCATGGCCCTCCGCAGCCCCCAGTGGCTGCAGTTCACCATTCCCGGCCAATGGGAGCTACAGGAAGTGGCAGGCTGCAGGTACATTCCAGTCTGGATGTCACTTTGTAACTTCAGATGTGCTGTCAGAACTTATGCTCTACTTGATGATGCACAGCCAGACTGAGGCAAGCAGAAACAGCCCGGTGGATTGATTTTTAAATCAAAACAATTTAAATCACAGATTTTAAATCACTGATTTTAATTTAAATAAGCAGAAAAATAAATTGGCAATCTTAATCATGTTTTGCATTTGTACTTTATTTTCCTAAAGAGAGGATGATTCTTGTTGGTTAGTAACCATTAAAACACGTTGATTTACAATTAAATATAATCGTCACACTCAGTTTAATACTTCATTTTGCTAACCAGAAAGATGCACAATATCAATGCACATTTATTCAGATTCTTAATTTTTAGCAGCAAAGAATCCTGTGGCACCTTATAGACTAACAGACGTTTTGCAGCATGTGCTTTCGTGGGTGAATACCCACTTCTTCATTAAGAAAATGGTGAATGATGTCGTTCTTACCAGGTTAACGTTTTATTTGGGCTTGTCACAGTTATATGGATAAACATGCAATTTAAAATGCACAAAAACAGTAGTTCAAATGTTTATTAAAATTTCATTTAAATGTGCTAGATACATAATCTTTTTGATTTTTTTTCTGATCAAAACATGGGTTGCATTTAAAACTAATTTATTAAACTAAGGAAGTATTATCTGTAGTTAGTGAATTGTGATTGTTTCTGGTCACCATGTCGTCAAGATTTTAGAACTAGTAGATCACGTCCTCTCACCTAATTTCTAGTCATAAATTGGAAGCGGAAAGCAAGCTTTCTTGCTGTTTTCAACACCTAACTGGTTTCTCAGCTTTGAATTGAATTAGTTGAATGAACTGAAATGAAGAAAATAGTCTCTCTGCACCTGCAGAAGAGGCTACTGATGTCAAAAGCTGGTTTAGCACTTCAGCAAACACTGGTTCCAGGTGCTTAACCAGTGACTTGAATCACTGAACTGCTGGAACTTTCTTTAAAACCTGGCAGCAAACATACTGCTTAGTATACTTTTTGTATTTAATTTTTAATGATTATAAGACGTTTAGGCCTTGACAATTGTAAATTTAATTTTAAATAGGTTTATTTTTTAAATAAACCTCTATTTAATTTAATTTTAAAAAGTTATTTTAAATAAAAAAAATTTAAAAACCAAAGCATTTTTATCCACTCTAGTAATGGCACATGTAAACATGATAGAAGCACAATGTTACAGTATCGTCAGGAACATGGAATGAGTTGGGAAGAGGAAACATCCAAGACACAAGGAGTAATACAAGTTGTAAGTAAAGGATGGGCAAATCCATGCTTTCCATCTGCATGTTCCCAATATAAACATAAGCTGTCAATGAACTGCTGTTGTGCACCTTTCCCACAGTGATAAGGGTCATGTTGGAAAGGCTTTATGAAGGGCGTCTTGACATAACTAAGTATTAAAAATAGATTGCCTGTTCTGGCTTCTGATTTAAGTAGTTGTGATGAGCATGTGTGAAGTAGAGAGATGTACAGTAGGAAGTATCTAATGCCACATGAACAGAGTCAGAATTGATGTTTGTCCTGGACTACTTTAGTAACTTTATTCCAAAGATTAGAAATTCTTCTAGAAAGAGTGCCCATACACAGGCTCTGAGCCCTCTGCCGTTTATTTAAATTTACAAAGCCAAAATGTATTACATCAGCACACTCCTTCTACTAAGCCTCAGCACGTACTTGAATATTACCCATCTTCTACATTAGCTATTACCTCTGTCCACCTACCTCTCTTCAAAGGCCAGGTGAAATGTACAAGCCCTTCAGTGTATCCTGAAAGTTGCCAAATCTGGACTATTTTGGACCAGGGTCAAGAGGGCATTCCAGAGCTCTGACGTGGTTTCAGAAAATGTCCTACCAGTAGCACCTCCCCACCACCCATTATATTTTCATCAGCACATCCCCGACCACAGCAGTTGTAATGTATAGTGGGGAGAGGGATGGTCTCTTGGGTAGTATGATCTTAGGCCATTTAGGGCTTTATGGGTTGAAACCAAAATTAATAACTATTAAAGGTAGGTCAGGATCAACTGTGATCAAATACATTAAATCCACAGTTACATGTCAGGAAAGTTCAAGGACTAATATACAATAGGCTGCAGTTCGAGAATAATTCCTATAAAATTTACAAATTTTAACGTGTAATCCTAGTAACCCTCAAGCAAATGGATTAGGAGAATGTGAAATCCATATAGTGAATGACTTGCTCATAAAAGCTGTTGTCTCAAGAGATGATCGGACTTAACACTATGCAACTACTGAGCAACAACATCACAATATGGAAACTCGACAGTGGAACATCTATATAACAGACATGCATACTTTCTTACCAGATCTGAGAAACAACGAAAGGATGACAAGCAACTCTGATCTTGGCAGAGATTAGATGCGTCAAAATGAATACATAACTATAACAGAAGCACAAGGCCTTTGCCACAGTTGGAATTTGGCAAGCCAGTCACAGGCTAGAACACACTATAGTGATTAAAAGAAATGTCACTTCTTTCATATTTATGGATCACAAAGTGGAAACATTTTTGTAAAGGATTCATAAACATCTGCTGTGAAAATGAGCAACTAGCAGAGATGAGTGAATTGAGAGGCGTTGAATTGGAAGAACAAAACTTCATGGGTTGATCCTGTTTTGCATGGCCATGCTTTGATATTTCCATGCTGATTATTATTAAGCATCTCTGGCAGCTTCTCTATGTAGCTATCATTAGTTAGCTTATCTCTAAGGAGGAATTTGAATGAGAAGTTAATGGCCTCTAGGATCAGTTCTGGATAGGGCATTCCATGTATGGGGAGTGGCCTGGAAAAAAGTGGTGTGACTGTGGTAGGAGCAGACAAATAGGGATATTGAGCTGGAAATTAATGATAAAGCAGAGAGAGGCAATGCAATTAAAATACAAGGGCAGAAAAGTAGAAGAGGGGCAGAGTTGTCCTGCAGGTGGTTCAGTCTTTCTTTCGATTCAATTAACTGTCTTGGCATGACAAAATACAAATGGTACCATCAAGTATAATCAAGTATCTGACTAGAATAAGGCTTCATAGTAATGCTGAGTTTTGTACCAGGCGTTCATTTTTATGGCATTGTCTTTGAAACCTGCCGCCAGATTAATGTATTTTGAGACGGTTCCTGCTGTGTATTTCACTTATCCCAAAATTGTGCTCAAGCCTAATTTTCATTTTTGTCTTAATTGGAGGTTCATCAGAATTGCAGATGCAGGATTGCTACAGAGGTTTGTCTCCATTCTGGTATTGTCCTGCAACAGTAGTAGGGCTCCCATATAACATAATTCAGTATTTTGCAGAGAAAAGAAGATGGCTGTTTTGTGGTGGATTTGTATGTGAATGGAGAAGATTGGTTCTTGCAAGTCCAGAATTAGTCATTCTAGAAGCCAAGATTTTTAAATCTGACCTGGAATTCTTTCTCCTTTCATACAAATGGGATGAAGAAGCTGCTCCAGGCTGCAGCCTCAGGCTTTACACTCTGACAGACACTGGGCAGGGATCAACAGTCCCTTGGGAAAGATTGTCTAATTGCTCCCCGTGTCGTGCTTACTTATGGGTGATTTTCACTGCTCAGAAAAACTGCCTTTGTAAACCTCTCTGTAACTCATGCATGTGAGCTATCCTGAAATTTAAAAAAAAAAAAATAAAGACCAGTTATGTTAGTTTTACTGTGTGGTGAATTTACCTCAATGTCAGCTCTAGGCAGGGATATTGTGCTGATCTAGGTGAGTTTACCTCATGGTAAAACTCAGGTGCCTGGTCCTCGCTGTGCCTTTTTATTTCAGGATAGCTCACATGCATGAGTAACCCCGAGGTGTAAACACTTTTATTTATATATATAAAAAAAAAAAAAAGGGAAGTGAAGACAAGCTCTTTATGAGCCTTTCTTTGCACGAGCAGGAGCACAATCCACTTTTGCTGGGGCCAAAACAAGCCAGCTTTTTCTCTGATCCTTCGTTTCCCACATAACACCCTCAACAGTGTGGCTTGTTGTGTGATTTCCCCACACTGACCCATTAATTTTTTGCTGGCGGGGGGAGGGATAATGTTGTTGTGGGGGAGGAGGCGGGGGTAAGGGCACTAAGTAAGAACCATATAAAGAAATCATGGACTCTGCAAACTGATTTTTCTAACACAAACAAGTATTTCCTGCCTTTTCCCCAAGGTTGCCTTTTCCTCCCCTTCAGCCTATATTGTTATCTTTATTTTTTCTTCCAGATCTCTTACAGTCTGTGGCACTGGGTTCAGTAAAGCCAGAGGAGCCTGTGGGGTTTTGTTGTAGTTTGCCTTGAGACAAAGCCCTGAGTGGTTGGTGAGGGTGGCAGAGCGGACCTAATGGGGTGGTGGTGGGGGGGGGGGTTGTTGGCTGCTATGCCATTCTTTCCCGTATGAGAGTCCCTGAATGAATCTCCTTCCTGAAGGGGAAGAGCGGTAGGTTATGCACTTGGCTCTAGCACCTGCTGTTGGGTAATTTGAGCCCAGGGCATCTTTTCAGCATCGCAAATCTGTGTTTAGTTTAACTGCTTTTTAGCACTCGTGTCTTAATTACTGGAGAATTCCTGCCAGAGCCTGTGGTCTGCTGCAGATGCCAATCTGTTGTCGCTAAATCCGATATATACATTTTCTTCTTTCCCTGCCTACACATAGGCACACGCTCACAATTTAGTGCTGTTTGTATAGGGGAATAGCCTATCAAATGGCCATAATACAGACCATAAAATCCCATGTTTCAACATTGAACTCCTTAAGCTGTCTGAGTGGAAATTGTTTCTGTTGTTAGCTTAGACCAGTGAAGGCCAGCTGCCCAAACCTCTTTCTATTTTATTTTTTTAAAGCACTACATTGTTTCCTCTACCTCTTCTTTACCAGTCCTTGTATTGTCCGTAAACTATACTGGATTTGCAATTAAATGCCAGCTGTACCAATGAAATATCAGCCACATGCCAATCCCGACTGTTCCGTATGCTTTCTAGAAAAACTCCCTCTGTGAGCTTGCAAAGGGGTCTACAACCCCCCTACTGAGCAGAAACAGAAGAGGGGAGAGGAACCTCTCCAGCCTACACACACAACTGCCAATCATGGAGGCAGGCACCCCCAGCTGCAACCAATGAGGGACACAATACTTATTATAAAAGGACAGAAGGAAGAGGAGGCACAAAGTTCTGGGACAGCGAAGGGGCAACACCCCTGCACCAAGTTACCTCCTGAAACACAGCCAAAGAGATTAGAGCAAACCCCTAGGCCTCATTAGAGGCCAGGGCCCAAAACTGTCCTGACCAGGGGCTAACCAAAGGAAGACAGTCAGGGGCAGTAGAGATCCCTCGAAAGACTACATCAGGGACCGGTGACAACGTGGTACCTGAAATGGGATTTTGTGCAGCAGACCATCCCTGCAGAGAAGGGAAGCAAAAAACCAAAAACAAAACCCCCCACACACAAAACCCCAACTCCCCCTGCCCCCCCACTTTTTCTTTTCTTTCTCCCCCGTATATGCCACAGAACTACGGAGGGGAATCAGCACCTGCAATGGCTGGCAGACTCTCAAACCCAACAACAACAGTGGCAACAACAGCTGTTCGAACAGATGGCAGCCCACAGTTGTTATGAGTAGCAGGGCTAGTACCAGCCGCTACCCCTCAGATTCCCACCCCCGCGGGAAATGCCTCCCCCTTAATTCAGGGAAATGCTTCAGCCCTGGTGATTCCTAAGGTGACAGATGACCCAGAATCCTTCCTAGTAACTTTTGAGAGGGTAGCTACAGCTTCGCACCGGCCTCAGGCTCAGTGGGTGATCTGCCTCGCCCCACTCCTCATGAGGGAAGCCCAAGCTGCATACTGGGGACTCGTCAACATAGTAGCCCAAGACTATTGAAGGCAGCCATATTAGAGAGGTTAGGCCTAGACAAAGAAGCCTACTGTTAACATTTTTGCTATGAGTACTTCTCCCCTCCTTCCCTCCACCCCCCACCAAAGCATGACCCCAGGTGCTCATCCAAAGGCTTAAGGACTTCTGTGGGCATTGGTTAAACCCAGAGACCCAAATGGGACCCCAGACAGCTGAACTCATAGTCCTCGAACAATTTATACAGATCCTTCCACTCGCTGCCCAAGACTGGGTTTGTAGGCACTGGCTGGGAACCCTAGCTGAGGCCACTCACCTCATGGAGGACTAAGTGGCTGTGTAAGTCATTTGGGGACCTGCTATGGAGGAAACGATGACTCCAGATACACCAGGGAAGGAGATGGGCTGGAGACCCAAAAGTGGTGGTCCCTCTTGGATAAATGCCAGGAAAGCCCATGCAGCCAGCTGGTGAATGGATAGCATAAGGGATAGGGGTGCACCTCAGGGCCAATGGGTAAGATTTCCCCACTACAACAGATCCACACCCTTAACACCCCACTGACTCCTTGTTCCAAACCTGCACAGGAGCGAAGAACCCACCCAAAGAGAAGATGACACAGCCACTAGAAAACAAAGGGCCGACAGAATAACCTGTTGCTCCTGTGGACAACAGGGGCACCAATTTTCGAGACTGCCCTTCTGGGGAGTGTAACTTCAGGCAGGTGTGGACTGGAGAGGAAAAGCCCAGAGCAATTCACAATCCCAGTTGAAGTAGAGGGACAACAGGCTATAACCATCATAGATGTGGCATCTGACCAAACGTTCATCCCAGAATGGGTATCCCAGAGTGGATACCCGAGAAGGGGAAAATCCCTATTAAATGTATCCATGGTGATGTTTTACGGTATCCCTCCAGGACCATAAGACTGACTGTTGATGGGCACCAAGACCCAGATGAAGGTACAGGTGTCTGCAGACCTACCTTATCCCGTGATATAGGCCAAGACTGGCCATATTTCCCCAAGCTCTTGCAGAAGCTTCCCTTAGTCCGGAAGAGACCCCAGAACAGGTGTTAGGTGTCCTTTTTCCCCTTTAAGGACCTTGACCTCGCCTATAGTGGTGCAGGGGATGACCGGTGAAGAAGTATTTGTAGAGACTCCTTCCCTTCAGAACCTAGAATAGAAACCAAGATTCCTGAGCCCCCACATTCGTATGCCAATGGATTTCACAAATACTTGCTGACAACAGACACTGTCATTCTCTAGTGCTGGTCCACAGGTGATAATGGCCTACTACTGCTAGCAGTTACTTCTCTAGTTCAGGTAGCAGAGGTCTGTGCTATGGATCTAAAGTTCCCAGTCTTGCTGACGACCCATGTGGGGTCAAAAGGTTTACACATGATAGAATTTTTGTTTTTCAGTTTGTTTAAAACAAACCGACCAACCTAGGAAATTACATTTAAAAACAAATAGAAGAAACAAAAGCACTGCATTAAAATAACTTTATAATCAAGTGATGCATTCCTAAGAAATTAGGAAGTGCCAGAATTAGGCTGCCTGGGCCACACTAGCTTTCTGCCGTTGTGCGTATGCATTATGATACCGTTTTTAATTACAAGGTCACAAATTGTTTTTTTTCCTGCAAGACTTTTGTTTGATGATGCAATCTTTAGTATAATATGTAATATAGAACTTAATGTTTAATTCTTCATGTCAAAGGGCATAGCTCCCATTGTGTGTGCAAATCCCTCAGACTCCACAGGGCAGGGAATTGGGGTATTGTTATCATTGGCAACAGTGTAACCTGTGCCATGGCACCATTGGGATGGAGATACTGGCATGACTAGCAGCACAGGAGCCTTTGTGTCTGCTTTTCCTGACCCCATTCCTTTCTTCCTCTTAAATCACATTATTTTATAAAGAGGAAAAAGAAACATAATTTGGAGCAGCAGTGAGCTGAGCCCAAGTTAATAGTTTGAATTGCACTCCATCTGTTCAGCTGCATGGCCTGATGGATATGCTGAGCCATTTTTCACAATTTGTTTTAGAGCTGGTAAGAACAATCTCTTCTGGATTCGTTCCAAGGTTTCTGCTGGGAAAACTTCATATCTGGACTCTGCTGCCCTCAGGGAGGGGAGGGCTTGAGTCAATAATCCTCAAATGGCAAACTACCTCTTTCGCTTGCAGTGGTTAGTTTTTTGGAAAGATTAAATTCCCCTCTGGAATTCAGCATCATCATTATTATTATTATTTTATTTAAAAAATGGATAACATTTGCAAACATGATTATGCTGGGCTGCTTTAAATCGGCTTATTGCTGTTTTATGATCACAAGTAAACAGTAACAGGAGCCAGGGTGATTGGCCTCGCCATGTGTACGTACTGCTGGTAACGCAATAACTGATGAGTACCCACTATGATCGGCAAACCCCAGAACCTTGGATGTAGAAGCAAACAAACCAGATTTCAGTAATTTGGAGCTTCTGAACACTGGCCCATTGGGGGCTGTGCTATCCATATGCTGGGGCTGCCAGATCATAAATAATTGGTATAAAATGTAGCAGATTGCAGTCATCCTCTCTATTCTCAACAGTGGTACAGCCTGCAGAGATCACATGTCCCACCATGCACTGCTCCATCTTGATCCAAGCAGTGAGGGGTGACTAGCCCCAGTATATGTGTCTCACTGTGCTAAATGCTGTTATTTCTTCTCCCCAAGTCTGTCCCCCCTCTCCCCGGACACTGCCAAGATAAAAACAATGCTAAAAATATCCCTCACCTATATAAACACCTTAGATGTTTAAAACCAAAATTTTAAAATCATTATCCTAGCTTTTCACCTCTGATGTTGTTGTTAGTTTTTGGTTTTGACCCGATTTGGACGGTGACTCTCTGGCATGATGCATTTCACTTTCTGATCTGGTTTCTTATTGTGCTAGCACAATAGTCTTGTGTCTGGGTTCTTAGCATTGCAGGAAAAGGTCTTAGTCCAACATAAAGCTTCTTTTAACGGATCTCTTAAAATGCTTTACTTTTGGTCAGCAACTGTGAAGCAGCTAGGAGGGTGCATTGACAAAGGCCAAAGCATTTTGATTCAGAGTCTCAAACAATTTTCATATCAAAAGCGATTTACAGGGTGCAGGCATAAGAAAATTGCTAACTGGGGTGGGGCATTGAGTGCTGTCCAGTGATTGGCTGTCAGGGCACCTGGATTCTACTCAGAGCTCAGATCCTGGCTCCCTTTTTGATCTTGGGCAAATCACTCATCATCTAGGTGCCCTTCTAGTAACTAGGTTAACCATCCCCTAAGGCTGTCATGAAAACTGAATGGTATCTAAGTGAAAGGTTGTGTGTGTGTGTGTGTGTGTGAAGTATTAATTTGCTAAATAGCAAAGTCTGTGGACCACTTTTTAATTTTTTTGGAGTAACTTTTTGCCCTTCCTCTTTTACAGGCATGGCCTTGGCACAGCGTCAGGTCACTGTTCAGGAAGGCCCTCTATACCGTACTGAGGGCTCCCACATCACCATCTGGTGCAACGTCACTGGCTACCAGGGTCCCTCAGAGCAGAATTTCCAGTGGTCCATTTACCTGCCATCTGCCCCAGAGCGGGAAGTGCAGATTATCAGCACCATGGATCCCTCCTTCCCTTATGCCATCTACACCCAGCGTGTGCGGAGTAGGAAGATCTACGTAGAGAGGGTACAGGGGGACTCTGCCCTGCTGCACATCATGGAGCTCCAGGACCGGGACGCTGGCGAGTACGAGTGCCACACACCCACCACCGACGAGAGGTACTTCGGGAGTTACAGCGCCAAGATGAAACTGATGGGTAAGGTGTTTGCTTTGTCTCGGTCGTCTGGAATCCGGATCACTAAGTATTGGCTTCATCTTGGGTTGACTGTACTAGAATTTATTAAGCCCCTTGTGTGGTATGTCCCATGCATGCTGTGTCCCAAAATGCTTGAGTAAGGAAAAAGTACAAGAGAAGAGAATGTGTATATAGTGTAAATTATATGAAACAATGGTGTAAAGAAAGCATAAGAGAATAAATTAAGACTCCAGTAATAAGACTTAATAAGGGGAGAGAAACCAAGAGGTGTAGGCAAGGGGGAAAGACATTTCAAATCTTGGCTGAAAGCAGGACATAGAGTTGATTTGTGTGCAGAAAATAGGAAGCCTGTTCCAGATGCCAGTACAGAGAAGAGAGCTTTCATGCCAAAGGGGGCAAAACTGTGTGGCAGGGAAGAGAGGAAGCCAGTGCTAGATAAGCATAAAGACAATCACAGGCAAGGTTCATGAGGCCTGAAACAAAGAGGGAAATGTTGAAATGGATCCTGAAATGAACAAGGAGTGGGATGAGCTTCCTGTGGTGAGGGTGATGAGGTTGTCTTTTCCTTTGTACTAGACAAATCAGAAAGAGCTGCTTTGTTTTGGCATTTTCCTAGCACCTTTCAGAGAGAAGATCTCTGAGTTGTTTTCAAACTTTAATTAAAGCCTCTGCACATCTTTGTCAGGTTTAGGTCAGTGGTATCCCAATTTAACAAGTGAGGGAGCTCAGGCATAGACATTATGCCTTGCCTGAGGTGTCTCAGTGAATCTTAAACAGAGCTGGGAACAGACTCCAGAATGCCTGACTCTGAGTGCCATGCCATAATCAGCTCACTATGCTCCCCCCTTTTAGAATAAGTGAGTGGAATAACAACTAGAGGGTTGCTGTGGGTAGAGATTTGATCCGCTCTTACCCACCCTGGGTATGTCAGAATATGCACGGCTTTGTGGTTGGAGCAGGTGGTGCAATGTCCTCTGCTAAGGAGCATGAGCCTAGAAGCAAGGACACAGGTGTTCTCCTTCTGACTCTGCCCTGTAACTGTGTATTAGGCATTTTAAATTCTGTGCCTCAGTCTTCCCATCTGTAAAATGAAGATAATAGTGACTTAACTTGTAGGACCGTGCAGATCAATTAACATACGTCAAGTGCTTATTGACATCCTGGGACAAAAAGTGCTGTAGCATGGCAAAGCATTGCTGCTTATTCACCCTATAACTGAATCTGTAGAGTTTGGCATTTTAGAGGACTTCATCCTTAGAAAAAACCAACTTGGGATTGATATTTTTGGGAAATAATATAACAACAATATAATAGTTACATATTCTACTTGTCAGAGATCATGCAAACAGTGCTTTGACTGGGCTTTTCTCTCTCCTTACAAACTTAAATTTTTGGAGGAAAGTGATCAAAGGTGTCTTCTGCGGAATCGTTGCAAATCAATCTCTTTGGACAGTGCTGACCTCTGTTTTCTGTGCATGTCTTTCCTCATTTCCTTAATGTCTAAGGAGCAGTTGTAAATAACCAAAATCTTATTTTCATATAAGTACATCTTCCCTGGTATTTATTCCCCCACAAGAAGTCACATTCATCTCCCTGTGACATATTTGTGACATCTCAGTTGTCACCATGTAAAACAGAGGGTTCTGACCTCTGGTGGGGATATAAATAGCAGGAGCAGATGGACTCCTAAGAAACGTAGATCTTAATTTTTAATATAAACTGTCCCTAGAAGCTGAAGTAACAAGAGAAGAGAAATGCAGAAAATAGACTGGTTTCCAAATCATTTTGTCTCCCTCTCCCAACTCTGAGCAATCACTAGCTCTTTGAAGGCTTTTAACCCTTTAGGATTATGGATATTAACCTGGAGTTTAACAACTTAATTCCTGAATTATTTTAAACATTCATGAATGGGGTGAAGATGGTGGATAGGGGAGGGGACAGTGATTGTGGGGGTGAGAAATATCAGAGGTTCCTGAGTCTGGAGTAGGAGAGCTAGGTGGAGGAGCAGAGCGATCCATGGAGTGGAAGAAGAAATTTCGAGTAGATGCATGACTCGTGCATCTGAAATAGTGATGGAAGCAGAAAGCTGCTGGTAGGGAAGAGGGGAGTTATCTCTTGGAGAAAGCGGAGAGCTGCACACCGGGAGTACTGTAAGCTTTTGAACTAGCAAACTCTTTCTAGCAGGCCAGTCAAATGGTGTGCTGGGGTTAGGGATGGACACCTTGTGGATTGGCCAGTTTCTGAAGTTTGAAGGTGGCTAACTGGAGAAGCTGTGTCATGGAGACATGAGGCTATCTGGTCAAGGGGAGAGATCAGTAAGAGGCTGCCAGGTGACTCCATGAAGGAAGACAAAGTCTGCTGTGCTGTTGCATGGGTGTGGAGTGGGACTCATTCTGCCTGTTGGGGTGGAAGAGAACCAGTTGCAAGTGGTTATGAGGGTGGAAAGTAATCTCTTTGGAGGGGAAAGGATGTGGGTCTCCTAGATTGGGGCAGATGGTGAAGAACTAAGAGGTGACTTGGCTCCAGTCAGTCACTTAGGCCAAGTACCCCAGTCCTTGAACCGGGGCCCTCTTGCCCAGGGGGCTGGGCGTGCTGCAAGGGGGACCAGAGTTCAGGTTCTGCCTGGGGTGAGGGCTTCCACTTGGTGATTATGAGAGAGGGAAGGGATAGGTTGTTGGAATACTTTGGACCTTGACAATGGCCAAGCAGGGTGAGAGAAGGCCAGTTAAGAAGTTGATAATGGGGACAAATGGGAGACAAAGCTTTCAAAGGCAACAGGGACTGGAAGTTGCTTTCCTATAGGAAAATGTGGCTCGCAATTGGTTTTTTTTTTTTTTTTTGTGGCGGATGTGCACTAGCTTTGTAAAGTTGTCCCTTCCTCCAAGAGAAGCTGATATGACCTGCCCTGAAAATCCTGTTGCCTGCCTGACTTTTTTTGACCTGGGGCTAACAAACACTGGCTGCTTCTCTCTGCCTTCCTTTTAAACACCACTAAACAGCAATTGCATCCCATCCAGCCTTTTGGGGAAAGCATGTTCAAATTTGCCCTGAGCTCCCTTCCTGAGGGAGGCAGTATGGGACTCGACTGCATGAATGGAGCCCAAGGAGGAAGCTGGCAAAGTAGCAGGTCATGTGGAGCAATCAACTGTTTCTTCTGCTCAGTAGCAGTTTTTCCACCTGAAATGCAATAGTCTCTCCTGGCATCTTGCAGAGCATTCTGTTAGCTAGCGTGAGAAATCCCCCTGTGAGTCAGGGCAGTGACTCCTTGTGGGTGTGTGGGGGATACTTCTAGTTACTGGAGGGAGTGAGGTTTGCAGCCAGGTTTCCTCCTCTTGGATTCTTGTTAGCACACATGCGTGTCCTCCGTTTCCTTTAACCCACGCAGGAGTAAAGCATACCCGTTCAAGAAGAGCTGCTGAGCCTTGAGTGAGTTACTGTTCTCATTTTCTCCAAAGTGGAACCAACCATTTTTCCTTTCATTACATTATGAATTTTTAAATCTCTCATTAGGTTGAACAGCTTTTTTTGGTGGTAGAGAGGCCTGGTGAGAGAGAGAGAGAGAGAGAGAGATGCTAAAAATACCTGTGTGGGACAGGTGGGGGTACGCAGGGGTGCATGGGGAGGTTTTAGAAGCTGCATAGTCTGGGCTTTTGGATCACTTAGTGCTATTGTGGTTGATGGTAAATGGTAACTGAACAATCTGTTCCTGTTAGTTACAAAAGGTGGCTCTGGGACCTGGCGATCAGGGAAGGCTCTCTGAACAGATCTGAGGGCTCTGGAGCCATCTGTCTCTGAGGTCAGGTGGGATTCTAGTGCAGCCTGCCTCCGATAGCTGCTGTTTGACTCCTTGTCAGCACAGTGACGTCTTGCTGTGCTAATGCATCCTGTTCCTTTTGGCCACTGTTTGCACCCTGAGCTATTGTGGTGGTTGTTCTCTCCCACTCGGAACAGGTGCCTTGTGCTGTGAAGCCAAGATACTTCAATCGCTAACTGTTGGACTGAGTTGATAGTTTTAAAGTCGCGTCACTCACGCTTGAAGGTTCACTCCTTCCCCCATTTAATAAAAATCATGACATTTTTTGTTTTATAGCTCAATACACAGCATGATGTGGGTTCCTCTGTGTGTATAGGGAATCTGGGTTTGGGCTGGATCCCCCCTCAGCTTTCCTTGGTATTTCCTGAAGCCCACAACATGAGGTGCTCCTAAAACGCCTTGAGACGTTTATCTTCAGGTGCTGTGAATTTATGAAAAATGGGCAGGCTGCAACACGAGTCCCCAGTTCATAGAAGTTAGAGATGGGAAAAGTTGGCACCTGTAGCTCCAGCCCTGGAGTCGGTGCCCATACAAGGAGCCGCATATTAATTTTTGAAGAGCCGCATGTGGCTCCGGAGCCATAGGTTGGCCACCCCGCCTTACAGCATAGGAGTTATGTGAACTCTTCTTGCCTTCATCCTCTAGTTTCACCCTGGTTTTTTTTTTGTTTTGTTTTTGTTTTTGCTGCTCTGAAAGTGATGGAGCTGTAGGGGCATTCTGAAGATTGTGTCTTGGTTCTGACTTGAAAAACCAAAAGCAACTGAGCACAGTTGTCTCCAATGTAGAATCTGCAATGCAAAGTTCCCAGGTACCTGGCTAGTTCATGCTAAAGAGAGCTAAGACTGGGAGTGTTGGTGACCTCTCCTTCCTGGAAGGCTGGGCAAGTTTAGGTAAAAAATTAGCAGGGTTGGCAATAGGGCTAACTACAATTTAGTGCCCCCCCTCATATGCTTTCTTAACCCAGTTATACCTGCCCAGCCAGTCCAGTCTCAGTCTAAGTAAGCCTAGCTCACCTTGTGCAGATTGGCACTTAATCTATGTTCTGTGCCATGTTCCCCTGGCCAGCCAGCACCAAAGCCAATACCTTTCTTCTTGCTGCTGGGACTTGATTAAGGAACTGTGGGAGATGAATCGCTTCAGCTGATGAAAATATATTTTAAAAATCTGTTTTATTTTAAAGATTTATGCCTGCCCCATCTGGACTGAGACAGACCTGTGTATGGGGGCCCCAGGACTCAAATAAGAGGTGTGGTGTGGAGCAGGATTAAGGTGCATTGACTGAGCTGGGAATAGGGGGAAACGCTTTTTACATGTGCTTGCATTTTGCATGGATCTAGCATTTCCCTCTGTACTGAACACTAAAAACATCTGTAATCAGTTTTAGACAGAAGGGAGTTGGCCTCTTTCCTTGGCTTGGCATGCAAGTTCTTCACACAGAGAGCAAAGTGAAAGTGGGGTAGTGATGGGAAGAATGTGTTGTGGCAGAGGAGAAAAAGGAAGAGAACATATCTGTCTATGGTGGATTTCTCTGATGGACATCCTCTACCTTATTCCTCCTCAAGAAGTTCAACCATGGACAATCTCTGCTCAAAGCAGAAGAAAAAAACGTGCCTCTCCCTTGTATTCCTGCTTCATATCTCCTGGCTTCTCATTAACATCTGGCTGAGCAATCACTATGCCCTAATGGGTCTTGTGACCTTATGTAGCTCTTATTTTATTCTGTCAGCTGGGGCACAGGTGGCTTCATTCCAGGGGGATTTAGAGGTTGGAGAGGACTGTAACACAGACTGGTAATGAGGGGGGAGCATGGTGTGCAATTGAGGACAGGAATGGTTCCTGCAGACTTCTAAAAGCTTCCATTCCCCCAAGAAAGGAGTTTTCCCCCAGTTTTCAGGTGAGAGGCAGATGCCTAGGGAGGCAGTGCAATTGGCTCCAGCAAAATGAAACAAATATTGCCGAGCTTGTGACAATTAGCTATTTAAAGTGAAAGCTGTAAAATTGCATAAAATGAGACCTCAGCAAGGCTAACACAATGGAGGCTTTTTCCTCCAGCACCCCCTCCCCCAAATCCTCATTGTTTTTTGGTACTAGGGTGGGCAGGGGACTCTGTCTAAAAAACTCTAAGGCTGTGTCTATATTACATCTGCCCTGCTCTAAACCGATGGGAGAGAGCTCTCCTGTTGGCTTAACTCCCACCAGGGCCGTCCTTAGGATTTACGGGGCCCTATGCAGTATTATTAAACTGGAGTCCCTATGCTCGATGGGCAGCCTGGGTTCACATGCGTATTTTAGATAAGGGTGATCTTTTGAAGGATTTATTTAAAAAACGATATGTCTGAAGATCCAAGCATTTAAGGCTAAAGATGAATATTCAGATTGTACATCTAAAACTCTATGCAAGGATTTTTTAGGGATGTCATTTTATAATCTTCAGCAACACACTAATGAAATATTTTAAAGCAAATTTTAAACTAAGGTCCTGTAGACTAACATGTTCTGAGTAAATATTACAGTAATTCACAGCTGTTTTTGTCAGTAAATTCAGAAACTGACAGTATATACCTGGGGGTTGGCAAACACCTGTTAAATGGCTTCATTACCACTTGAATGGCTCTTTAGCAGTTTCAGTGATGTGCTAATACCTCTGGCAGGCTAGAAGCCTTTTTCATTTTTAAGTACTAGATCCCCTCCAGAGGAAGACTCACCAGGCTGCAGCAGCCAGCTGTGATGGGAGCCTCAGAAAGGGTCAGATTAGAACAGGGATAGGAAGAGGTGGGGGGGTGGACACTAAGACCCAGGGGTCCCCCAAATTTTCAGGTACCCTACGCAGCTGCATATGCTGTGTATGCTTAAGGACGGCCCTGACTCCTGCCTCCCCAAGAGGCTGTAGCTATGTTGGCAAGAGAAGATCTCCTGCTGACATAGTGCTGTCCACACCGGTGCTTAGGTTGGTGTAATTTATATTGCTCAGGGTGTGGATTATTCACACCCCGGAGTGACGTAAGTTATACTGAAGTAATTTGTAGTATAGTCAGAGCCTCTATACAGAAGGGAAGAATGAAAGGATCCTAGACTTCAGTTTAACAGAGTTTTTGGGCTGTCCTGAAGACTTCATTATTGACTATCCCAACACACCCAGGTGTGGTTCTTCCGGCAAAGCAGCCGATGGGTAACAGGCAGGTCCAGAATTGCTTCTCATCAGGCTAGAATTTCTGCTTTCCAGGGGATAGTGAGCTCTCTAGGTCACTTTGCTCACTGGGCTATATATGTTGCTCCACAGCAGTGTGGGTAGCTAGTCCCCTCAGAGTTGCAGCATCCTGTGCGCTCAAACTCCCTTATAATTGGTCTAATAAAATATCTACTGTAATGTATCAATTTACATGGCCCCTGTCATCCTGGTATTAGAGCTCTGGGAACTTTAATGCTTGTTCTCCTCTAGTCCTTGGAGTTAGTGTTTTTCTTCTTCGTCTTCCTTTCCTTGTATCCATGCCAAGACCTTTTTGCAACCCCCCTTCCTTTACAGAATCATATTGTGTTTTAATAGTTTTGTAAATACATCTGATATGCCACCCTCATCTTTTGTCTCCTGTTTCTTCTGGGTCTAGAAAAGGTGAGAGGTGGCATACCTCAAATGGGTTTATGTCTCAGATGCAGTGGGTTCAGTTGTGAGAATCATCTCACCAAATGAGGGCTCTTGGTCTGATTCTGGCATTTTAGTGGAGGAAGCTGGGGGTCAAGGCTCTTGGGTTCCATTTCTGTCTCTGCCACTGACTTGCTATGTGAACTTGCTTAGGTAAATCACTTGTCATCTGTCACCGTTTCCTCATCAGTAAATTGGGGATAATACTGTACAGGTGTGTTACAAGGACTTGAACTAAATGTTTGTAGAGGGGCTTTGGATCCTCAAGTGAAAGGTGTTAGAAAAAGCAGAATATTAAGTTTCTGCTGTGCCTAATAAATCATATTGAACGTAGATTCACTTCTTGTCCTACTTGCCTGTTTCCCAGTTTTTGAAACTGTTGTATAGCCACTAAGAACATCTTCTAATATTTTCTAAAATTATTAGGGAAATAGGAATTGGACCTGGATGCTTTAGAGGAGGGTGCAAGAAACCCCAGAGTGGACAACAGTGGAGTAACATAACTCTAGAAAAGGATGCTTCCTTCTCGTCCGCATTATTGTCTGGTGCTCTGAAGCAAGAGGGTTCAGATTTCTTTCAAACTTAAAATAATTCCGGTTGCCATAACTGGATGTTCATTATCTAATGAAATGGCTGATCGTTTCGAATCCTGCTATGCTCTTGACTTTAATTATATCCTGCTGCAATGAGTTCCGCAGTTTAATTGTGCATTGTTTGTGGTTTTTTTAAAGTACTTCCTTTCAGGTTTACACTGAAAGGTATTAATTTGAGCTGCATATCCCCTTTGCTCTTTTTTTATGACAGAGGGCAAATAGGAGCATCTGACCTACCTTCTCTGCTCCATTCATTTTGTGTATCTTTATCATGTCCCAATTATTCATCTCCTCTTTAAACAGTCCGTTGTTCACCTTTTCTTGCAGTATGCCATCTGCTATTCTATCAGATTGGAATTACATGCCTGGCTTCTTTATTACTGTAGGATTTGACATCCCTCCTCTACCCCAACATATACATAGGAAACTAAACAAGTTGAATGCCTCAGCTAGAATGTGTTCCTAACAGCAAATAGTTTGGCACACCTGCTCCCCTCCACTGAAAGCGGGTGGTGGTGTGGGGGCGGGGGTGTTGGTGTGAGGACCTCAATTATGGAAGGTCCCTCTCCCCAACCCCAGTGAACCTGGAGTTACAGTCCTCTACAGCACATTATAAAGTTCCATGTATTTTCCTAGACTCTTCCTGATGGGGGTAGGGCTAATTTTTAATTTTAGCTAACATGTGAGGAGGTTTTTAATGTTATGATCTTTGGATTTTTTTGAGTGCATCTCTGTACTTCATTTACACTTCTGTAGTAGTTAGGTGCATTTTTAGAAATTAATAAAAGATTTTCAGGTTACATTCCCCTCCAAACATAATTTAGTCTTTATAACAAGCCCTTGGCCAATTTGTACTTGTTTGATTTGTGATGCTTTTTATCTGACATGGGGAGGAAACTCAAAGCCCAAATGCTGGACCTGAGTTTAACGTGCAGGACTTCTGTCATGTTTCTTGCATGCAGGGGCGGCTCCAGACCCCAGCACACCAAGCGCGTGCTTGGGGCGGCACGCCGCGGGGGATGCTCTGCCGGTCGCCGGGAGGGCGGCAGGTGGCTCCGGTGGACCTTCTGCAGGCGTGCCTGCGGAGGGTCCGCTGGTCCCGCGCGGCTTCGGTGGAGCCGCGGGACCAGCGGACCCTCCGCAGGCATGCCTGCGGGAGGTCCACCGGAGCCGCGGGACCAGCGACCAGCAGAGTGCCTCCCGCGGCATGCCGCCCTGCTTGGGGCGGCGAAATGTCTAGACCCGCTCCTGCTTGCATGTCTGTTAGTTTGGGTAGTGAAACCAGACCGGTGGGTCAGTTCAAACATACCTCTTTGACGCTAAAATAATCTCTTCAGCATGATGCTGTTTTCACAAGCATCAACTTGAACTCTGTCACTGCTTCCATTGATGCTTGACTCTTGCAAGCAGCTGATAGCTCCCTGCAGGTGTCCGTGCTGCTATCGGCCTGTTGGGAACATTGACTAGCTTTTCTTTCATGCCCATCTGCCTTACAAGTATCAGTTCAGAGGGACTGAACTGTCTGCTGCCCACAGCCTTGCACTGACCTTGGCTCTGGAGCGGAAGTAGCAGTTGGTTCAGCCACCTTGCCTGCTCCCTTTGCTTTGTTGATTGAATCTTCCCTCTTTAATCTCTCATGCACCACGGCTCTGCATTTACCTCTTAATAGGAGTCCTCATGTAATAAATATGTTTTAGTGTATACAGTACCTTCTGTGCACTAAAAGTTCCATGCTGCGCTTTGACACGCTCCTGTTTGAAACAGTCAGAGCACACTGCAGGGGTGTGTGTGTGTGCGCGCGCGCTAGCAGGGTCTATGTGGCCACTTAGTGCAGGGCAAGCTAGTATGCTGTACATTCACACCCTGTCTTGCTGCATGCGAAGTCTGTGTCAATAAGCCCTTAGATTGCTTAGAACCACAGAACTGATCCTTTTATCCTTCCTAGGTAGGTGAATTGAGTTCCGTACATGAGGGAGTGGGGGGGGTGCTCTTTCAGATGAAGCCCTGTTTGCTATATGCAGGAAACTTTTTTGTGCAGCACTCTAACAGTTGTAAAGGTCTGTTAGACGGAAGATGCTATATAAAAAGAGCAAGAGAGGATTAGAAAGACTGGGCTAGCAGGTGGTGGGGTGAGTAGGTGCTAATGTTGAGATTGAACAGAGTTTGGTATGTGCATCCAAGTCTCTTTTTGTAGCGATGTCTCCAGATATCAGAGGGAAGCTGGCAGAGGGAAAGCATTTGAGTCCTTTTTCTTGAACTTTCTGCAGCCATAGCTGCATTGCCAAAGGGCAGCAGAGAAGCATCCATCTCTTTTGCTTCTGTGTCTCCCTGTGACAGGTGCAATAGGAGTTGATTGGTCAAAGCAGCTTGGCAACTCTTCTGCCTTGGGACCTGTTTTTTGACTTGCTGACAGACCCTGTTGGTGTTTCTGGCTGCTTTGCTGGAATAATGAGTGGCGGGGGAGAGCAGTTTCTCCGCTTCTGTACTTCAAAAGAGTCTCTCAGCATTAAGTGGGGAAAGTGATAACTGTGAGCGCAGCTGCTAACATATGGCACCCATCCCCTGCCTTAGCAATTGCTCAGTGAACTCTGAAAGTGAAATACAGTCCCTGCAGCTCCAGCCAGATGCAGCTCTGAGAAATCCTATAATGGAGCAGGCCATTATTCTATTACCAGCAAAAAATTTCACGTTTCACATCTCCCATTTTCCTGCTGCCTCTCTTGGGGATGTTTTGCTACGTTTCCGCCTTCCTCCCACTCTTTTTTTTTTTTTTTAATTCATTTTCCCTCTAGGATTACTTCATTCTTTCTTCATCTCCAGTCTCTTAGGTTTGGTTTTTCTGCATCTGTCTGTCTGTCTGCTCCTTAGAGGCAGGGGCAGCTGTTTTTGTAGCTGATGCTAGTGCTATTCTTTGCCAGCTTTGATGCACAAAATAAGTCTGATCCCCTCCCCATGCGAAGGAAGAACCACGTCCCAGCATAGCAGGAGACATTTAATGCCCATTGTAAAGCTAGCCTGCCTCTGTCTCTGCTTGTGTATACCTTTTTGGTCACCAATCAGTGTTCCCTCTCAATAGTGACTACAGTTTTGCTGCCCTTTTTTTTTTAAAGGGGCACCACGTAAACTCTAGAAATAGTTGCAGCAACAAGTAATTCTAACCATGTTTCTAATAATACATCAGATTGTGATTTTTTATATATATATATATTTTAAATCTAATGTACTTTCTAGATTGATGCTGTTCGTACTGTTTCCACATCACTCAAACTTGGAGAGCCAACTTAAATGGATCACTTTCAACTTTTGGTTCTCAAGTCCTAGCCTAGGGCGGCTGTTGGGTTTGTTTTTTTTCTACTTCATGGGGAGGATGCTTTCTATCCAAAACATTGGCTGTTGTGTGAAAGTCAGAAGGTGGGGTTGGGGAAAAAGTTTTCTTGCCGTTTTGTACGGTAATCAAGAGACTTCTGCCCAAGGTTCTTTGATTCAAGTACTCAAATGACTTTTCTAATTGCTGGTGATTTAGGGAGTGAGGTGGTAAGGTTGGTTGACGGGAAATTGTGGGATTTGTAATGGAGAAGAGCATAATCAAGAGGCTGAAGCAGTAACTTAAGAGCTCCTGGCTCTGCCACTGACATGCTATCGCCTTTTGCGAGTCACTTAATATCTCTATGCCTCAATCTTCCCATCTGTAAAAGGGGGAATAATAAAGTATCTAAAAAGGGGAGGGTCTTTTTTGAGGCTTAAGTGTCTGCACATGCACTTTTTACCAATGGCATCTCTGAGACCTTTACGAAGTTTGAATGATTAATGCTCACAACTTTATTTCTCCTGTTTTGTCAAACAAGCCTGTGGTGTTTTCTATAGATCCTGAAATACTGAACAGCTTGGGCTCTTCATATAGGAAGCGTATGATCCTAGGAGGGGAGGTGTTCAGAAAGAAACCTAGGCCTGAGTTAGTAGCGAACTGCCTCGTGGTTTTGAGGGGCTGAGAGGAGACATTTTTCCATCTTGATACTGTGGCTGCCCAGTCAGCTTAGTCCTATAACAGTTTTACAATCTTTATCTGATATAGGTTTAAGAGGATTTCCCTGGGCATGGTGGATTATAATAAGTCGGCAAGCAGTCTCCAGCTGATATTCCTTCAGAAAGTATTTATTTTAAGTGGGTTTAACTGTATTTAATTTTTTTTCATTGTCTGTAAGTAAATTGTTTACACTATTAAAAAAAAATCTAGAAAAAAATGAAGGTATTATGGCTTTCTAGTCTGCTCTTAAGGGAAGGAAGAGGTATCCGGGGTAGACCAAAGAAAGTAAAGCAGCAATGTGGATAAATGTAACCTCATTCCACAAAATGCTGACTAGTAATACTGTCACCCATCTGTTGATAAGTTGGAGATATTGTGGAAGGGAGGATTTCAAGAAAAACTCAAGTGTTGCATAATATTTCAGTAAGGGTGTCCCCTCCTATAATTCACTAGTGAACCAATGACCCAACATAGTGTTAGAAGTGCTAAGCTGCTGCAGGTTCTGTCTTTTGATGAAGTGTGAAAGTGAAGTACTCTGGCCACTTAGAGGATCGTTAGTAATCACATGGTACATTTCTTAAGAGTAGGGTTTAACTGTGGTATCTTGGCCAAGTGCCATTTGATGTAATTACATTATTTTTTTTCCAAACTTCTCACTATGGCAGGGGTAGGCAACCTATGGCACACGTGCCAAAGGCAGCACATGAGCTGATTTTCAGTGGCACTCACACTGTCTGGGTCCTGGCCACTGGTCCGGGGGGCTCTGCATTTTAATTTAATTTTAAATGAAGCTTCTTAAACATTTTAAAAACCTTGTTTACTTTACATACAACAATAGTTTAGTTATATATTATAGACTTATAGAAAGAGACCTTCTAAAAAGGTTAAAATGTATTACTGGCACGCGAAACCTTAAATCAAAGTGAATAAATGAAGACTCGGCACACCACTTCTGAAAGGTTGCTGACTCCTGCACTATGGTATTCTTCACTTACGCGCCTCAGTTTTCAGAGTGGTAGCTGCGTGCTGCATTAGTCTGTATCAGCAAAAAGAACAGGAATACTTGTGGCACCTTAGAGACCAACAAATTTATTTCAGCATAAGCTTTTGTGGGCTAAAACCCACTTCATCAGGTGCATGCAGTGGAAAATACAGTAGGAATATATCACACACACACACACACACACACAGGACATGAAAAAAATGGGTGTCGCCATACTAACTATAATGAGGGTAATCAGTTACGGTGGGCTATTATCAGCGGGAGGAAAAAACCTTTGTAGTGATAATCAGGATGGCCCATTTCCAACAGTTGACAAGAAGGTGTGAGTAACAGTAAGGGGGAAAATTAGCATGGGGAAATAGGTTTTACTTTGTGTAAGGACCCATCCACTCCCAGTCTTTATTCAAGCCTAACTTAATGGTGTCAAGTTTGCAAATTAATTCCAGTTCTGCAGTTTCTCATTGGAGTCTGTTTCTGAATTTTTTTGGTTGGAGTATTGTGACTTTGAGGTCTATAATCAAGTGACCAGAGAGGTTGAAGTGTTCTCCAACTGGTTTTTGAATGTTATAATTCTTGACGTCTGATTTGTGTCCATTTATTCTTTTACGTGGAGACTGTCCGGTTTGGCCAATGCACATGGCAGAGAGACATTGGTAGTTGTGCAGGTGAACGAGCCTCTGATAGTGTGGCTGATGTGATTAGGACCTCTGATGGTGTCCCCTGAATAGATGTGGACAGAGTTGGCAAAGGGCTTTGTTGCAAGGATAGGTTCCTGGGTTAGTGTTTTTGTTGTGTGGTTGCTGGTGAGTATTTGCTTCAGGTTGGGGAGCTGTCTGTAAGCGAGGACTGGCCTGTCTCCCAAGATCTGTGAGAGTGATGGATCATCCTTCTGGATAGGTTGTAGATCCTTGATGAGGTGCTGGAGAGGTTTTAGTGGGGGGCTGAAGGTGACAGCTAGTGGCGTTCTGTTACTTTCTTTGCTGGGCCTGTCCTCAGTTTGTTCTGCAGTGTTACCATACACTGGAACAGCTGCCCTGCCACATTCCGTCTCAGACATGGTTGCATTTCAGTGGTGCATTGTGTATGTGCATGCACATGTACAGAGTATATGTTTGTAAAAGTGCTTTTGGATATTTCAGAACGCCTTTCATCTTGAAAGGTGATGGTACTCACTGTTCACATCTAACCCTCTTAAGGCTTTCATGCCACCTATGCTACCCGCATGAAACAAAGGAAGGCAAGCCAGGCAGTCTTCAGAAAGTTGAAGGAAAGATTGTTCAAATGTATTTTTTTTTTTTAAAACCATACAAAGGACCATCCTTTGGTCTTTCTCTACTAAATTTGCTTTAACAGTGTTCCCAGGGTTTCTTATATTTCAGGATGTCTGAGGGCAAGAAGCCCAAAGCATGACCTTATTTATCTTTCAGATCTGTTTTTCAAGAGCACATAACTTGCTGTGTGTCTATAAGAAACAACTTCAAGTCTCTCCTGTCCTATTCCTCCTCCCCTTCTTCAATGTACTTTATTAAAGAAAAACTGCCTTAGGGATGTGAGCAAACATAAATAACCTCTACTAGCTTAGCATGACTCGTCTGCTGTTCAGAACTGTTCTTGAACAATGACCTGTCGCCTGTGAAATATTCAAAATCCTTAGCATGTTGGCCTAATGACAGTAGAATAACCACTCTATCTGTACTAGTCACCTAAGGGAGAATTTTCTAGGGGTGTGCAGAAGAGGATAGAATTAGGACTAAAGAGATGGAAAAACTGCCAAACTGAATGCTGGGGGGTGGAAATCTCATAATGATCCAAATATTAGACTGTAAACTAGTCTTGCAAAGACAAGTGATGGAGCTTCTATTGCTTTAAAACTGAACTGGACCTCTCAACAGAACAGTCCACTACTGGCTGAGGGTATGGCTACACTGACGAGTTGCAGCGCTGGTAGTTTGCAGCGCTGGTCGTCCAGCTGTGCAGGGCCAGCGCTGCAGTGTGGCCACACTGACAGCTACCAGCGCTGCAGTGTGGCCACACTTGTAGCATTTGCAGCGCTGTACTGAGAGGTGCATTGTGGGCAGCTATCCCACAGAGCACCTCGTCCCATTTTGGCGCTGTGTATTGTGGGAAGGGGAAGGAAGTGTGTGGGTCATTCCGCTTCCTGTTCCAACGCCCCATGGTGCATCGCTTCACTTCCCAGCAGTCACAGTTTCCCCGTCCACGTTTCTAGCCATTGTGAGTGCAGCACGCTTTCTGTGTGAAATGGAGCCTGAGCTGCTGAGAACTTTGCTGATGACTGTCGCCAGCACATCACGTTTGGCAGTTGAGCTATTCCTTCAGCTCCAAAGTGACAGTGAGGAGTCCGACGATGATCTGGATTTGCCTAATGCAGGTGACATGAAATTGCTTGTGGCGGTAACGGAAATGCTCAGCACTGTGGAACGCCACTTTTGGGCTCGTGAAACAAGCAGTGAGTGGTGGGATCACATTGTCATGGAAGTCTGGGATGATGAGCAGTGGCTGCAGAACTTTCGTATGAGAAAAGCCACTTTCATGGGACTGTGTGCTGAGCTCGCCCCCACCCTGCGGCGCAAGGATACGAGATTGAGAGCTGTCCTGACGGTGGAGAAGCGTGTGGCTATTGCAATCTGGAAGCTGGCAACTCCAGACAGCTACCGATCGGTCGGGAACCAGTTTGGAGTGGGAAAGTCGACCGTGGGAATTGTTTTGATTCAAGTTTGCAGGGCCATTAATCGCATCCTGCTAAGGAGAACCGTGACTGTGGGGAACATGCAGGACATTGTAGATAGATTTGCAGAAATGGGTTTCCCTAACTGTGGAGGGGCAATAGATGGGACGCATATTCCTATTCTGGCACCACCCCACCTAGCCTACGAGTACATTAATCGCAAGGGGTATTTCTCTATGATTCTCCAGGCGCTTGTGGATCACCGTGGGCGTTTCATTGACATTTACACAGGCTGGCCTGGAAAGGTGCATGATGCACGCATCTTTCGGAACAGTGGCCTGTTCAGGAAGATGCAGGAAGGGACATTTTTCCCAGACCGAAAGATCACAGTAGGGGATGTTGAAATGCCCATTGTGATCCTTGGGGATCCTGCTTACCCATTAATGCCTTGGCTCATGAAACCCTATACAGGGAAGCTGGACAGGAGCCAGGACCGTTTCAACTACAGGCTGAGCCGGTGCCGAATGACTGTGGAGTGTGCTTTCGGGCGTTTAAAGGGGCGCTGGAGAGCCCTTTATGGGAAGCTAGACTTGGGGGAAAGCAGCATCCCTGCAGTTATATGCGCTTGCTGTACCCTCCATAATATTTGTGAAGGGAAGGGTGAAACATTCAGCCAGGCATGGACCTACGAGGTACAAGTCTTGGAGGCTGAATTTGTACAGCCAGACAGCAGGGCTACTAGAGACGCCCACCACAGGGCAACAAGGATTAGAGATGCCTTGAGGGAGGAATTTGAGGCTGAAAGCCAACAGTAGTGTTTTTTGCCTTGCCCAGGAATGACGTGCACTGGTTACAGTGCTTTTAATTACCTGTGTTTTCCTTGGTGTTTGTTATCTTTCACTTTATGCAATAATAAAAACTGTTTCATAATCAAAGAAATCATTTATTTAAAAAAAAGCAAGTAAAAGGGCAGGGGGGTTGGTTGTTGAACTGTACATTCATAGTTTTTCATATGTACTGCCAGGAGTGCTGTGCACCTCAGGATTGTACTGTTGCATGGTGATGGGGGTTGAGTGCAGAGGGTAAGGGTCGTAGTTCTCTGGGCTCATCGGTGACCGTACAGGTGTCGGGGGCAGCTGGTGATGGTGTAGGTAAGAACCTGGATGCTGGGGAACGGGACTTGGAGCTGACATTGGTGCATAGGGGAAAGAGGTTTGGGAGGGTGGGGGTTTGGCACGGTAGTGCTCTGCCTGCATTGCTACCAGTGACTGCATACAGTCTGTTTGGCGCGCTATGAGGTTTATAAGCTGCCTCGTGGTTTTCTTCAGCGTCAACGCCTTTCTCCTGCTTTCTGTTTCCTTCCAGTGCTGCATCTTTTCTCTCCATTCCTGCGCAGTTTTATTCTCTGTTGCACACTGGTTCATAACTGCCTTCACCAAATCTTCCTTGCTTTTGTTAGGCTTCCTTCTCAGGTTCTGAAGCTTTCTTTCAGTCACTGATAAGACCGGTCCAGGACTAGTCAAGGTCACTATAAAAATACAGCAAATGATACATTTTAAGAGAGCCTGCATTGTGTATAATCTGAAGTTAGTTTCAAGTCTCACACTGTAGCATTCCTCAGACATTTCAAATACAGCTAGAGAATTCACAGCCTCCCAGAAATGGTAAGTGAGGGTATGGCATAGTAGAAGTAGAAGTCAATAAAACCTGGGAGACATGCTGGGAAACACTCCCTCCATGTCCCTCAGGAATTAAACCTGGGGTTCTTGCCGCGGTTTGCCTGGGCAGGGTGCTTTTTGCTTCATGGGTGCACTGCTTTTTTTGGGCTTTGGTAAAGGCAGGAAGCAGCAGTTGGGACCTGCACTGAAACACTCCCTCCATTTCCCACAGGAGTTAATAGTTGAAGATTTCTCCCTACTGCGGGTTACCTGGGAAGCAAGGGAGGGTCTCCTACAACAATGCGGATTCCGCCCTGGCCCCTATGCAGCTTGCCTGTGTGCAGCCATGGTCCCCCCACCCCTCCTGGAACAGTGGCGTGGATGCATTAGCCTGACTGGGACAGGTACCACACTGGCTCTCCCTTTAAACTTGGTCACGCGAATTGCCTATGCTCTTGCAGAAACTTTTGAAGAGATTACAGAGGCAGATTACCGCGACGTGATAGACCACATCAATGGGATATTCCATGTCTAGGCATACAAGCATGCAGCCATACCACCCCCCCTCCTCTCCCAAAACCTTTGCATTGCAATAAAAGCTGCTTACCTGGGACCTGCTCCTGTGATTCTTCTGCACCAAGTTCCAGGGGCTGCGACTGGCTAGCTTCCTCCTGGCTTGAGAAGAGCTCCTGACTGCATGCCTCCTGGGACTCCGGGGTGTCTTCCCCCACCACAGTAGCCTCACTGTCTGCCTCCCCCTCCCCCTCCCCCTCCTCTACCGGCTCTGAACTGTCCATCGTGGTCCTTGGATTTACAGAGGGGTCACCCCCATAAATCGCATCCAGCTCCTTGTAAAGCCGACAGGTCGTGGGGGCAGCACCGGATCTGCGGTTTCCCTCGCGTGCTTTGCATTAGGCACTCCGCAGCTCCTTTACTTTTACCCTGCACTGCAGCGCGTCACGCTCATGGCCCCTTTCCAGCATGGCTCTTGATACCTGGGCAAAGGTATCATAATTCTTAACGGCTGGAGCGCAGCTGTGCCTGCACAGATTCCTCCCCCCAAACACTGATGAGGTCCATCAGCTCGCCATTGCTCCATGCTGGGGCTCGTTTGCCACGTGGAGGCATGGTCACCTGTAAAGATTCACTGATTGCACTCCACACCTGGCTGAGCAAACAGGAAGGGGATTTTTAAAATTCCCGGGGCATTTAAAGGGCGGGTCACCTGAGGCCAGGGCAGTAGAGTCTGACCTGATGAGCAGAGTGGCTGAACAGGCATTCTGGGATACATCCTTATACCCTGGAGGCCAATCACAGCGCTGGTGTGTGGCCACACTTGATGACCAGCGCTGCAGCACCAGCGCTGGAATCCTTATTCTCCATGCTGAGTGAGGTGTACGGCCAGCGCTGCAGCCAGGGAGTTGCAGCGCGGGAAGTGCCCTGCAGGTGTGGCCACTTACTAATTGCAGCGCTGGTGGAGGCTTTCCAGCGCTGCAAATCGCCAGGGTAGCCATACCCTGAGTTAGTAGCAATCGGTTACCTTTTTCCTTTCTGCAACATCTACCCCACCTCTAGTTCCTCTGATTTTATTTAGGTCTGTGATCTTCACTCTTAGCTTTCAGGGCCCTACTGGTCTGGTAGACTCTCCAGGTGGGTCTCGGGGCTGCTGACTTTAAATTTGATGTGATCAGGAGCAGCGTGTTCAAAATCTCAGTCCTGCATTTTCCACTAGGCTGTTCAAAACTTGGCTGTCATAATCTCTGGAGCTAGTCAGGTGCTGCATATGTTCTGGTATGCAGCACTCTAAAGGGCATTATTAAATATTACCTATTACTAAGAACAGTAATTCAACATCATATTACCTATGAAATATATGCAAAAGAAATATTTTTTAGCCAGAATAGGCAGGACAGGGTGCCCCTCAGACATGGATGGATCAGGTTGTGACCACACACCCTTTCAGTTTGTTACACACGTATTTAAGGGAACTTGGCTCTATAAATGCTAAATAAACCTATTTCTCTGTTACAAACACTAGCACTAAATATATTGTTTTCTCTTCTTGAAAGTGAGAGAATCTTGAAAATCCGATTTGCCTGCCAGTTCGTGCTGTGTATACAGACCCTGGAAAATACATAAGCAATAAGTTACTCATCCAAGGGTTAATGACAAGGCTTTTCAGCCCTGTAACCATTGAAGAACCGTACCACTGCAAATTATACTGATGTAAAATTCAGCTCCTTTGCAGCAGTCCATCCTGTTTCAGGTGCACTAGAACAGCCTGTCTGCACACCGTTGGCATACCACAGCAGTGTGGGTGCTTATCCCACAGTTCCTAGCACAGCTCCTTGAAGGTTAGCTAGCTTGCACAGGAGTACATGGATCTCATGAAGGAAGAGGCTAGCAAAGAGACACGAGCTATAGTTGCTGGAGGCTCAGAAGGCCCATAATATATAAGTAAGGAACTATTGAACCTGCCAGCCAGACATGCCTATAGGCTACAAAGTGCAGAGCCTTGAACAGAAGAGTCACCAGAAGGGGCGATGTGGGGCATTTTGAGAAGACTGGGAGGACCCATTGCATCAGTGATGTAGCATCACTAGGGCTTCCAGGAATCCTTCAGTTTTACAACGATGCCACTTTGGGTCCATCTGCATACAACAGTTGCAAAACTTGGTCCGAACAAATGCTGCGGGCTGGTGCTTGCAGTGCTTATTTAACAAATAAAACTCTGGAGGCATCACAAGTAATACCAAGGGCCACACGCTAGAGCAGTGATGCATAAACCTTTTACAGTTGCGACCCCTTTACCATTCACAGAATTTGTTGTGCCCCCTCCAGTGCTTGTAATCTGAAACTGTTTTTTGGTTTGCCTTGTTTTTTTCCCCAAGGGCTCTACCCTTCAGTGGGACTGAGATCCCGCTGCCATAATAGCGGGAGCAGGATAAAAATTCAACAAACACAGCGGGAGTGGATAGTATGGGATTGGGATTAAAAAAAATGGTTCTCCTGTACCACAGACAACATGAATGCCCCAGCCAGCAGCTGCCGCTCTTACTTCTGCACTGCTGCTGGCAGTGGTGCTGCCTTCAGAGGTAGGCATCCAGAGAGCGGCAGCTGCTGGCTGAAGCATTCATGTTGTCTGCAGAGTGGGAGGACTATTTATTTTTTATTTTTATTTTTTTAATAATCTCACTCTTGCCCACAATACGCAGTCTATTTTAATCCCACTATTATGGCAGCAGTATCTGCTGGATCCCCGTTTCTTGGTGTCCCCTGAGAGAATGCCTCTCACCCCAGTGTGCACACCACTGCTCTAGACAACCTGTCCAGTAGCAGCACTCCCCCGCATGTAGGTCTGGAGGAAGCAGCAGTTCCTTAGTGGGGCACTGGAAGTGAATTTGCATCTGAAGTAGTTGTCTCACTGGTGGCTATGGTGGCTGGGAGGTGGAACCACCTGGGAGCCACTTCCATGGGACCAGTTCCCCCTTCAGACAGTGGCTCATGGGTGGGGTAAGTTGTATCCAGGCATCCCTATCCAAAGCTGGACTCTGTACCCGGTATTAAAGCAAGACTTCAAATAGGCTTGGCAAGGCCCATCCTCTGGGCTAGAATAGAGGGAGCGGGGTGGTTACCTCCATGCTGTCTCTTGCCATTTGGTTACCCCCTAATGCACACACGTATTGATGGGGTTGCCAAGGGCTAGCATTAGCCTTGCTGGGGTCCAGGGCGGAAGCCCAAGCCCCACTGCCCATGACTGAAGCCCAAGGGCTTCAGCCCTGAGTGTGTGCATGGGGGAGGGGGCCTCAGGTTATAGGCCTCCCCCCCCCCCACCTGAGGCTGAAGCCCTTCAGTCCTCCCTCCTGGGGTTGTGTAGCAATTTTTGTTGTCAGAAGGGGTTTGCGATGCAGTGAAGTTTGAGAACCGCTGTACTAGTGTTTAGTTCATTTAGATTATTTCCACCTTATTTTTGTGGCCAGGGCAGACAGTGCAATGTCTTTCACCTCAGAGACGTGATGCTTGTCAGATTTCATCTACTTCAAGAGGATCCTACCAAAGGTCCCATCTAATTCTTTCCAGTGTCTTGTGGTGGTCTATAATGGAATTGTAGCTAGACACAGAATGAAATGAAAGGATGGATGGAACCTTGGCAAGACACCACTGGGACTCCTATCTCTGCTCAGGGCTTCTCATGTCAAGTGAATTCACTGCTGGTGAAAGGTAAGGTGACCAGATGTTCCGATTTTATAGGGACAGTCCCGATTTTTGGGTCTTTTTCTTATATAGGCTCCTTTTACCCCCAACCCCCATCCAGATTTTTCACATTTGCTGTCTGGTCACCCTAGTGAAAGGTGCCAGTCTGAGGTTCCCGATCTAGCCAAGGAACAGGCAAGTGCAAGCTTCCCTTTGTCGCTATATCATTGACCACCTTTAGGGGTTCAAGAGGGGAGTCTGTTTTCCATAGCCCATTCAGTCCTTGGGGCTTCCGTTAAGACTGCAACCAGCAAGCTGCATAGTACCCATTACAGGGATGGCTTTTGATGTGGTCACTTGTACACTAGGAGCCAGACTGAAATCTTCAAATTTTCTTTCATAATCTACTGCAGAAGTATCAGGTGTTACCTGCTTTTGGTCACTACCCACCTGTGTTTGATTTGAACCAGTGACCTATGGGTCCCCATCGCCAGTCACCTGAGCCCACCAGACACCCATTGTTTCTTAGCTGAAGTTACCAAGGTGAGGGAAATAGTATGAGATACAGATATACTAGAAAAGAGAACCACCTATTGAATCACTTGTCATTCCCTGAAACTCCTTGACAGGAGACCTGCAGGTTAAGCCAGGAGTACAAACCTATGCTGAACCTGATTAAGCGTAAGAAATCTGACTATCATATCCCGAGGAGATATTGCTACGGGCCATTTACCTGGGAACTGTTCCCACTGTAGCAGCACTAACATTAGGATTTGTCACTTAAACCCCATCACAATGTGCATTTTGTCCATTGAATGTAGCTCTTATGCCATGTGCTCCTGTGAAAATCTCGTTTAGTCGTTAGACTGCAAATGGATTCCACCGAGAGCCTCATCTCTCAAATATCTCTGCAAAAGTCTTTACAGTCACTGCACCGGCAATGTCTGTGTTGGCAAAGTAGGGACAAGCTGTTCTGCTCTTGGCCATATCTCACACGCAGCCTTGAGAATCAGCATCTGTTTTTTTACTGAAAGAGTGAATATTGGTCAAGACCCCAGGGTTCTCTCTTACTCCTCCACCCCAAACAGGTGTCATGATAGCTTAAAAATTCCATCTTAATTGGTCCTTAGAGACAGGCATGTTCTGTTTTAAAGAACCTGCTGAGGAGCATTCCCTTCTAATTCCCCTAGGCACTGCAGTACCAGCACTGAATTGTGGAATTTCGATGCAGAACCAGAACTGATTTTCCCACTTGTCAGTGGCATGATGGTCCCTGCCCAGTGGTTTGGTGTTCCACTCTCAGAGAGCACTCACTGGAGTGCTTCCTGCTGTGCCTGATGCATGTGTATCAATGCAATGAGTGTATGGTGCTTTTGTGACCTGCATTCTGCCAACATGCTGTATGCAAAGTGCCTGGCACCTGGGTGCTCAATGACCCTGGTCTGCAGGGAATGAGGAAGAGCAGCTTCATATACACCAGAAAACTACTGCTAGCTAAGGTAAACGTACAGGGACCATACTTTCGTAGGACGCCTAGCAGGCTCCCCATTATCTTGCCAGCTGTTGCCGAGCCAGCAGCAGGAAGTCTGCACCATTTTTGTGGACTACATAAAACCAGAGACTTTCATTCCTTGCGAATAAACATTTGTATTTTAGAGGATGTTTGCGTAGATTGTACCCTCATTCCTGCTGGTTGGGTTTGTTTGTCTAGGAGCAGCATCCCTTGAAACACAATGACTCTTATTCCTTTGTCAACTCCAGTACCATGGAGTTAATCTTCTTGGCACCTGATTATTTGCTGCTGTGGGTGTGCACATGTGCTTCCCTGCTGCTTGTTTGAAATTCTCATTTTGTATGCCTTAATCCCTGTCTAGAAGCCGGAGCCAGTTCCCTGATGCATCTCAGTGGCTTTGGGTTAATACCTGAGCCATGGTGAGAAACCACTGCGCCTTCAGTCTCCTGATAATCAGTATGCTGGTGGAGTGCGTGTGAGACTCGAGATCCAGGTGTGTGTCTGTTTCAGGGGGTGGTCTGATGAATGAAATGCTTTATAAACAGTATTAAAGCCTCGGATTCCCTCTGTGAGGTGGATGAGTATCATTATCCCCAGTCTACGAGTGGAGAAGCAGAGGCATAGAGGTGGTGACTTGCAGAATCACACAGCGATGACAATGACAGACAGGAATAAAGCCCCAGAATTCTTGCTTGTTTCCCTGCTCTAACCAAAAGGCCATGTTTTTCTCCCCCTCTTGTATAAAGACGCTGTTAGGAGTTCATTTCCTCCTTGTGTGTCACTCTTTAGAAAATGGTGGTCATTAGAAGAGCTGGCACATGACTGCCACACCTAGAGCTCCCCACTTTATCTTGATGTTAGGGTGCCAGCTTTTAGCCTGGCATTCCAAAAAATGTTTAGGTTAGGTAGTTGTATAGAAAGTGCTGCTGTCTCTTTATAGCAAGCGTAGATGCAGATCTCTACAGGTGCCTTCTAGCATTTCCCTCCACCATTTAGATGCTTGTGCTTTGCTGTTCCAGTAAATTCAGCTGTTTGGGCTTCAAGCTTTTTGAAGACTGCTTTCATCTTGTCTTCTATCCCCTGCATCCCACTTAGGATCCCTAAATGTAAAGCCAGTTCAGAGTGCAACTATTTGCCTTCCTTGTATATCCCTCTTGTTCCGCTGACTCTTCCTGGTGGTGATTCTCCGCCCCCCCCCCCCCCCCCCCACTTCTGGCCCAGTGAAAAGTTATCTGTGGGATGGGATTTTTTTCCCAGTGCTTTTGTCAGTGTGTAATTAGCTGGCGCTTCCAGCGAAGTGTTGCTCCCAGGAGATTCTCCCTCTGACATTAGCAGCAGCCGGTGACTAAAACAAAGAGACCGCTCTGTGTGCACAACATGTTCGCTTTGTACATTTCGTACTCCTTGCTGCTGTGGTGAGCACAAAGGGATCACAGATGTGGAATAAATGGGAGCGCTTTGAATGAGCAGCACCATAATCTTCCCCTTTCCCCCTCACTCTTCCCTCCCTCCCCCCCCCCACCCCTTTGCAGACATTAGTTTGATTAAAATTGCATGAGCTACGCTGCTGTGTATTTTTTTCCTCTTTAACGAGAACATTTTGAGATTTGATGAAGTGACTCTTTTCTAAGGAAAGGAAGTGGGGAAAGGGATTCAGGTTGTTTTAAAAACTCTCCATATGTATGGGTTACAGTCTCTGCCATAGGGCTGGGAATACCTGCTTTTCCTATAGGCGTGCTACAAATAGACAGCACGTACCATGCCACAAGGGACTAACTGCCAGCAGCATACCACCTAGTCAGGATGGAGTGAAATTGATTTGGTTACAAAATAAAACTTGCTTACACTCTGGCTTCTAGGAACATGCAAAGGATATGGCAGGTATGTAGTTTACTGTAGAGGAACAAGCACATCTTTTGTCCGGGGCTTCCTGGATTTGTAATGGAATCTAAACGTTATAAGCAAACGGCTACACTGGATTATAAAACTAAAAGTAAAAAATTCTTCTTTCCTGCTGTCTTTGCTTTGCAAAAACTGAAGTATTTGCCCATGCTTAAGCAGCCTCCCATGCCCTCCTCTGATCCCTCCTCAATGTACAGCTCTTCCCATAATCGGAGGAAAACGTCATATTCTCCCCCCCCCCCCCACACACACACACCCCGGCCTTGTTGCTGTCTCTGATGCTGAGGCACTGTTGTAGAATGGCTGCAGCAGCTCACTGGGAATCAGGAGATCTGGATTCTATTCCTGGCTCTGCCACTGACTCATGGCTTGACCTTGGGTAAGTCCCTAACTTCTCTGCCTCTCTATCCCCAATCTGTAAAATGCAGATAATACTCACTTCCCTCCTGTAGGGCTGAATTGTATTGATGTTTGCAATGTGGTCTGAGAGGATTTATGTATATGCAAAGTATTTTCTGCCAGCTTTGTTCCTCCCCAGCCATGGTATTTCTGTCAGGCCGGTCTGGTTCAAAGAGCCTGCCTTCCTGAGCCTCAGAGTTTTGGGCCTGTGTATTGAGGAGCATAGGGAATGTTTATATGATTAGATGTCCCCAAGGTGCTCAGCCTCGGGAACTGTTAGGCATGCAGGGTTAATCTTTCCTTCCAGACTTGAACAGCAGGAATCCATTCGTAGTATGTACAATGTGGCTCTGGGCAGGAGGGGCTGATAGTCTAGATGCCAGCTGGCTGCAGTGGAATAAGGAACTCTTAAAGCATTGCAGCTTTGTGGAGCTGCCCTGCACTGTGCAGTGGCTGTAAGCACAACACACAGTGTGCTTGTCTCTTGGAATCAAAGCTGTTCTGTAGCAGGACAGAGCTCTCTCCCGGAAATGTGGTGGCTTCTTGGGTCGATCTGCTCACAGGAACAGTTCAGGACCCTGGCAGGTGAGCCTGCTCAAGGCAGGTATCTCACAATCCAGGCATGTCCCTCTAAGGAGAGAGATGATCTGTCTGGCCCTACAGAACATCCTCAGTGAAGGTCCGTTGGCAGTGAGGAAATAACTTGTTGCTAGCAATGCTTGCCAGCAGCGAGTCCTCCTGGCCTCCCCACAGCTGATGCTGAAAAGAGATGTGTCCACGTTAACAACTTTACTGCTTTCAGGACTGCCTGGCAGAAGAGTGAGGGTTGGGGTAGCCGCTGGTGACAAGCATTTCCTAACAGACAGATTCCACGTAAGAGTTGCCCACACAGAACAAGGAGACAAGCACTACTTGCTAGCATTAATCCAGCAGAGGATGACCATCAATCTACTTATAGCTGATATCTGGTCTTGACTCAACCTGTGATAGTGGTCACCTCTCTGACTGGAGCGCCTCACGGCTCAGAGCAATGCACCACCAAAGCTGGATGATTTGTGAAACTTAGTGTGTCTGTAGAGCAGCGATGGGCATCCAACACCTGGGGCCTGTAGTAAATAGGAATGGCTGCTTTTGGACCAATGGGTCAGATCTTGGCCAGCTGCCTTTTCAAGGTAATTTTTATACTTAAACTGACACAGTTCATCAAGGAGGTTATCAGAGTAGAACCCCATGTCTGTACCAGCTGCCTCCCAGTTCAGTTGTGTGCACTCAACTGCAATAAAGCTTGGCTTGATCTCCTGGCCACGGGCCGAAGTTAATGAGTGGCAAGCAGCTGTATCTCACTGGGGCCTAATGGAGAAGTTCATTACTAAGAACATAAGAGCAGCCATACTGGGTCAGACCAAAGGTCCATCTAGCCCAGTATCCTGTCTTCTGACAGGGGCCAATGTCAGGTGCCCCAGAAGGAATGAACAGAACAGGAAATCATCAAGTGATCCATCCCATTCCCAGCTTCTGGCAAACAGAGGCTAGGGGGACCACCCCTGCCCATTCTGGCTAATAGCCACTGATGGACCTATCCTCCATGAATTTATCTAGTGTGTGTTTGTTTAAACCCTGTTGTAGTCTTGGCCTTCACAACATCCTCTGGCAAAGAGTTCCACAGGTTGACTGTGCACTGTGTGAAGAAATCCTTCCTTCTGTTTGTTTTAAACCCGCTGCCTATTAATTTCATTTGGTGACCCCTAGTTCTTGTGTTTATGAGAAGTAGTAAATAGCACTTCCTTATCTACTTTCTCTACACCAGTCATGATTTTATAGACCTCTATCATATCCCCCCTTAGTCATCTCTATTCCAAAATAAGGGTAGCTGGATGACAAGACTGAGTTTTAATGTTTGGACCATCCAATATCATGAGTAGTGACCCAACCACAGATTTTGCTGGGCATCCTGGGTCGAATGATCCAGTAAACTGTGGTTTCATTTGAAACGTGTCCCTTTGCTGGTTGGGACAAGTGAAGTGCTGTTTGTCACGGTCTTCCTCACATGCTTTTTGGCAGGCAGGTCCAGTATCCTGGTTGAAGGCAATGAGCACATCGTGTCCTTCTTTGTGTGCGGGAGATCTGGAATATGTGAAAGGATATGGGATTTTAGTTCAGTGCTGTGAATGTGCCCAGCCACTGTCACCCCATGCTGTTCTTGTCTAGCTGTATAGAGCCTTGTGAGGTCTGCTAGTTTTAAAGACTGGAGCCATGTCTTCATTCAGTCTTGTCTCATCAGTGTATGCAGAGTTGCCGATTTCTCATAATTGTGTCATGAGTATCATGATAGTTATTGGTTTCCTTTAAAGCCCCAGCTCCTGTAGGCGGATATGTGATGATTTCAGCAGCCTTCATTGTTAAAGAAAACGTAAGTTTCTAACCCTAATGTCTGTGGGGAAAGCTTCAAAATGTGACCCTACGCATTCTAAAGTCTCAAAAGCAGTAAACAAATAAAAGAACACCACATCTATTATTTTTATATAATCTTATGATTTTTAAAGCCAATCTCATGATTTTTGGTGAGCCTGACTCATGATTTTTGAACATTTGGAGTTGGCAATACTGTGTATGCTAGTTCATCAAAAGCAGTCCCATGCAACATCCTCTCTATGTTGCTTTGCCTGTTTTCTGCCTGAATTTGTTGTAGAGAGACACCAAACATCTAGCATGATATTTTGCCTCTTGTGCCACTATGTCCCTTGTACTTAGTTTTGCAAGCAAGCTCTGGTCTTGCAGCTGAAGTGCACACTTGCGGACTTAACTATCGTGGCCAAGGGTAGAAGCATCATGGAGGCCTTCTGATGGTATGTTCATTTCACAAATAAAGCACGCTGCTTTTTCTGGAGATACTTTGGGTATGGCTACATTTGCAGCTGTACAGCGCTGTGAGTTAAACCTGCCTTCGTACAGCTGAGTAGGGAAAGCGCTGCAGTCTGTCCACACTGCCAGCACACTGTCATGGCCACATTTGCAGCACTTGCAGCAGCATTGGGAGCGGTGCATTATGGGCAGCTATCCCACAGCTATTCCACAGAGCACCTCTTCCCATTCTGGCACCGTGGGTTGTGGGAAGGGGGCGGGGCATTCTGGGTCCTGTCCCAACGCCCCGTGATGCATCGCTTTGCATCCTAGCAATCCCTGTGTTTCCGTCCACATTTGGCGCCATCTTTCAACGGTTTCTGTGCAGCGCGATCTGTGTTCTGTTTCGATCTGTGGGAATGGAGCCCGAACTGCTGAGGAGTATGCTGACGAGTCTCGCCAGCACGTCACGTTTGGCAGTTGAGCTATTCCTTAAGATTCAAAGTGGCAGTGAGGAGTCCAACGATGATATCGAGTCATGTAACGCGTACGACACGAAATTGCTTGTGGCATTCACGGACATGCTTAGCACCGTGGAATGCCGCTTTTGGGCTCAGGAAACAAGCACTGAGGGGTGGGATCACATTGTCATGCAAGTCTGGGATGATGAGCAGTGGCTGCAGAACTTTTGGATGAGAAAAGCCCCTTTAATGGGACTGTGTGCTGAGCTCGCCCCCACCCTGCAGCACAAGGACACGAGATTGAGAGCTGCCCTGCCGGTGGAGAAGCAGGTGGCTATTGCAGTCTGGAAGCTGGCAACTCCAGACAGCTACCGATCGGTCGGGAACCAGTTTGGAGTGGGAAAGTCGACCGTTGGAATCGTGTTGATGCAAGTTTGCAGAGCCATTATTCGCATCCTGCTCAGAAGAACCGTGACTCTGGGTAACGTGCAGGACATTGTGGATGGCTTTGCACAAATGGGTTCCCCTAACTGTGGAGGGGCGATAGATGGGACACATATTCCTATTCTGGCACCACCCCACCTAGCATCCGAGTACGTTAATCGGAAGAGGTATTTCTCTATGGTTCTCCAGGCGCTTGTGGATCACCGTGGGCGTTTCATTGACATTAACGCAGGCTGGCCCGGAAAGGTGTATGATGCACGCATCTTTCGGAACACTGGCCTGTTCAGGAAGCAACAGGCCGGGACTTTTTTCCCAGAGCGGAAGATCACAGTAGGGGAAGTCAAAATGCCCATTGTGATCCTTGGAGACCCGGCTTACCCATTGATGCCGTGGCTCATGAAACCCTACACAGGGAGCCTTGACAGCAGCAAGGAACGGTTCAACTACAGGCTGACCCGGTGCCGAATGACTGTGGAGTGTGCTTTTGGCCGTTTAAAGGAGCGCTGGCGATCTCTGTATTGGAAGCTGGACTTTTCCAAACACAGCATCCCCGCAGTTATATCCACGTGCTGTACCCTCCATAATGTTTGTGAAGGGAAAGGTGAAAGCTTCAGTCAGGCATGGACCTCCGAGATTCAACACCTGGAAGCTGAATTTGCACAGCCAGAGAGCAGGGCTATTAGAGGGGCCCAACGCGGGGCTGCAAGGATTAGGGATGCCTTGAGATAGCAATTTGAGGCTGAAAACCAGCAGTAATGTCTGGTGCCCTGCACAAGAGTGAAGTGCAGTGGTTACAATGTTAGTAGGAATCTGTGTTTGCTAAGCTGATCTGCAGTGCCTGTTTCTTTCCTGGGCTAAGGTATCTTTGACTTTCTGCGATGATAATGTTTTCAAAGCCAAAGAATCCATTTATTGAAAAGAAAATTCATGTATTGAAAAGAAACACAACTTCTTGGGAATCAGAAAGGGCAAGGGGGTGGGGTGGGGAATGGTACAATCACAGATTTGCGTATGTCCTGTCTGGAGTGCTGTGCAATGAGTGCTGCACTTCAGGATGGCTATACTGCATGGTGATGGGGGTTGAGTGCAGAGGGTAAGGGTCGTAGTTTTCAGGGCTGGGTGGTGAAGATACAGCTGTTGGAGGCAGCTGGTGGCGGTAAGAACCCAGATGTTGGGGGAAAGTGGGCTGGAGGTGACATAGTGGCACAAGAGAGAGAGTTTTGGGACAAGGGCTGCGGGGGGGGGCCGGTAGTGCTCTGCCTGCATGGTTATGAGCGCCTGGATAGAGTCCGCTTGGCGCTCCATGATGCTTATCAGCCGATCCGTGCTTTGCTGCTGGTGCTCTGTGCTTCGCTGCCGATGCGCTGCATCTTCCTGGCGGATCCTGCTTTTGCTCTCCCTCCACTCCTGTGCTTTTTTTATTCTCTTTAAGAGATTGATGCATCACTTCTCGCAGCATCTCTTCTTTGCTTTTTCGCGGCCTCTTCCTGAGTCTTTGCAGTCTCTCAGCCGGTGATAACACGGACTGCTTAGATTTCAAGGTTGCATCTGTAAAGGCAAAATGCAACACTTATAGAATCATAGAATCATAGAATTCAAGATCAGAAGGGACCATTATGATCATCTAGTCTGACCTCCTGCAAGATGCAGGCCACATTAGCCGATCTACCCACTCTTTTAGCAAGCGACCCCTGCCCCATGCTTCGGAGGAAGGCGAAAAACCTCCAGGGACACTGCCAATCTGCCCTGGAGGAAAATTCCTTCCCGACCCCAAATATGGCGGTCAGCTGAACCCCGAGCATGCGGGCAAGACTCTCCAGCCATACCCTCTGAAAGAGGTTAAGAATATCATATCATTGACCCAATTTGACCCAATTAAGTACCAGTTTGGCACTTAATTGACCTATTGACTAAGCCCGTTATCCTATTATACCATCTCCTCCATAAACTTATCTAGCTTGATCTTAAAGTCATGGAGGTCCTTCGCCCCTACTGTTTCCCTCGGTAGGCTGTTCCAGTATTGCACTCCCCTGATGGTTAGAAACCTTCGTCTAATTTCAAGCCTAAATTTCCTGACTGACAATTTATATCCGTTTGTCCTCGTGTCTACATTAGCACTGAGCTGAAATAATTCCTCTCCTTCCCTGGTATTTATCCCTCTGATATATTTAAAGAGTGCAATCATATCTCCCCTTATCCTTCTTTTGGTTAAGGAAAACAAACCGAGCTCCTCAAGTCTCCTGTCATACGACAGGCCTTCCATTCCTCGGATCATTCTAGTGGCCCTTCTTTGTACCCGTTCCAGTTTTAACTCATCCTTCTTAAACATGGGAGACCAAAACTGCACACAATACTCCAAATGAGGTCTCACCAACGCCTTATATAACGGGACTAGCACTTCCTTATCCCTACTAGAAATACCCCGCCTTATGCAACCCAAGACCGCATTAGCTTTTTTAACGGCCACATCACATTGCCTACTCATAGTCATCCTACGATCAACCAGGACTCCCAGGTCCTTCTCCTCCTCCGTTACTTCCAACTGGTGCGTCCCTAGCTTATAACTAAAATTCTTGTTAGTCATCCCTAAATGCATAACCTTACACTTCTCACTATTGAATTTCATCCTGTTACTAATACTCCAGTTTACAAGGTCATCCAAATCTCCCTGGAGGATATCCCGATCCTTCTCCGAATTGGCAATACCTCCCAACTTGGTGTCGTCCGCAAACTTTATCAGCCCTCTCCTACTCTTGGTTCCCAGGTCAGCAATAAATAGATTGAATAAAATAGGACCCAATACCGAACCTTGAGGAACTCCACTGGTAACCCCCCTCCAACCCGACAGTTCCCCTTTCAGTACTACCCTCTGCAGTCTCCCCTTTAACCAACTCCTTATCCACTTCTGGATTTTCATTTCGATCCCCATCTTTTCCAATTTAACCAATAATTCCTCATGCGGTACCGTATCAAACGCCTTACTGAAATCCAGATATATTAGATCCACCGCATTTCCCTTGTCTAAAAAATCTGTTACTTTCTCAAAGAAGGAGATCAGATTGGTTTGGCACGATCTACCTTTCGTAAATCCATGCTGTAATCTATCCCAGTTGTCATCGGCCTCCTGCTCCTTAACCACTCTCTCTTTCAAAATTTTTTCCATTACTTTGCATACTACAGATGTTAGACTAACAGGCCTGTAGTTACCCGGGTCACTTTTTTTCCCCTTCTTGAATATAGGAACTACATTAGCTAATCTCCAGTCCAATGGTACAATCCCCGAATTTAGAGATTTATTAAAAATCATCGCTAACGGGCTAGCAATATCACTCGCCAATTCCCTTAATATTCTAGGATGCAGATTATCCGGGCCCCCCGATTTACTTCCGTTAAGCTGTTCAAGTTTGGCCTCCACCTCAGATACCGTAATGTCTACCCCCATATCTTCATTCCCATCGGTCCCTCTATCACTATTCCTTAGCCCTTCATTAGCCTCATTAAAGACCGTGGCAAAATATTCATTCAGATATTGTGCCATTCCAAGATTATCCCTAATCTCCACTCCGTTTAAAGTTTTAAGCGGTCCCACTTCTTCCTTCTTGGTTTTCTTCCTATTTATATGGCTAAAAAACCTTTTGCTATTGGTTTTAATCCCCTTCGCTAGGTCCATCTCCACCCGTCGCTTTGCCTTTCTCACTGCATCCCTACACCCTCTGACCTCAATAAGGTAGGTTTCTTTGCTGATCCCTCCCATTTTCCACTCCCGGTACGCTTTCTGTTTTTTCTTAATGACCCCTCTAAGACGCTTGGTCATCCAGCTCGGTCTAAAACTGCTACCTACGAGCCGTTTTCCCTTTCTCGGGATACATGCCTCTGACAACTCCTGCAATTTCAACCTGAAGTAACCCCAGGCGTCATCTACCTTTAGATTCCTAAATATGTTGGTCCAGTCCACTTCCCTAACTAGTCGTCTTAATTTAGTAAAGTTAGCCCTTTTGAAATCGTAAACCCTAGTCTCAGATCCAATATTGAATATCCTCTCATTAATTTTGAAACGAATTAGCTCGTGATCACTCGAGCCAAGGTTGTCCCCTACAACTATTTCCCCAACAAGGTCCTCATTACTCACCAAAATCAGATCTAAAATGGCATCCCCCCTCGTTGGTTCAGCAACCACTTGATGGAGGAATTCATCAGCTATCACGTCTAGGAAAAGCTGAGCCCTATTGTTATTACTAGCATTTGTTTCCCAATCTATATCTGGGAAGTTAAAGTCTCCCATGATCAAGCAGTTCCTATTAGTATTTACCTCCTTAAAAACATTAAAGAGCTCTCTATCCGTCTCCAAGCCAGATCCTGGCGGTCTATAGCACACCCCAATCACTATCCCGGGTGAGGCTCTGGTAGTTTTCTTCCCTAATGTGACCATTGCCCACACAGACTCCGTATTAACCATTGCATTGCTAGTTATTTCATTACATTTCACCTCATTATTGATATACAATGCTACTCCCCCACCTTTACCTTTGCATCGGTCTTTTCTAAACAGCACATACCCTTCCATACCTGTACTCCAGTCATGGCTACTTAACATGTCACTTAACAGAGACAGCATTGTTTATACCAGACAGAGTGATGATTCCCTCGCACCTAAGGAGAGAACACACAGTCTACACAATAGCATAATTTTCCTGTCCCAAAGAGAGCACACACAACCCACGGGAGCCCCAAAATGGTGAGTAAGGGGGACTGATTGTTTCACGGCTGTACTGTCTTCTGGGTTTCTGTGCCTTGGGGAGAGCCAACAGCTGCAGTGGGCACCTACACTGAACACTGTCCCAACATTTTCCACAGGAGTTTGTCCTGGAAGATACCTCGCTGCTGTGGGTGACCTGCAGCTTGCCTGTGTGCAGCAATGGTCCCCCTGCCCCTCACGGCACAGTGCGTGGACAGGTTAGCCTGACTGGGACAAGGACCGCGGTGGCTCTCCCAAGAAACCTGCGCAAGTGCATTGCCCATGAGACTTTCAAAGAGATTACTTGAGGCCAATTACCGTGATGTGATAGACCACATCAATGCGCTATTCCGCATCTAGGCATGCATGCAGCCCTAACCCTCCTCTCCCAAAGAGCCTGCGCCGAAAAAATTCCTTCCTGGGGGGGGAAAAGCTGTTTGCCGGGAACCTGCTCTTCTGTTTGTCCTCCACCAAGTACCAGCCGCTGCGACTGGCTACCTTCTTCCTGGCTTGAGAAGAGCTCCTGACTGCATGCCTCTAGGGATTCTGGGGTGTCTCCCTCCACCCCAGCACCCTCACTCCCATCTTCCTCCTCCTTATCCTCCTCCTTCCCCCCCCCCACTCTGAAGTGTCCGTGGTGGTGCTCGGAGTGGAGGTGGGGTCACCCCCAAGTATCGCGTCCAGCTCTTTGTAGAATCGGCAGGTCATGGGGGCAGCACTGGAGCGGTTGTTTGCCTCGCGGGCTTTGCAGTAGGCTCTCCGCAGCTCCTTCACTTTAATCCTGCACTGCAGTGCATCCCGGTCATGACCCTTTTCCATCATGGCCCTTGATATCTGCCCGAAGGTATCGTAATTCCTACGGCTGGAGTGCAGCTGGGACTGGACAGCTTTCTCCCCCCCAAACACTGATGAGGTCCAGCAACTCGCCATTGCTCCATACTGGGGCTCGCTTGGAGACATGGTCACCTGGAAAGATTCACTGATCTAGCACTCCATGCCTGGCTGAACAAACGAGGGTTTTAAAAATTCCTGGGAAATATAAAGGGCGGGTTTGATGGTTGGTCACCTGAGGCCAGGGCAGTAGAGTTCGAACTGATGACCAGAGTGGCTAGAACAGGTATTGTGGGATACTGCTGAATACTTCTGGAGGCCAATCAGAGCACTTTGGGCAGCCACACTGGCGCCGCAGCATAGCAGCAGCAGCGCAATAATTTTTATTCCTCTCGAGGAGGTGGAGTACTAGCAGCACTGTACGTGCCTTGCCAGTGTGGATGGGGAGTGAGGTACAGCACTGTGGGCGGCTTTATTGCGCTATAACTCGCAAGGGTAGCCAAGGCCTTTGTGTTGGTCAGTTAAATGTGTGTATTTCCTCTTTAGTTAGTCAGGATTATCCACAGTTTTCTCAGTTCTTTTTTTCCCCTCAGCCCTTTGAAGTTTGGTCCTGTTAAACTTCATGTAGCAGGATTTGTGCCAACGTCCATTGTTCTTGTGATGCTTGCAGGCCAGATGCTGGTGCTTGCCCAGGCTGCAGGCATTATCTAAGAACTGACAAACTCCTAGCCGGACACTGGACCAGATCACCTTTGTTAGTTTTGCTCAGAATATGTATTAGTCTTATAAGAATGTATATAGTATTCAGACTCTCTGAAATGCTTGTAAGTTGCTGCATGCATGAATCTCGCTTGTAATGTCTGTAATTCCATGCAATAACAAACTATGTAAGTTTTTCTTTATAACTTTTTGAGAATGTTTGCTCTGAATTTGTGAACTCAGGCAAGAGAATCATTCCCTATTCTGCCCTCACCTATTCAGAAGGACTATCAAAATCAGCTGGGCCATTAAGGAACATCGCAATACAAAGGATTGGTTAATGGCTTTGTCATAGCACCTTGGAAATGCTATGTGCAAGGAAACTATGTGGACTTGGAAGCAGAATGAAGGGAATAAAACCAAGTCACAGGAAAATTTTCCATCTCTTTCCTTGCTGTTTGAACTCTGATAGGGCCAGAGGCTCTAAACTGAGGCAGAGATCCCCAGAGGTTACCCCTGGGTTTGCCCTGAAAGACCCTTTGAATTGACAGATCACTACAACTCTTAGGATTTACATAGTAACTCATTTGTGTGTGTTTGCTTGCTTTAACCTGCAAACAACTCTCATATTGCTGTCTCCTAGTTAATAAACCGTTAGGCAGTTTATTACAGGATTGGATACGGTAGTTGTCTTTGGTGTAAGATTTAGGGTACCAGTGGTCTGGGGTGAGTGCTCTGTTGGGACCAGAAGCAACCTGAATATTTTGTGATTTTTATTTTTATTTTTTTAATGAAAGTGACCATTTATCACTAAAGCCCAGTTTGTCTGGGTAGCAAGATAGAGTGGAGAGTCTTGAGGGACTAACTGTGACTCCATGGTAAGACAGATACATGGTTCAGGAGTTCACATTTGTTACTGACTTGGTGAAATCTAATTAAAGAACATAGCACCAGTGAGGGCGGTGTCTGCCCTGTTTTTGACAGCCTGCCCTGAGGTAGGCACTCATAGTCGTGAGCCACTCGGAACAAATGTCCTGCTGTCTGAAGTCTCTTCAATACCATCACCATCCTCTAATCTACATATGTCTGAGTATGGGAAGTCAGCTGATGGAGCCGTCTGATATTTTCTGCTAGAGTTTGATAGCCGGATCCAGCATTATTACCCAATCACCAAGCAGCTGTCACTCATCCAAAGTAGCATCTGAAAGAAAAAAAGAAAGATGTGATTAAATTCTGCCAAGGCCACATTAACAGTGTTAGTGCAAAATGTGTCCTTACACCAATTTTAAGGTCTCATTGAAGCAGAACCAAAAAACATCCCATGTATGTCTAACTGTAAAACAACATTACTTACTGATTATGACAGTGTTGTTAAAATGTCTGCCACACCCAACATGGCATGAGTTGGCGATGGCCTCATATCTGAATCTTTATTAGGTCATGCCGTAAGACTATGCCAAATTTCATGCTTCTATCTCCCCCACATCTGATTGGCTAAGTAGGCCAAGGAAGTGCTGAGGAACAAGGAAAGGAATGAAAGGGGTTAGAGATGGAAGGGATAGTGGGAGAGATGAGAGCAGAGAGAGCAAAAGGAAATTGTTGAAGGTAAAAATAATTGGAATGGGGTGTGAGAAGAAACACAGAAGTAAGGAAGAGAAACATCTTGAAGAAAGGGGAATGAAGAAAGAAACCTCTTACTAAAAGTTCATTTGTCCTTGGATTCTACAATTAGGATGTGGGAAACGCTAGAAAAAAAGAGGCATCAAGATAGAAGGAAAAGTAAAGAATAGGAAAAGAAGGGAAATGAATGGGTGGGTTTTTGTGTAGAAGGTGACTTGATAACTACTTCTGGAATTTAATGGTGAATTGGGTGTTCTAGAATGCACACAGAAAACTGTCACTGAAATTTTTGCTACCTTTGGAAGGGTCTCTCTAGAGCTGAATTCTTTTGGCTGGTATAAATTACCTACATGTTCTTTTTGTAAAGCTGACAGGTATGAATGTGTCCCTCCTTTGCTAGTCTGCCCAGTTGTGAGTTCGGGATTCAGCGCTTCCTCTCTAATAATGCTGGCATGTATGTAGTCCTTTACAGATGTTAAATAGAGCATCCTCTGTGATATAGGAAAGTAAGGGTTTTTTTTGTTTTGTTTTTGTTTTTTATTTTTTAGGTAGGAAAACCCAAGAGGCAGAGTTTAAGTGACTTGTCCAATGCCATACAACAAATTAGTTTCAATTCTGGCTCTATCTCCTCCTTTAGCCCATAGCCAGTGCTGCCTTCCAAATTGTACAAGCACTGAAAACTCTCTAAAATAGAGCAATTTCTGCACTCTTTTCAAGTGCTTTGGAATGCATATTATGACAAAGTCCATCCTGCTTTGTATATTTCAGGGAGGGGGGGCATGTGGATTTCAGAGGATGGTGTAAGATGTCTTGTCTCAACTGCAGGGTTATACTGATACTGAGAACACCACATTTCTTCATCTGAAAGGTCTGGGTGCAGTGAGATTATTTGGGCTCTCTTCAGCAACTGGAGCCAGCTGGACCTTCTGCTCCTTAAGTGTGCGGCCTCGGGAATTCAGTGTAGGGGACAGTATTGTGGCAGAGTTACTTGGTAGCACATAATTGCTGTGGAAGAGGACAGCAGTTTAATAATTCATGTTGAGAGACTGGGTACAAGGTACAGAGTCTTTCACTCCTAAATTGCCAGATCCAATCCAGGCCTAGGCAGGTAGAGAATGACAGCATTTCACTGACCGACATGAAACAGACAGCTGTCTGGCACCTTCAGCCCTAATTGACTCATTATTGGCTGTCTTAGCAGAGTGGTGAGGGACTGACTCACCAAAGTCCAAAGTCCCCTCACACCTGGCAGGGCAGAGATATATTAATGAGGCAGTGTTGGGGGTCCGTGCTGCGGCTACAGAGCTGTCAGTTTGGCAGCACTGTTCACCAATATCACATTCATTGTGATAGAGTGGCAACTCTGAATAGTAGCCCCCAGTAGCAGCTGTTGGATTTTGAGAGGAGTATAAACTTCAAGGTCCTGTGATTCTGAATTAGTCCCTGGGAAGTGTTGTGCACTCAGCAACTCTGTGTATGTCTAGCAGGTATTTTCAAGGGAGTCCAGTGCTCCAGCCTTATTTGAAAATCCCAGCATAAATGTACGAGACTGTTGTGTTCAGACCAGGGCCGGATTAAGAGACCATCTGGCATAACGAATGCTTCGTGCAGACAACAGATCCTCGGCAGCTCCTTCCTTATCTGGGAAAAATTGAATGACAATGACTGGTTGCTCGCTTGTGATCTTATTCTTAAATAAATAAGAGCTGGGAGACGACTGTGCCAATGAAGGGAATTTTCAAGATGGTCATTATGTTTTAGCTCTAATTAGATCTCAAGGGGCAGATCCAGCCTGGTGTAGCTCCATCACCTTCAGAAGAGTTGCACTAGGAATGACCTGAGCCCTGTACGTTTTTAAAGCATATTGCTGCCACATCTCCTCCCCAAACAGATCTCATTGTATTTGTTCTCCAGCCCATTGATAGTTCCCAGGCTGTGTGTAGTGGCTGGTCTGTCCCCTGCTCCCAGCTTAACAGAAGCGGATGGAAGCATAGCCTTTCCATCCTGAGAATGTGGCCATGTGCCTGCATATTGGGTGGGGTCCCATACGCTTGGCAATCATGAACATATGAGGAAGCTTTAAAAAAAAAAAAAAAAAAAAAAAAAAAAAGCACATCATATCCATGTGGCTGTCAGTTTATTCTGGTTCTCAAGCTGCTTTGAGAGGTTTATTAATATAAAACACTGAGATCACAACTGCTTCCACCCCCACCTTACACCTTTCAATGTTCTTACTTAGAAGCAAACAATTTCCTTTAAAAACAAGGGGAAGGAATTACTCAGTTTTCAGTCAAACATGACAATAAGTGTGAATGTAGCACTAGTGAATGTGCCAAACTGATAGGCCTGGGGACTGAAGTCTCCTATCTTATCCCCAGACCAAGTAAAGCATGGACAGTGGCAATGCAAGCTTCCCCCACCTTGCCTACTGATGTGCCTCCTCATCTCTGTCCAGAGGGAATTTTCTCTGAGGAAACAATCTTTCTGGCCCACTTAACTCTGACCTCATTATTTAGGAGGCTAACAAGGCAAGAAGTGGTTAGATACCATTGTGATGGGTTCCCCCTTGGGTGCCACCTGGAACTGGAGTACCCCTGAGCCCTCTGACCCACCAGCCTGGGCTCCCTCTCTCACTGGGCTGGCATGACAAGCTGCAGACTGGCTCCTGGTCCTACACTTCCAGCACTCGCACAGATAGGGACACACCCAAATGCAGTTACATGCAGGCTCTCTGACCAGCAACTGCATGAACCAACAATAGAGAGGCTACAGCCAAGATAAACCCCAGCTCAACAGGCATGCACCCCAGAGCTGAACCATCCCGCTCTGGTCAAAACCCCCACCAGTATGAATTTATTATCCAATTCGCCTCCCCATCAATGTGGAGAGGAAATGCTACAGCCCCTGAGCCAAGATTCCCAAGCACTTCACTTCAAACTCACTGGTTTAGATTAAAACATAAAATAAGTTTATTAATTACATAAAGATAGATTTAAATGATTATAAGTGACAGCAACCAGATCAAAGCAGATTACCTAGTAAATAAACAAAAACGCAAACTAAGCCTAAAATACTAGAAAGATACAATCTAAATTAGCAAATTCTCACCCTGGCTGATAACACAAGCAGGTTGCAGATTCTTAAGGCATAATCAACACTTGCTTTGCAGCTTGGAATCCCCAGGTTTTCATACACGGGCTAGAAATCCCTTTAGCCTGGGTCCAGCACTTTGCCCAGTTCAGGAGTCCCCTTGTGTAGGGAGTGAAGAACCACAGATGATGTCAATCCCTGCCTTATATAGCTTTAACATATGGCAGGAACCCTTTTGTCCCAAACTCAATTTGGAAAAACAATGTAATCCCAAGATGGAGTCCAGAGTCATGTGGCCTGGTCACATGCCCTTGTATACCTTGATGAGTCTTACAGGCTGTCTGGAATGTTTACAGAAAGGTTAAGTTCTTCCAGGGTCCATTGTCTTTGCTGATGGGCCATCAGAACTGTCTGGCTTCTTGGTTGTTGTATCAGAAAGGATAGTTGTGAGTGTCACCCAGAGTAAGCACAATTGAAATATAGATATAGTCAATATTTCTAACTTTGGATACAAAAATTATACTTGCATACAAATAGGATAATCATATTCAACAAATATAACTTTTCCAATGACACCTCACATGACCTATCTTGTACAAAATGTAGCATAATTATGGAATAATCAAATCATAATATGACTGTGAAGAAGATGGGGTGCAGTGTCAAACCATTTCTATCACCGTAGAAATTTAATAGATAATAGCAGACACTTGTCCTTCTCCCAGGAATTGCACTGAGTTTACCCAAACTCATTTCATGTAGCCACTGAATGGATTTGAAGTGATGACCTAAAAGTGAAAGCGTGATTCATTTAAAAAAATTAAGTAAATTAACCAATAAAAAAATTCTACAAGAAACTGGAGCAGGTCAGATCTTGTGATGCAGTGAGGCTTAGGCCTTTTCTGTGAGTAATTTACACCATTTTAACAAAAGTCTGTTTTCAAGGTGACTTTAGTTAAACTGTTACAGATTTCTTGATGGACACAATTCAATTGGTTTACAACTGGTGTATAAGCAATGTAACATTATTTAATAAATGATATAAGCCAGTCATAAACCAATTTAAGTGTCTGCATCAGGCTAAATAAAATTACTTTAAAAACATATTTTCTTTAAACCAGTGCTAGTGTTGTGCATACACCAGCCTTTAGAGAATCCAGAACATCTGTGGCATGTGAGATGTTAAAATACTGAAATAAGCCCTCAGGTGATCAGCAAAGAATTTCTGAGAAAAATGGGTTTGTGCTCTGTCTTTCTGTGATGAAAAGGGGATTGAAAGCTCTTTAAGAGGTGGGTTTTTTCTGCTTGTTCTTTACAATAGTAATAGTACCCAGAAGGGCAAGTCTGGCTTTGCTGGAAGATTTGTTTGGGGTATCAGATGTATACTGGGAATCTTCTCACATCTCAATTGAAAGAGTTGGGGGTGTTCAGTCTCTAACAAAGGTCTTTTTCCCAAGTGTGTGTTAGTAAGTGTTGATAAAAACAAGCAAAGACTACCACATTCTAACAGTCTGACTAAAACTCTCTTCCTCTTATTGATTCCTCTACTCAGGCTCTTGTGATGTCATAATTCCACTAGTTCTTCAGTCTCCCTTGAGTCTGCTAGGGCAGAAAAGAACCTGAAGTTCTAATGCGTTTAAAAGAAAAAAAGGTTTGGAAAAAACTCAATCTTTCATGTCTCTTATACAACAGAAAGTGGGAAAAGACACACGCCCATTCCCCCCCCCCCACCTTTTGAAGGTCACTATTAAGGGAGTTTAACTGTAATGTCAGGCCTAAAATTTGATTTGCCTTTCATTATCATTTAAAGTTCCAGTAGTGCATATGGGGTAAAACAATGGAATGTGAGAGCTGGAAATGTACTGTACATGCCTCAGTATAAATACTCCCAATCCTGACCAGTACACTATGGTAATATGAATACTAAATAATAACTGAGTTCTTGGGGGGGGGGGGGAGGAGAGGACTGTCTACAGGACAGGCGGAATTTTAAGTCTCTAAGACTGTATTCACATGTCAGCCGATTTCCAAGTATAAAGTGACCCTGTATGTGAGCATATAGGCTGCGTCTTCCTTCCTTTTGGCAGTGGCTGCATTAGCCTTTTTAACCCCACCAAAACTTACTAGGGTACCACCATCAGTTCAACTCCATTGTTGTGGGAGCCCAACTGTAGACAGAGGTCCACGCAACCCCTGCCATTTTAAACATGTTACGCAGCTCTGCTCAGAGCAGAGACTGTGAATATCCTTCCATTTCAGAGCATGCCCACATGTTGCTGGGAGCCTTCTGGTATCTCTGACAGCTCTCAACCAGCTAGCATGAATACGTGGACATGAGCAGGGAATCACACCCCTCGCTCGTAGCGTAGCTGTAGCCTGAGCAGGACCTTAGGGTTAGGGGGAAGAACTTCTCAGGACAGTCTTGACACAAAAGGCTGTGACTCAGAGAACTGCCTCTGGAAATCGATACAGGATAGTCTGCAGCTTGGTGACTAATTAGTGACTTTGAATGATCGTCTCTTTAGAGAAGGCAGTGTGTGCCAGTGCTTCAAGCTGCAGCAGGGGCAAATGGCTGGAGACTATTAATTATTTAATATGTGGCAGGTGGGTATCACACCAATAGTTTTAATAGCACTTCCCCAACAAACAATGGCAACTGTGAAGTGCAAGTAGAAATAGCGGTGACTGGCCACAGTAGTACAGATCGCAGCAGCAGAGGCACAGCTGAGCCATGCTGAGTACATACCCTGTCGTTTCAAGTACGGTCTGTGCTAATTTGGCTGCACTGTCATTTATACTTGCAGGAGCTCTTGTGTGCACAGGCAGGGGAATCACACCCCTAGCTCATAGTGTAGACATAGCCGCGGTCAGTACAGACTGAGGCTGGGAATGAGCATCCTGTCAGCATCTAATATGCTCTGCATCTTGTATACATTAGGTTTCAGCCATAGATCTTGGACTTAACTGGCATCTGTAAAGCTTGTAAACTTAATGCAGTAGTTGGGAAGGGGAAACCGAGGCACAGAGTAGTTACAACTTAACCAAGGTCCTATAGAGCAGGGATTCTCAAACTGGGGGTCATGACCCCTCAGGGAATCACGAGGTTATGATGTAGGGGGTCGTGAGCTGTCAGCCTCCACCACAAATCCCACTTCGCCTCCAGCATTTATAATGGTATAAATTAAAAACACTTATTAAATAAAAATTAAGTGGGGGGTTGCACTCCAAGGCTTGCTGTGTGAAAGGGGTCACCAGGACAAATGTTTGAGAACCACTGCTATAGAGAGTCAACAACAGAGCTGAGAGTGAAACACATGAGTCTTGAATCTCCCAAAACATTAAGCACTCTCAGGGCTTGAAACATTATTTACCAGCTGTATGTTAACCAGAGTGCCAACTACCAGCCAGAGACCAATGCACAGGATGGAGGTGCCGGGGGCGTAGGCAAGGGGCAGTGCCCTGGCAAGCAGCTGGGATTCCCATTAGCGTGCCTTCCCTGAGTACTCCTTAGGAGACCCACCACAGTGCGGTTTGACTTTTTAATCTGGGAAGTGTCTAATAAATTTGACGCTTCCAGGCACCTCTGACTGCTGAAAAGAAGTTTCCTCTCTTCTATCCAAGAGCCTTCTGGCTTCTTGGAATTGAGGAGGGTGCACAAGTGTTTCCATTATGCTCAGCCTACCCCAGACTCCTGGTTGCCGCGGCGAAGGAGAGACTGCTACTGTGCGCGCGCGCGCACACACACACACGCACGCACACGTCTGGTTGCTATCATCAGTTAAAACTCCAGTCTTTTGATGCTGCTGCTGCTCTGAGCTTTCTCAAGAAGCAGTAATGGACTGGAATGTTTGATGCTTGTCAGTTTCACTGTTGACCCCAGGGTTCTGGATAGCATAGCTGAAGCTGACAGAATTCTGGTCCTTTTGTGCTCTGATGCAACTTTGAAATGAGCAGCAGCAGAAGCAACTGGAATTGTCTGCAGACTCAGGAAGATATTGCATCAGTGACATACGGTTTGTATTCTGAAGGCTTTAAAAAAAAAAAAAACTTGGATTCTGCAGAAGCCGGTGTTGGTGAGCGGAGTAGCTCTAACAACATATAAATCTTTCTATTTGCCAGTATGTGAGTGGCATCACTTTAATAACATTTTTACCAATAAATTAAATTAATAAGTACTTTCACTTGTGACTGATTTTAAGAGTTTTTCTAATCTGGAATGTGTTTTTAGCACTTTTGAAATATATACGGCAGATACTAGGAGGCAAGCTCCAGAAGGTATCTATCCTGCATCTGAACAAGTCTGCATGCATCCTGGCTCTCCAGGTCCGTAGCAGACCTACCATTCTACAGCATTTTGCAAGTGACTGAAGCATTTGTCTTTTACATCTAAGGCTTTGGCTACACTTACACTTCAAAGCGCTGCCGCGGCAGCGCTTTGAAGCGCTAAGTGTAGTCAAAGCACCAGCGCTGGGAGAAAGCTCTCCCAGCGCTGTCCGTACTCCACCTCCCTGTGGGGAATAACGGACAGCGCTGGGAGCTTTGACTACACTGGCGCTTTGCAGCGCCGCAATTTGCAGCGCTGGAGAGGGTGTTTTTTCACACCCTGCTGCAGCGCTGCAAATTTGTAAGTGTAGCCAAGCCCTAACTCAATAAAATATAAAGCTTTAACTCTCATGCATGACCCTTTTGGATGGCCATGTTTGCAAGGAGCTTTTATCTTTCCACTGTGCTGCTGCCTTCATCAGGGCACTCATTTCCTTTGGTGAGCAGGAGACCAGGGAGGAAGGGACAAGTGGATGGACGAGTGACAATGCTAGAACAGCAGAGTCAATATTTTTCTAAAATTGATGCAGCACTTGAGTATAACAACATATTGTGGAAGAACTCGGTTGGGTTATCTGTGGATAAACCAAGCATCAGTATGGGTTCACTTAAATTCAGTGAAGAGCTGGATGCGGGATAAGAATGAAGCGTGTTTCTTATGTTAAATATTTGTACTATGTCATCCTCCCCCCATAACAACAGCTGCCAGGCTACTCCAGCATCCCTGGGTCTGGTGAGGAAGACTTCACTATAGGCGTATTCCACTGATTTGGCAAGAACTCACTGAAGAGAGCATTTAAGAATTTTTTGACTCATAATACAAAAAAAAATAAATCTTGAAACACATTAGTGGGTCCTGGCTAAGCTTTGAGCTTGCTGTTGAGGGGGGCTGTCATCCAGTATGACCTTCTGAAGAGCTACTACTTTACAAGCAGTGACAAAACAGATTGTTTCACATGCCTGTCTCAGTCATTCCAAACTCCTGTGACTGAGATCCATCTATTTTCCCATCTGACAACCATCCCATTGTTTGCAATCTTTAACAAACTCATGAAGGGAGCAGCTTCTTTCCTTAGTCTTCTAAATTAAGAAATTAATACCAGTATGTCTGTGAAACAGTTGACAAAACATCAGAATTGGTGCGGCTTAAACCTTGTGGGCTGTACCCTTTGCAAAGAAAACAAGTTGATGATGGAAGCCTGTTCCTTGGGATTATATCCAATTAGCTCAGGAAAGGTCGGAATGAAAGTCACACCTCAGAGAGAGATGGAGTATTCTTTGGAACCAGAGTATACATGAAGGCTGCCCAGTATGCTCTCAACAACCTATCCATTAAAAAAATCAACCAGCTGTGAACTGCAAACTAGCTGCCTGTCAGAATGCAGCAAGATTAGGGTTTTCAAGTACTGAGCATTTTGTATGTCGGAAAATGAGTGTGAAGAACTTCACCAAGAGTATGGCTGTTATCAGTTGGTCAGGGAAGGTGAAATCCTGGAAGAACAACAGAAAGAAGCTCATGAAAATATATTTGTCCTGATGTCCATCATCTGGTTACATCTGCTGACACTAGTTTGGTCTGGTGCTGTTATTTGAGAATCTGTGTCAGATTGCTGTACTTATCCTAAATCTTTAATGCAGTAGCGCAGCATGTGCTCGTTATGATTGAGAAAGCCAAAACTCCATTCTGAGAAAGCCACGGAGTCATCTCTGACTTTTCCCTTTGCTCATTGCAGTGAAGTTTGCTCAAAGCAACAATTTTGAGCTCCCAAAATCGGCACCGACTGAATAAAAAAAAAAAAAAGAAAACCCGTCAACAAGCACTGACCTTGCCATTCAGAAAATGGTATGTTGCATTGTGAAGACATATGTTCATGGAATCCTACGTTACAAACCATTTTTAAGGTTTAAACAAAACTATTAGTGGAAGTAAAATACTTTCTAAATGCCCAGTACATGTGTGTGTTTCAGATTTAAAGATTTTCGCCATCACCTTCACCTGACCCACCCTTAGCTGCCATTTTGAAAGACAAGCAGGTTCAGGTTCAACTCTGTTCTTCTCTCCCCTCCCTGGCCTGGCAGAACTCCAGCATGTTAACTCTGCCTCCCTAGGAAGCTTAAGACCTCTGCATGCCTATTGACTGCCTGGGTCCAGGGGAAGTTGGCATCCAGCTGCCTTTCATGAGCTCTGTTGATGCTGGTTGTTGCTCGCTCCCCAGTCTTTGCCAAAGACGTAGCAGCACATAGTAAATTCCAAAGGACTCTAGTCTTGTGTGAACAATAGGAAAGTAGTTTTGTGATGCTGCTTGTGGAGGCAATATGGGTGAGTGGATAGGGCCTTGAATTTTGACACTGGAAATGTGGGTTCGCTTCCCAGCTCTGCCACTGACCTGTGTAGTGACATGGGGCAAGCGCCTTCCCCTTTTTTGTATCTGTTTCCCTCTCATCTTTTTTGTCTCTTGTCAAATTATAATCAAACACTTAGGTGCAGCCTCTGTATCTGTTCAGCACCTAGCATGATTGGTCTCTGATCTCAGTTGGAGTCTCAGGGTGCTGCTGTAATACAAATAATCAGTAATAATAATGCTCATAAAAGTCGTGTCCCAAGCTTGGCTCTCCCTTCAGTTTTTGAGGCAAAATTGCTGTTGGCCCTATAGATTTATAGGTTGTTAAGGCCAAAAGGAGCCATTAGATCATCTTGTCCAGTTTCTGAAATGGTGGTTGTAACCCCCAAGGGCTCACATAAGGTAATAAGGGGTGGCAGGTTGTGAGACGTTGACAATTTTATTATTGTCTAAAACATAAGAATCTCGCTCCCCCACTCCCTGCATACCCTTATCCTTCAAGGTCAAGCATTCTCGCAACCCCTTGAAATGCACACACAAATTATATAGGCTTAACATTGTTATTGCCGGGACAGTTTTTACTTTTGCTTTCACAGCAAATGTAAGGGGGTTGCAAAAAATGTTTGCTGCAAATAAGGGGTTGTCAGCCTGAAAAGCTCGAGAAGCCCTAATCTAGTCTGACCTCCTGTATAACATGAGACCTAGAATCTCATCTAGTTATTCCTTTATTCAGGCCATGCCTGTCTAATAGCTGTATCTTAATTATTCCTACAGTGCACAAATGCAAAATGTGAAGCACAAAGGACTCTTTTTAAGGAGTTTTGGGAAGAGGGCTTGCTTGAAAAGCAGGTCTCTTCCTTTATTCTGGAGAAGAAACCATCTTTCCATAATGCAGTCAGTGTGAGAGATCATTATAACTCTTATGGTAGCAAACCCTTCCCTTGTCATTCAGCCTACTGTTTTGCTTGGCTAATTTAATCCTATCATACCCCCTTTAGGATTTGTTCTTGATGCTCTGTATGCCATTGTCATCATGGCCAGTGCAAGGAAGTTTCGCACCCTAGGTGAAACTTCCACCTTGCACCCCCCCACAGCTAACCCCGCCCCCCCACGGCAGCTAACCCAGCCCCCCACCCGGGGAGCCCGCCACCCCCGCAGCAGCTAACCCTGCCCAGGGAGACTCCCCCTCTCCCCGGCCGCAGCAGCTAACCCCGCCTGGGGAGCCCACCCCTGCTCACCTTGGCTCCGCCTCCTCCGCTGAGCACGCCGGCACCGCTCTAATTCTCCTCCCCTCCCAGGCTTGCGGCGCCAGTTGGAGGAAACTTAGAGCGGGGGCTGTGTGCTCTGCAGAGGAGGCAGAATGGAGGTGATCTAGGGCGGGGAGCAGTTTCCCTGTGCGCCCCCCCTGTTACTGTGGGCGGCCCTCCCCATGTGCCGCCCCAGCTCACCTCCACTCCACCTCCTCGGCTGAGTGGGCTTTTAGGTGCCCCCAACCATTAGGCGCCCCAGGCGGCCGCCTAGTTTTTCTAAATGGTTGCACCAGCCCTGATTGTCATGTACCTTTCCCTTCTAAAAGACACATGCATGCATCCCTGCAGTAGGCTGGCTTCTATGCTGTCCTGCTGCAGAGGGTCTAGTTCACAGTTTAGTGCAGCTCAGAGGGGTTAAGTCAGTGTTTCTCAAACTTTTGTACTGGTGACCCATTTCACACAGCAAGCCTCTGAGTGCAACCCCTACCCCCAAATAAATTAAAAACACTTTTTATATGACTTAACACCATTATAAATGCTGGAGGCAAAGCAGGGCTTGAGGATGGAGGCTGGAGGCTGACAGCTCACGGCCCCCCAGGTAATAGCCTTACGACCCCCTGAGGGGTCCCGACCCCCAGTTTGAGAACCCCTGGGTTAAGTGAATTTTACTTACACACCCCTACCTCTGCCATTGCCCCTCCCATAGGATTGTGTCCCCAGGGATGGGCGACACACCTGCCCTTTGACAATTTCTGCTTGCCAGGCATCTCTTATCATTTTAGATGCTTCTGCCTCAGGGTTAATTCCTCAAATGTTTCAGTTTATTTTTTGCTAGGCCAGCAAGAGATGATTCAGAGATTCCTCTGCCAATCCACATTCTCCCTTCGCCATGGCCCCTTCCCCAGATTTCTTTATTGGGTCACTTGAACTGCTGTGCCCAACTTAGCAGCCTTAATAACCAGACATGCTCTTTTTGTGCCCTTGGCAAGGGCACAGAAGGAAGGACAAGTTTTTTGTTTTGTCCTTTTCCCCCTCTAGGAGACTCCTTGTGGAATAATAGCTCCCTAAGCTGGGAAGAGGGGAGTGAGAGGCTGCTGTGTTAAGTGAACTGGAAAAGCTCTGGCTGCTGTCGAGCATAAATGTTGCTTTTGACCCCCTGCCTCCCAGCACCTGCTGCACTACATGTCGGAGGCATTCAAGGGAAGTAGGGCAAAGCTTTGAATGCACCCATTGCTCATCAGTGGGAGAAACCTCCCAGGAGCACACACATGGCTCTGTGTTGTCAGGGCATTAGTGCGCTGTGTGGTCATACTAATAGAGGAGAAGCCAGAGTAGGAGCCAAATGCAACTCATGGGGCATCCAGTGTAGCTTGTCACGTGATGGTAGTGTACAAATGCAGCTGATCAATTGCAAGTTTATATCTGGTGGAAACTTAAACAAGTAGCTCCTGCCAGTCTGTCAAGGAAGATGTTAGGGCTTTGTGGGTTTATTTCCATATTAAAAATGCTTACACACAGCCCTTGGGCTTTGCATAAGTTGCCTATATGGTCTCTGAGTATCCCTGCTGGATAGCAATGGGTGTTCTGCTGGGATTACTAACACTGCTCCAGAAGGGGGCACTGGCTTTATCTAAATTTCTCTCGGAAGGTGTGCCTGCCATTCATGGATGTGGGAGAGAAAAGTGCCAACTATAAACTTTTCTTCCTTTTGTCTGGGTGGTCTGTTTAGATTGAAAGCTCTTTAAGGGAGGGACTGTTCCTTACTGTGTGTATATATGGTGCCTGGCACAGGACCCAATAGGACTCTGGTTTTAGTTGGGGCCCCTAGGTGCCAGTGAGAATTTTGTTGGTTGCTTATTGTTTCTCCACTGTCCTTGCTGCAAGCTCTCCTAGTCTAATATGTCAATGGATTGTAAAAAGGTGTATCCACATTCCGTCCACCCAAGTGTTGGCAGGAATTGTTCTGACCTGCTGGTGGCAGGTGAGCATCTGTTGTGTTACAGCATTGGACTGTTAACAGGTGAGTGCACAGCTCATGGGCCTGTCTTCAGCAAAGAACCTTCTGATTTCTTGAGCTGGATCAGACTGTTCAGTGCAGTCTCCTGTTGAATCCCTTGAGTGTAAGAAACAGTCTCTGACAAGCGTGTGGATCAGGTAGAGTGCGTGACTAAGGGATTGTGCATCATGTGAGGAGGAGTGCAGGCCTTGAGTCAAAGGCTGACCTAATTTTCTTTTTTAAAAAAATGTCACTGACTTATCCTTTCCTCCCCTCTATTTTCCTGTTTCCCTCCCTGCTGGCTATATGAACTCATGCAGTTGCTTTGATGCATTTCTATTGAGGTAAACATTCCAATCAGTCATTAATGCACAAACAGGGATGCTATAGTAATCTGAGGATTTATCACTACTGCTGTGAAACAACTGTCATGCTGTCTCACTTAACTCTTCAATCCCCATTGCCCCTTGCCAGAAATTGAATAGGTACCGCCCTGCCCTTTAAATAAAAAAAATAAACTGCAGCATTATTTTACTGTTGCCATGGAATGCTGCAGTAACATTATTGTAAGTGGTAATGGTGGTTCCCCAGTAGTGGAGTCCTTTTTTGCCATAATGAAGGAATTGGTAATGACTCCATAATTCAGCTATTTCAGTTAGAGCCAAGGTTTAAACCTTCCTTGCTAGGAATGAAACAAAGTTTTTGACCATCACCAAAATTACACCACTTGCACTTAGAATACAAGTTGAACTTTTTGTGAGCGTTTGAAGTGAATCTACTGAGTATTTGTGAGGGTGGTGTGTTCTTTTGTTTGTTTGGTTTGTTTTAAAAGCAGCATCGTTTTCCATTCAGACTTCTAAGAACTGTTTTGTAACACTCTTCTGGCTCTATGTAAAATTCATGCATAAGGTTGGGCTTTTATGAACAAAATATTCCCAAACCCACCCCATTACTCCTCATTAATATTTCCATCTCAGTCACAGAGAAAATGGCAGTCGTCACACATGGATGGATAAAACTTTACTTACCAAAATTCAATCGTGAAATTTTACACATAGGTCCTGGGGCCAGATAGGAGGGAGTTTTGCAGGAGATGGTACCGGTTCAGGAGAGTTCCAAGGTCCAACAGCTTTGCAAGGTAGGCAGCTTAGCGGCACACAACCCCTCAGAAGTGAAGAAAGGGAGCTCCTGTCCTGCAGACCTTTCAGCAGGGATCCCCTCTTGTGCACTTTGGGAGGCGCGTGAGATGTAGAGCTCCTGTTCTTCTGGCCTTTGGAGGCCAGCGTGCTGAAGGGCAGCCTTGCTGCTGCATACCTCCAAAGTGCATGGGTACAGAATGTCAATCCAGCAAGCCTCTGCTGCACAGCACAGGGGAACTGATCACTATAGAGAAAACTGTGCACCAAGCATGTACATTTCCCTGTGCCAACCAGACTTCCGCTTTTCAGGGTTCCTTACTTATTAGAAAAAGGAAATTCTAGACAGAAAACTTGCACAGTTAGTTTTTTTTAAGCTGATAGTTCTTTAGTTTATGCATAAGGGATATATTCATTTCTTTGGCAACCTAAGTGCTAAAGGATCAAAATGATCTCTTAATTAAGGTCATTTACACAAATACTCTATTATTTATGCGTTCAGTTAATGATAATTCACCTTGAACACTCCAATAATCTTAAGTCTCCCACAAGACATACTTATGACTATACTATATGTTACGTAGTCCAACTTACACATATGTTAGTGATGTATGTACTGAAAGAGTTCCTAAATGTATTTGCTAGTCAAAGTTAGGACTGTTGGGACCTGCAAGGTAAATTTTCACATGTTCTTATCATTCACTGAATCATGAATGTAAGGCTAATAGAATACGCTAAGTCCCTTAACAGGTCAATACAAGTTTTTCATGCTTAGGGGTTCCATATGATAATTGTGTAGTTATTTAATCTACTTGAGGGTTAATTGTCTCAATAGCTTAACTCTAGAGTTAAGTTTGCATGTGTGTGGGGAAATGCACAATATACAGTGTGGTAGCTGTGATAAAATGAAATGTGTCTGCATTCAGGTATTAAAGCTAATTACCAGATTGGGGAGAAATTGTCCCTCCTATACCCCATGGAATAGCATTGTAGAGAAGCGAGGGGGGGTTTAAAAAAAAAAAGGGGGATGAAGTGTCCAGTGTCAATGCTGTTAGAGGATACTAGGCTTGATGGCCTGGTGGTCTGCTTTGGTACAATGAGGAGGCTGGGTAATCAGCTCAATGCACAATCAGTGGTTTTGGTGTGACAATTCTTACCTTGTATAATCCTACCATATTCTGCTGTGTTAGGGTTTTTTCAGTGTTTCCAGACTCTGGAAGACCAGATTGGGGGAGGAGGGTTATGGCGGGGTGGGCAAACATTTTGGCCTAAGGGCCATATCTAGGTAGGGAAATTGTATGCAGGGCCTGGGGCAGGGGGTTGGGGTGTGGGAGAGGGTGTGGTGTGGTGTGCAGGAAGGGGCTCAGGGCAACGGGTTAGGGTGCAGGAGGGGTGCAGGGTGCAGCAGGGGGCTCAAGGCAGGTGGTTGGGGTGCAGGGAGGGTTGCAGAATGCAGGAGGGGGCTCAGGGCAGGGGTGCAGGGAGGAATGTGGCAGGGGGCTCAAGGCAGAGGATTAGCGGGCTCAGAGCAGAGGATTGGGGTGCGGGCTCCGGCCTGGCGCCGCTTATCTCGAGCGGCTCCAGGGTGGCAGCGGCGTGCAGCGGAGCTAAGGCAAGCTCCCTGCCTGCCCTGGCCCCATGCTGCTCCTGGAAGTGGCCAGCATGTCCTACAAGGGCTCCATGGGGTGGAGTAGGGCATGCGACTCCGCTGTATGTTGCCCTCGCCTGCAGGTATCATCCCCAAAGCTCCCATTGGCCGCGGCTCCCCATTCCCGGCCAATGGGAGCTGCAGGGGGGCAGTGCACGGAGCCCTCTGTCTCCCCCCCCCCCCCCGAGGCCGCAGGGACGTGGTGCCTGCCGCTTCCGGGAGCGGTGCGGGGCTAGGGCAGGCAGGGAGCCTGCCTTAGCCCCCCTGTGCCACGGGGCTGGCAATCCCACAGGCTGGATCGAGAGCCCTGACGGGCCAGATCCGGCCCACGGGCCGTAGTTTGACCTTCCATGGATTATGGGGTTCTGAAGTGTAAGCGAAGTTGGGACTCATGTTGCATGTGAAGACACAGTTTTACTTTAGTTCATCAGAAATAGGAACAACGCTTTCTTTTAACTGCCCAGCTTTTCCTGTTCCTTCTTGTTTTAGTTGGGCCGTACTTTTAAAAACAAAACAAAAAAATCAATCCAGGTGCATGTCCCTGTAGAATGTTCTGCTCAATCTTGTCCACTCTCAGTGGGGACCTCTAGGGAGTTTATCACATTCTCCATGTAAGCAGCTGTGTTTTCCCCACTGCTGTAGGCAGTGCGTATGTCTTTTGATTGATTAGGGAGGGGGAGCAGTAGTTTTGTCTGCTGTGCTATAGCTGGTATAGATTGACGCAAACAACTAATTACCAGAAACAAGGGCTGAGAGGATTACAATGCTAATCTAGGTATCTCTCGTTCCACACCGTCCCTCCTACATGTACGCAAGTCTTTGGATACTGTGTAGAATGGAAATCAATACCATGGATGTATGGATTGTGTCTGAGAAAGGCAGGAGCAGGCAGCTGTGTCTGATGCCTGCTGCTTACTTTGAGGTACTTCAAATGCCAGAGCCCTGTCTCCTCTGAACCTCTCTGCCATTATAAGGCAGCTACATCATCCCTCATGGCTCTCATTTTAGAGTGGTGAGGGCTGATGAAGTCCATTAAGGCAAACTGTAAAGCTAGCTTCAGAGCAGAGGTAAGCACAGATTTCTGCACAGAATGACCCCAGGAATAGTGTCCTTCCAATTATTCTCATACTACTGCAAACTCTTTTGATATCCATGATGTCAGAGTGTTGCACTGTGGGACATCTCTGGTGGTCACAGAAGGGTGAGCAGTTTTCAGGGGCTAAGAACTAAATGTTAAATCTTTGTGCCAGTTGTATTATGCTGTGGTTAATAAGGTGACTCAGCCTATGTCTGTGCCCTCTAAATTGGTGTTCAGATTACAGTTCATCTTGAACAGCTTGGTTGTATCTTGCTAGCACAGCCTGAGAGATCAGGGAGGAGGTTAGTAAATCTGAGATAGGATTGTTGTGGGGCAGCAGGATGTAATGGGCCAGATGGGAACTGAACTCACGTTAATTCCCCAGTATTCCTCAGGCAGAGAGTGGTTTCCAAGGAGTAGGGAAGAAAGGTTATGTTTTGGCTAAATAGTCCTTGCTTAGCACTTGGCAAACTCAGACCCATCCATGCTATATGGAATATGCAGCCATGGACCTGGGATAGTGTCTTAGAGTACATACCACTTTTATACTGTGTTTGTCAAAGATCTTGAAGATTAGAAAAAACATTAAGTAATTATGTTGCAGAAGACAGGAGGTGATGGTGGTTGTCAGTTTTTGTATTACAGTAGCACCCATAGACCACCAACTGAGATCAGGCCCCCAGCGTGCTAGGCACTGCATGCACACAGTAAGGAGAGGGTCCCTGCCCTGGACAGCAAAGTGTGGGAGGGAAAATAGAATCGCAGAAAGGTGAAGTGAGTTGCCCACAGTCACCCACCGGAAATATGAGTTCAATACCTGGTTCTGCCTCTGACCTGCCTCCAAGTCCAGTGTCTTGTCCACCAACCCATGCTGCTTCTAGAGTTGCATTATCCTCATTTTACAGAGGGGGAAGTTGAGGTTTATTGATTTGCCTAAATCCGTAAAATATTGGTAAATTCCCGGTTTCCCTCTGGTGTGCAGATCACATGGTCGCACCTCATTTTGTAGATGACTTATCTTTTGTGGAGTCCCGAGAGAAAATGTGGAAGAATGGCCATTCTGGTGGCCATAGCTCCATCAGTACTGAGCCAATGTCTCAGCATGGGACGAGAGGCGCTGCTGCAGATGGGGTTGGTAGCAAAATACATGATATTCTTCCCTTCTGAGATTAATATCCGAGAGATGCCATGGTCTTGTGATTTAAGCACAGGCAGTAGAGCCAGGAACTCATATGTAATCCCAGTTCTGCAACTAAGTTTGTTGTGAGACCTTAAACTAGTCTCTTAACCTCTCAGTGGCTCAGTTTCCTAGCTGTGAAATAGGGTTAATGTTTTATCCCACAGAGGGCTAATATTTACACTTCTGTGGAGTGTTTAGACGCTTTTTTGAATGGAGTTTGTTTCCAGATTTATTGGGAAGAGATGGATATTTTTATCCAAATGCAAGAGCAGCTAAAGCATTTGTCTCGGCAGCACCCCTCATCTTTAAAGTCGGGCAGAGGGGCTTTACCAGAATCTCTTGCCTAGACACAATTCTTGCAGAAATCTTGACACCACCTAGTGGCAGCTCCTATTATTACACTGGTTCTCAAACTTCCATAATATGGACCGTGTCTTTGAGTGCCTCAGGGACCATCTCCCTTCCTCTCCGTGGTTTATATACCTCCTGATGTTAACTACCGGCGTGGAAAATATTAGGGAGCCCTGTATTTTTAGCTGTCTTGCTTTTTTTTCCAATAAAAAAATGGACACTGTCTTCTCTAGCAATTCCAAGCATCTTTTGGCTCCAGAATGGCAGTAGGAGATCTCAATCAGTTTGATTAATCTCTGTCCATGCTCCTTTGTACACACTTCTCTGCTGCCTAGCCCCTCTTTCCTCTCTTGCCTGGTCCTTGTCCTCCCCCCTGTGCACATGATTTTCTGCTGCCTTTCTCTCTTGGGCATGCTGCCCAGCCACCTGGGCTTGTATTCTCCCTGCTCCCCTTAATATGCTGCCCCACTGCCTTGTCGCTGTGTCCTGCCTTTATTCCCTCACCATTGTTCCTCACTGCAGCATTCTTTTTGGAATCAGGTCCATTGATGTTCTGGCTTAATAAACAACGGATGCGCATGGTCCTAGAAGTGCCCTGTATTGTCCTTTTCCCATTGATGTTGAATGCAACAGTAGCTTCAAGTGTGGTTACTAATATAAAAGATTAGCATCCATCTTTTTTTACACATCACCTGTTTGTTTGTTTGTTTCAGTGGGAGGTCTGCTGTAGTGTATGGGGAGAGCATGACCCAAACTTTATAGACCCAGCCCGTGCACCCTAACTGAGTGTAATCTGGCTCACTTCGCAGAATGAGCGACTCCTGTATGTTAGGACTTGCAGTGGCTTTCACTAAGCCATGGTCCACACTACAAATTTGTCAGTATAAGCACGTCGCTTAGGAATGTGGAAAATCCCCAACCCTGAGCAACATGTAGACAGCGCTGTGTGAACGGGAGGGCTTCTTCCATCAACATAGCTACTGCTTCGTGGGCAGGTAGGAGGTACACTGATGGCATCAATGGAAGTAGTGTCTTCTCTAAGCAGCTGCGTCGTAAGTGCAGACGAGCCCTCATAGGCAGGGAGTGGAATATCAATGTATTTAGCTGGTCAGGATTGAGGTGCATTGGCAAAGTTGTATGGGGACTCAAGAATGTCGTAATGGGGGGTATGCAGAGCCCTCGAAGCTCGGTGATGGATGTGTTGCTATAAATATGGAAATACCTAGGTAAAGGAAGGACTCGGGAAAGTGATAACATGAGGTACTGCAGTGGTCACAGTTAGTGGAGAAGTGTCCTGTGCTTTTTTCTCAAAACCACTTCCACTCCTTGATCTGTATCCCTTGGAGGCCAGTGTAGCAAAGCTATCCTCCTTTGAGGCAGCACAGCAGGAAGGAGACTTTAGCAAGATGACAATCAGATTTAATTTATTTAATAATATAAAACAGTTACAAGAGAGCCCCAGGACTGCAGGGCGGAGACAAGGAACTGAGCTGCTCTGGAAATTTACTCAGATGGGTTTCAAATGAGAAATTTAAATCTCATCAAGAAAGAGTGGTGAATAAGTTAGTTGCTGCCTGTCATGGTCATTGCTGAGCTTAAAGGCAAAGGCAAGGGGAAACTGAATAATTCACTCTCAGACACCTGGGTAGGACAGGACTTGAAAAATCTGTCGGACACCTGCTACCTAGTGGGCAATGTGTGAGAAAATAATGGGAGGATGGGGGAAGAGGGTCAGCATTGCTGCTGATATCCCGGGGCAGTGACCTGGTAAGAAAGGGATTTCTACCACGGTACTGTCCCTGCTTGTGGGGCTTCTATTTTCATAAGTCTCTGGCTAGTAAATAGTCGATGATTGTGGAAGCACCTCCCCTCTCCCTGCTGGACAGGAGAAGTTCTCTCTCCCTCACTTTCTCCACCTCCTTGCTAATCCCTCCCCTTTCTCATTATTTGAGTCCTCACCCACAGATAACTTCAGTGTCTGACTGGTTGCAACTCACAGTATTGGCTGTAGAACTGGCCAGAGACATGTTAATTTCACTCTGCTGGTACTTGTCAAAGCTATGAGCAGCAGCAGAGTCACTGGTGCCGCCCATCTGTAGGCTCCAGAGGATAACTCTGTTACCACTCTGCCTTTTGTTCGTCTTTGGTACTTTGCTTTTGCAGACAGTCTAGAAACCTTTCCCTTTTTAAAACAGGATCGTATCAACTTGAAATAGTCTGTTTCTAAAAAATGAATTCAAAAGTAGATGCAAGTACTAATATGGTACCCCTGCATTGCCTTGCATGTTTTTGTGCTTTTTGAGCTTGGCATTAGTGCCCCTTCAAATCCAGTGGTCTTCTCCCATCTCCCTCATGCCTTTGGCATACAGAGAAAGGAGGGCCAGGAGAGATGTGGGAGAAATTCTGTTGTTAAGTAGCCAGAAGATGTGGGTTCTGTGCAAACAGATTTTTCTCTCTCAAGTTGGACTCTTTGCCTGTTTTGTTAATTATCTTTCCCTCTCTCTGATTCTCCCTGTGTTTCCCTCTCATGGCTAATCTTTGTTGTAGAAATAGACAGTGGTGAAATGACTCCTATTTTTTAATGGGATACATGGCATTTATTTCCTGTCCATTTGCTAAATCAACTTGACATGTGTCTAATAGCCTTATTGCCAATTCCCTGATGTCTGTCTGTCTGAGGAGGACACAGGCAATTGACTATTGTGTGGTTGCACTGCTGCCCTCAGAGGAGCCAGCATCCTCTAAATACAGTAACGCCATTTTGCTGAGGGAGTTAAAATGTGGACAGACATAAATAAGGGAGAGAAGAATTGTCTCCTGACTTTTTTTAAGAGGGAAAATTGAAAGATCTTAAATATGTCTACTTGTCCAAACAATGACTTACAGGGGGCAAAGGCCCTAGCAATGGTGTATAAATATTTTGAGGGGGGGAGTGATTATTAAGGGTGGTCCAGAGGTGTATGACAAAAAGTGAAGGCATGGAATTAAGAGGACAACGTAGGCTGCATCTGATAAGTGCCCTCGACAGTAAGTAGGATCTATTAAGCTACGCGACAGTAACCCAAGGGAAGTGATAGAAGGCCCCTCTGTATGGTAGCTTGGGGGCATTTAGCGGTAGACTAAACGAAGCACCAGAAAATATGCTGTCGGTAACAATCTGCATGGGCTGAGGGCTTTGGGGAGGACTAGATGTGGCCTAATAGGGCTTTCCATCTCTAATGTCTGAGTCACTGGAACTGTAAATAGAAGCCTTCTTCCCAGTGCTCCTTTAAAGAATCCAGCCTTTAGTCGCTCCCTTGGCTCAGAGGTTTCTTAATGCCGCTACTGCTAAAGATTTTTTTTTCTCATCTCCTCCCTGTCTTCATTCTCTTTATTGCAGTTATTCCAGACTCCTTGCGGGTGACCTCAGTTCCACAGACACTAAACAAAGTGGAGCGCGACTCTCTGGAGCTGAAATGCGAGGTGTCTAAGAGTACAGCCCAACACAGTCACCTCTCCATCTCCTGGTACCGCCAGAAAGTGGGCGAGCCTCCAGTGGAGGTGATCTCCCTGAGCCGCGACTTCGTCCTGCGGGCAGGCAGCACCTACGCGCAGAGGCAGGCCACCGGCGATGTCCGCCTAGACAAGGTGGGAGAGACCACTTCCAAGCTCACAGTCTACAACCTCCAGCCATTGGACCAGGGCGAGTTCTACTGCGAGGCAACTGAGTGGATCCAGGACCCTGACAAGTCCTGGTACGCCATGACCCGCAAGCGCTCCGAGGGCACCACCGTCAACATCCAAGCTACTGGTTAGTATTTGCAGGGTTTTCTTTCTCTTGGACAGGTATCAGGAGGAGCAGTGGGTGCTGCAATAAGGGAGAGAGCGGGGAATGTGTGAGAGTTCCACTTACAAGAGACTTCTCAGGTATTGAGCAGGCCAATGGGTGACTAGCTCAGCCTTCCTTGCCTTGCTGCATGTGTGTGCTGCTATCAGGCAGGTTTGGTTTGGCTACAGAAGAGTCTCCTTAGGAAAGTCATGAAAGCCCTCTTGCTAGAGTCATTCTTAACACTAGACAGGAGAAAGCCATGGATGTTGTGGGCCTTGGCTACCTCAAAATCCAGCTCTCTCCCTGTGCTTTGTCACAGTGTGTTTAATCATCTGAGGTGATCTCGTTAACAGTTTCCTGGGAGGAACCTCAGGTGACCAGTGGCAGAACATTCTCAAGAGGGTCACCAGAACAGCTTTGTTGCTGGTAGGAAGGACAGATGTCAATAGATGTGCTGTAATAGTGATCCATTCCCTGTCACCCATTCCCAGCTTCTGGCAAACAAAGGCCTCCAAAAACAGGCCTCCTATCATGCTACGTTTCCTACTGCAAGTGGCTAATCTCTTTGGCCTGTGTCCCTGGAGTGTCCAGAGACCTCCCACTCCCCGGGGGTGCACTCCTCTCACTAGTGAGGCTTGGGCTCTGCACCAGTGTTCCCTTCTGCAGGATTTCTCAATTATAGAACATCCTAGGGTTGCAGGTGTTTGGTTTTCGACCGGAACGTCCAGTTGAAGAGAGACCCTGGTGGCACTGCTGACCGGGCTGTTAAAAGTCTGGTTGGTGGCACAGAGGGGCTATGGCATGCTCCCTGCCTGCCCTGGCCCTGTACAGCTCCCAGAAACAGCAGCATGTCCCCTCTCCAGCTCCTAGGTGTAGGGGCAGCCAGGGGACTATGCGTGCTGGACCCACCCCAAGTGCCAGCTCTCCACCTCCCATTGGCCGGGAACTGTGGCCAATGGGGACTGTGGGGATAGCGCTGGCGGATGGGGTAGCATGCAGCGCCGTCTGGCCACACCTCTGCGTAGGAGCTGGAGAGGGGACATGCTGCTGCTTCCGGGAGCTGCCTGACATAAGTGTCGGCCGGACCCTGCACCCTCTCTTGTGTCCTAACCCCCTCCCCCCTGCTCTGATCCCAGTTTCTGAAAAACAGAACTGTACTCACTTCAAAGGGGTGTCTGTACAGTTTTATATAAGGGGTCAGGGTAATTGAGAGGGTATATTTTGGAGTCATTCTTCTGACCATAACAGCATTTCTAATATAAAAACGCTGAGAAGAAATGAGCTATTCCTCCTCTCCCCTGCTCCTAGTTTGATTGTGTTTGCAGCTTTTGCACACCAAGCAGCTGGCTGCTTCTCCTCCTGAGAGTGAGATGAACTGTGTTCTCCCAGGCAGCAATTGCATGCACTGTACACCCCTGCTTAAGTACTGTGTTGACTGTATGTTAATGGCAGAGGTAACAGGGAGGGACGCAGGGGCATGAAAGCAGTGTACATGTGGGATGGGGGGAGTGGGGGGGGCTGAGAAGTGGGTTAAAATGAAGCATGGAAGTGTCCTGCCACCCAGTCTGGCTCTTGGGTGAGGGTCCCCTCCAAAGGTGCAGTGCTGCAGTGACGCTGCTGCGCGTTGGTTTGTGTCTCTCCAGATAAGGAGTTCAGTGTCCGGTTGGAGACAGAGAAGCGGACGTACACAGTGGGTGAGCCTGTGGAGTTCCGGTGTATCTTGGAGGCACAGAACGTCCCAGAACGCTACTTCTCCATCTCGTGGGCCTTCAACAGCTCCCTGATTGCCAGCCTGGGGCCCAACGCCGTGCCTGTCCTCAACAGTGACTTTGCCCAGCGCGAGGCGCTGGGGCAGCTCAAGGTAGCCAAGGAGAGCGACAATGTCTTTGTTCTAAAGATCTACCGCCTCCGCCTGGAGGACAGCGGCAAATACAACTGCCGGGTGACGGAGCGGGAGAAGACGGTGACAGGGGACTTCATTGATAAGGAGAGCAAGCGGCCGAAGAACACGCCCATCACGGTCTTGCCCCTCAGTAAGTAGAGACTGGCATGCTCCTGCATGGTGCTGTGTCTGTGTGTGCCCTCCCATGCAAAGCAGACTGCCTGAGAAACTTAGCTGTGGTCACCTGTGGTGGGACCTCAACCGGAGAAGTTTATGCACAGTGAAGGCTTGTTTGGTGTGGCTTAGAAACCCAGCTAGAAAGATCTTCAAAGGCCGGGGAGGGACGTATCCACTACTCAGGTTCTTAGGCTGGAAAAATTGGCCCTTGCCTTGGGGTTTGCCCCAGGTTGTAGTTCTTACTTTGATAGCAGAGAAGGGAGTTTGGGATCTTTGCTGGAAACCTTGTCTTTATTCTCCCACTTTTCCCACCTCCCAGCAGGAATATGGGAACTTTAAGGTGTTACCCCATCTTAAAAGGCTGAATTGGGAGTGCTGCTGGTCCCAAACCAGCTCCCAGTTCATCCGGGAAGCAGCCCAGCCACTGGAAATATGTTAGTGCCTGCTGCTCAGATGCCCCTGCTTTGGTGCTCTTGCAGGAGATCCCATCAGCTCCTCAGATCGGAGGGGATGTGCCCTAGGCCAAGAAGCAGAAACAACTGCATCCTTCCCAAGCCACCATTCGCTCTTTAGCTCAAAGATCCAACTCTGTCACTGGATGCTTCACTCAGCCAGCCTAGTGAAAACATTCTTGTCTGACCCTGTTTGAACGCCTTGTGTGTGTTGGAGGGGATGTGATAAATACAGAAAAGACAGGGCAAGAAGAGCTAGCCCTCTGATTCATTCATTTCCTTTGTCTTGCTCTTTCTCTCCAACTCAGATAACTTTGATGTGACAAGCCACGCAAGTATCATCAAAGTTAACCCAACAATATATATTGAGCAAACAAAGGAGTAGCTGAAAAAGGCTTTTGTGTAATTTTTACCTCCCATTTATTAACCTTGTAGTGAGATGCAGCTTGTTCTGAAGCCATTTGTCCTGAAGTAAGGGTCAATTGTAGGCCTTTACTTTCTTAGCATAGACTCTCATTCATTTGGGATTAAAGATTACATTAGCTAGAAGTCCTGGATTGGACTGATGCCTAAAAAGTAGCACTTCTAGACTAGAACTGTAACAGATTACAAGTGTGAGATTTCATAACCACCAGTGCTAGAAACAAACTAACAGGACTTAATGTTTTTTTCAAAGGTGCTAAGCATCTGCAACTCCCACAAAAAGCAGTGGGCGTACCAGCACTTGGCACCTGTGAAAATCAAGCCATACCTCTTTATATCTCTTGAAACTTCAAGATCCCACTTTTCTGATGGCATAAAGCATTGATAATGAGCTCTAGTAGTTTGTGAGAGAACGGCTGCGAAAACTGGGTAGGAATTGGAAATGGCAAGATGATGATCAGAATTCTGTGATTGTTGTAAATCAATGGATTGGAAGCCTTTTGGCAGGACAGGAGTTACAGTACCAGTAGTAACACCTGTGCTTTTAGCACATTCCTCTTCTACGGTCTTGTCCTGGACCTGTGATCAGAAGACGTTGTGACTCGTCACAGGCAATAATGGGACAGATTTTCAAAGTTTGGCCCTCCCCTAGCTTAGGCACACAAGTCCCTCAATAGCAAGTCACTGCCCATGTGCATGCTTTGGATATTTGCGCACACACACACATTAGCCACACGCAGATCCAATGTGTGTGTGGTTTCATGCACCTAAGTTTGGAAGAACTCCTTCCCAAGACTCTGCTTTTCTTGAATATTGGCAAATGGATGAGTATAATCATCTCTTCCATGTACACATGTTTCTTTTCTGTCTCTTTAGAGACCAGCATCTCCGTGGAGATGACCAACAATGCCAGCAATGTCCTAGAAGGGGAGAGCCTGCGCTTTGGCTGCAGTGTGCGCTCGGGATTTGGGCCCCAAAGCCATCTCTCCGTCACCTGGCAACTTGTGGACAAGCAGAACAGGCGTAGTGATGTTGTGCGGCTGGATCGAGACGGCACGCTGCAGCCGGGTCCCTCTTACTCAGAACGTAGCAGCTATGGGGGCATCCAGATGGAGCAGGTGCGGCCTGGCTCCTTCACCCTGGAGATCTTCAACAGTGTCAAGGCAGATGAGGGCCACTATGAGTGCCGTGTGACAGAGTGGACACGGACGCAAGATGGGGAGTGGCAGATGATTGGGGAGCGGCACGCTAGCATGCCCGTATCCATCACTGCTCTGGGTGAGTACCAGTGGCACTGTGGTGTCTGTGCAATGCTTTCCAGCACCTCACCCTCATGGGGTTTTGATTACAGCGAGTCAGGAGGTGGTCGCAGGCATTGCTGGCTTGTGCTGTATGGCTACAGAGCTAAGAGTTAGAGGGAGGGGCATACTTCTGGTGGGAGAAGCTTGTTTCTGAGTGGGAATCAATGTGCCTGTAGACAGCTTCGCTGTAGGAGTGCAGCACGTCACATTACCCAGGAACTCCAACGTCTGGCATTAGAGAGACAGAGTGGGAAATGGCACTTCTGTAACACTTTGTGAACATTAAGCCTCCCGACTTCTTTGTGGACTAGGTAAATATTATCTCCACTCTCCAGATGAGGAAGGTGAAGTGCAGGGAGACTGTGAGCCTGACTCTCGGAAATTCTGAGCACCTGCCACTCCATCAGATGTTGGCACGAGCTGCCCTTTGCACATCTGAAAATCAGGCCCTCGGCGACTGGCCCAAGGCCACACAGTTGAGTCTATTAGCCAAGTCTATTAGCCTGGGACTAGAACCCAGGAGTCCTGATTGCTGGTGCCCTGTTCTCACAACTAATCCCTCTGAGTGTTGAAGACAGTAAAAACCACACCGAGGGTATTTTGGCAACTGCATGGATGTAGACTTACTAAGTGCCAGACCAGTGCCAAAAATGCCCTGCAGGTCTGAAGAACTAGTGACTGTTCTTGAAAGCCTGATAACCTGAAAAATGCCAGGGCTATAAACAATTGCTGTATGTTGTGATTGGAAAGTTGGGATGGATTCGCAGCTTTCCAGTGCAATACAGTATTAACGAAGACCTTTAAAATCATATCACATTTTGATTAGCATCTTGCTTTTCCTTCCTCCCTTTCAGTTCTGACCTGTTCTTAAGAGTTATTCTGTCTAGAGCTAGAAATCATTGCTTTCAATCTTATACAAGCTGGCAAGAATCCTGGGTAAGAAAGCATTAAGGTCAGTTTCTCAGCTGGTGTAAATCAGCATAGCTGAGAATCAGCTGAAGATCTTAATTTGTATTTTGTGTAGTCTGGTGAAGCCGGCAGCTAATTTCATGCCAGAATTGAAGAGTAGGGGGAGTGGGATGCAGGGGGAAGTTAGCAAGATGGTAATTGGAATGACCTAGTTCTAAAATGTGTGTGTCACGTTCATTAATTCATTCTACTTGTTGAAAGTTAACTGTGTAAAACTTCCCAGTAGTTCCAGAAAATGCAATTAAAAATTAATAAATTGACCTTCCACTGCAGTTCCCTCTTCCAGAGAAATCTCAGATTGACAGATCATAACTAGTTCCTATTTATATAACCAAGAGGTGTTACTACAGCCCAATAAAATTTGAAGGAGAAAATGTCCGACATCCTTTTGCTAAGTCTGATTTTTTCCCCCCCTCTTAATATTTGTGAAATGCTTTGTGATACTTGAATGGCATGTGCTAAAGAGGGTAGTGTTTTTTATTACTACAGCCAGAGACTAAAAGCCTCTGAACACATGAGGGTCCTGCCGCCTTGCGGAGTGCTAGGGATCTTGGCCCCTGCAAGCCATTGGGGAATAGCTGTCCTCTGATGATGTGTACATGGGCAGAGTTGTGTTAAGGGTGCTCCTAGAGCTGGAATAGTAAGGAATGCTGCATATGGGAGCTAAGGGGCCACAGGGAAAGCTGTGAGGAGTCTCAGAGCTTGAAATAGTGTGTGTGCTGCAGGCCACAATTGAAGTGTTCTTGGTAGATCAATGTGGGGGAGAGGGGAAAAGCTTTCACAAAATCTGCTGAGAGAGAGAGACTGTGGTGGGGGTAGTCTTCCCCTAGTTACTAAAATAGTCTCCTCTCTGCTTAGCAAGGATCATAGTTCTTTGATCCTAAGTCAGTGAACAAATCAAGTGTACTGCTTTCTACAGAGCCCTGGGCTCATTCATCGGATCAGGAACTGATGAGGGGAGAAAACATGGCATTGAAGGAAGCCCCACGTCCCCGTCCCCACCCTTTGTATTTTGTCAGGGCAACTGGTTGCTGTAAAAGAAAGCTGTTTGCTTGTTAACTTGGATGTAATGTACACGAGAGTTGAGAGCCAGAGAATGCAGATCTGGTTCCTGCATGGCAGTCGAGAAATCCTTTCGTAATACCCTTAGTCTGGGCAAAGGAGCATGTCTGCACTACAGCTGCTAGAGCAGCCACGACAGCGGTGCAGCTGTGCTGTTGTAGTGTAGACACTTCCTACATCAACGGAAGGGATTTTCTGCCACCTCTCCAAAAGGTGATAGCTGAGCCAATGGCAGAATTCTTCTCTCAATGTAGCTGCATCTATTCTGGGGGCTAGGCCAATCTAACTATGGCTCACAACATTTTTCACAGCCCTTAGAGACCAAGCTTGGTCCATTTAATTTTTAAATACAGACCAAGCCTAATTTTACAAGACCAGATGACCTTGTAAAAATTAAACCAGCTTTCTACACCTTCAGTCTCTGGCACTAGGGTCTGACGTCTTGGCTATGCTCTGGACTGGGCCTGATATGTACTTCCCTGGGTAGGGTGGCTGCCACGCTTTATGTGGTGATGAGATGCAAAGATCTTGCAATGCGGGCAGCTCACTGGGCCTCTTCCTCTTCTCCTGGATAATCGTTAAACACATTTCTAAAAGCTTTAATCCCAAAGACTGACCTGTTTTTGCAGTAATTACATGGCCCGGAACCCTGCCATGGTGACGTCTTTTGATTATTAGGATTCCTGAGCCCACTTGCTATAAGTGTGCAGAGATCTCAGTGGCTGCTCTGTGGCAAGGCTGGCATGTGGAATTTAATCTGCTCACTGCAATTAATGTCCCATCTGCCTACTATTGTTAATTAATGTCTGTTTAACCCAAAGGTCAGAAGGTACCATCTCCTGAATAGTCTGAATTCAAGGACTATTCCCTCCTTTTGCTGCCTGGCCAGTTTTCCATGGGTTTGTAATCTGTCTTGATATTGCATTCAAGGCAATGAAGAATTCTCTTTGGCAGTAATTTACAGAATTTAGTAGGCTGATAATCTATTCTCAAATATCAGATATTTCTGCTTCTGTTGGATCCATGCATGGGACTGCACTGAGGGCTTCATAAAATTTCTATATTCTGAATTTACGACAGTTAATTAAGAATATATTGTCCTCGCACCTTAATGTTGTGTTAGTTTTAAAACACCCTGAAGCAAAACAAAAAACTCTATAAAATATAATCCAGAAAATATGTATTATATAGTGTGTGGATGGGTATATAAATTATATATTTTATACAAATATAGCTGTAATTGAGAGACAATGAGAGTCACTGCCTAGGTGATTGAGTCGCATAAAAACTAAAACCAGAGAGTCCTCACTCTAACTCAAGGGTTCTCTATCCAGGGTTTTTATATTGGTGCTCAAATACTAGAGCAATGGGCACCTCTCAAGAGTATAAATGACAACAAGGTGTCCCCTCTTTCCCCTCCCGTCACCCCTTCAGTGCCACCAGGAGGTAGGCTTGGATTTGAGGGCAGGGAGAAAATTATGAATACAAAATTTTACTATTGCAGGAAAATCTGGGCCAAGAGGTGGGTATTGAATCAAGCTCTGAATGCTGTGAGATTAGTGGTCAAACTTTCATCCAGTTTCTACAGTTTAGGTCTGGCTGTTGTGAAGGTTCTCTGTGATTACCAGCTTCCTCCCTATTTGCTCAGTGTTCCAGTTCTTCTTCAGTACTTCAATAGTGTGGACCAGTGGTTCTCAACCTATTTACCATTGTGGGCCACATATGCAGCTTCTCTGTGTGTTATGTGGGCCACAGCTACACAATATATTTACTACCTGTATGGCCATGAGGATGTCACATGAGCCACAGCTGTGTGCTGCTTGGGTTGCAAGTGGACCATGGGTTGAGACCCACTGGTGTGAACCATGTTTTAGAAGAGAGGTTCTCACAGACACCTCCCCTCCCATTCAGGGCTGCAGGAACCACCTCCCCTCCTGTTGGAAATGAAATACTATCCCTGTTGCACTGCAGCAGTGGCTTACATGGAAAGTTCCTGTGGGAGCAAGTACTGTATTTGAAGTGTGTTAGGTGCTTTTAAGGTAACTTAGTAAGGGGAAACGAGAAGCACCAGTAGCTTTCCAGGGAGTATAATTGGAGAACCACTGCTGTAGCCATTTCAGCATTGTGGCAAGCCTCATTTGACAGAGTTCTCCAAACTCTCTTCAGTCTCACTCATTTCTCTCTCTTTCTGCAGAGGCTGGTTTTGCTGTCACAGCCATATCCCGAACCCCAGGAGTGACCTACAATGAATCATTTGACCTCCAGTGTATCATCAAGCCGCACTATCCATCCTGGGTCCCAGTGTCTGTGACATGGCGCTTCCAGCCAGCGGGCAGCACAGAATTCCATGACCTGGTCACCTTCACTCGGGACGGTGGGGTCCAGTGGGGAGACAGGTACATGGGCTTCCGGACCCGCACTGCCATTGAAAAAGCAGAGTCCAGCAACAACGTGCGCCTCAGCATCAGCCGGGCCAGTGACACTGAGGCCGGCAAGTACCAGTGCGTGGCCGAGTTGTGGCGGAAGAACTACAACAGCAGTTGGACACGACTGGCAGACAGAACCTCCAACCTACTAGAGATCCGAGTCCTGCGGCCAGGTAAGAGCCCTGATGGTCAATGTCCTGGAGGATTAGAACTCATGCAAGTGACAGGACACAAATTCTGCCCTCTTTCCTTCCCCGAAGGGCAGAGACAAAAACCTCCTAGCTCTAAACTCCTTTAACAACTACGTGATGGTACAGCTATGGCCGCCAGCAAGAACTACTAACATTACTGTCTCTTTACATGTATAAGAAAAAACACCTCAGAACTGCACGTTTTACATACTGTCAGTGCATGTAACCCGACCTTCCTCTCACTGCTACTCTTCCTCCCTCTGTTTGTTTGTTCCCACCTGTTGCATCTCGTATCTTACTCTAGCACAGTGCGGCCCTGATCCTGGCTATTGCTGTACTAATCCTAGCCATGCTGTCAGACATTATGAATGTTACGTATACGCACCCACCAAGACTTGTCTGCATGCACGTCTCAGTGAGTGACGTGCTGTAGCTTTTTCCAGTTACATGTTACATCCGTATCCAAGCTCTGCTAGAGAGCAGGGCCAAGGTTTTCAGAAGTGATGATTGGTTTGGAATGCTTCAGTTTTGGGGTGCCCAGCTTTACCTTGTCAAAAAGCAGCCCGGTTTTCAGAAAGTGCTGGGCACCTGTCCTCTGAAAATCAGGCTCATTCATCTTGGCCACTCAAAATCACTAGTCACTTCTGAAAATCATGGCCCAGGTTCTTCTTACACTGGAAAAATTTTTCCACTCATTCACCCTCTCCCCTAGACTCCTTTACAGCCAGATGCCTTGCTCTTGTGGGGTTTTTTCCCTCCTTCCTCCCCGACTCGCATGTGGCTATCCATGGAAGAGTCGGCAGACACTCTGCAGTATGAGAGTCTGCTTTTGCAGTGCCTTTGCTCTCATCTCCACTATCCCTCTCTCTACTTGCAAGTAATCCCTTCCTTTTTTGTCTTGACTCCCATACTGCTATCCTGCCTCCGGGGTGCTCCGGAGGTCAGGATGGGGACTCTTATCTTCTTAGTTCATTTTCCTGGGAAGCAAGTTTGATTGGAGATACTCCCTGAAGTAACACATCTCTCTGCAATGCAGCTGTGTGTGAGCGAATCCCTAGTAATGCCATCTGGGAAGAGAAACCCACGTCACAGCACGCACAGGGGGAGATTTAAAGGCCAGCTAGAGGCCTTGCATGATGGAACCACCACCTCCTTACTGTGGCGCTCGAGCTCTAATGGTGCATTAATAGGGCATATGAGATGTGCGCCTGTGATCTGTGCCACACCCCATCTCCTAATTGAGGCCTGAACGCTGCTTGGCAAACATCCCCAGGCAAGTCGTAAGTCTGGTCTAATGAGCATTGTGTAATGTTTGTGGGTTTATGGCCCATAGGGGAATAAAGGGAAGGTGGGCGTGTCCCTTCTCTCCCATTTCCTCTGGCTGAGCTCCCCGTGTCACCTTGCATTCTCTTATACATTTCATTTCTGTGCCTCAGGCAGCCTCCAAGACACAAGCTGCCTCCTTAACCGCTGCCTGAAGCCACATTTGTTTGTGTTGTGATTCCGTTCGCTCTTACCAGCTAAATAGGGTCAGGTCTTGCTGGTTCTTTGGCTGGCTGATCTCCAGAGAAAACCCAGGTGGGGCACGTGATTCAGTAGGCAGCCCTCTTCCTTCAGTCAGTCCTTAACCAATGTCTCACCCTGCTGCTAGTGAGACCTGCACTGCTGAGGTGCAGCTGGCTTTCAGGTAACAGTAAAACAGAGCTCTGGCTACTTATGTACAAGAGAGAGGGCATCAGTCACAGTGCCCTGAACAAATTCTAACTCAAGTAAATAATTCTGTTTACCTAAATTCAAATCCTCTTTTTTAATATAATGCCACTTTTTACTGAAGTCTTATCTATGAGTCGTGTGCAAATCTGGCTAGTATGTATTTCCAAGATCCTTCAGCTTGTGCATTAATCTTGAACTTTAGTTTTCTGAGATCACAACATTCCAGCTCTGTATTTGTCCAACTGACCTTAAATTTAAAAATAAATAAATCCTATTTATCATTTCGTGTCCTAAACTAAATGGCGGCTGCATTCCTCCCCAAAAATGACTGTCTGCAGTAATGGGAGTTGTGATCAATATATAAATAAGTCCCTCAAGTGTGTTGAGGTGAGGTGCTATAGAAAGGCAAGAGATCAGCAGAGTATACCTGAGGCAATACAGCTAAATGCTAGGCAATGTGCTGTTTGGATCTGGCTGTTGCTCAGGTCTTGGCAGACTCAGATAACTTGTGTGTGGCTGCAGTGTTAACCATTCATAAGCACGTGGCAATGTCAGGCAGTTTCTCCACTTTGAGATATGGCTGTGGATGGCTCGCTACCATCAGGTCACGTATGGAGGAACAGCTTTTTTACAGCAGAGCTGCTTGGCCTAGTGCAATGCGTCTCAACCTTTCTAGACTACTGTACCCCTTTCAGGAGGCTGATTTGTCTTGCCTACCCCTAAGTTTCACCTCACTTAAAAATGACTTGTTTACAAAATCAGACACAAAAATACAAAAGTGCCACAGCAACTATTACTGAAAAATTGCTCACTTTCTCATTTTGTCTGTATGACATTTTAGTTTGTACTGACTTCGCTAGTGCCTTTTATGTAGCCTGTTGTAAAACTAGGCAAATACCTTGATGAGTTGATATACCCACTGGAAGACCACTGCACCCTGGTTGAGGACCACTGGCCTAGTGGAAACAAACTTGAAGTGCAAAACCAGGATGGCTCAGAAGTTTAATAATGTGACATTGAAATTAATCTCCATGTCATCAGTTCAGATCCAAACCAGCTAGTCCACTAGTGACTAAAAGTGATCTCAGCTCAGTTCTTAGAAGCCAAGTGTCAGCAACGCTAAACCACTGACAACTGGCCTTAATTTTACCGTTCAGCGCAGTTTCAAAACACTTTCTAAACAGTTAATATGTGAGTCGGTAGATAAAGGATATAAAGGTATAACGGATGCTGTTTATCGATGCATGGAATCACTCCAGAAATGTTGGGGCGGGAGGGATAGCTCAGTGGTTTGAGCATTGGCCTGCTAAACCCAGGGTTGTGAGTTCAATCCTTGAGGGGGCCGATCTGGGGCAAAAATTAGTCCTGCTAGGGAAGGCAGGGGCTGGACTTGATGACCTTTCAAGGTCCCTTCCAGTTCTAGGGGATTGGTATATCTCCAATTATTACCTTTTTAATACCTATTACCTTAGCCATGAAGTGAAGAATGCTGTATCCAACTGAAAATGCAGGAAGACAGCCTTGGAGTTCTGTCTAATGTGGGTGATTAGCAGGAGTAGGAAAGTTAGCGTATAAAGGGACTGTGGTATCTTTAATGACCAAAGGAGGTCAGGATCTCACTTTTTGTTTCATTGGGGAGATGGGGATGTATGTCTTATCCTAAAGATGATCCTGCCAACAGCACACTGGGGAACTGGTTTATTGCTGGCAGAGGTAAGAATGCCAGCTACTAAATCTGCAGTGCTCTGAATGTTCCTGGGATGGTGCCAAGCCAGCTAGTGTCCAGGCCCAGCCCAGCTTCCTCATGAGAGCTAAGAAAATGAGAGAGGTTATCGCTTTGTGCAGTTACCACTTCCCAGATGCAAGACCTCTTCAGTGTGGCTTGCAGCAGCCGATGTATTTAAATAATGGAAGCAGAGTGCATGCATCCATGTGGTACTCTACTATGGTCAGAAGGCACCGTTTTCTCTTACGTTAGCTTGATAGTCCAGTTCTTATTCCAGCTTTTTTGGTGCTTCCTTGACTTTATGTTGCAGGAATCATTGATTTTCGTGGACGGTTGTACAAATGGCAGCACGGTTATCTGAGCGTATCTCAGCTTCATTACAGAATGTTTCAACAAAATGTATGTCACATAATTGGTAGGCAGCTGTCTGAAGTGGCCAAGAGGTAACACGTTGAGCTATCTACTGAGATGAGCCCAATGCCTTTAAACACTAACCTACATCTCACTCTTTGGAAGGAACTAGCAATGCTTCAGAAACAATGCAGGCAGCTCGTGAGGGCGAGTTCAGGTGAGTGAGTGCAGATAATTGGCAGCATTAACAGAGGTCTGGAGGAGAGGCCTGCATATGGAGAGGTTGTGAAGTTGGGCCCAGAGTTAGCTATCCATGGCAGCATGGGCACCGCCCTTTGCATGAAGACCCACAGCGACAAGGAGGCCAGGTATCGGTTTGGTATGGCTGCCCTCAAGAGAGGGGCAGTAGTACAGATGTGTTGGCTGTGAGAGAGGTGGGCCGTATGGGAGACGGCCTGCTGGCTCTGTGTGTGAGAGTATGTGGAGGAGGTTGTTATCACTAATAGAAGAGTGTGATGCTAGTCTTCTGTTTGTGGATGAGGGGTTGTCAGTGGCAGCAACAGTATTAAAGGGCTGGTACCGCCCCATGTTAGTAATTCTGCTTAGGCTGAGGGCTCTCCAGCTTGACTGGCACACCTGCACTATAGAGCAGCAGTTCTCAAACTTTTTAGCAACCTGAAGACCCCCATTTTTATTTACATTTTTGTGTGGACCCCCAAGCTCCCCCGCTCAGACCCTGCCCCCATTCCACTCCTTCCCCCAAAGCCCCTCACCCCACCTCTTCCCACTCCACTCCACCTGCCTCTCCTCTTCCCCACCTCTCCGCCCTGTCCCCGAGCACGCCACCTCTCCTCCCTTCCAGGACCTCCTGCATACCAGGGAAGGGTGTGCATGGCGCGCTGGGTGGGAGGGGGAGGAGTTGAAAGAGGGAAGGAGAGGAGTTGATCAGTGGGGCCCACGGAGCCCCTGGAGTGCCCTTGCAGACCCCAGTTTGAGAAACGCTGCTCTAGGGTGCATTGCCAGGTAGAGTGGAAAGTTTCATTAACTCATCTGTATGGCCTGCCTGCTTCTACAGGCCTGTTGTGAGAGACTCAGGATATTGTGCTACTTTCACTGGGCTGGGCTGGATCAGTGCAATGACACAGCACAGGAAATCTTGTTCTGAGATCTAAAACAACAGGAGGGTTGCACTCCCATGCATGCACTCTCTCCCAACTGGCATATAGGCAAGTCAAGTGAGCAGGTTAAGACACTAGATATCCCTCTCCGAGAAGAGGAGGTCCTGTAATGTAATGCAGTCTCAGCACTGGCCTGTCACTGCAGACCAGAGTTCAAATCAGTCTGGTTCTGGCTCCTGTCAGAGACAGGACAGACCCACTGGGTGAATCCACTATGGCAATTGCTGTGTTGCCAATGATGGCAAACGCTCCCCTCATTTCCTCACAGTTCTCAAGGCTCCCTTTGTTTTCCGGTGGCATGAGCCCACTGTACAATGGTTGGGAAAGAACAATAAAACAAGACAACTCAGGCCAGCTCCTTCCCCGAAGACAGCATGCAGTGCTCCTGCCAACTTCAAAGCTCTGTCTGAACTTGAAACAAGCCCTGACTGTGCACATGGGGATTTCTCTTCACCTGTGCCCTTCCTGTGGGACTTCCCTCTTGTCACTGGCTCTCTCCTGCTATTGAAACGTGTGCTCTCTCTGTCCCAAAGGCAGGTCCCATAAGGTGTTCTCTCCCTGCTCCACTCCATCTTCTCCTTTATGCACTCACTTCCAGTGCCTCCGCCCCTTTCCAGCTGGAAGGAGGTGATGACTGATCCCCTCTGACAGCACTGCCAGGCTGGCCAGCAAGTGATCATTCAGGGCAGAGTCAGCCCTACAGAGCCCAGGCACCGTAGTTCTTTGTCGCACTTGAATCTCTCTGGCTTGAGTGGGAGAGAGGAATCTTAAGGTTCCTTGTGAACCCCAATGACCCTCCTGCAGTTCCATGGCACTCAGTGCAAGCTGAGGTATTGGCCCAGCTAGACTTGCTGAGGAGACGAGATGAGTGGAGCCCTACCCCATTCCGATCCCTCTTCTTCATGCGGCTTTGAAGGTGAAATTTGTCAAGACCCAGCCTCCTGCTTTCAGGAGCAGGAGAGAGAGGTGAATAGACTTCTGAATGAGAGAGGAGATTTGGGACGGGCAAGGTGGAACTTGAGGGCAGGGCTAGTAGATGCAAGGAGATTCCTCTCCATTCCCATTGCTTTTTCAAACTGTGCCTCTTTCTGCCAAGTTTTTGGCAAAGGGAACTGTTGATTCAGAGTGCGACATTTCCGAGCAGCATGCAGATGTGACATGTCTATGGGATCAGACAAGGACAGCGGGTGGTCTCTGTCAGTGCAGTATGCAATGAGTGGCTGTGTTGCGGTCTGTACAGTCTAGGACATTTGAATATGACTCATGGTAAGAAGGTTATCCGAAGTCTTGTGGTGGCATTAAATTGCCACAGTCCTCGTATGCATTAACACACTTACCTTTCTCCTCTGCGGCTGAAGGATGAGGTCCTTTGGTTTTGAGAATACTGAGTACTTGAGTATCAGGAAGTGTTTTGTGCTACAGATCCATACAAATCAGGGCTGTGGGTCGTAGCAATCCTACTAGCACTCCTGTCCCTAGTCGCTCAAGCGCATGTGCACACACAGGGGGAAAGGCCCTCTGCTCTCCTCCTAGGAAGGGAAGTTCTGAGCCTGCACAGCAGCCAGGGTAAGAGCCCCTTCATCCAAAGGGAAGAAATGGGGGCCACTGGGAATTTTGGTCTGCCCCGGGGCACGTGAGTGCATTAATGCATCCTGTGGGGACATCCAGGCTAGCAACTCTGAATTGTAGGAAGGCTGGCAAAGGCCACAGGGTTAACCAGGAACTTGTTTAAGAAGGGGGTTGGTTTGCAGAGATGGCCAATGACTTCCCCTTCCTCTTATCTACACATCCTCGTCTTATCTGGTCCCAGCAAACATGAGCTCAAGTGACCTATGCCCTCCTGCACCCTCCCCTCATACCACTACACTCGGACCGCCTGATCCCTGTGGCTTTCAGTTGACTCTACTGGTATCTAGATGCCGGTGGTAGAAAACTCTTTGCTATCAATCCATCCTCTTCCTCTTACCACAGTGACCTTGCATAACAAAATGGACTAGGAAGCACAATTGCTCTTTATGTCCTGTGTACAGGGGTCATTGAAATTGAAAACAATTAACGGTGTCCTTTGCCTTCTGACAGCCACATGCCCCCTTTCACCACTGGATTGGACATGGAGACTGTAATACGTGTGAGCCATTAGCCTCTAATAAAAGTGCAGCAGCATCTGCTTCTGTGGATTGATATTTACCGTCCCCTCTTGCACTTCTGATTCCCCCTCCTGTACTCCTGTCTGTGCCTGTCTGTTTTTTCATGACTAATCCTGAAGCAGGCACATGGGGTGATTGCAGCTCCTCCTCTATAAATTCCCCCTTTTGCTTGGGTTTTGACAGCAATGAATGTGGGAGGGGAAGGGGGGTGGAGGGAGATGATACCGCAGCAGTCTCCAGGAGTCCTTTTCGCAAGCCTGGCCCTGGCAGATTGATTGACCTGGGAGCTGTCGAGCAAACAAGAAAGCCAGGCTCTTCATTAGCGCATTAATTAGCGGCCAGGGGCTCTCAGGAGACTGCCCTATAAAGTTTAGTTTATTAGGAGCTGTCAGGATGAACCCATCAATGGGTAGGGGAGGCTGCTGAGCTGAACTAAAGAAAAGGGAAGCTAGTCCATTAATGTTACTTTGAGAGCATGCTTCACAGTGATGAGCCATGCTTTGTCTTGGCAAGGAATCCTGAGGCTGGTACTGAGTACTCCACCACTGCTACTGTACTAATAGTTTGCCTTCCTATAGAGTGTCTCGCAGAGGCAATGTTTTCAGTGGGGGGAGGCACAATTTAAAGGTGGGGGGGGGAGTGAGTCATGTAACTGCTCCATGCATCACTTCTGAGGATGAGTCAGCTTGTGTGACCTTATACCCAGCAATTAAACAAGAAATAGTAATTCGCTTGAGGACAAGCTTAATTCTCACTGTAGAACTTCACGTTAATAGCTCATCATGGGTCCTTTGAGCTGAAAAAACAAGGCGCTTATATTTTATCAATACTTATTAACGACTGTAAGCATCTAAAGCTTTTATTTAAAACATCGCAATAATGATTTCTGTTTAAATAGCCAATTATTTTCAAATGTGAAATAGTTTCCAGTTTAAATGCTGTAACTTTCCACAGAATAAGTCACTCGCGCATATTTTTTTGCTTAAAGGATTAATTTTAGCTGAAGAATTGAAAGTCCTTAATTTGAACTGCGTTTCTGTCATAAGGAGCAGCCATAGAGCAAGGAGCACCAGGGCAGTGGCGAGCCAGCGCCTCGGGGAGCCACTCACAGCCGCCGGGCTCTGCAAGCAGGGGCCAGCTCCAGAGGGCCCCTCACCCGCCAGCGCCAGAATCCTTTTGGGGAGAGGCAAGAGTGCATCAGGGGTGCAGCTCTAAGCTGTGCTGCCCGCTCTGCCTGGGGAGTGCATGGCTGTGCAGAGGCGGCCTGGCTTGGGGAGCAGGGCAGGGAGGACTGCTGGGCAGCCAGCCAGCAGGGCAGGGAGGGCGCTGGGCACCCGGCTCCTACAGTGCAGAGAGCCAGGGGCCCAAGCGGGCCAGGCAGCTCCCACCAGCTTCTGATCCACCCGCTCCTGGCAGGAGGTGACAGTTTTCAAACTGTGGGGTGTGCTCCCCTAGGGGGGTGCTCCCCACAGATTGAAAACCTCTGTGCTAAATGGAAGGTAGAAATCGGGGGGGCGGCAGGCACATGATCCCATGGCCCCCGGCCCCCCCCCCCCCCCCCCGCACGTTGCCTTCCATTAACATCAGGTCGTGACCCACTTTGGAGTCCTGACCCACAGTTTGAGAACCACTGATCGAAAGCCCTCTTACCATAACTGAGATCATGACTGGATACAATCTTAATTCTGCTGCTTTGATCTTAAACCAATTTTACTCTGTTATTTTTAACTCATTTATTCTGAAAAGCTATATGCAGCAGTGCACATGCGTCAGCGGTGAAGGGGTTAAAGGATGCTTGAGAAGACCCCTGCTTCTGAATGCCAGGACGCCACACAGCGGGAAGGGGCTGATTAATAGTGACTGTAACTGCGATGTAGAATGGCCTTCTCTCTCCTGGATGCTCAGGGCCTTGCTCCTTTCCCTTCATCACTGGAGTAATAAAACCTCCTGTCCTGCCACTGAGCTGCTACTTCTCTGTCACCTTCACATTTAACAACCAAAATAAAGTGACTGAGCCTCTGTGCAGCCCATAACTGTGCTCTATCACAGCCCATTCGTAAGAGAACAAAACCAGTGGCCTTGCATTCTCTGTCAACAGTACAAGAGTTTCCCTTTTTTTCCATACCCCTCTTCTTCTGCAGCAGAGACACCCTCCAAGCCTGCAGATTTACTGATGGGAGTTGTACCTCCCATGCAGCTCACCCATGCACCTTCCCTGCTCTGGCTCCCTTCTCCCTCCACAGATACTTTTCTTCTCCCCGGCCTAGGACACCCGACGCTCTATCCCCACAATGATGCATCAAATCCTGTTTTCTGCACCCCTGCCCGTTTCCCCTCTACTGGCATTCTCTTTCCCACTTACCTGTTGAGCCCTTTTTCCTCTTTGCCCTCTCACTTCTGCAGATGCTGCTGGTAGGATACGCTGTAATCCACAGACTTCACTTTGTGTTTATAGATACAGGTCCAAATTCTGCCTCCAGATATCCGTGCAGAGCCAGTGTGTTCAAGTGTCTAGGGCAGGGGTTCTCAGACTTTTGTACTGGTGACCCCTTTCACACAGCAAGCCTCTGAATGCGACCCCCTTATACATTAAAAACACTTTTTTATATATTTAACACCATTATAAATGCTGGAGGCAAAGCGGGGTTTGGGGTGGAGGCTGACAGCTCACGACCCCCCCTCCCATGTAATAACCTCGTGACCCCCTGAGGGGTCCTGACCCCCAGTTTGAGAACCCCTGGTTTGGGGCACTGGCCTGGGACTCTGGATACCTTGTTTTATTCCTTCCTCTGGCCTGCTGGATGATGTAGACAAAATAGACTTCTCTGTCTCAATCAATTTCCCCATCTGTAAAATGGGGATAATGACTTATCTCCTTTGCAGAATACTTCGAGATCTGATCATGAAAAAGCATTGTAAGAGCCAGGTATAATAAAGTTATTGATAAGAATAATAGTGTGGGGAGCTTCCATTTATTTTAGTGGGAGTATGGAAAACACATTAGAAGTCTGAGAGCCAAAATTTTGTCCTTTAATGTCTGGGAAGCATCTGGGATATTTTGTGAATGAATCAGAGTTCTTGGGGCTAGCAGGTCTCTATACTGGGTCACTTTAGTCCATGTCCTACTTGGCTTATTGCAGGAACTCTAGCTCATCTGGTGCTTGTCTGGCTAAGACTTAAGGATTTCTGGGGCTTGGGTTCTACCTAGGGCTGTCAAGCGATTAAAAAAATTAATTGTGTTTAATGGCACGATTAAACAATAATAGAATATCATTTAGTTAATGATATTTGGGATGTTTTCTACATTTTTGAATATATTGATTTCAATTACAACACAGAATAGCCAGTGTACAGTGCTCACTTCATATTTATTTTTTATTACAAATATTTGCACTGTAAAAAACAAAGGAAATAGTATTTCAATTCACCTCATACAGGTACTGTAATGCAATCTTTTTATCATTAAAGTTGAATGTACAAATATAGAATGATGTACAAAAAAAAACTGCATTCAAAAATAAAACAATGTAAAATTTTGGAGTCTACAAGTCTACTCAGTCCTACTTCAGCCAATCGCTCAGACAAACAAGTTTGGTTACAATTTGCAGGAGATGATGCTGCCTGCTTCGTGCTTACAATGTCACCTCAAACTGAGAACAGGTGTTCACATGGCACTGTTGTAGCTGCCGTCACAAGATATTTACGTGCCAGATGCACTAAAGTTTCATATGACCCTTCATGCTTCAACCATCATTCCAGAAGACATGTGTCCATGCTGATGACGGGTTCTGCTCAATAACAATCCAAAGAAGAGCGGACCGACGCATGTTCATTTTCATCATCTGAGTCAGATGCCAACAACAGAAGGTTGATTTTCTTTTTTGGTGGTTTGGGTTCAGTAATTTCCGCATCTGAGTGTTACTCTTTTAAGACTTTTGAAAGCATGTTTCACACCTTCTCCCTCTCAGATTTTGGAAGGCACTTCAAATTCTTAAAGCTTGGGTTGGGCGCTGCAGCTATTTTTAGAAATCTCACGTTGGTACCAGCTTTGCGCTTTGTCAAATCTGCTGGAAATGTTCTTAAAACAACATGTGCTGGGTCATCATCCGAGACTGCTTTATAACATGAAATATATGGCAGAATGTGGTAAAACAGAATAGGAGACATACAATTCTCCCCCAAGGAGTTCAGTCACAAATTTAATTAACACATTATTTTTTTAACGAGCATAAATACCTTGCAATGCCAGTTACAACAGTGCCATGCGAACACCTGTTTTCACTTTCAGGTAATATTGTAAATAAGAAGCAGGCAGCATTATCTCCCGTAAATGTAAACAAACATTTCTCTTAGCAATTGGCTGAACGAAAAGTAGGACTGAGTGGACCTGTAGTCTCTAAAGTTTTACATTGTTTGTTTTGTTTTTGAGTGCAGTTATGTAACAAAAAAATCTATATTTGTAAACTTCACTTTCACGATAAAGAGATTGGACTATGGTACTTGTATGAGGAGAATTGAAAAATACAATTTCTTTGATCATTTTTACAGTGCAAATATTTGTAATAAAAAATACTAATTGAGCACTGTACTCTTGATTTCTATTACAACACAGAATACAAATATATTTGAAAATGTAGAAAAACATCCAAAAATATTTAATAAATTTCTGTTGGTATTCTATTGTTTAATAGTTCGATTAATCACGATTAATTTTTTTGAGTTAACTGCGATTAATCGACAGCCCTAGTTCTACCACTTAATCCAGAATTTGCTTCCTTTCTCAAATTGACTTTTTTTTTTTTTTTGGCTGCTATTTAAACTGATTTTTTTCCTTTCTTAATTTAAAATCATTGTCTTTTCATCTCATTGTTATCTAATGGGCAGTTTTTCTCCCTCCTGCCTACAGCATGTACATACGGAACCAGAATCGTATCCCCCGGTAGCCTCCTTCATTACCGACTGTGTATACTTAACTCCTCTAATCTCTTCTTGTGTTTCTTCCCTCCCTATGCTTTATCATCCTCATTTCTCCCCTGTCAGCACCCATATCACTTCTAAAATTATTGTGCGCAAAATACTTGGCACTGTCCATCTTCAAAGCTTTTGACAGACATTAATCCTTAGAGCTCCCCACCTGCTGTGAGGTAAAGTTCACCTCCATTTTACAGATGGGGACACTGAGCCACAGAGGTGGTGGTTTGTCCAGATGCCATGCGTTAAAGCAGTGGCAGAACAGGGAATAGAATGTGTGAGTCCTAAGTCCCAGGCATTTGTTTTAAACATGAGGCTATAAGGTTTTCACTCACAAGCTGAATAGGATAACACCAGCTGTTACCTAACAATGCTGTGTAAAAGGAAAGAACTCTTTCCCTTGTCTTAATATGCTCCCCCTGTATATGCAATGCAGATTTGTAGTTGCTTTTTTAATCACTGTGCCACATTGAATGTTCCCCTCTGTTACCCTCTTTTATTCTTCAGCACAGATGGTCAATGTACTTTCCACCCTTTCCTTCAGGTCGGTGCTGAACATCCTGGCAGTGTGACACCAGTTTCCAGTCTGCTTGAATATTGATTTAACACATTGGGTCCCAGTGTTTTCTACTGGGCTTATGTAGTTGGCAGTGTTGCAGGTGGCTTTACTCGCCACTCAGACAGCTACCTGCCATGCTAGATGCAGAAATACCAATTGTAAGGAAAATTGTGTAAATAAAGTAATTCATTCACTGTTTTTCCCAGTAGCGAGTTCTTTTTACCGTGTGAACTTCAATACCTCTGTGCTGAGTAAACCAAATTAGTGCAGTTTTCCTTTTAAAGCTATTCCAGGGCATTGGTTCATAATCAAGTGTAAAGGGCTGGTTTTTTTTTCACTTTCTACTGAAGCATCTGGCATCAGTCAGAGGCTAGATACTAGACTAGCTGGATTTTTGCTCCATTTGGTTGTGGCACCTGATCCAATTTTTTTTTTTTTAAAGGTGTCACAGTTCAGGACAGCTGCACCAATATTCCCCCTCTATAGTCCAGCAAGGGCACCCACTCTCTGACTTCTGTCTCCCTGGACCCTCACCTCTGTTGGGTGGAGACATGCATCTCTCTCCCTCCTGACCAGAGTATTTTCAGGTTGCAAAGCTCCCTGATTATATGGTGTGAATTCGCCAGCAAAGTCAGACTAGCTAAGCAGGCCTGCTCTGCCTTTCTCCTCAGAGACTGTTAACAGTGCATTTGTCACAGTTATAAGTTACTATGCAACACTTCCTATGCAAGCCTATTTATTCTTAAGGTATAAGCATTACAGAGAAAGCATATTAAAAAAACTAAAAGAACCTGCATATATGCTAATCAGTTTACCAGAGATTCCCCCTAACTGTCTCCAACTGGGCTCTGGCAGGTGGGTCTTCCCCCACTTTTCCTTCTCTTTTGTGGTCACAAGTTCATATCCTCTGCTCAGAATTAGCACCCCCATGAACAGTTTAGTCCCTTTTTATACAGTTTGGGTGTCTTTGATCTGGAGTTTGCAGGAGCAGGTAATTAGTAGACAATGGGTGTCTCTTCCCACGTCATAGCTTCAAAAGGCTGGGTTTGGAAGGAAAATTAACATTTCCCAATTCACACGTGTATTGTCCCAAACAGTTATTTGGAATTCCTAATACTTTCCAGAGATTGCATTAGTCAGTCTTCTAGAGAAGTTACATACAATTCCACAATAATGCATACACAATTGCATTTTTTATTCAGTGGACCCAAAGGCATTAACTCTTATTTGTTAAAGCTTATCTTAATTCCATAAGGTTTGTCCAGGATATTGTCAATCTGTCACAATAGGTACCTATTTAGGCTCCCAAATCCATGTTTAAGTGCATAAAAATGAATCTAGAAGCATAATTTCAGGCACTCATTTAAAAAATAATATAGCAGGAAAGCAGGATACCTAATTCAATGGACCTTTGGTTTGTTCCTGTGGTCCCATGTGTCCCCTTTTAGGATGACACTTTCCTGATAAATGTATTGTGGGAAGTTACATATTTGTAGTGTTTTGTTACATGTTCTAGATCAGGGTGGCCAACCTGTGGCTCCAGAGCTGCATGCAGCTCTTCAGAAGTTAATATGTGGCTCCTTGTATAGGCACCAACTCTGGGGCTGGAGCTACAGGCACCAACTTTCCAATGTGCCAGGGGGTGCTCACTGCTCAACCCCTGGCTCTGCCACGGGCCCTGCCCCCACTCCACCCTCTCCTGTCCCCTCCCCTGAGCCTGCCATGCCCTCGCTCCTCCCCCCCTCCCCCAGAGACTCCTGCATGCCACGAAACAGTTGACTGAGAGGTGCGGGGATTGAGGGGGAGGCACTGATTGGTGAGGCTGCCGGTGGATAGGAGGCGCTGGGAGGGGAGCTGATGGGGGGCTGCTGACGTATTACTGTGGCTCTTGGCAATGTACAGTGGTAAATTTTGGCTCCTTCGCAGGCTCAGGTTGGCCACCCCTGTTCTAGATGCCTGACTAAATGATTTACCAAGACAGCAAAATCAAGGAAACTTATTAGGATGGCAGAACTAGAAATCCTGCAGACTTATTAGGTGGAACCTCCTAGGCCTGGTTTACACTCCAAAATTAGATCCACCTAGCTATGTTGCTCAGGGGTGTGAAAAATTTTGCACCCTGATCGCCATAATTAGGTTGACCTAACCCTCAGTGTAGAAGCATCAACCTAGCTACTGCCTCTTGAGGAGGTGGATTACCTACATCAATGGGGGAAAAACCTTTCTATGGATGTAGGAAGTACCTACGTTACAGTGACGTAGCTGCAGCTGTGCTGCTGAAACATCTGTGTGGCACAGATATAGCCCTAGATCTCTCCACTCCTAAGCTATTCCTATAATGGTAAATTGCTTTCTTAATTATGGGGAGGAGAATTCTCTAACCGCTACCAAAATTCCAGCTTCTATTTGTCAGTCCGTCTATAAGCCATGTAAAGCCACATTTTCAAAAGAAGTTTCTGAATCGCATATATATTGGTGTGTTCAAATCAAATAACAATGTACACAAATCAGGTAGCCAGTTACCTGGTTTGTGTGTGTGCAATGCAAGCAGAGCCCCTGACCATTAATGACCTGTCTCCAAAATTAAATAGGCAAGTGTGTGGGTGTGTAACTTGCTCTTTGTGCAGAGTTTAATTAAGTGTTTTTCACTTTGTGCCAGTGCTATTCATTTGAAACCTTTTTGATGGGGCATTGGTTAAATTGCTCAATATCTGAGTTTTACCTGCTGTGTCTGCTGCTTGCTACAGATTCTCTGTTCCAGCTTTTCTATCTGCATATTTTAATTTACAAGTGATCAGTGAGCCGTATATTGTGTTCTGATGGCAGATACAGCTAGTGCTGGGAATCCTCTTCCATTTATATTATGTTTATTTCAATTTTTGACATGACATGAAGGCTTCTGTTTTTAGTGGCTGAGGGTTAATTTATGTGCAGTTTTCAAACTATAATTGTCCTCAACTTTTAACATTTTTGTAACTAGTTTCCTCCAGGAAAGCTCAGCATTTATCTAGTGAAGCCCTTGCTTTTCAAAACTGGCCTGGGAACACAGAGATCAGATAACTTCTCAGCCAGAGGCATTGGAACTTGGGACCTCCTAGTTCCCAGTTTTTTCTGCTCATCAGCCGGACACATGGCCTCCGCCTTTGTGCCTCGTTACACAGGGCTTCCTGATTTCAAAGAGGTGAGGGGAACTTTCTTGGTCACTCACTCTTACCTGGCCCCAGGCAGTGGCTGAAAGTTTTTTACCATTTGATATCTGTTCAGTGACCTGTATGAAACGAGTTGGGGTCTTAGTCTATTTCCTAGTGGGACAGAAATCCACATCATATGCAGCCTTACTATAGCTGTTACTGCAAGTCTCTACCATGTAGCAATGGGAATCTCTTAAATATCTGCTCATTCTCCTATGGCAGGGCTGCAGTGATGCAGAATCCCGAACTGGTAGGGGAAGATAGCAGGTCAGCCATTAATGGAGGCTTGATGAGCCTTTGGCTGAAATCTGCTGTCAGTCACAAAGGCAAAGGCAGCATTTTCAGCCTTGGCAAGTGAAGAAGAGGGCCTTCTGTAGCCCTTGAGTGCATCCTTCTGGCTGACTCAAGGGTGATACTCATGGGCTCCGGAAGGAGCTTCAGCAAACTTTCTCTGACTGGAAGGATGGTCCAAGACACTGGGATTCCAAGGGATGTGTGGCTGGAGTGAAACAGAGGGGAACTAGAGGGTGAATCCTGGAATACAAATAATGAACCCTTCCCCCAGTTTGTGATTGCTTTCAAAGGTCTGTACAGCTAAAAGTGACATTCACACTTAATGCAAGAAATTAGCTGCGGTCAGGACAGCACTGATTCAGCAGGATTCTTCTGGGATGTGATGGGTTTTGGGGAGGAGGAAAGAGGATATATTCACTTTGCAGCAAAGATTGAGAAACATGGGAGTTTAAACTGTTATTGCCTAAACTGTTGTGGCACTAAATATAATGTTAATTAATTGACTTCTGGAAAATTGCCAGTGCTGAGGTCGATACACAGATGTTTGGATAGCTGGGGTTTTGCTGTGGATTTAGGTGAGCTTGGTACATGTGGATGTAAGTATTAGGCTCATGCTGGCTGTATTGAGCAGGCAGGAGGTTTGCAGAGTGTAACATGCTGCTGGAGGCAGGCACTGTTGTATGCGTCTGTCAGTCATTAATTCTCTCTCAGGGAAGCGGGATGGATCACAATTCCCACCTGTCTATCCTATCCTAGGAGTGTTTCCCATGGCCATGGGAGTGCCACAGCTGTGCTGCCCTTGGGTCTCGCAGTTATTGTTTATGCTGCATTTCCAGGAACGTTGTTGTGTTGTGAGGAGAAGCACTGTGAACTTGAAGGTTAAAGAAATATTAGAGGTAAAGTGAATCAGGGAGCTACTGGAGAGACAGCCAATCGCAGCCATTCTAATTCAACCATGGCTATAGAGAGGGACCTCATAAAATGTATAGAGGAACCTAGGATGCTACTAGGTGAAAATGGAGGACCAGTGCTATTCCATTGATAGAGGGGACTATTCCTCCTTTGCAGCATAGTCTGGAGGGTGCCAGTCCCAATGCCTCTCAAGGAGAGAGAAGACTCACGGTGGAGAACAGTGGAGTTAGTAGAGCGTATTACTGAACTACAGAGGGCTCTATCTGGGGGTAGTGGGGGAGAAGATCCATCTCTCTCTAGACAAGTGGTCACATCAGTGACGTATCTGAATATCTAATTGTTTGTTTTGAAGACTGTGTATGCATCAGGGCAGAGGCAAAGATACGTGTGCTGTTTCTTGAAATCAGTAACAAGCAAGGCAGGAAGGAATGAGAGGAAGGCTCTAGGCAGAAGATGTTCAGTGAAGTGGACACAGAACAGCTCTTTGTCATTTTTTACCACTGTCCCATGACACTTATTTGTTCCTCATTTATCTGCCTGAGCTGGGTGACAGCTTATCACGTACCGGGACCGGGAATACTGAGCTTCTGCAAGAGCCTTTGATGTTACACCAACAGGAGCTGTGGGCGCTTGTCACGTCTTAGGATCCGGTTCTGAGTACCTGAGTTGTCTCTGCACAAACAAGGTGCATGAGGAACGAAACTGGAATTAAAACAAATCATTGTTGCCCTGTGGTTAAGGTCATGGAACTATAAGGTGTTTATCTTAGTGAGATCAGTGTGTAGCGCAGCACACACTAAACCAACTCCTGTGTGGTAGGGAGAATGGTTCTGAAACTGGCATTGCTTGAAGTCCGAATGGCCAGTCTGCTACCTTCAGTGGCATCGTGTATGTGTTGGATGGCAGGATGGGCAGCAACTGAAAGCTCCTCGGGAAAGAGGCTGCCTTGCCTTACCTTTCCATGGAGCTGTTCTCCCCAGTAATTCAATCGTGTCGGCCTGTTTGCAGGCAATAATTCATTGTTATAGGAACACTACAGCAAAGTGACAAGTTAATAACGGCAGTAATAATAGCAGGCAAAGCCTAATGCTATTTCCTCTTCTCATGCTCTCATCGCCCCAGCCAGCCGCCCATGTTGGCTAATGCAATTTGCAGCATTGCTAATCCAGTTTCAGCAGGAATTGTGTTCTATTAAAAGAGAATAACAGTAGCAGGAGCTGTGCTGCCATATTCCTTGCATCTCCGGGGAGATGGCCCTAGTGTTGAAGTCTCTGTCTCTGCTTCATTGTGATTGTATTTAATGTTTAAACCCTTGGAGAACCATCTCCTGCTTCCTGGCCCCTCCCTTGTCCTGTAAGCGCCCTAACCTGACAACCCCTTCTGCTGTCATTTCCTTCCTTTACTGTCTCCTTTATCTATTCTTAATTGCCTTCTTCCCTGCCAGCTAATTCAGTGGACTTACATCCTCCTTACCCACCCATCTTCCTGTTGCCAGTCCTGAGTCAGGAACTGTCTAAGGTACTTATCTGTCCCCCACTACCATAGTGCCCGAGTGCCTCATAAGGAAGGGATGGCCTGTGATTCCCATTTTACATACAGGAAACTGAGGTAGAGAGACAGGTGAGTGACTTGGCCTGAGCAGGGAACTGAGCCCAGGGCTCTCGAGTCCCAGGCTAGTGCCCGCTGAACTGTCCTTCCTCTCTGGAGGAACTGACCGGGAGGAGGTGAATTCCAGTGGGAGTGCCCGTCTGCCACTAGTGAGGGGAGGAACAGGGCTTCCTTCAGGCAAGAGGCTCAGCCCACTCTGCAGTGTTCACCTTGGATGACACACCGCACCTGAGCAACTGCTCGGGACTGTGCTGCAGTTCTGGGAGCCCCAGTGCTGCAGGAACCGAGACACTGATCTTGTGTGACAGTCTTCTTGTGGAACCGGCTCAGTTGTCCTGTCCCTTAGCCAGGGAATCTTATCGGGAGGCAAGTCACAGCCTCGTTTTCCTTCCCACCCTTTCCAGCAGTCCACAGACTGTAAATCACCCTTTACGATCCGCGAGCCTAACACTCCGAGGAGACAGGCAGCTCCTAAACCCATCCTATTTGCAAGAATTAAATCTTGACCCTGTGGGGCATCAACTATGAGCTCATGCAATCACACTCCCATTGGTGGATCTACCTTTTAGTAGCATATTGTGCACAAGCCCTCTTTGTTTTTGTTTCCCCATCTACCCTCTCACCTCAAAACAGCCACATTCCATCAGAGGCTTTTAAAACTAGGGCACTCGCTGGGAAACTCAGTAATATTTCTTAAGTTCTCTCTGAGAGAGGCTGTTTCTGCAGAAGCTCTCCTCAAGGGTGACAATCTTCAAAGTGGGACACGGCAGCCCTTGACTCCTCTCCCCTCCCTGTGCAGATGAGCACTCTCTCCTGGGACTCCCTGAGCCGCCCTTGGCAGTACTTGCGCATTTGTGGTGAATTTTCAGGAAGTGCAGCATTGCATTTCTTAGCTGACTTTCCCCTCCCCCCTCTTTAAAAGAGAACGCTCTGCCGGGAGCGTTCTCAGCCACGTTAATTAGCTTGGTTCCTAGAATTTTTAATAGAAGAGCAAAGCCTCCCGTCTGCCCTCAGTGGGACTCTGGTGTTGATTTTTCTTGGGAGCTCTACAAGAGGAGAGCCTTAAACAGCCTTACAAAGAACAGCGCTGATAGGTCACCTTTATGGAGCATATTTATCAAAGTGCTTTACAAAGGTAGGTAACTTCTTATTTTTGAAGATAAGGAAACTGAGGCACGGAAATTAACTGACTGAACCAACACAGTGAGTCAGTAGGAAAAAAAAAAAGTTGCCAATTCAGTTCTCTTTCCAGTCTCCCTGCTGCAATTACTAGACTCATTGCCTCCTGAAACATACATTCCCTATGTATATTTGTGTTTATATGCATTACGTAGTGGCTTCAGCTGAAAAGAGAGTGATTTCCATTTCTGTGGTGTGTACGTGCTGTACATCTGTAGCCATGTCACCTTGTATATGATCCTGAGGGTCAGGCCTGGTCATGCAGCTCTGAGATGGGAGACCTTCAAGGAAAGCACAGGGTATGGCAGGAAGTGATCCTGGTGACTCAGTAGATGATGCTCTTTCTTGTGAGTTGATGCTGAAGCAATACCCCAGTATGGAAGTAATATAAGGGCACCATGGGGTTGGAGGCATGTCTCTTGCATGAGCCATGAGGAATTTTGATATTCACAAAAGGTCAGCATTGCTCTACCATATTCTTCCCAAGAAGAGGGATGTTAAACCCTGGTGCCCTGCCGAAATTCCACCTTAGGTAATTACCCATTCAACCTCCCTAAATTCCCTTTGCAGCTTCAGTTGGATAAAGTTATAAAGTTACTCCTGTGTGTGTGTGTAGTGCTGCTTTGTGCTGTTAAATAGCTATTGTGTTCCACCCCAGAGCTAAGTGGCTTGTGTTTGACAGAACACAGCTACAAAAAGTCAATTAAACACACACACACACTCTCTCTCTCTCTGTGTTGTGCTTGGTCATTGGTGGTTAGGAAGCTATGCTAGCAGAACCAGATTTAACAATGATTGATTTTAAATGGTTTCATTGCCAGTGTAAATGATGTGTTAGTGTTGTGTTAACAGCCAGTAATAGTGCATGAAGTTACCATCCTCTTTTCTTTACTTCCTCCCTCCAGGGAATCCAAGAGACACAGTGGAGGCTGGATTATGGTTTGCAGTTTATCTGTACGATATCTTCACCAGAACACACACCTGTTTCCCAGGGCTCCCCAAGCAGATGTTTTGAGACCTATTAAGAGAGCTTTGGTCTCTTGACAGCTTAGCAGAGAATGTTGTGTAGCTGTGTGTCCACATCACTGCTCCCACTATCCATGGTGTTCTGCAGTGCAGTACAGCAGCCACCCCCCACCCCCCACACACCCTCAGAATAGCCCCGGATAGGCTGCATTGTAGAACCTGGAATTGTAGAGCCAAATTGTGTAGAGAGAATTGTAAAGTCAAACCCTTTGCTGTCTTTCTGTTCAGGCCAATCACACATTGGAGGGGTGGGGAGTTCTGCCTGATTAAGGGCTTTGAGGTTTGGCTATGGAGGGTACTGTGCCTGAGACTCCTGCTCTCTTGCCATAACCACATGAACACTATCTCAGACCAATACAATTACCATGTCTCACAAACGCATCTAAAGATGAACCGTAAAGCCACAAAAGAAATAGCAAAGCCCAGATCTGTACTGAAACAATCTCCCTGCCCCTGTCTGACTGAGCCAGGACCCCAGAGTACTCTGTGCCACCACTTCTCTGTCATCTCTGTCAGCTATTGCAGAATTTAAACACTAGAAAAAGTATTTTAAGCTCTTCTGGGTGTAAAAAGGGCCTTGCAAATGTTGCCTTATGTGCTGCTCTGGTGGTGGCTGACAGGAGTGGAGGTGATCAGAGCAATTATGCACCTGGTAAAGTAAGCGTAATAATCCCCCACAATACTTTGTTTTCTATCCAGGTGTAGGGTGGAGGATTTATCATCCTGTGTCAGGGATAGCACCAGACTCCTCCTTCGCTCTCTGCCTGATGCTGGAACTATTTGTCTGGCCCTTCAGACACACATCTCAAAGCAAACCCTCCAGTCTGCAGTGTGTACAGCTTTTCGATTATGGGAGGGGAGCAAGAAACAGACCAGAGGCTTTGAAAACTAGGGCAATGGCTGGGAAACAGTCCCAGGTGTTGGGGGAAGCAGGAACAGCCACTCTGGGCTGCCCTGGTGCTCTGTAACGTCAGGGTGTACGTGTGTATGCTGAGAATCGCTATGTATTTTGGTCTGAGAATGCACTTTTGCCACATCAGTGGAATAAATCGTGTCCATGTGAGACATGGGTCTGTTGCCCAGAAGCACCAGGCTTAAAAGTATCCCTTCTTTGTCCTTCCAGCTCCCCCACCCCTTGAAATGCTATAATGTGGGAAGAAAATTAGGAGGGATTCTTTAAAATCTCTTTCCTATTTTTCATGTTTCTAAATATAGGTACAGTATATGCCCAGGGCATGTGTGTATAGATACAGTATGCCCCCACAACACACAGCATGTGCGTATAGTGCATTTTAATAGATATAAGCAAGCAACTTAACATATACAGTTGCTATAGCAACTGAGGTTTCCCTAGCAACAGTTGCAGAAAATAATCCCGTACCAATTAAAAATAAACTGTTGGAAAGGGGGTTGAAGGGGGAGAAATAGAGCTGCTGAGATTTGCCTTTCTTTTCTATTGGTTTTTATCCCAGGCACTGGAGGACTGGTTACAACTTGAAATAACCTTTTCCCACCTAGAATGAGACAAGGAGGTGAAGTGGGTCTCGGTGCAACCTGCTTGGTGGATTGGGCTAGGAGGAACATAGCAGCATGAGCCCAAACCTCTCCATTAAGTCAGTCCCCAGAGAGGAAAGCTGGGGGCTATTTCCCCCCTGCTCCCAGTGTGCCATTCCATAACAGAGTTATCTAGTCTTTATTAGCATACTGATTAAAGCCAAAGGCAGTACAGGCTCCAGGGGAACTTTTCTGTGCTACCAGGATGCATATCTTCAGATGTTGTCTTAGAGCAGAAAAGTGTCATTGTCATGGGAGCCTCTTCCTTCCATTTGATGCTGTTCGTATGTACCCTTCTCTCCCCCAGGCTCCTCCACACACATTCGGCTCGGCTGACAGGGCAATTGAGACTATAGAATTCAGTGGTAGCTTGGTGAAGTAAAAGGTAATGCAAAACAGAGACCCATTGCCCCAGTGAGAAGAGACCCCATTGCATCCTAATAACTAGAACTTGTGGGACAGATCCTCAGCTGGTGTAAATCTGCAGCACTCCTTTGATCTGAATGAAGCTGTGCTGACTTGCAGTCCTGTATTTCTGTGGTGCCTCTTGTCCCCAGAATGCTTTGTAAACTTCAATAATAGATTTACAAACTGTGTACACAATCCCTTCTCCCAGCACAAAAATGCTTCCGCTTCAGGAGTGAAACACAGCAGTGGTATTACCATGTACAGCAGTGCTACACAGCCATTCAGGAGAAGACTTGCAGATCATCACTAGGCAACAAAAACTGCAGATGAAATTTAGGTAGAGATTGTAATTACCTGATTTGGACCTTGGTACCAGAGTTAGTTAAAACCCCAACTCTCGGGGCCGTTAAAGAGCCAGTGGCACTTTTCACAAGCATCAGGAGCAGTATTTATAGATCTGATGGCATTTCCAGTAGCAAAGAGAACTGAATGCTGGGGAACTAGTTCAGTGCTGACTTGGAGGGAAAGATGCCACCTGCCAGAAGCACCAACGCTCACTCCCTGCAGTATCTGGAGGTCTCCTATCTGAGTACTTATGGGTCTGACCCTGTTTAGCTTGTGTGGTGTGATGAGATCCAATAGTGCCCTCCATGCTGAAACTTGGGGTAAATCCCTTCTAACTAGGAGGTCTGGGTTCCCACATCCTCTTCCTCTCCCTGCCCTGACCAGTACTTACTTTATGCCAATCCATTTTCTGTGCCAGCAGTTCTTGGGGAGGAACTGTTCCGCTTTCCTAGACCGGGGAAGAAGGGAGATGGACTGAGTCCGAGTTGCCCGGGACTCGGTGTGTGTCTACTCAGACCCTGCTCCTCACTTCAAATCGTCATCTAGGGCAAACCAAATCCCAGACAGCCCCAAAATTGCAGGAAAAGCACCTTCATACAGATGTAAATACACTGAACTATTTTGTTTGTGTTACACCAGTCAGGGGTTAAGGCCTATGGTATTAGACATAGCCCATGCACATACAATAAAAAGACTGTGACGCCATGATTCTTGTTTCAGCATAGAGAGGGCAGCAGGATTTTAAACCCATTGTCACCCTGTTCAGAGTGGGTCTAAACACAGTGGCTAAAATAGCAGTGGGTGCTGTGCCTTGCATACACAAGTGCAGCCGCCTTCACTACCACTTGGGGAGCTGAACTGGTGGAGGTAATGGTGGGAAGTTGAGAGAGTCGCAGTCTCTCTGATTTGCCCACGGTCAGACAATAAGCATGTGGCAGAACTTGGTGCAGAACGCCCGATTCCCTGCCATGGGCTCTGACTGCAAACCAGACTATGCTTCCCTCCTCTTCCATTCCAGCTGAGTGTCTGTTTTTCTCATCTTGCTCATGTTTTAATGTCCCTATTGATCTGATATAGACCAAATAGCCTTTAAAAAGCTTTCAGTTCAGTGAGATGAACGGGGCATGGCAGGGTACATGTTCTATCTGAGGTGGCTTTCTGGGGGGCTGGGTCAGCAGCGCAGAGGTTTGCGCAGGAAGCGTTGGAAAAACAAGTGTTCATTTAACGAGTGCAGCCCTAGGGACGGAGGAATCTGAAGTCTCTGGAGAACGGATGATATCTGTGAATCTCCTGCTAGACTGGATGCCTTAATCCAGGATCCTTCTAAGGGGGCCTGAGGCAGCTATGAAAAACCAAGCCTCTCGCTGAGGGAGCTGGGGGAAGGATTCAGGAGTTCATTGAGGTGAAGGAGGAAACTGGGAAGAAGATTTGATACAGGGCTCTCTAAATTCTTGTGGATCAAGGGTCCTATTTAGCCTTATGCAAGGAGATCATGGATGAGACTGCAGGTGGGGGGAGGGTTGTCTTTTTTTTTCTTTTCTTTTTTTCCCCCTCTCTCTGTGTTAATGACCTACCACTTCTCATCCACCTCTCTCCTTCCTCCTAGTGACCAAGCTACAGGTCAGCAAATCAAAGCGGAGCATCACCCTGGTGGAGAACAGGCCCATCCCCCTGAACTGCTCCGTGAAATCGCAGACCAGCCCGGACTCTCACTTTGCTGTGCTGTGGTATGTCCACAAGCCAGCCGACGCCGATGGCAAGCTCATCCTGAAGACAACCCACAGCTCTGCTTTCGAGTACGGCACCTACGCCGAGGAGGAGGGACTACGGGGGAGGCTGCAGTTCGAGCGGTCCTCCTCTGGTGGGCTCTTCAGCCTCACTGTCCAGCGGGCAGAGGTCCATGACAGCGGCAGCTACTACTGCCATGTGGAGGAATGGCTGCTCAGCCCTAACCACGCCTGGTACAAGCTGGCGGAGGAAGTGTCTGGGCGAACTGAGGTCACCGTCAAGCAGCCAGGTAACATGGACTCTCCCCGGCAGTTAACTTTGCCCAAGAACTGCAGCTGAACTAAATCTTGTCTGCACTCAAGTTTTGCCCAGTTGAGGTAAATCCTTCTCCCCTTGCTCCCTCTCCCCCGCTAAACCTTTGTCTCCTAACTGGACCCAATCACACCTTCCTCACTTCACAGCCTGGGCCTTTGCCCCCAAACTGGAAGCCAGGCTTTTCTTCCCACTTTGCCAAACATCATCCCCCTGCTTGTTGTTGCTCTTGGGACGTGCCTCCCCTCCCAGCCAGAGTGCTGGAATCTGGTAAGTCCCGCTGTTCCCGCTCCGGTGATGTGTGGTTAGCAACCGGCAGAAATGTTCCTGCATAAAGGTCATTCATTCCCCACTGGGCCTGGGCAGCCCCGGAGAGCCTGTTACATACATGCTGGGCTAGAGTCCGCGAAACCTCTCAGCCTTACTCTGTCATGCTGAAGCTCAGAGCTGCTGTCACTCTTCCTGTGGTCCCCAGGAGCACCCGGGGCTTACGCCTGTGTATCATGTTCACAGCCTGAGTCTGCTTTACTCTCATCTGTATCATCCGCATTCGTGATGTCTGTCTCCTCCCTAAGCCATGCGGGGCTCTGCAGCTCTCCCTCCCATGAGGAAGTGACACAGGCCAGCCCCTCCAGGAAGCTTCCCCTTCAAATGGCGACCCTGTCCTCAAGGGCTGTTCTCCCTCTGCCCCCCTCACCCTCCCACACACACACACACACACACACAAGGGAAGCCCAAAGGGGTTCAGGAATGGAAGCAGACTGCTGGGATAAGGAATGTACCCCGGGGATAAGCATTAACGTTGTGTTAAAGGGAGGCGGTAAAGAGCTCTGTACAGGGTATTACACAGCCTGCCTGTTCCCACAGCAGAGCCTTGCACAGGAATAAGGATTTACGTCTCCATGTAGTCCTTTGAGAACTGGCAACTTTCCACATAGCTGGCACCTGGAAATGGAGTTTTGCAGGATACTGGATAAGAGGCACCATGCTGGGATGGGGGATGTTTGCAGAAGTGGTGTGGGCAGTAGTCTTGCCTGGTACGCGTCTTAACCTGACGTGTCTCCACAGTTCCCTACCTCCATGCAACCCCATCTCCCCACTGCTGTGTTTTGATTTAGCCGTCAAGTCATTACCCAGCAAAATGGACATTGGCATTGGGAGCACGTGTCTGAAGGGTTAGGGAGAGAAGAAGCTGGATTGGGTCTGAGTGAGGACACAACGGAAGGGGATCTGCCATGAAGAGGGAGGTGTGGACAGGCTGGCGCATTTTACATTGTGTTGAAAGTAGAGGATCGATGTGGGGGGGGGAGAGGTGGGATCAGCAGCTCTCGTGGAGTGGATCTTTCTGGAGAAGGGGTTGAAGACGCCTTTAGTTGTCGGTGGCTTTGTCTTGACAAGGAAAAGTGGTCAAGTTGAGACTGGGCTTAGCTACACAGGATGGCTCTTCCTATGTCAATGTTAAGTAAGAGTGTAACTCCTGTTTGAGACCGTGTCCTGCCGCTGGAGTGGCGACTAGTGACCTAATGAGAGGGGGCAGGCATGTGTGTGCCTGGCAGAGCTCTGCATGCAGGGCTTTTTCATATCCAGTTTGATTTTACTCTCTGTCAATATCCCGACGGGAGCGTGTCTCAGCTCTCTTGCACTCTGCATGAGAGATGAGTAATGAGTTTAATGAGGTGGGAAGCTGGCTGCCAGGGAGAGAGAAATCTGCTCTGCTGGTGGTTTCCATGGCAGAGGATGTCACCGGCACAGATGGGAAATGGAGGTAATAAGGATGTACTGAATTAATCAGGGTCCTGCCCCTCTCTGCCAAAGCGGTCATCAACCATAGCTATGCAGGGGAGGAGGACTGTTTATATGGGGGGGGAGGGAGGCTCTTTAAAGGCTGACAAGTTCCCCCATCCATGTCTCATTCCAGAGGCATATTATCGGGGCCTCCTCCTGGAGGAGGAACCTGCCTTGCCCAGACAGCTAGAGGACTCCAGCTTCCTCTGCATGTACAGAGTTCCCTGTGGGGTGACGGCCGCTGAGGAAGAATTCCTCAGGCTAGGGGAGGAGGAGGGAAGAGCTCATCTGGGAGGCAGGTCTGCAGAAGGATAATGTCATGCAGATGAGGGGTTCAGCTCATAATACTTGACAGGTAATCAGTCCTTCAGCGTTTCAGCCGTCTTGGCCGAGGCAGGACAGAGCAGTTATCCTACAGCTGTAGTGTAGCCAGTCTCCAACCTCTAGGTCAGGTGTTGCCTTGTCTATTGACCTAGGCCATGAAACACCACAGAGACTCGAGTATATGGCCCAAGGGCCAATTGGTCACCAGACCCGGCTGTTCACAGCACTGCACGGATCCTCAGACTCTGGTCCAGAGATGTACAGATTTCAAAGGGTGGTTGAGAGGGGTTACATGCCTGGAGACCTGTGTGTGATGGGAGGAGGAGGGTTGTAACCCACTATCAACTTTGCACCCCTAAACCTTATGCCACTAAGGGCTTGGCTACACTTACAAATTTGCAGCGCTGCAGCAGGGTGTGAAAACACACCCTCTGCAGCGCTGCAAATTGCGGCGCTACAAAGCGCCAGTGTAGTCAAAGCCCCAGCGCTGGGAGCCGCGCTCCCAGCGCTGTCCGTTATTCCCCACAGGGAAGTGGAGTACGGACAGCGCTGGGAGAGTTTTCTCCCAGCGCTGGCGCTTTGATTACACTTAGCGCTTCAAAGCGCTGCCGCGGCAGCGCTTTGAAATGCAAGTGTAGCCAAAGCCTAAGTGTTATATGAGACCCTTTAGCACCCATCTCTGTTCTGTCATGAGAGAGCATCTGCTGTACCAGGGAAGCTCAAACCCTGCCCTTTCTAAGGGTTTGCACTGGCAGCTTGCTAGGAGTCTGGGATACGCACACTATGTGCGTGCAAGGCTGATTGCAGCCACCATTGATGGCAATTAAGTTGTAGGTCAAATGGAGGAGAAATTCCTAATCTAGTGACACCAGGTGTGACCCCTTCAGTTCCAGATAGTCTTGTTGGCACGTTCTGAATCCCCAGATCCTGTTAGAGGATTGCTTTGTCTCCAGTACCTCTCTGGCCTCCCACACCAGGGGGATTGGGTGACTTTTTGTATTTATTTCACCTGAGAAATAAAGGGGCCCTAAGAAAATCAGGTGCCCAAATGCCATTGAATTTCAAAGGGATTCAAACTAACTTCCTTTGGCTCCTTTGAAAATCTTTGAAAACGCACCCAGAATTGCGTTAGATGGTTCACAGAACAAATAAGAAGCTCGGGGGAGCTGAGAGCCTGAGTTTAGATGCGAGTGGGGAGGCGCACACAGCTGGGAAGGGATTGGGGTGAGGAAGGACAGCGGTTGTTGCAGTGATGTCATTGTGCTATTTTTTTTGGTCTCTGTTTTCTCCCTCCCCAGACAATCATCTGCAGGTGAACCAGACCCAGAAGAACCTCACAGTTCTGGAGAACCAGTGGGTGACACTGGAGTGCGCAGTCACGAACCGGACCAGCCCCGCTTCGCAGCTCTCGGTGGAATGGTACGTGTGGAAATCTGGCCACCCAGAGAAAGAGGCAGTGGCACGGCTGAACCGCCAGGCCACTCTGCAGTACGGAGACCTGGCAACACTGAGCGACCTGAAGGGCAGGCTACATTTGGAGAGCCCTTCCCCAGGCCTGTACCTGCTCATCCTCCAGAACGTGATGGTGCAAGACAGCGGAGCCTATGACTGCCGCGTCGAGGAGTGGCTCTTGGATCCCAGCAACCAGTGGTACAAACGGGCAGAAGACCTCTCTGGGCTGACTACTGTCACCGTGAAACAGCCAGGTAACTGGATCCTCTGGGTCACATGCATCAGGCTCTGGGGCTGCATGAGAGAGAGAGAGAGAGAGAGACCCTTCCTCTCCCTCCCAAACTGTGAGGATCCTAACCTGGCTTGCCAGGCCTCTCCTCATCACCCCCCTAAAACCAGAAATCTCCCACATAGTGAGAAACGGCGTACTTGTCTATTCATTGTTATAATGGCACATTAACCACCTCAAAGCACTCCTCAAACATGACAGCCTGGCAGCCCCATCTCCAGCGGGCATGTGAGGGACCCATATCTCTCGCCATCCTGCCTGTTCATCCGCCAGCTCAGGACTGATTTGGGCATGATGGGTAGGGAGGGAGGGAGGGGAATGGCAGCTGTGTGACTCTTTCATGCCCGTTGCCAGCTCCCTCCTTGTTTCTCTGCTTTGTTCCCTCTCCCCATGGGCTGCAGCCGAGCTGGGGGAGCAGGGCTGGCAGCAGCAACAGCTTGAGCTAATGTCTCTGTGTCCCTTTATTGCTACCAGGCTAATCTGGAGGGAGAACACAGGTACCGCAGACACAGCAGTCCTCTAATAGGATTTGGGGATTGGTTGTCTTCCTCCCTGATATTGCTGGAGGGCCAATGAATTTTTTTACAACACCAGCAGCACCCTGACCCCAAGGTGCAGCCAGGGGATGAAGGTGGAGAGTGTGGAATTTATATCTAGATGTTTTTTTCATTTCAATCATTCCAATGACTTGCATTGCATATGTTTTACACGTTGTTAATGTTCTGGTTTAAAATGTGACCTCGTGTGACGTCGTGATCTGTTTAAAGGGACCTTATGGTCTTGCATGTGCATCTGATGGGAGATAATTACATGGGTTGAAAGCCTCTTCAGGCATTCAAATCAGAGCTTTTATCCAAGCTGTTTAGCAAGATGGATCATCGCTGTTCTACAGATGGAGAAACTGGAGCACGGCAATATTGTGACCTGTCCAGTCTGGGAACAGAACTCCTGGCCCTCTACCTGATGAGGGGGTTAGGAAGCAATTTCTCCTGTGAGGAGATTATTTCATAACTGCTCACTTTTGGGGCTTCTTGGACCTTCTTCTGAAGCACCTGGTGCTGGCTGCTGTCAGAGACAGGGTACTGAGCTAGATGGGCCACTGGTCTGATCTGCTATAGCAGTTCCTGTGTTCCCTGCTGCTGCCAAATACATGCTCGTGCCATGTACAGCAAAGTGACAGTGGGAACAGAACCCTTCCAGAGCCTGTGCCTGCTCCGCAGGAGGTGTATGTCTGAAGCCTTTCACTCATTACAAGAGCCTCTGGCTGGAAAGTGAAGCCAGACAAATTCAGACTGGAAATAAGACACACATTTTGAACAATGAGGATAATGAACAACTTACCAAGGGAAGTGGTGGATTCTCCATCTTCTGAAGTGTTTGAATCAAGACAGGATGTCTTTCCAATGAAATGCTCCTATTCAGCCAGAAATTATTGAGCTTGATGAAGGAATCACTGGTTGAAATTGTCTGGCCTGTGCTAGACAAAAGGTCAGACTAGACAATCATAATATTCCCTTCTGGATTTAAGCCCCTGGGAATACATTCATTGATTGTTTTTACACAGATCCCCAGGATATTTCATTGGGACTTCTCCCTGGGGATGTGCAATGCTGCTAGCATAATGTCAGGAGACTGGAAAGGTTGTAGCAGGGATGTAATTCCCTGTGGAGAGGGTTTATGCCCTACAGAGGGAAAATGCTCTCTCAGGGATTATGAAAACCATATCCATGAAATCTTGGCTTGGGAAACTTTTCCAAATGAGCTGGCTTGAGCAGAAAGGTAATGTCTCCAGGTGATTACAATGTAGATTACAAATACTGTAACTAAGATTATATATAAATCTCCACTTGGGCTGAAACTTCCCAGACCTGATCTTAAGCCCTGAGATGAATGATTTAGCAAAGTGTAGAAGGAAATCCCTTCAGCCCCTTTTAAACTGTGGAAGTGTGTGTTTGCATTGGATGGGTGGGGGAGATAGCAGAAGAGGATTACACTGATTTAGGTTTAAAGAAAAGCAACTTTTTTTGCTCACAAGTAACTAAAAAATGGCTGAACAAAAGCTCAAAACTTAGTGTGTCACTCATTCTTCCATGAAAAATAATCTTTGTTCTTATGTTTTGGGAATCCGTAGTTGTGAGCAATTGGAAAATACTCACTGAGCATGGTCTGAAGTAATCTTATAGGTAACTTGCAAAAAGGAGGAAAACTGGGGTTTTGCCCTTCCTGTATTTGCTGCTCTATGAGGAGGCCTGGATTTGCCTTGCTTGTGTTTATCTTAGAAATATCAAGAATCTCAAGGCATGTCTTCTCCATTTCCTCCTGTGGTCTCCCTGAAGGACACGAACTCAAACGATTGACCTGTACTTGCAGCCTTACATCACCTGCATGAAGTTTCTTATATGGGAATTTCCTTAGGACCATCTCAAACACCTAAGAACTGCTAGAAAAGTGTCCTGTTCCTGCAAACCCTAAGAGCTCTGATCCAGCAATGCTTGGGAGGCCTGGAGGAGGGGATCCTGCTAGCTGCAAATACCACCTGCTGCCCTTTAGAGGGAAGTCCTGATGCTGCAGACCTCAGGTCCACAAAAAAAGAGTCCCACTTCTGTGAACTTCTTTAGACTCTCAGGATGGGGGCACCACTGCTGTAGAGAGTTGTAGGAGAGCCACATTCCTATTGTCTGCTTAACGTCTGCAGGAAGTGGGGCAAGGGAAATGCAGGTGCAGAAGACTTTGAGGGTTGATAGAATGAGGGGGAAAAGTCCCTCCTACTTCAGCTACTCCCTATTGTCCATGAAGGGGATCACAGGGAGTGAAGACTTTCTTCTCTATTCCACCCCCTTGTCAACCTTAGGCCTGGTCTACACTACAAACTTAGGTTGACATAAACCACGTTGGGTCGATTTAATAATGTATGTGTCTACACTACTGAGTCCCTTCCACCGACTTAAGTGGCCTGTAAAGTCAACTTCTGTACTCCAGCTCTGCGAGAGGCATAGCACTTGATTCAACATCCATGGGTCAACATGGGGATAGTGTAGACACTGCGTTGTGTAATTCGAATGAATTGGCCTCCAGGAGGTGTCCTACAGTGCTCCGCTGTGACCGCTCTGGAGAGCACTTTCAACTGCACTGCACGTCAGCCAGGTACACAGGAAACAGTCGCTCCCCTGTTAAAGCCCCGGGAACTTTTAAATTTTCATTTCCTGTTTGATCAGCATAGAGCGCTCGTCAGCACAACTGATCATGAAGACCCAAGGTCGCAAACACGCTCCAGCGTAGAGTACACAGGTGGTGGTGGATCTTATTGCTATGCGGGGAGAAGAGTCTGTGCAGGCAGAGTTCCTATCCAGCAGAAGAAATGCTGACATCTATGCCAAGATCCCACAGGGCATGGGGGAGAAGGGTTACACCAGGGACGCACAGCAGTGCTGCATGAAAATAAAGGAGCTTTGGCAAGCGTACCAGAAGACAAGGGAGGTGAACAGTCCTCTGGTTCTGCCCCAGAGACATGCTGCTTTCTGAGGAGCCACATACAATTCTCGGTAGCAACCCCACCACTACCCAAAACGCTTTGTGGATACCTCCCAGGAGCCCCGAGTAACCTCAAGCAACAACGGGGAGGACGTTGTTGAGGAGGAGAATGTGAGGCAGGCAAGCACGGAGGATCCATTCTCCCTGAAAGCCAAGAACTGTTTTTAACCCTAGAGCCCATCCCTTCACAGACCAGTCAGCGGCAGAGCGTAATGCCGGGCAAGGCACCTCTGGTGAGCACACATTTCCAATCAAACTGTAGGGGTGACATGCTATTATTTTTTAGGTTTAATCTGAACAAAAAGGTATGTGTAGTGGGTATCAATCGCCACTCCAGCTACGCAGAGGGTGCTCTCCGTAAAAGATTGTTTATGTGCACAGGGATGGCCCGGGAATCCTCCATGGAGATCTCTAGGAAGCTTTCAGGGAAGTACTCTGCAATCCTTCACAGAAGGTTTCTGGGAAGATGCTACCTTATTTCGTTCACCACAGTAGGACACTTTCCCATGGCACTCTGCTGGCATCATTGCAGCATAAGGACCAGGTCTGTACCCAGACACTTGCAGCATCTGCTCCCTTACCGCCTCTGTTACTCTCAGGAGAGTGATTGCATATGGTCACCTACGGGAAATGGGGGAAGCTTTCAACGCTAGCCACAAACAATCCAACAAGTAAGCTGCCCCCCGTTTGGTGAAATCTGGGTCATACAACCACGCTTTGCCAACTGTACCGTGGTTGTGGTTGGAAGGGATCACCGCGTATTGCAACCAGTATTTTAAAAAGGGGGGGAGGGCAGCTTCCTATTTGTCTGCTCTCCCTTCCCCCCGCCCCCAACCCAGTGCTGCTTTTGTAAAAAACAAACTATTTGCGGGGGTTTACGCTGCAGCCTGTCCTCAAGCACCATCCAGGTTGCTAGGGGCAAGGGGGCTTTTCTCAAGTTCCAACGAGTGATCACAAGGATGTCTTCACAAAAGCTGCAGCACAAGACCTCTCGCCTGTGCCTCGTGACCTTACTCACCATGGCTGGAGCAGCAAACCAACTCTTGCAGTAGCCAGTGGTTGTGATAATGTTGTGGTTTGCAGGGAAGTGCATTGAAGGGTGGTTTTTTATTTAAAAAAAATAATTAACCTTGCACCAAAACAATACATGCACTGCCAATGCTACCCTTGTGCTTTGTCTTGCTTGCAGCTGAAACCTTGTCCATCGGCACATCTTCCACACTGGGACAGAGACTTTCCCAGATTAGAAGGCGGAAAAAGAAGACTCGGGAGGACATGTTCAATGAGTTAATGCGTGCCTTCGAGAGTGACAAGACAGAGTGCAGAGCATGGAGGTCTACACTGTCTGAGAATCTGGACATGGACAGGGACGACAGGCGAGCATGCAGGGAACAAGAGCGTGCCAAGCAGGAAGAACTGCTGCGGATTATGAAGAAGCAATCAGACATGTTGAAGCATCTGGTTGAGGTTCAAGAAAGGCAGCTGGATGCCAGAGTCCCTCTGCAGCCTATGCTGAACCTGCTGCCATCATCGCCCAGTGCTACATCCTCCTCCCCGAAACGTCCTGTGAAGCGGGGGAGGAAAGTTCGCTATGCCTTGCACTCAGCACCAGGGGAGGGTACAAGGACCAGAAGGTGCCCATTCCCACACCTTTGATTGTTATTGCAGTGCATCTGTAAACAAGCTGTCCTTGTTTCTGCCCCCACAGCGTTATCAGCTCTTTTGCCCTAGGTTATCTTACTTTTCTTTGCTGTCTGTGTGTTTGTGCACATAATAAAACTTAACAAATTGAGGAGAAAAGGCTCTTTATTCATTCAACACACAGTGGTTAGTGGGGGTGGAATTTACAGGGAGAAAATGCAATGAAGTGGACAGTTTGGTAAGGAACAACACAAATAAGTGTCACATTACTCTGGCTCATTGCTGAAACTGGTTTTCAAAGCCTCACAAAGATGCAGCGCCCCTCAGTATGCTCTTCTTATTGCCCTGGTGTCTGGCTGCTCAAGATTGCCTGCCAGGTGATCTGCCTAAACTCCCCACCCCACCAGAAACTTTTCTCACTTTGTTTTACAGATATTATGGTGCACAGAGCAGGCAGTAATAACAGTGGGGATATTACTTTCACTGAGGTCTAACCTCGTAAGCAAACAACGCTAGCGACCTTTTAAATGTCCAAAGGCACATTCCACCACCATTCTGCACTTGCTCACCCTATGTCTGAACCAGTCCTTACTGCTGTCCAGGCTGCCTGTGTATGACTTCATGAGCCATGGGAGCAAGGGGTGGGCTGGGTCTCCCAGGATCATGATTGGCATTTCAACATCACCAATGGTTATTTTGCAGTCTGGAAAGAAAGTCCCTGCTTGCAGCTTTCTGAACAGCCTTGTGTTCCTAAAGATGCGCGCGTCATGCACCTTTCCTGACCATCCCACATTTATGTTGGTGAAACGGCCCTGTGATCCACCAGCACTTGCAACACCACTGAGAAGTACCCCTTATGTACTCTTTGGCAAGGTGGTCTGGTGCCAAGATAGGGATATGTTTTCCTTCTATCACCCCACTGCAGTTAGAGAATCCCATTGCAGCAAAACCATCCACTATGTCCTGCACGTTGCCCAGAGTCACTACCCTTCTTAGCAGAAGTCTGTTCATGGCCCTGCAAAGTTGGATCACAACAGATCCCACAGTAGATTTATCTACTCCAAATTGATTCCCCACTGACCAGTAGCAGTCTGGCATTGCAAGCTTCCACAGAGCTATCGCCACTCACTTTTCAACTGTCAGAGCAGCTCTCATTTTAGTATTGCTGTGCTCCAGGGCAGGGAAAAGCTCTTCACGCAAGAGCCTTATGCATGTGAAAGTTCCGCAGCCACTGCTAGTCATCCCACAGCTACATAACCATGTAGTCCCACCAGTCAGTGCTTGTTTCCTGGGCCCAGAAGTGGCACTCCATGGTGTCAAGATGATGCATGTCTGTTGCCAGCAATTGCGAATTGCTCCACTGTATGTCTTCTAGCAGGGCTGCTTGCATGGTATCTCATTGTTCCATGCGGCGGCTCCAGCTTCGGCTGAGCAAATACTGCAGGATAAGGCATGCTTTGTAATGCTCACAACAACAGTGTACAGCTGAGCGGGGTCCATGCTTATCATGCTATGGCGTCTGCATGGGTAACCCAGACCTGCAAAAAAGACTTGGTTTGTTTGCGGTTGATTTCGGGGAGGGAGGGAGGGAGGTAAGTGCATCATGGAAGGCTAACATCCTGTTCCTATAAACATCCGTGCAAATGTTTGGTCCCATAAGGCATTGCAAGCCCAACCCAAAATTCCACTCAGCTACGTGCATTGTGGGATAGCTACCCGCAGTGCAGTGCTCTGTGCATCAATGCAAGCCCTGCTAGTGAGGATGCACTCCACCGATGCAATGAGCATAGTGTGGACACGCAAGATCGACTTGCTTAAATTGGAGGTTCGATGTCTACTTGGCTTAACTTTGTAGTGTAGACATGGCCTTTAGGAATCTCAGAGCTTTCCCTGATCCCATGGACCTTGGGCTGCTCATCAGAGCTCTCTGCTGACCTTGGTAGGTTCCAGGAAGATCCCCACACAACCTGTAACAGGCTTCCCAACTAAAAATGATCCAAAATTAGCCCCTGAACCCAGGAGCCAGCCAAAAAACCCTCCTGAGGTCTACGCGGGAGCAGTGCTCCCTTAAATGGAACTTAGGTGGCCTACAGGGTAGAAAAGCTGAGTGGGGCTTAAGGGTGTGTTTTTGCATAGGAAGAGATCAAAGGGGAAGTCCCCTGTTTCCTTTGGACCCGCTGAGGTCTGCAGGAGGTGGAACTTCCTGCCAGGCTTTTGAGGAGAAATTATTTTTCTATTGAAAAGATTCCCTTGTAGTTGATTTCACTTTGAACTTAGTCTGTTTAAAGAAAAGGGCTAGAAGCTGCATTCTTAAATCTCTAAATGGAAACTTAGATCTCCAGCAGCTCTTTGAGGTGCTGTGGTAGGTTCTCGAGAGCCCACGTTCCCTGATGATGTTACTAAATCAAGTGTTAATTGCTCTTGAAATCTGATTTTAATCAACTAAATGTAGGTCCTGGGCCCTGGATCTCAGCTAGGGGAACTGGTCAAGCTAGCTTTATTCTTCCCCTTTGTTTGCTGCAAAGTGGCACCCAAAAAAAAAAACAAAAAACCCCACCCAGAAAACCACAACCCTGAGAATCTTGGAATAGTGTTTAACACTACGCCTTTTAGGGGATCATCATGATTTAGGAACCCATTGTCCAGTTCACTTTGTGCTTTTTCAGAAAAAATTAACCTTGGTCCCAGATCAGACTTATCAGTACTGAGGCTTTTGTAAATTTTAATGCTGAGGAGAAAAAAATTCAGGCTTATAATGTAAGTTGATTTGCAACATTAATGATGGAGTAGTATTGTTCGTTAATATACACAATGTGAGTGACTATAGGAGCACTTTACTTTTTGGAGTTCCATATTTTTGTATGCATCTAAATTAATTACACTGATGTAACAGTTTTTCCATGTGACTGTATATGCATATGCGCACTTCTTCCTGGAAAGTTGCTGTCAGGGTCTGTCTGGGTAGCACAAACAAGGCCTAACTGCGCTGTAGGAAAGTTCCCATTTCAACCCTCTGATCAAGATGGAGCATTGTTCGCGGGGTATGTTTGCACAGGATGGCCACAAATGGTACAGTGGCCATGGATAGGCTGGTTTAGTCTGTGGGCAGTGCTTCAGCCACCCCCAACGTGGCTGTGCATTTGGGCTGGAAAGGGGTAGCTATTTCAGACAGTGTTTTGTTCTGTTTTTCTCTCCGCTTTCATTAATGAATGTCTCCGAACTGTCAGATCCCACCTTGCAGGTGGATACCGCCATCTCCAACCTCACGGTGCTGGAAAAGGAGCCCTTCCCTCTGGACTGCAGCATTCTGTCACGCTCTAGCCAAGAGTCCCGCTTCGCTGTGACCTGGTACAACCTGAGGATGAAAGAGGGAGGAGGCCGGGTTAGCCGTGGCACGGAGGAAGAGGAGGAAAGGGAGGCCCTGCTAAGCGTGGGCCCGGATGCAGTGTTTGGCCAGGAGGCAGGTCGCTTTGAAGGCAGATTGCGCTTCCAGAGGCTCTCCTCTGTGCTCTACCGACTGACGGTGCTGCAAGCAGGTGCTGCTGATGCTGGTAACTACTCATGCCGTGTGGAGGAGTGGCTGCCTGACCCCAAGGGGGTGTGGTACAGGCTGGCTGAGGAGGAGTCCGGCACTGTCACTATTCACGTGCAGGACACAGGTGAGAAGATGTGAGATGGCTCCAACGGGGAGGTGGGGCAGGGGCCACTGGGGAGACTGAGGCATGGGACTGTGCGGAGAAGTGGATGTTAATGTATCTAAGCGACCATTCTTCCCAGGCCCTACAACCTTCCTGGCATCATGCTAGGGGACTAATATTGGAGCCTTTCACCTCTGCCATAGATTGAGATGTGGAGTGACCCAAAGTCATTCTCTTCTGGTGTCCCCTATGTCGGGAGTTGGTGGGTTTCAACCTAGTTCCTGGGGACTCATTTCCACCTTTGACACCAGTGGCCCGCCTTGTTGGCAAACAAGGCAGAGAGGCCAAGGATTGAATGGGCCATGGAGACTGAATTGTCCTGTCCTGCTTTGAAGAGGCTCCTTCAGGTGAGGGGTGAGGCAGTCAGAGGCAACCATGCTGTTGAAATGGCTCATGCTGTGCCTTTCCGGTGGGTGAGGAGGGGCTTGTTCATCAGAGTGCCCAACCCTGGTGCCTTTCACCAGCGCTGTATTCGCTGACAACCAAAAAAGACAGAAACACGATTAAAAGTCAGGTAGGTGCTGGAGCTTGGGAGCATGATGTCTGTCACTGAACCGCTTGACCCCTCCTGCATCTCTGAGAAGTAACAGCCAGAAGCACTGAATTGAGGTGGCTGGCTTTGTGACATGGGCTAATGTCCCTAGGAGTGTAGGATGAGACGCTTCCTCAAACTCTAGTGACCAAGGCGCTCCCAGTGGAGACAAGCTACTGTCTGTACATCAGCATGAAATCCAACATCCTAAGGGTCAGCTGCACAGCGGGAGGCTGCACTGTCTTCTGTAGGGGAGACGCTTGTGCCTGACTGACTTGCCAGGAACTTTTGAGGAGCTTGACACACATGCTGCTTTCTTCTCTTCTATTCTGAGACCCCTTGTGTGTGCTAGGCTGAACTGTCCAGCATTTCCAGTTTCCTTTCCCAATGCATAGGGTGAGACAGTGCAAACTGGCTTTGGATGCTAGTCCTGTGGATTTTGCAATGCTTAGAGCTGCAGACAGCTCTCTTGTCACCCCGGCATTTCAGGTGGACAGGGGGGGAGGCCCTTTGAGTGTGCCAGCTATCCTTTCTGGTTTCCCTGCTGGCTTTCCTAGCTAGGGCCCATTTCGGAGCTGAGGATGGGGAATCTCAGTTCGAGCTATCCCTGTCTTTTGGAATATGCGATGCAATGAGGCACCATGGGCATGCCCACTGGAGATCTGGGAATGGATTGCAGAGGTGGAAGCATGAGTGAGGCTGGATATTAGGCACTCGTGCTAGTGAACCACTCTGCCCTTTCTGTTCCCAGTGGAGTGGGAAGTAAAAAAGGTGCCACTTGACCTATGAAGGTGGTAAGTGGGAGACACACAGTGACCCTGTGTGTCACTGAGACCAAGATCTGAAGATTTCATGTCTCTCTCTTCAAATAAGGGACTCAAATGCATGTGTATGGTGCGGAGGGAGAATTAAGATGTGGCTGCACTGCTCTTTGAAGTCGGTCTCCCTTCCCCAACCCCTCCATTTACCCCTGAGGAGGATTGCTGTCACCTGGGCATGGAATAATACATGGGATATAAATATACCAACAAATATCTGATCTGGGTAAATCACCCCCTCATGCACCAAATCGTGTGGCTGCATCAGAGCTAAGAATATCAGCTATGAGCCAGTGGCATTGTGTGCTGTGGTGTGCCTGCACATTATTCCATCATCTCTCCCTGCCATGCAAGACAAAGCAGAGCACCCAGCCATGGGTGTGACTCATATAGGAATCTCCATAAATAAGATTTTGTATTGCATTGGGACACTGTCCCTTTAAACAGAAACTTCTTCCAAAATAGGTGGTAGAGCAGATCTGAGCCCTGTCTGGAAGGTAGATCAGTGCAACCTTTGGGATTGGAGCTGGAGAGAGCAGAACTACCACTGTCTCCTTTCAGCTAAACCCCATCATCCACAAACTCAGAGGCTCTTGATACTAAGCTAGCTTGGTGCGAGTCCTCCTGATGAAAGTTGCAGGCTTCAGCTACTTTATTCAGAATAGAATAAACAGAATAAAAGGTGAAACTTTCCCTGAGATGATATTGCTTTGTGATGCTGAGTCTTGCAATATTTGGTGTTTTTATTAAAGCCCCAGATCCCAGAGTCGTGGCGTTAGATGAGAATCTGAACTTTCATTTAAAAAAAAAAGTTTCTAGGTTTGAATGGTTGCACAACAGGACTAAAATATGGCCTGACCCCACCTCTCAAGTACAGAGATGAATATGAGTCTAACATAAAGGAATAAGTGTCAGGCAAGGAAAACAAGCCCCCTCCAGCTGACATTTACTGCAGGGAAAGAGCAGGGGAAGGAGAGATTTGAAAATCCACTCTGACCTTGATGCCTTCCCATCTCCACACTAGTCTGTTATCACTGTCCCTTTGGCAGTTCTCTGGCTAGTGGTGATAATGGCCAAGATTCATTGCTCCATGTTTTTTTCTTTCCTTTGTGTCTGCTTTCAGGCTCCACTCTGCAGTCCATCATCTGCTCCAACGATGCCCTCTTCTACTTTGTGTTCTTCTACCCCTTCCCCATCTTCGGCATCCTGATCATCACCATCCTACTGGTGCGATTCAAGAGCAGGAACTCCAGCAAGAACTCAGAGGGCAAAAATGGGGTCCCTTTGCTGTGGATCAAAGAGCCGCACCTCAACTACTCTCCCACCTGCCTGGAGCCACCTGTCCTCAGCATCCACCCGGGAACTATAGACTAAAGGGAGGAGGCTGAGACTGACCCACAGAGAGAGAGAGACAGAGGCAAAGACACACCTGGAACCCAAAGGAATGGAGAGGTTTTGATGTTCTTGTTTAGTTTGTTTCAGCATCTGTTCTTCGACTCCACGACAGCCCTTCAGAGTTCCCCAACTCTGGGATTGGAGGGTCTGAGTCTTCCTCAAGCACCTCTGATAACAAAACTAGTCCAGAGATGGACGGACCGTCCACGTGCTTGCTGTACATAGTGGATTTTCCTCTTGGGTTCATTGTGTTCTCATCAGTAGTTGTCCTTTGGGCTGTGCTTTTGTTACCCAAAGACTGTCGTCTTCCCTTCCCCGTCGCACCATGAGCAGTTCCAAGAGCAGTTTCATTCGGCGCTCTGGTCTGGGTGTCCTGGGGCTCTTTTTAGAGTAAAAGTATTCATTTCCTGAAATCAATTTTGTTTACCCCTCCTTGGACTTCATGTTGTAGTGAACAAAATCTTTCCCCAAGGTGAACTGAGCCAGCTGCTCATTATTCTGAAGTGAACAGGACCAGAACTGCGCTTTGAGGGCAGCTGGGTTTCGGCGAGGTCCGTCTCGAAGATGAGGCTAGTTCAGCCACTTCTGCATCCCAAATGTTTCTCCTTTCTTTGAGGATTTAGCATGTGTGCGGGGCTTCATTTGGGGGATGTCGTCTTGTCCTTGGACAGGATTGGACACTCAGGCCACTTGCAGTCAGGACTAAAGCAGCCTGGCTTGGTCCAAAGGACTCTGTCTGCCTGGGGCACATGGGACGCTCTGGCCCTGCCACTAGCAAGGAGAAGACTCCCCAGATAGCCCAGCTTACCAGGGACAAAAGCCGCCCCCACCTGGTTTTACTAAACCGTGCTGCCATTCTCTCAGAGGTGGCAGGGTTGAGGCTGGGCTGCTTGTGTGCTCCAGTCACGTGGGGCCAAACAGCTGGATCCAACCTCGTCAGCTTGACCAAAGTAATGACTTTAGGAAGCGGGGAGAAGGAGGCTCCATTGACTGGGATTCATTATATTTGAATGGTTCTGCAAGGGTGGTATGTTACAGCCACACACTGGGCAATGGGAGTGTGGAATTAATGACCAGGTTTCATTTTGTTTTCAAGGACTTGCACTAATTACCAATGTAAGTTGAAACCAGGCAAGGAGGCTGCCGGAGGGATTTGCTCCCTGGGTGCTACTATGCCCGCTGGAAAGAAACAAATCCTCTCTCCCTTCTCTTGTGTGTTTTTGTGCCATTTTCTGTTATTTTGCTTTATTTCTCTAGGAGAACAACCCTTTTCCCCGCAACTCTCCAAAGTTACCTGATCTTTATTGTAAACAAGTGCTGGGGCAGTAAGTGCTGTTCTTTCTGTGAAAGATACAGCGGTTAAAAAACAAATGGGGGCTCTGTATAATTGGAACACCCGAATTCCACTACCCAGTAAGCCAAGTACCCCAGCACATCTGGTGTAGGAAACGGCCTCCTCTGACACATCCTTGGCGTATGTCGGGGGGAAGGGGTGGAGTGATGGCCTAAAATGACCTTTCAGTGTCTTCCTTGATGTCTTCCTGGCAAACCTGGCCATTGTTTGTCTTTTGTGGAATGGCTAAATCCAAGTGGGGATATACCACACGCCCTGTTTCCCCATCCCCATGTGTCTGTGAGGGGCCATTCCCGCAGCCTCTGCTCTCTCCCAGCCAATAGGACCTTCCTTCCTCAAGAGAGAAGGAGCTGGCAGGTCCATGACAGAGCAGCCCTGCTCGGAGAATTCTGCAGGGCCAGTAGGTTAAACCATGATGCTCTGATGTTTCAGTGCAGGTGAAGAGCCCGCACAGAAATCTAAACAATGTAGAAGCTCACCATAGATGGAGGAGAGGGGGCGTGTGTCTATACTACATACATGTGCATAAAAGTCTCACTCCACTGGAGGGAGAGTCCACCTAACGTTAGTTTTAAGACATCTCTTTCCTTATGAGGAAGAAACTTGCTGTGTCTCCCTCCATCAAATTGTTACTGCTTAGCAGCCCCTCTGTATGTATAATATTGCTCTCTGATATGCACTCAGACACTCCTCTCCCTTGGATATCCAGAGGGTCTGCTCAGAAGGGAGGATTGAAAAGAGAATGGAAATGAAGAACCAACCAAAAAAACCCAAACAAACAGCAGCCCCAAAGCTAGTGGGTATTGTTTTATAAATGTAAAATCTCCTGTACATACTGCTTCAGGGCAGGAAGTGCAACTCATTTCAGTTTTAAAAGGAAAAAAAAGACATCAATGGGAGCCTTTCCTGCCGTAAGAGAACATTGCTCCTCAGCTGTGCACTGGAAATCTGCTGTATTGACCCAGTAGCCTCTACATCTCTCTCCATCCTTTCTGACTAGCATTGCTTCCTTCTTTCCATGGAAAGCTGTTCCACAGTGACCTCCGGTGGCCAGAAACATTCCCTTCCACGGCTTGGCTCTCTTAAGCAGATGCATTCCTGAGGGCCATTAGATGGGATTTCCCTCTAAGCAGCGTTTGTGGTTACACAAGTTTACCTGGAATATGACTTATCAGTTGTGCTGGCAACATATTGCCCACCCTCACTTTTTTTTTTATAAACTAGACTCTTCCTGCAACAACTTTTATCATGAAGTTTTTCAAACAACTTTTTCTCTGCTTTAAATTTCTGTAATGAGCCAAGAAGCAAAGAGAAAAACTTGTCCATGCATGATGTGGAAAACTGCTCGGGATTTTTTTTTTTAAAAGAGCTTTGTACTATGTTGCACTAAACATGTTTTATACAACACACCTGAGAGCTGTAGTAAACTGTGTTGAAATCGTGATGAATGTTTGTTGCTGGTTTTGTGTGATATGGGTTTTCAATGTGCTTTATTTTCTTATGCATGCACACATACGCATACACTGCCGGCCAAGAGGGGGCTTCCGAATGGCATCTGAGCTGTGTCGAATCGAGATGTCATCAGGCCTTTGGATTCTAACCATGCGCTTGGCAGTTCTGGTGAGGAAAGTATGTAATAAGCAACCAGGAGGGTGGCAGCTATAATGGGGTCAGAGGAAAGGCTAATGTTGACTTCCGAGAACTTTCTAGAGCTGCTCACTTCTAGGTGAATTCTGGCTTTAGGTTTTCTGCTGACAGCTATGCTCTCATTCTGGGTCCCAGGGTGCAGAGCCACTGTGATGTGGCAGAATAACTTGCCCTGGCTTGCTCAGAGAGCTGGCTAATACAGAAGTTGCCTTAGAACACACCCCTAGAGATCTCATCAAAGTTCAAAACAAGAAGGAGCCAGCCATTTCTTGGGCCTTGTGTTCCTGGTTCTGTGTTTGTGTGCAATCTCGGAAAGAACATGGGTGGCACCTCAGTATTAAAACCATTTTTATTGACTGTGCAAGAACCTGGCCAACCTTTTGTAAAACTCCCTTGTCAGCACCTCCATTCTGTGGCTGGTGAAACTGAAGCACCCATTTAAGGATCACATTTTCAGGAGTTTGCACAAATACAAATTCCTCTTCCCTCAGCCCACCACGTTTCCTTAAATGGACCCAAGCAGGAGAGGGGAGTGCATGGAATGTTCTAAAACAGGGACTGAGTATCTGCAGAAGGAAGGCCGTGCACAGGTGGGCGGGTGTATGCGCAGGGCCATGGGGATAGATCCCCATGGGTTGGGTCTCCCACTGCAGCTCAAAAGAGGTGGCAACTGAAATGGAGGGGGAGTGGTCGGTGGGATAAACAGCGATGCTGAATGTGTAGCAGGAAACCATGTGGGAGTTCTGCGCTGGGCAGTACCCAGACTGCACAACGTGGCCTGGAGACCTGCTTACTCCTGGAACACTGTGGATGTGCCCATTGAGATCTACACTGAGGTCCTGGTGCAGCTGCTTTCCCCTAAAACACTCAGGACTAAAGAACTTTTTTAATTTAAAAAAAAAAGGCTTTTTTTGTCAGAAATGTCTGTGACCAAAATGACTACTTCTGCCACTAAATAAATAAATAAATTCATGTTGGTTGAGATGTTTCAGTTTTCAACTAAGCTTGTTTTTAAATTTCATTTTGTTGGCAGAAACACCCATTTTCTTTGTTTTTTACAGTGAAACAAAGTGGGGTTTAGGTTGGGAGGTTAGAATGTAACAAAACTTACTTCTTTTGTATTAAAAAAACAACAAAAAACACAAGTTACAACAAAACTTTTTCTTAGAAAATGGTCATGAAATACTAGCTTTTTCCAGCCAGACCTACTCACATCTCCTGAGGTTCTTTGGCAGGGGGAGTTGGGTGGGCGGGCACTGAGGTCCAGGTTGCCTAGCTGCTGAATGTATGCTTTCCACATGTGCATGTGTTTAACCCCCGCCCACTATGTAACTGGGATAAAGCATCTCTCAGAAGACAGAGGCTTCTCCCATACATCCCTGGCTCATGACTTCTCTTGTCATTCTCTTTTCCCAGTGATGATAGCCCCTTGCTTTCTTTTGAGATGGGGAGGCTAAGGGTACATCTACATTACCCGCCGGATCGGTGGGTAGCGATCGATCTATCAGGGATCGATTTATCGCATCTCGTCTAGATGTGATAAATCGATCCCCAAACGCACTCCCGTCGACTCCGGAACTCCACCAGGGCAAGAGACGGAAGGGGAGTCGATGGGGGAGCCGCGGCCATCGATCCCGCGCTGTGAGGATGGGAGGTAAGTCGAAATAAGATTTGTCGACTTCAGCTACGCTATTCCCATAGCTGAAGTTGCATATCTTACATCGACCCCCACCTCGCTAGTGTAGACCAGGCCTAAGGGTAAATTATTTTGATGAGTAAATGCAAACACAAACTTGCAAGGCTTCTGGATCCACGGACCAAGTGCACCACTAAAGTTTTCCTCAGCAGTTCCCTTGAGAAGGACTTGGGAGAGGAGGGAATATGTACTAAGGCACGTTGCTCTTGGGTTACTAGTTTAGTCTTGTTCTATAGGTTTGGGGGGGTAGGAAACAGTTTTCCAAGTCTGAATTTGATAAATGGGCAGATGCATTCTTCCATGACTGCTATAGCGATAGGAGCCCAGACTTGTGCAGAAATACGTTTCAGGGGGGAACAGCTGAACTATCCTTACAAAAACAAAACACCTCAGCTCTGAGTTTATATTCCATGTCACTTCAGCACCGTTCCTTAACGAACAATGTTCTGCGGCCTTCACTTTCCTAACAGTATCTGTCCATCTTCTCCTTGCCTTCATCTTTGTCCTTTTGGGCACAGGGGTCCTGTCTCCTCAATGCAAGCACAAAAGCTCTTGGTGTTACTTTGCAGTGCTTTGAGGGAAGAATAAATGTACCCTCCGTGACCTGAGCACTGGGTTTGGTCAGGGATGAATACAACAACTTCCTTCCTTCTCTCTCATGTGAGAACAAAGGACAAAATGGAACACCAATAAACAGTTTAATATGAGAAATATGTGCTTTTATTTAATTATAGACAGAGCACTGAAAACCAGAGGTCACCCCAGGCAAAAGGTACAGAACTGCAAGTCTCTTTTCCCTCTCCTTTGGAAACTCATTCACACACTTCCAGCATTTCCTGGATATCTGCTGCAAATTCATCAAAAGGCACAATGTCGAACTCTGATGTGGTGAAGCAGCAGCTATCTTCTATTCATTTGCAAATCTAGACTGTTTCACATAGAGCAGAATTGTTCTGCATTATCAGATTACATTCTATAGTAATTTTATTCTTTTGTAAAGGATCGTAAATAGGATAAATGATGATCAGCTTGAAAGCTGCCATCTTGGGAGTAAGAGACAGAATTTAGCTGTTTGCACACTGAAGCAAGAAACTTTCAAAGGTGTTATCAGCAGTTGCATCAAATTTCAAGAAAAGAACATCTTTCAGCAGCTCTAAAGGTCTCAACGCTTAACTGGGATATGGTAGCAAGCGCCATTTCCTAGCTCTAATTCTTCATAACGAGATCCAGTTAGATTAAGTAAGGTGCAAATTCTCTCCCTAATGTTACCATTCACTTAGGGTAATTCTAAGACTGTATGTGGATTTGACTTCCCCCTTAACAGCAGGAGGCAAGAGAGAACACTGACATTTTTATTTAATCATAAAAGGTCTAGAAATTCTGCAACTGGTTAGAGACACTGTGAAATTAGGTTTTAAACACATGCCAAATGACTGCTCTTAAAGCAGAAAAATGCATCTCCCCACACTAAAGATGTGAAAATCCACCCTCACACTAATTGGTCCCTTAGGACTAAGGGTTGAAAGGGTCCTACAGACTGTATTCCCCTCTCCGCTGTCGAGGTGCTCACTAGGTGTCTGGGGTGAGTGCACTGGGATGTGAGAGAAGGGAAGGCTGGCACTAGCACTCTGTGCTGGTTCTGTTCTGTGGAGGAATATAAAATTTCACTCAAACTCAACCCAGTACCAAATTCTTATACTATTACTAACACAATCCAAACCTGGCTGACCAGGCGTTGCTCTTTGGTGCTGCTGTGAGTGCATTTCTGCTAGCAATGGCCAAAAAAAAAAAAACTGAGTGAACACAGCTGCTCTGCCAGCTTTCCCCCCTCACACTTTCATCCTTAATCCTGTTATTCTAGTACTAGGCAGGGGCTAGACAGACTGCTGAAGCACAAGCATTTTCTGGGTGGAACAGGAGCTACAGGTAGATAGGCAGTAAAGTGCAGTCCAAGATCAATCTAACCCTCCCCTCGCCCTGCAAGCTATGCAACGAATTTTGTAAAGTTTAGTTTTGTCTTGTGAGCTCTAGAACCACCTCTCTGCTTGGACTTACCCCTCTGGCTGGCTGACCTCATACAAGGCCTTAGCTATTTTCTCCAGCCGCTCTCTGTATTCCAGTGCTCTGTAAAGGGATACATTGACTCCATTGAAGCCATACATGGCCCCCCACCAGCATGCGGCAATGGCCGCTGTAGAATCGGAGTCCCCACCGTGGAAAAAAGCCCGGTGAGCGAGCTCTGTCCAGGAGTTCCCAGCACCAAGTATGGCATCGTAGGCAATCATTGGAGCATCATGCCCGCTGCTGCCGCCCCAGCCAGAGTAGCTCAGGGAGACATAGAATTCATCTCGCTCCTTCACACCATACACGGGGGGGAAGGTAGGAACAGACTCTCCATCTGAAATTCCCCTGGACTTCAGGTATCTTTTCCACTGTTCTTTAAAGTAGGACCTACAAAACAGGAAAGAAAAGTAAGCAAAAGTTTGAGGGCAGCAGTAGGCAGCACTTTTGTTTAAATAGATGGACACCACAGCTGTCAGCAAAAAACATGAGAGAGAGAACTCAGCCCACCTGCTAAATCAAACAGCAAACCTCTCCTGTCTAATTGGAGACATCAGCGGCATGATACAAAGGCAATGAGAGGATGAGAATCACAAAGGGAGGAACACTTAAGCATTTGACACTTCCCTCCAGGAGAGGGCAGTAGAGCACCGACAGGGACAAATAACCCATTACATTGCAAGGGATTCAAAGTGTCAGAAAGTAAGCAGAGAGAACCAAAATCCTGCATTCAGACATCTCCACAAATTATGTGTGTGAATGGATTCAGAGTCCAAACCAGGATCCAGATCAGAATATTTTAGCTGCTTGCCCCAAGACCTAATGTGCTGGGGGAAAGAAATCAACATCTGAAACTCGGGAGTCTTTCAAAATGTATATCTGAACTTCCCAGCTCTAAAAATAAATTTGCCTGCTGCCTCAGGAGTGCTTTCTTCCAAGCTGAGGTAACCTATTAGTGATGGAAGATAGAGCTCAACACCTCCCGCCCTTTTCTCCTTTCTGAATTACTGATGAGCCAATCCTGATTACTGTCAATTTGGAATTTGCCAGTTTATGCAACCAAATTTCAGCCTATGGTTTGTTTGAAGTGTCCACTGGAGAATTTATTGGTGGTGTGTGATTGGCCACAGAAGTAGTCGTGGTATCTCAGCTCCATAGTTAGATGACAAATATTACAGGAAATTTCTGAATAACGAATAATTATTGGTGTTAAAAATTGTGTGCAACACTTGAAAATTTCACACGTTTTTCCACAAATGGTTGTCAGCCATCTGAATAGCCAGTGAATGACTCCACAAAGAATAGTGAACCAAACGTGCTGTTTCTTAGTCACAAATATTCACAAATCACTTTAGTATTCAATGAGCTGTTGTTGAAGATCATCCTCAACTGATGTAAATCTGCATCGCTTCAGCTGAGGAACTGACCCCAAGTGTTGGTTTTTAAGCTAATTAGGACTATATGAACTAGCTTGGATAAAGTTAAAATCCCCTTCCTCCTCCCAAAGCCACCTCTTTTTTAGAAAGAACCTTGTTAGATTCTGAAAAGCATGAATAATTCTCTCCCTCTCTGTTTCAATCACCTCTGCACTCCCTAGCTCTGTCTGATATCAGCGGTACAGTTTGAACAGAGAGGCTGCTGTGCAGGATCAGTGGAAAGCTCATGGAGAAGCATGTTCTCGTAAGATTTGCAGACTCTAGGTTTGGTTTTAGCAAAGAAACATCAGAACCCTTGATTGCTTGTCTGAGTTGAGCTGGGCTCTGATCTATTTAAGGTTCTCCATATTTAGTGTAACAGCCCCAATCTCTAGGCATTCAGGCTCTAGGGAGAAAGGCTGGTCTTGTAGCTGAGATGCAGGGAGCTGGGTTCTCTCTTTGGCCCCGTTAGAGAACTGAAGTGTGGTGGAGGGCACGTTGCTTAATCCCCTCTTTCTCCAACTGTAAAGTCACATTCATAGCATTTAAAGTGACCAACAAATCATCTAGTCTGATCTGTATCTCTCAGGCCCCCAGCACCTGCACACTAACACTAGGGACAGCAATACTTCCCTCCCTCACTGAGGGGTTTAGAAAAGTTAATTTGTTAGGGTGTGTAAAGAACTTTCATAACCTTCCAACAAGACTGCAGGGAGGCCTGAACACACAGGAGTGGGCAATGCAGAGGAAAGCTGTGGCATGGGGTAGAAACCTTTCCTATCCTAGGGCCTGATTCTCATTGATACAAAGGCAGTGTAAAAGGGCCATGAAGTGAACCCTCCTTGAAACAGACTCCTTTCAAAGAACAGTGTTGAGACCCCATGGCTGAGGTTGCTGAATGCCTTGCATTTGATAGTCTGGAGAGAGTGGTAACCAGCCATTTGGGAGCCTACAAATTCCAGTCATCTCACCAGCAGAACCCAGCCTGGCTCACCAGTGCTTCAGGTTCTCCTTCACAAAGTAGCCAGACTTCTGGATGTAGACTTTAGCCTGTGGCAGCACTTCCATCAGTCCCTTCCCCCATTCGTGAGGGGGCTTGCGATTCACAGCATAGGCGGTAAAGAGAGCAGAAGCCAGGGATCCCAGATAGCCAGTTGGATGATGATGGGTCATTCGACCGCTCTCGATGCTGACTTGAATCAAGCTGTCCAACTGCTCAGGATGACAGAATCTCAGCCCAATGCACATGGACCGCATGGCAGCCCCGCATCCTCCCTCATGCTTGTTAAATGGAATCCTCCAGCCATCTGGTTGGTCTGGCTGCAGGGCCTCTGCGTTTTGAATGCAGGTAGGACCTGTGCAGGAAGGAAACAGACTAATAAAGGGAAGCCTTGATCAATAGGCCAGAATGTTCATTTAGAATGAGGAATGGTGAACGCCAGAGGATACGCAGGGAAGGGAAGGCGCTTTCCTGTATACCTTTCCTAATTTCATATCAAAACCTAATTTGCCTTGCTTACCTATGTGTCTCGACTTCCCTTGACTTCAACTGCTGAAATAACTTGTATAATCCCAAACCAAACTCACTTACTTACATGATCCTTAATTTATAAAAAGTATGAAAAAGCTTCAGAAAACCCCCATTAGAGAGAGAGAGAGTGTAAGTAATATATAAGACAGCATCAAAGTCTCAGTCCTTGTCAAGGCCAACAAAATAAAACAAGTTTGTCATTTCCGGGCCAAATTTAGTGTGTGAAAGCAAAGAACTAATTTTAAAAAGTTAAACAATCTTTTTGATTTCCCCACCACCTCCAGACTCTGTCTCTCAGCAGATTTTGTCAGACAACTCCTAAAAACTACTTCTCTGGTAAAGGAGCATATACATGACATATTTCAAATAGCTTGATTGAAGTTTTGAACATGTAAGATAAGGGTAAAAAAATCAGTCTTGTAACAGAAAGCTAGCTACAGCTGTAACTACAGAGAGACTCTCTCTTAACCACTTAGGACAGTGGCAAAAACTCTCAATATGCCTGAAATAAGGTACGTCAGTCCATACTTTGTTACCTAAGCAGAGATGGCCTAATTTTCAAAGCTGTTAAGCACCTGCAGTTTCCTTTGGCTTACCTGGAGTCATGAGTGTTCATCAGTTTAGGTCCAAAGCATATTTATAGCCTAACAACTGCAAAGTTTCCATGAATTGTATAAATCATCAGTGGTAAATTTCATGTCTCCAGTTACCCATTCCACAAGCATCCAGATATTTCCCTGGAATGTTTGCAACCCAAACTTTGCAGCATTGTACTAGTGTGGGAAAATTAGAAAGTAAAACTGGCTAAACTGTGATTGCTGTACTTTCATTGTCTAGCTGAGGAAAAATGCAGAAAATTAAACAGCGGAACTAGTCAAAAGGGATTTAGATTTTAATAAACTAAAGGTGTTACCAGTAAAGATCATTGTAGTTTAAAAAAAAAAATTGATGTGGCTTATCTCTTTTCTTGTACTTAATTTTATATCCCATCTGTGTAAATTTTGTAGCCTTAACACTGCATATTTATTTTTGTGTATATGTGTATGCACAAGATGTATACTGCAGACCAAAAACTACAGTAGAACCTCTGAGTTACGAACACTACAGGAATGAGGTTGTTCATAACGTTGAACAAAATGTTATGGTTGTTCTTTCAAAAGTTTACAACCGAACATTGACTTAATACAGCTTTGAAATTTTACTGTGCCGAAGAAAAATGTTACATTCCCTTAATTCTTTAGTAGTTTACATTTAACACAGTACTGTACTGTATTAGCTTCCCCCCTCCCCCGCTGCTGCCTCATTGTGCGCTTCCGGTTCCAAATCAGGTGTGTGATGGACTGACTGGTCAGTTCATAATTCTGAGTTTCTACTGCATGTTAAAAGAATGTTAAGGATGCAAAGCCAAGTACTGAAAAGTTAGGAAATGCCAGCATTAAAGTTGCCCATGAAACCTTACTTTGGCCCCCTTGTGCATATACAATATCATACTATCTTCAATTACATGGTCACTACAGCTGCCTGGACGTTGGAATTCCGCAGGACATTCCCAAAACAAACAACCAAAAAAACCAACCCTGCTAGTTCTGTATCAGAATGAAAAGCTGAAATTTCCCATGGAACAGAAATTCCAAAAATGTCACTGATAATGTTGAAAGATTTTATTTCGATTGTATTACTTATATAACCAGTCAATTTACCAGCCAGTTTTTTTCCCCAGCTCTGAGCAGTTTGTCCCAATCTACTTCCTCCATTGCCCCTCCCCAATCCAGCTCTTCTCCACTCTGCAGTTGGATCAGGCTGCTTCTCCTCCACACTGCCAGGGTGCCAGCAGGGCGGGGATGGGGAGGCATTGAGAGCCCAGGACAAAAAGGCTTCCTGCTCTCAGGTCTGGTTCCAGGCCCTCTAGTGGCCCCCCAGCAGGGACAGTCACATTCTGTTTAGCCCCTTCCATCCTGGGCTGGAGCATGCTCGATGCAGATACAATTTTCAGGGAATTTAGCTGCCAAACTCTACAACGTCTTTACTGAGCATATGTAAAAGTGAGATTTTTTTCCCCCAAAGGCTTATAACTGGGCCATATGTGGGCATATTTTTCACAGGAATTGCAAAGTCACATCCCTGACATAAAGGTCACCTCCCTGCCAAATTTCAAGTCCCAGATCCAAACATGGAGGTGCTAGAACTTCTTAAAGAAACTGTTGTAGGAATATTAGCAAAACAATGTCTTTTTCCTAACCTTGTTCTTGGAAATGGCAGAACCTTTTTATTTGAAACTTTCCAGAAAAATCAGTATGATACAGACAACTCACATGGAAAATTTCAGCCTGAACACTTAGTTTGGTAAAGTTATACGCAACTAAAAACAGGGGCACTCTCTGGTAGCCTTAATTAAAGAGGGAATGAGAGAGAAAATTAGACAGAGGAAGTAAACATTGTTTTGTATGGTACAGATACAATTTCAGAAGGATTACCTGGAGCTCTGCCAACCATGTCATTCATACAGTCCTTGTAGTGCTTCGCTATAAGGGAATAGAGCTCTGGAAAACTTGGTTGTTTCCCAGCAGCTACCAGAGCTTCAGCTGTAGCCAAATGCATCACCGTGTCATCGCTGACTTTCCAGCCTGCTATACTGATGTTTCCCAGCCCCCCTAATTGTGCAAGCTGCCTGTGAATCTCCTGGCCATTCTGCAGGAACTCCCATTTTGTATTGCAATAGCCCAGGGTATCACCAACTGCGCTCAGCACCATGGCTGCCACGTAGTTCTCAATCAGACCTGAACTCATGCTGTGTCTCAGGGTGGCTCCACTTCCGTGGACTCTGAAAAGAAAACAAGTATCATTAGCTTGGTAGGGTGCTTCATTGTGTATCTGGTCAAGCAAGAGCCACTCTCATAAAGTCTTAAGAGCTGGAACGTTCAGCCTTTCTGCACCAGTATTTGCACACTTTGCCTCACAATCCATATGGTTAGTTTAGCTTCTCAGTAGGGAATAGCCTGGGGGTGTTCTACTGGGAAACAAATATAAATTCAAACCCTATCCTGAACCAAGAATAGATCCCACACCAGCATTCTGTCAAGCTTTAGGCCTAGGCCTATACCAGACTGAGGACGGGATTTGAGAAAATGGACATTGTTTACAGTGCACACCTGCTAATACAGAAAAATGGCCAGAGGGTTTCCTTTCCTTCCAGTTTATAGGCTTTAAAGGCTGATGCTTCTAAGTGCTTTAAAATCCAAATGGTTACTCAGATTGCTTTGAAATTTGGGGCATGGGCTAGTGTTACTGATCCATACTTGGGGTCTTTTGACCAAGGGGTTATCGAGTTACAGCCCTCCCCTTCTAAAACTGATTTCCTTCTGCCCTGTACTGTTCAACTGAGAGCTACTAATGACTGGATGAATCACAGATCTCATTGAGACTAAGAGCTGTGAATTCACCCTTCAATTAACATAACTAAGAGTAAGTTAATCATAAACCCCCACCTAAAACAAAAGGTTTGGACTGAGTGGCTACAATTTGAGAGTCATGGGTAGCAGATTTTGGGGGCGGAGAGGAGGTGGAGTTGGTGCGGCAGTGCAACAGTGCCCTCTCCTGGCCACGTGGGACGTGGCACCGGATCACTCAGATTAGCAGGACTCTGTCTATTCCTAGTGCCCAGGAATCTGAAAGACCCCTCTGTTCTCAAGGCCATCAGGGAGTTGGTAGGGGAACCCCGCTCACCACTGCACTAGGTTCCAGCTCAGGGCCCTCAAGCTAGACAAGCAGGATCAGTGTTCATTGACTCAGGAAGGAGCTCAGGGCACTGTTAGGATATAAATATTCAGGCCTGTTTGCAAAGGCCTATACCTTAATAATTTAGGTGTATTTTTATCACGTAGCTAGTTACAGGGGTATAAAAGAAAGAAATTACAATTACTGTTTGCTGGTATAAGGGCCTTTTTTACTGTGACAGTCTGAGGCCCTGTTTCTAGGCTAAGCCTTTGGCTAAGCAGCAGAGGCAGCCATAAGCTGGGAAGCAAAGGGTTACATTCTTACATTGAAATAAGGTGCTATTGGGCTGTTAGGAAGACATTCCTGTCCTCATATTCCTATCATCTCCAGAGAAAGGGAAGAGCCTAGAAGATGTAAAAGGAAAATTAGTTTGATAGCATCCTGTCTGGCAAGAACTCACTTATCAATAACTGGGATGTGAAATCCTCATTTCTGTATTGTTTTATTACTGTAGTCTCCACTTCCCTATTGTTTGTCTGTATAATCTCTGTCTGGTTTTGTAATTGTTTTTGTCTGCTGTATAATTAATTTTTGTTCGGTGTAAACCAATTAAGGTGGTGGGATATAATTGGTTAAATAATTATGTTACAATGTGTTAGGTAAGATTGGTTAGTTAAATTTTAGTAAAATGATTGGTTAAGGTATAGCTAAGCAAAACTAAGTTTTACTATATAGTCTGCAGTCAATCAGGAAGTAAGGGGGGAATGGGAACAGGGAATGGGGGTGGGGGAATTGGCATCATGTTTTGCTAAGGGGGGGAATGGGAACAGGGAATGGGGGGGAATTGGCATCATGTTTTGCTAAGGGGGGGAATAGGAACAGGGACACAGGCAAGGCTCTGTGGTGTCAGAGCTGGGAAGGGGGACACTGAGGAAGGAAACTGGAATCATGCTTGCTGGAAGTTCACCCCAATAAACATCGAATTGTTTGCACCTTTGGACTTCGGGTACTGTTGCTCTCTGTTCATGCGAGAGGGACCAGGGAAGTAAAATGGTAAAAAAATAAGCCCCCTAACAGGCACAATCAACCTTCCCCCAGACCTCTGCAGGCTCTTCAGCCTGTTGCTCTGTTCCACCCTTCCTGGGGTATTGCCGCTTGGTAGCTCTCTAGCAGTTTGCTGACAGGAATTCCTTTCCCCAGCCTCTGCTCACTCTTCTTTTAGCCACCCCACCCCTCTGCTTCCCAGCCCTGTTATCCTCCCAGCTGCTGTAAGGCTGCCGGTCAGCAGTGCCTGGATTAACCCCCTGGTTGTTGCAGCATGGGGTACATACACTCCATGACGGTGGGAGGGAGGAATTAAACATATGAATGCTTCCTGGGAGGGAGGGGCACTAAGGGGCAGAGCAGAGCAGGCAGGGGCGGCTCTAGAAAATAGGCTGCCCCAAGCAGCCGTGCGCAGCGCCGCCCCTTCCCCGGTCCCCTCTTCGCGCGGCTCCGGCTGAGCTCCCGCAGGCATGCCTGCGGGAGCTAAACTGGAGCCGCGGGAAGAGGGGACCCGCCGCAGTCATGCCTGCGGCAGGTCCGCTCCTCCCGGGCTCCGGTGGACCTCCCGCAGGCATGCCTGCGACAGGTCCACCGGAGCCAAATGCCGCCCCCCAGGGAAAGGGCCGCCCCACGCGCCTGCTTGGCGCGCTGGGGTCTAGAGCCGGCCCTGAGAGCAGGAGAGGGGTTTGGGGCTGCAGCAAGGGGAGAAGGATAGCTGGAGATGCATAATACAGGAGGGGAGAGAGGTTGGGGGTGCAGTTGAGGGAGGTGTGGGGGTTAGGGGAATTGGAGGGGCGGGATACTGGATTGTTGGGATGAGTGGCATGGGACTAGGGGAGAATACCAATGGGCACCTGTCGGCCCCACATTCTTCCCTCCCATGTGTGCGCGCCCAAATCTGAAGGGCTCTTGCCCCAGGGGGAGAGGGGGAGCTGAGCCCCACCTTTTCCCCTCATGAGCTGAGGTGTGGGAGGCCTTGTTGCTTTGAGGGTACCTGAATCCCTCTCGCTGCCCACTCTGTGAGTGCTAGGATCTAATGGAGCTAGTGCTCATCCAACTTTTTCCATTTTTGTCCTTTAATAGCATTAGATGGATTCGTGTGGGTGAGGGTGCATGGGTTGCAAAAGCAGGTGAAAGGTTTAAACCTTTCAGCAACTGTGGGGTTGGCAGAGTAAAGGTATGTGTGATAACAGGGCATATTAGAGCATTGCTGAAAGAAGGCAGAGTTAAGGTTGCATGGACAACCTTAATTCTACATTTCCTGGTTTTTAGAAGTTTGACTTTTGCTCCACTTAGCGTTCTGCAAGGGGATGACATGCCGCCAAGCAGCCCTAACTCTGCCTGAATGTAGGTTTTTTGCCATTTATACAAATCACCCCTTATTGCTTCAATCTACCCTGTGTGTGTATTCAGAGTTGGATCTGTTAGTTTCGTGACAAACCCTTTCTTTTTGCTGCATTTCACTTCTGCGATCCCTGCAGAACCACCCCAGTTGAGAGTGTGAGCTGACTCCTATTCCTTTGTGTACATCAGGCCTTTGCATACTTAGTTCCAATCAGTTGCACCTGTGCAAAATCACTGAAGATGCTTAAACGCAAAAAGAGGACAAGTAGGAAAACTTACAGATGGAGGCACAGAGGCTGCATCTGGGTCAGGAATTTTAGACAAGCCTCCCATTGCAGATCAAGCATTGGCTAGAGCAGTAGTGTAGACAGGGCCCAGGGGTTTTAACCAGCCTGTTGCCTAGATCTTCCCTGAGCATGGTCAGACAATTCTTTGCTTAAAACGCCAGTGGTCTGTCTGCACAAGTGCTCCATCTGCACAAGTGCTCCAACCCTTGGTATAATTTAATACGAATTTAGGGGAAAATTTACCTAAGACACTCTATGACCAAGGACAGCGAAGTTAGGCGACTTGGCAGAAATCACACCGGAAGTCAGCATCAGATCAGCTTGAGTTAGTCATTCTAAGTGAGTCAAGGGATTTTTAGAAACTTGGTTTTAGATTTATTAAAAAAAAAATCCCATCTCAAGCCTTAGGTGCTTTAACACAACATGAAACCCACAATCCATCCAAAACTAGAGAACCAGGATAGGCCAAACTTAGGGGCAGATTTAAAGGTCAGAACATGGTCAGCAAACATGCAGCATAGTCACATCGCCTTAGGCTTTTTTTAATATAAAGGTTTAAAAAAAATCGCAGGCCCAAACATAAGTGGAATCTCACTCAAACTGTGTTGGCTTGCGTATTTTCAATTACTGGAACCTTGCACCAATGGCAATACTTTTCCTTGGCCAACTGTTTGATACTGTCATGTCTTTCTCTGTTGGAAGGAACACAAGATCACTCAACCGTGTCTGTGACAGTGTTGAACACACATAATTTTTTATACATCTTAATGTGCTCATTTCACATTCAGCGCTAGGCACTCCAATTAGTAGGGTGAGAGTCAACACAATATTTCCATTTCTGGTAAAAACATCACCCGGATAACTTGAGACAATGAAATTCAAGTAGCTCAGGACTCCAAGGGACAAACTGAATACCTCTGTATCCTTTGTTTTTCAAGATGAATAATTTTACAATCTTGTAAACCAAGTCTAAAGAAAAATGAGTATTTCCCCATGAGTTTAAGAACTTTCTCCTTTGACTCTGCTAAAGTTATATCTTTTTAAGTCACCTGGGATGGATAAAACCAAATCAAGCAGCTACCTCTTGAATTCCCTCACACTGAGATTTTAGTTCACCCATCATATCCAAGACCTCAAAATATTTCCTTCGATGGTTCTCCTTTGCTTCTAATACACAATTGTGTACAAATGCATCATACATGCAGAGTATACATCTCTTCCTGTGGCTTGGATCGTTTGTGTTTTCATAACCCGTTGCTTCCCGCCTGGTCTGAGATTTTTACAATTTCCCTCATAATTTTTTTCAGATCTGAGATTGCTGAGCTCATTCACTGTGTTGGAGGACTTGGATCAGGTAAATTGTCTTTGACCAAAAGATTCCAGAGACTGCAGCCATGATAACAAAGATCCTATGCCACCATAACATACTGAGGTAGAACAGCCAATCCATCAGACAGGTTGCTTTTTGCTCAGTATATGTCCTCACTACTCCTGCATTCAGCCACAGTTTCATCTTCTTGGCATTCAATAATACTCTAAAAAATGTACTATAGTTGCCTCAATGGCTTTCATTTGTGCTGCCCATCTAGTCTTGCAGAATGCTGTTACATGTAAAGGTTTCCTTCATTCTTCAGAAGCCTGTGCAATTTCAGCTGCTGCATCAATCCTGTCAGCTACTTCAGGGGCCTAAAGTGCATCGGCAAGTTCCTCTTCTCTTTGTAAAGCTGCACTCTCTCAAGCAAGGGTTTGAAGATAAAGATTATTTTTAGACTTAATCATTAGTTTCTCCACACTGATGGCTAGTCTGTGAAATATTTATGTATTTCCTGCAAAGCTGTGAAGAAAATCTTCAGGTCTGGACTGGCCATATCTTCAAAAGCACGAACCAAAACTAGGTTAATTTGATGCGCTAGGCAATGGACATATGGTGCACACACTTTGCCTCCCTTGCCTGAAAGATATTCTCTCTCTTTTCGCTTGCACTCCTCCACAAGGTCCAGCCATAACACTGGCCCCAACATATCCCTGTCATAAGAACATAAGCACAGCCATACTGGGTCAGACCAAAGGTCCATCTAGTTCAGTATTCTATCTTCCGACAGTGGCCAGTGCCAGGTGCCCCAGAGGGAATGAACAGAACAGGTAATCATCAAGTGATCCATCCCTGTCGCCCATTCCCAGCTTCTGGCAAATGGCAGCTAGGGACACCAACCCTGCCCATCCTGGCTAATAGCCATTGATGGACCTATCCTCCATGAACTTATCTAGTTACTTTTTGAACCCTGTCCAGACATGTATTTGGGGTCTCATCCAATACTTGTCAAATAAAACTTCAGTTAACTTGTCACACATGGATGCAGCATCTGCCTCGCTTATTGCCACAAATGCTCTTTTATATCTACTTTTCCTTTGATATGATCAATATTAAAAAAGTGAAGCCATTTGATCAACATGTATGCATCTGCAACAACAGTAAAAAAAACTTAGCTTCTTTGCAGCTAGTAAGTATGTGCTTCCTGGTTTCTGAAGCAAAAAGACTTATGTTCATCTGTAATTTTCTTGCTCAAGTATTTGATTCTCTTGGTGTCATTGATATGTCGGGCAAATTTTGTATTAAGTCAGGCAAGTAGCTTCATGATAATTAACTAAATACCAAAACAGATGCTCTCCAACACTTCACAGAGGCCATGAAAAGGGGGACCTAAATTAGCTAAAGTTTTGACTGTGTCATGCAATATTTTTAGTACTTCTTGCAACTTCCTAATATTTCAGATGCTAGTTTATCAAAACATGCATTGGTACTTGTGAAGGGTCAAAACTGTAAAGCTGCCACATGTGACTGCAGAAGTTGTTTGGTCCTCCCATGAACAGCCATTAACTTTAGCATATTCTTCCAAACATTGAAACCTGTTACCCATGTTGATTTTTGAGCTTCTGTATCCCCAAACAAGCACCAGATGTGACAGTATGTGTAATCGGAAAGATATGAGCATGCTAAGCCACTTGACATGCAAATCTTCATGCAGTGCTTTTATCATGCTGTAAAATGAAGATGGAAAAATGGCAGCTTGTAGGAAAAACTGAAACTCTCTATTTGGCATATCACACTCAGTGGGCAGGCCAGGACCAATCTGTATCAAGCATACGCAGTTGCTCCGGTGATAAAACTGAATCGAGAAAGTGATTTATCAGATGGGAACTTCAAACCTATTCTAGCAGGAAGACTGCTTTGACCTGCTCCATTGTTTACCTGCTCATCCACTGAGCTTTTGGTTTTGCTCCTTTCAAGTTCTTCTACGGGGTCTTTGGTTTTATAATCATCTATGGGATTTTTGGCTCTGTTGGGTAGCTAATCTACAGGCAGTGGTGGATTAACACATGCCCAGGGGCCCTGGCCAATTCATGAGCCCCCGCAGGAGCGCCAGAACCTGTGTAGAAGGGGGGGGGGCGCCACTGTCACTGGAACTGTCCCTGCCCCCTGCTCCTCCTCTTCCCTCCCTCAGGCCCCGCCCCATACCCTGGCCAGGACAGAAGCTGGAGGCAACAGTGGTAAGAGCTGCCAAGGGAGCTCAGGCCACTGTGGGGTGCCCGAGACCCTGCACCTGCACTGAGCAGGGGGCCGGAGTGTCCAAGAGCAGGCCCCAGCCCGTATCCCCACCCACAGGGGAACGCCGCTGCTGGTGGGACCATGGGGCGGGGCTCTGGTCCCGCCTCCTGCCCCCTCCCTGGGGCCTGCAGACATGCTCTGCGGGGAAAGGAGGCCCTGACATGGCCTGGAAGGAGGGAGGGAGCCCTGGGAAGGTCACACGCAGCAAGGAGCTGGGCAGAGAGCTCCTCCAGCCTCCGTGGCCCCTGCACTCCACCCAGTGCCTGCACCCGGCTCCTTCTGCCAGTCTGCCCCAACTGCTGCCACCTGGGCTTTATGCCCAAGGCAGCAACCACATGCGGCATTACTCCTCCTGTCGCCTCTGGCCTGACGCTTGCAGTTTGGGGGGGCAACACCCCTTCACTTCCCCCAAACTACACCCAGGCAGCCGCCACTTTGTGCCTGCCTGAGGCTTCTACACCTATGTTAAAAAATGGGCAGGCATGGCCCTCTCACTTTTAAAAGGGAGAGGAGAGATGCCCCCCTACTTCCTCTGATTCTGGACACCCTGGGCCCCCAGGATGTGGGGGGCCCAAATGTTCTTTGTGCACAGGCCCCCAATAAATCTTAATCCGCCTCTGAACTGGAGCATGCCCAGTGGCTGCAAGCCTGGCAGGATGGGGAAACTCCTGCTACTATCAGCCAGTGCTGGGCATGTGCAATGCTGTGGGATTTACAAAGGCATTGCATGACTGGTGGGGGCGGGTCCCCTGGGTCTCCTTTAAAGCTGGGGGCTGATGGCCAGGATGCAGGTATTAGCCACAGCACAATCCATGTAATTGCAACAGCTCGAGGCAGTGAGACATCCCAATTTTATAGGGACAGTCCCGGTTTGGGGGTCTTTTTCTTATATAGTCTCCTCTCACACCCCTGTCCCGATTTTTCACACTTGCTGTCTGGTCACCCTAAGCGAGAGAGAAGGCCCCTTGCCATGGAGACAGTTACTTGTTAGAGGAAGGCCCCAGAATCCAGCAGGGCGGGCAGAGGACTAGCTGGTGCAGCTGTAGGTTGCAAATCCTGGGCATGGTGGGGGTTAGTTAATGTTTGCAAGTGCTCTGAAGAAGTAAGAAGTGCTCAGCACTGGGTGGAAGGCGGGAGTGCTAGTCCTGCCCCCGGTTCATCCGTCCCTAAATGTCAGGACGCGGATAGCCATTAGAAACGGCCCCCGGCCTGTGCATTTCAGGAGCGATGGCTGCCCACAGCTAGCCGGAGCCTCCATCGCTTGGAGGAAAGGGGTGTGCTGGCGCCAGCAGAGACGGGCGTGCAGCAGCTACCGCTTACGGTCCCGCTGTAAGAAGCGCTGCAAAGAACGGGGTTAAAAGGGAGGAATTACTTGCCGTTCTGCAGCCGAGCCCTCTTGCATAACAAGGCTGCGCCTTCTTCCGGCCGCTTCTCGGATTGATTTGCAGATGAAGCAGCCAATCCTTTGTCAGCAACCGCTTCTGAAGGCAGCAGCTGACCGCTGTTTCAGCGGAGACGTAGCCTACCAGAGGGAAAGGAGAAGCTGACAGGGGGCTGGCTGGAAATGCCGCAGGAAGCAAAGCACGCAGATATCTGGTAAACTGGTATGCGGGCGGCTGAGCAATACTCCATTGGGGGAGTCTCTTCCCTACGTGTAACTTCCCAGCTGGGTGGAAGGATGTTTTCTTAGTGAGCATTTGGAGTAACATTAAGGACTCGATGAATCTGAGATAAGGGGGGGAAGTCTCCCCGGAGCACTGATGATGACTTCAGGATACAGCACACACACATCAGGATTGCCCAGATGACTTCACTATAAGCCACGTAGAACAAGGGATTGCCCAGGCAGTAATACCAAGGGTGAATGTTGCGAGGGCAGTACCTATAGTGGTGTGCTCGTCATTTTATAGATTTTAAAACTCAGGCTGAATGCACGCAACAGTGATACTTCCCTCTGCTCCTGGCTTTCTCGAACAGCAAACAGAAGGTGTGGTTTGAGATGTGCAGCTCCACAGCCTCCACCAAACTAAAAGACAGAGCACAGCGGCCTTCAGCAGTGATTAAAATGGTGTGACGCAAGTGGTGGGTCTATGAAGCTGGGAGCAGCAGCTTTGCTACGACAGCGCATAAAGTGCATCCTTCAGTGCCCAGCTTGATTTAAAAAAAACATTGCTTGGGCTGGGTCTGCGACCCTTTGCAATTCCTCTTCCTTCCCAGACACTGGGAAGGAATTATGAGGTTTGTATGTTGAATGTAATCGTAGGGGAAGAGACCTGGGCTGCCTCTTTTTGATTCATCTATCCAAAGGACAGCTAGGTCTAGAGCTATAGAACCGTGAAATCCCCCAGCCAGACACGTGCAGTAATAAACAGTTCTCCATCTTGCAAAGACAGACTGGGTTCTACCAGGGTGTCTTCATGTCAAGGCAGGTCAGTCCGGTTATAACTGGTGCCAACTGACACTAGCCTTTTCCTGTAGCTGAATTGCTTTCAAAGCAGCTGCAGCAAGGAAGATTTAGGTTAGATACTAGGAAAATTTTCTAACTCTGAGGATGGTTAAATTCTGGAATAGGCTTCCAAGAGAGGCTGGGGAAGTCCTGTCAAGAACCAGTTGGACAAACAGCTGTCAGGGATGGTCTAGGTGTAGTTGGTCCTGCCTCAGTGCAGGGGTCTGAACTAGATGACTTCTCAGAGGCCCTTCGAGCCCAGCATTTCTATGCTTCTCTTCTGCCTTTGAAAACATCAAAGAAATTGCTACCAGTCTGTCCTGTACAACTGACCAGCTCACTGACCAGCATGAGCCAGAAACATAAGCCTGTTTGGGGGCAGGGACAGCTGTTTGTACAGCACCCAGCACACTGGGGTCTTAGTCCATGACAGGCTCACCTAAGTGCTTCTGTAATAATAAATCATAATAACATATTAGCACCAATAGTGAGTGGCTATTGGAAAGTAATTCACTTCAACCACACACCTGAGCGGGTTGGGTATATATTATCTCTCGTTCGCAAATGAGAAACTGAGGCACAAAGAGCATGAAAAGACTATTGCTGATTGTGGTTTCAGCAACAGGTTCCACTGATCCCTGAAGTTCTGGTGAAAATGATCTAGTTACTACTGTAGATGGGGCAAAACTGTTTAAAACACTGTTAAGGAAAATATGGTGTCAGACTAGTGGTGTCAGTAGGTGTGAATCATGCTTCCTGTAACAATATTATAAATGACTTTGTCTTGCTTATGTTATCACCTAAATTACTTTCAACAGCATTGGTAATATCAGGAGGCATCAGGTGCAGTTTAGAGTGACCACTGAGAGTAATCAATCCCTTCTTTGAGTAGAAGAGGCCATGGTTATATCTTTGTCTAGGCTTGTCCCAAGTCACACTGTGAGTCAGCGTCAGAACTGGGATTGGAATACAGGTCTCCTGACTCCCGGTCTTGTGGTTAAAGCACAAGACTAAGTGGTAATCATGGTCATCCTTTAGCTGGGGTACAGCTCTTCACACATCTCATCAGGAGACAGATTAGCATATCTCCCCAAAGCAGAAGTTGAGTATCCATATGGGTGGGCAGATACCATGGCTTCAGGGATTCCCAGTGGAAGGCTGACATAATAGGACAATTTAAAATGAAACTGAGCTTGCAGCTGGAATAAAATTACAATTTGCCCTGGGTTCTTGGTAGCAAAGCAATTCAGGGAACTTGCAATCGGTACTGGTACATAGATGTTTTAAAACTGGCATTTCGGCACTTAAGGTGGGGATTAACGGCAATGACTGAAGGACTTTGTCAGCTGTGACATTTTTTTAAAATGGGGCAGTACATATTAATCTTAACATGTGCACTGTATTATGCATCCCATCACCCTCTCCTGGATGTTCCTTCCTCCTTCCCCCTTGTGTCTGTTGTCTATTTCCCTTACCTATGTTGCCATACTCCGCTTAGTTCTTTGGGGCAGGGGCCATGCCTTTACTCGCTCTATAGAAAGCGCTGTGCACACCAGATGGTGTGATATTCTACCCATGGTACATGATAACTTGGTTTACAAATACTGCTGGACTCCAAGGCAATGGTAGTAAAATATTGTTGGGGAAGCGTGGGAAAGAAATAGCTTGTAGTAGATCATCGTTGGGCAATGTGCATAACTAGGGGAATCCTGTCTACCCAGTGACCATATTGTCTCTTGTTCCATCTGCAGGGTTCGTCCCTGCCTTTGCCCGGGAGCAGCCTTTGGGAGTGGCCTTCTTTTCTGACATGCCTTTCTCTTCCCCCAAGCTGCTGCAGAGCCTAAAAACTCCAGGAAACAAAGCTCCCTTAGATGGAAGAGGCTGGGCCAATGAAACTCTCTCCTCCATCCTCACCAGCTCTCAACCCGGACTGGAAGCGCTGTGGTGCTGAGATCACAGAGCAGTGTGTCATTTAGCACCAGTGCCTTTTTCTTTCTTTCTTTCTTTCTTTCTTTTTTTTTCGGACACTTATCCACTGTGACCTGGGCTGAGACCACCAACCAGTTCTGCCTGGTCTCCAGTGCTTACCTGAAGGCTTCATCTTTCCCTCCAGTCTCTGGTTTTCTGCAGCACCCATGTGCTGCTAGCGTTTCTGAACAGCTATTATATGGTGAGCGCTCTCCATCACGACACTGAGCTGTGCTGAGGTCAGTATCCTTGGAGAAGAGGCTCCATCTCTTGTTACCCGCAAGCCATTCAGTGCCTCTGGACTTATTTTGGCTTTGTCTTGTTTTTTAAAATTGTGGCTCCATGCCCGGTGCCATTATCATCATCTGTGAGAGGTTTTATAATTAGTCTATAAATAGCTACCTTAGACAATGATGATGATTGATTCAATCTCCAGAGGCTGGTGAATGGGCAAAGGAGGGAGGGAAATAGGGGTATAAGGCCAGGTTCAGGTGCAATGGGGTTGGACATGAACCAGGGCTGAGGAGTTCTGCCTGATTGTACAAATAAAGGGCCACTAGACTCCTTCATCATCCATTGGTCATTTGTGCCAAGAGAGCCTAGATTCACATGAGACAGTATCAGCACCTATAACATTTAAAAATCCCCTGCCTGTCTTAGAGAATGCAGTGGTGGCTTTGGGCAGCAGCCCTGGGGAATTTCAGGGCAATTGAGAATTCAGCAGTGGGTTTGAGCAGAGTCCCTGGGGAATTTTGGGGCAACTAAGAATGCAGGGTTGGACATGGGCCCTGGGGAATTTCAGGGTAACTGAGAGTGCAGCACAGGGGCCAGGCATCTGCCCCCTGGGACTTCAGTGGTTTAATGTTGACTGCACACTTAAAGATGTGCTGCTTGTCTGTGCACCTCTGTGTGTTGGGTTTTTAGAGGCATCTGGCACACTATGTGTCACCACCACCAGAAGCAGCAGTGGGAGAAGAAGTTGCCTGTATTGCAACAGAGGTGCTGGTGCCCACTGCCATTATTTTTAGATGATCATTAGTTTTAGATGAGCAGTTCTGTAAGTGTGATCAAGCTGGTGTGTTACTTAAAAGGAAACAGTCTTTTCTCTTCAAACACACCCCATACTTGAGCTGCTGCATCAGCTGGAGGGAAGGAAACCCAGACTCACTTAGAGCTGCTTTAATTCCCCCAGTGTCCAAGTTGGTGTCATTTACGTGCTAAAGAGCTGGAAGGCTTGGAGCTACTTTAACTTGTACCTTTCCTGGATCTCAAGCATCCAAGTAGCATCGATTTAGATACCCTTAGATTGCCAGGGAGTAGATCTAACTGAGTGGAAAGGAATTTAAGAGACCGTTAGGGGTTCTAATTTTCACCACCTTATTTATCACCTCTGAATTTGGCCTAAGGTTTAAAAATTGACCCTTCAAGGGATCTTCCACCCATCAGCGTGTGCCTTACAGCACATTCATTTTGATTTGTGCTAATACCAGTACTAATAGTTAATAACACCTTTTTAAATAACATGCAATCACTTTTTCTTGTTTCTTAATAGGCGAAGACTTCTGGGGTTGTCCCAACTCTGCATTGGCAGCCTACATGTCAGGCAGGGGTTGTAGCTTCCTCTTTTGGTGGCCAGTAAATAATAATAATACTAATGAATAGCAGTCACCGCTACTTTCTTCAAATGACAGGTTTAAAACTGGATGTAAGTACAATTCAGACGGGGTGTTATTCCAAGAAGTACTGACACTGGGTGCTTCGCAGCTCAGAAGCAAATGGAGCATTTCCCATGGCAAAGGTATTAGCCCTTCTGTTCCATGTCCATATTTATTAATACACATGTATCAATTACTGAAAGGGAAGAGCTCCTTTTTCATCCCACAGTAGCTCTCGAGTGGGGACTTTTATTTATTTATTTATTTGTTTGGATTTTGAAAAAAGGTTTCTCTTAAATATAATTTACTATTTTCTTTAGCCGTTTACACATCATGAAAGTATTTCTAGCACAAGCGGATCCATAAGTTGATCGATACTACTCAGAGGGAATATCTAGAATTACCAATCAAATGACACCTCTTCATTGGTGATAGCTTTGTTTAAATCAGGAATCCCTGAAGTTTCACTTCATGTGGACTACAGGTTAGCAGAGAGAGTGTCTCATGGACATTTGCCCTAAATGTACCCAATCACATAACAGCTCAGTGGCAGTTACAGCCACTGGACAAGTAATGGTAGGGACGTGTTAATGTATTTTAGCTTCCTTCGGTGCAGTTTAGCAGCTGGACACAGAGTGGCAGCCCCATGTGACCAGGCACCTCTCTGCAGTTTTGGGGAAGTTTAGTTTAGAATCAGAACTAGCTTTTCATTCCTGGTTCTGTCATTCCTTCATACTAGTCATGGCACTTCAGCTCTCTGTCTCGTTTTCTCCATCTCTTAAAATGGGGATGAGAATGATGATACTTATACCCTGCCTTATGGAACATTATGAAGCTTGTGGTATTGGCCAGCCTCAAGCATTTAAAAATCATGAGTCAGGCCTCAAAATTGAGATTTTAAAAATAACCAATTTAGGGTTCTTTTATTTGCCATCTGGCTTTGGAGCCTTTGTAGGTCACAATTTCAGGTTTTCTCTGCAAGCATAAAGGCTAGAAATTTACATTATTTGTAAAAAATAGAAGCTGAGATTCTCTCATAATCACCAGACTCCAGGAGCTGGGGTTTTAAGGAAAAACACTACATATCCCAAGCCTTGTGATAAAATCATGAGACTTGGCAACACTGAATGATTAATGTTTAGAAAGTGCTTTGAACACCGTGAGTGAAAGACTCTGTGGAAGTGCTAAGTATTGCTTTATAATCCCAGACTCTGTGTGTCCTCTGCACATGAAGTGACTCAATGAGGAAAGGGTGTATTTACCGAAATAACACTGATGAAGAAAGTCTTGGATCAAATTCCAGATGGTCCCAAACTCCCTCTCTCCAGGATGTGCCTCCCTGAATCAGTAGGTCGAAATATCCTGAACTTGCAGGGTGTCTGAAATCTGGATCCAAACTTTCCCAAATGTTGGATTCTGTTCTTTATAGAAATTAGTTTGAGCTATGAATTCAGGTGTGAAGCTGGATCTGGTATCTGAATTCAGGACCCTCTCTAGTTCATATAAGAAAAAGCCCACAGATTTCAAGCAGACACAACTCCCCTCCATGCTGGTATAGAACAAAATGGGGGGAGTACAAATACTGAACCATGGAGAGAGCTCTCTTATTATAGCATATTCAGCTGGGGAAACGGGGCATTGAGAAATTGTCACTTTCCTGCGGTCACACAGGAAGTGTGTGACGGATCAGAAACTGAACTCAGATCTCCCAATTCAAGTTTGATGCCTTTGACCACAAGAACATCCTTCCTCTCTTTTTCCATTAGGTTTACAATGTGTATGGTGGTTCACAGGGGAAGCTTCTTCTGCAGCTACCAGGTCTGATCTAAAGCTCACCAAAGTTAATGAAAAGACTCCCATTGACTTTCAGTGGACTTTGGGTTCGAGCCATGGAGGGAATTTGTCAAGCAAGCTCCTTCCCTTTATTAAATGATGTAAAGAAAATGGCATTTTGGTTTAAATGGCATTTTGGTTTAAGATGCTTTGTAGCTGTGGCATTCTGCAGGGCTTTCCATCTCACTAAGTTTGAGGAGAGAGGTCAAGACACTCCCTCCTAACACACACACAAATGGGAGTTGTTTCTGCCCCTTGGAAAAGGAACTGAAGTCATGCCCTTTGGCCACACCTTGTGAGTCTCTTCGGCCTTGTCTACACTGTGGGACAAACATCATGGTGGAGAACATGTTAACTAACAGGATGTTAAGTCTTAAACATGATCAGTTAACATGTTTTAAACATACCTTGTCCCTGGCTACACTGGGTGTTAAGTGGTTATTTAATATCATGTTAGTGCAATTGTATTAGAGTCTGTCTACACTAGGGGGAAAGCATGTTGCAAAATGTTAACCACGTTAAATTTCTGCTTTCAGGGCAATGTAAAAAGATGCAGCCTAGAAGGACCAGTTGTGAGCACTGCCATCTCAAAGGTCTCTGGCAGCTGAGAGGGATCCAGAGAGGCACAACAGAAAAGATGATTAATAGGGTGGACTTCTGAGGAAAGAATAAAAGAGTTAAAAGGGGGAACACCATTGACATCCATGGAGTAAAAATAGGCATGGAATTGGCCCAGTACTTCTAGTTCGGTTATGTGACAGCTAAGTGGGGCTGGCCCAGCTATCTGCAAGTATCTGAAGGGTGTAAACACCAAGCAGCAGAGGAAGTGGTTAGAGCGGGGCAGGGCACAGAACAAGGAGGAATGGAGTAGAACTAAGAAACAGCCTGGATGTTAGACCCCACCATTAGGAATGTTTTCTTTCAAAGTGAGAACTGACAATCTCCCACAGCTTGAGCCATTTATATTGAGACTGGACAATCAGTAGGCAGTGCAATCAAGAACAACCCCGCACTGGTGGTGGAGGGCCAGGGGCTGCGCTGAATGGGCTAGAACCAGATAGGTACCCGCTCCACGTGGGCAGGGGCAGGGGCAATCCTGTTTACCCCCTCCCCAGCCCTGCTGCACTTGCAGTTTACCCCGACCCCTCCCTAGCTCCTGCCCCACTGTGCTTTTACCCCCGGCCTCTTTTACAATTATTCCCCGGGGGGCCCACAAAAAGTTAATCCGGCCCTGCCCTGGAGGGATATCCTCAGTGCAATAAGATACCATGACATCATCCAGAAGGTGAGTCTCAACTGTGGGATCATGTCCCTCCACTCCAGCTTGATGATCTTGCCAGCAAGTTAAAGAAGTATGGGCTGGATGAATGTACTATAAGGTGGATAGAAAACTGGCTAGATCGTCAGGCTCAATGGGTAGTGATCAATGGCTCGATGTCTAGGTGGCAGCTGGTATCAAGCGAAGTGCCCAGGGGTCAGTCCAAGGGCAGGTTTTGTTCAATATCTTCATTAATGATCTGGAGGATGGCGTGGACTGCACTCTCAGCAATTTTGCAGATGACACTAAACTGGGAGGAGTGGTAGATACACTGGACGGTAGGGATAGGATACAGAGGGACCTAGACAAATTAGAGGATTGGGCCAAAAGAAATGTGATGAGGTTCAACAAGGACAAGTGCAGAGTCCTGAACTTAGGACGGAAGAATCCCATGCACTGCTACAGACTAGGGGCCGAGTGGCTAGGCAGCAGTTCTGCAGAAAAGGACCTAGGGGTTACAGTGGACGAGAAGCTGGATATGAGTCAACAGTGTGCCCTTGTTGCCAAGAAGGCTAATGGCATTTTGGGCTGTATAAGTAGGGGCATTGCCAGCAGATTGAGGGACGTGATCATTCCCCTCTATTCGACATTGGTGCAGCCTCATCTGGAGTACTGTGTCCGGTTTTGGGCCCCACACTACAAGAAGGATGTGGAAAAATTGGAAAGAGTCCAGCGGAGGGCAACAAAAATGATTAGGAGACTGGAGCACATGACTTATGAGGACAGGCTGAGGGAACTGGGTTTGTTTAGTCTGCAGAAGAGAAGAACAAGGGGGGATTTGATAGCTGCTTTCAACTACCTGAAAGGGGGTTCCAAAGTGGGTGGATCTAGACTGTTCTCAGTAGTAGCAGATGACAGAACAAGGAGTAATGATCTCAAGTTGCAGTGGGGGAGGTTTAGTTTGGATATTAGGAAAAACTTTTTCACTAGGAGGGTGGTGAAGCACTGGAATGGTTACCTAGGAAGGTGGTGGAATCTCCTTCCTTAGAGGTTTTTAAGGTCAGGCTTGACAAAGCCCTGGCTGGGATGATTTTTAGTTGGGGTTGTTCCTGCTTTGAGCAGGGGGTTGGACTAGATGACCTCCTGAGGTCCCTTCCAACCCTGATATTCTATGATTCTAAGTGACAGAGTTCCTTTGTTTTTTTCCTTGATTGGCTCATTGTAAAATGCTTCTGATTCTGGGAGTGTCTCCTGTTGGTTTGACTTATACCAGAAGCCAAGGGGCACCAAAGGGTGGAACTCCTGGGAAATAAAGGGCAGTAGGTACTGAACGGGTACTTCTGAACGGGTACTTCTGTATTTGACAGAATGCTCCATGTTGTGCATTTCAGAGAATTGGGAAGTGCTGTTTGACGTCAGAAGAGGAACAAATGCAGCAGGGTCGTTGTATGGGTACGTTTTATCCAGCAATCTGAAAGAACCCTAAAAATATCCTCCTGCTTCCCTTCCATATTTATGTCTGATGTTATTCAACCATGACACCACCCTGACGCCTACAGCAACTCTCCCACGAGGAGGGTGTGCTTACTCACTGACAAATGCCCCGCACACCATTCACACCCTCTGACAGCCTTCCCCTTCCTCCACACATGGGTGTTCATGCTCACAGGGGCATGAAGCCTTCTCAATATGCCACAAAGATAGGTTGATTGAAAGACAGGCTTTCTCCCCTCCTAGCACTGCTGCCATTTGCCACTGATAGGAACAAGCAGCTGTCCCCCAAAGCTCCCTTTTGTCACCAAAAAAATATTCTACGTTGGGTCAGAGAGGATTCACAGTCATTGACACTCTGAGCATAAGATGGCTATAGTGACAATATCTGGGGAAACCTGTGTAGAATTAAACAAATCTAACTGATCAGAATGACCGGGTGGCTACAGCATTGGCCTATGACTCAGGAGACCTGGGTGCTATTCCTAGCTGTGCCATTGGCCTGCTGGGTGACTGTGATAAGTCCCTTAATTCTCAGTTTCCCCATCTGTAAAATGGGAATAATCATACTAGCAGAAAAAGGTATAACATGATCGAATGGCTGGACGCTGAAGCTAGACAAATTCAAACTGGAAATGAGGCTTACATTTCTAACTGGGAGGGGTAATTAACCACTGGCACAATTTACTAAGGCAGTGGTGGATTCTTGATCACTGACCATTTTAAAATCAAGATTGGGTGGTGTTCTGAAAGCTCTGCTCTAGGAATTATTTTGGGGAAGTTCTATGGCCCATTTTATGCAGGAGGTCAGACTGGATGAGCACAATGGTCCCTTCTGGCCTTGGACTCTAGGAACCCCCAATGTTGTATCCCAGACCACGTATCCAGTGGCAGATTACCGCACGGATCCACGGATCCATGGAGCCTGTGCCTGGTCCCTGCCAATTTGGGACCACTGGAAAAATCTCCCCCACCACGCCCCTGGGGCTAGAGGGCTTCTTGCTCCTGCCACAGCCCTGGAGCCATGGCAGGGGGCACAAAGCTTCCCCATTCTCAGGGCTGCAGCGGGAGGTGGGGGCAGAAAGGAGAGAGGGTGGAACAGGGGCAGGGCCACAGGGGAAGGTCAGAACAGGGTGGGTCTGTGGGCAGGGCCATAGGCAGAAGGGGTGGAACGGGCTGGGCCACAGGCGGAAGGGGTTGGGCAGGGCCACAATTCTGGCTCCAGGGCCCCCCACTTGCTCTGGCCCACGGGCCCTGGAGACCTTAATCCGTCTCTGTGCACACTTTGTTAAAATCCAGTCAAGGGTGAACCAGAGCACAACCCAACCGTACAAAACCTTGGAAACCAGAAGGATTTTTCCCTTCATGTGACGTTTCCAATATTCTGACTGCTGCCTGTTGTACACGCGCACTCCTACAAGGAAACCGCTTCGGCTGCCAGAAGTTAGTGCAGCACAGTCCTTATTCCTTCAATCCACACATCTTGTCTTGCCTGTGCTGTAATTCAAAACCTTACCTCTCCCCTCAGCCATGTTAGCATAGGTCAACCGTGGACATGGGGAGTGACTTCTTGTCTGACATCCGGTGTGGTGCGTGGATATGCTCCTAGTTAAGGTTTTGCCTTAGTGTGTGTTAATTGAATTTGGGAAGTGTGTTGTGTTTCAGTATCAGTTGGAGCGGCCCCCTCTCTGTGGAATAACTGGAGGATTGTAACACGCATGAGAGTAACAGCTCCCTACATGGCTGTTTTTGCTGTACTGTGCAGTGTGGAATTCAAGACACAGAGCAGTTTAGAGCTTGGATTAGAAAACTGCAAGACCAATTTGTGAAGCTTTGGGCCTCGGTCAATGAGTTTTCCCAGTTCATGTGCCCGCAAACCCTGCCCTGCTCACCTAGCCATATCCCATCAATCATCTACCTGCACTGGGACAATGCCCTAGAGGTGAAAGGCTCCACATCCCAGTCGCCAGAGCCTTCCAAGGGCAGGATAAGTCCACTTTTTACTTTTCCAATGACTGTTACTGAAGTGCTGCTGTATCGGTATTTGATACATGCTGACTATGTATAGCTAATGTTCTGTTGGCTTGCTGACATTGTACCATGGCAGTGACACTTGGGTTGATTTAGGTGCATTCACCAAGAAATAACATTGCTGGAGCATGGAATCCATTGATGATCTGTGCATGTTTCTGCAACATGCAGGAGAGGCAGTGTTACCCGGGGTCCTTTCAACCCAAAGCTCTTGGTAACTTTTACTCTGTGCGAGGTGGTGTCAGGAAATAAATCAGGGGAGACACGGCCGTCTGACCGATAGATGGCTGGGACAAACAGGACAACACAAGAGTGCTTTCACTTAAAACTAAACTTTACTAATCTCAAGCACTTACACACGTCTGCAACAAGATTAGTAAAACACCCCCAACCCTTCATAATTACCAAAGCTGAGTGTGGCTCTCAAGTGACACAGCAGCAGGCTTCCGGTGGCCAAATCTTCCATCTGCCGGTGGGGACCGCAAGATGTATCCAGAGGGAGAGTCCAAAAAGAGTCCATCTATCTCAAACTTTTTCCTCTTATTTATACATTAGTAATAGAATGGCATGTCCCTTAAAGAAACCTTGTTAAGTAAGCAGTTTCAATGGTCAAGCAAGAGGTTCCTTCTTATTATTGATTAACCAGGTGTGGGTTTTTCCAGAGTTTGCAGCCTTGAGACCCCAAATAGACATTCCTGGGGCACATCCTGCTCTTTTAAAATGCATGTATCAGCCACCTTAACACAATTCTTATCGGGAAGGACACGGGGTCAAGCTGCCCTTTCTGTGGTACCCCAACCCCCCCTCCCCTCCTGGTCAAGCTGAGACTGCTGAATAGGCTGTTTTTAACACTAAGCCATAGTGGTTTCAGGCACTTTACTGGTTTGCCAAAATCTCCCCATACAGCAGCGGGAGATGAAAGCAGAGAATGAGGTTCCAGGGCTATACCGTGCTTTAGGTGAGACTTGGTAGGTGATGCTTGTGGAGGAAAGGAAATGTGTCAGCCTACTGAGGGGCTGATGACCTATCCAACTGGTACAATAACTTTGGCTATAGACTGATGTCTGACCACCAGAGTGAGTGCAGGGCTCAGTTGGGGAGCCTGAAGAAAGGACACAAGGGAGGAAATACTTTTCTGGGAAGTCGTCATTTGATCTCTCAGACACACGGGGAAGCCTCACTGAGGGATATTCATTTCAGTGTGTTTCAATGGTGCAGAGCACCCACTGTTCAACTGGAGTTGTGGGCACTCATCAGCACTTCCAAAAATCAGGCCCTTAGTCGGAATCTGGGCTTCAGAAAGGCCATTTATTTTGTATAGTTTTGAGGGTGGATGGGGTGCCCAAGGAGCAGTCTTGTTAACACACACAGTAAATGGGCCAGATTTCTTTCTCTTATCGGCCTTGTGACACTATAGAGGTATATTTAAAGCTCAGGCCTTACAGCGCCAACCACATTTACCTTCACCCACAAGCAACACCTACCAATAAGAGATGTATTGGTATATGAACTGAATCCAAAAGTACAGACTCATCTGTCCTTCCTTGAAAGTGAATCATGCATCCCAAAATGCAGGTAGGAAACAGCCCAAGTAAAGATGTTCCTTTCCCAGGGAAGTTAGACAGCATCACAGACTAGTCTAGGCAGATGAATCAGGAATGCCTCTTTAAGGTTCCCCCAAACAAATCACAGACTCATGAAGAAAGTGGAAAGTCCCAGGCAGGGCCCCCCAGAGGATTCAGAGGGCCTGGGGAAAGCAATTTTGGGGGCCCATTCCATAAAAAAAGTTGTAATACTATAGAATACTATATTCTAGTTGTGGGGGCCCCTGCAAGGCCTGGGGCAAATTGCCCCACTTGCCCCCCCCCCCCGGGCGGCCCTGTTGGTGTCATCAGGCATGACCCTAGGTAACTCAGGAGGGTGGAAAACCACAGTGTCAATGAAGCCTTCCTGTACCAGGCCTGAATGAACCAAAGTTATTCCATGACTGCCCAAAGCGCTTCCATGTTTGAACTTTAATTGACCTAACAGGCCAGCAACAGAGAATAGTTATCAGTTGCAACACCTGTACCAGAAGGTAATAATGAGGCCTGCTATAATGAGGCCTGCTTGCTCCTGGCTAAGGGGCAAAATAACAGATCAAAGAAAGTAAGACAAGATAACGGTTCACAGAAGAGTTACTAACGAGCTAGATTGGTTGCCGCCAAGTATGACTTAACTGCTTAATGTAATTGCTACTGCAAAGTGTATCTGCTACATGGGAATGAAAGGTGGGGAAAGAAGGTGAGTGGGGGGGGATAGAAGAGGCTTAGTTAAAGTTATTTATATGTAAGCAGAGTCAGGATGAGCTCTACCCTGACATTTGGTGGTAAATTATGGGGAGTGCAGAAAGAAGTTTCATGTATTCGCATTGGTATTTCAGTTATTTGCATTGGCACTCCCACTCCTATTAGCATAGTTCACAGCAGCCTGGGATGGCTATTTTCACCGCTGTGGGATCCCCAATTTCTTTGTTATTGGGGCAGGAGGAATGAAATGTTGTCACCCTGACTGGGTAAATGGGGAACTACAAAATTGTCTTGTGATGGGGGGTTTCATTGTCAGCTGGATAGCGCTTGCTAGATGGGGCACATGGGTTCCAAAACCCATTGAAAGGAGAGAGGCTGGGGACAGATGTCTGTACTTGGTGGTGCAGGCTCCTTGTGTGAGCCAGAAGCACCAGTTCCACCTATGCCTCTCTCCACTGTGGAATGTCAGAGTTAATTTTTTGATTCCCTTAAGAATCAAGATACCAGTTACTGAGCTGAACTCATGGGCACTGGATTCCCCTACTATGAGCTGGAATCACTAAGAGCTGAAATCACTGAAGAGCTGGACTTGCTGAGCTGAGAGCACTGAGTACTGTGCTAATGAGTGGGGGAGCCTGAAGCCATACTGTGGAGCAGAGCAGCTGGCAGAGCGGAGTGGAGCAGTTTGTGCAGCCACTGGGTGAGTGGAGCCAAGCAGCTCGCGAGGACGGCTGGAGTGGCTCACAGGACAGCTGGTGGACCAGAGCAGCTGGCAGAGCGGAGCAGCCCAAAGAGCAAGCGGAGCTGAGCTGTTTGCGGAGATGACTAGTGGAAGCAGAACCCCATGAAGAGGCAGGGCAGTTGGCCCCGAAACCACATAAGGTGCCCCTTTCTACCCAGGCTGGGGAGGGGGACCTCTGCAGAGAGACTCTTGAGCTCTGGGGCTGCACTGACCCGGGACAGAGACTTTTGGATTGTGGGACTTTTGGGACTGTGGGTGATTTGGGGGTTGCTGGACTCAAGGGCCCTGAGAGAAGGACATGGCCCAATTTGCTGGAGTGGGTCTTTGCTCACGGTTTGACCTACGAACTCTAGCTGAGGTATTTTCCCAATTTAATGCTTGTTGTTTGTCATGTAATTAAACCTTTTCTGCTACACCAAGACTCTGTGCTTGCGAGAGGGGAAGTATTGCCTCTTCGAGGCGCCCAGGGGTGTGTGTAAGATTTTCCCAGGTCACTGGATGGGGGCTCGAGCTGGTTTTGCATTATGTTGTGGGGAAGGGACCCCTATGTATTGAACCCGGCCCTTGCTGCTATCGTTTCGGCCCGGCAGAAGGGTTACATATAAAAAGAGAAAAGCTGCTTGTAGCTGTGTGCTTGATTTGAGACGTGTCTGTCTCCTGGCATCGCTTTGAGATCTCAAATAAACTTTGTCTGCTTCTCCACCTTGGTGTGTTTATTGGAGCAAAGCACACCGGGCAACGAACCCCCACTGTTGCTGTCCTCGGGCACTCTGTGCCGGCAACAGCCCTGTGCGGAAAACCAGAGGACTGGCCTGACCTGCCCCACACCAGCTACCTGGATGAGTTGCTGCGTCTACCCCTGGCCAGCTATCCCCAGGAACCCATGGTGCTGGACCCCCCTGAGGACACCACCCTGACCCAAGTACCTCAAGAGGGGGAGTCTGGAGTAGCCCAGGGGCAGCCGACCCTAGTTTGGCTGCAGCACTGCCAGAGCCGATGTCAGTGTGTTGCGGCCAGGATCCCCACTGACACAGCAGTGGGTCTTCTGCCGCTGCTAGGGCCCTGGGCTGGGACACAGTGGAGTGGGAGGGCCTGCGTCCCACCTGCCACCTAACTCGTTGGTGGCCATCTCCCCCTCTCGCAGGCCTTCAGACCCAGGGCCTGGGCCCACTGTGTTTATACTGTTACTGCTCAGCCCCTGCCTGTGCGCCTGACTCACCATTTCCCGACCCTGACCCAGGGCCTGGGCTCACTGTGTTTATTTCTACCTTCACGTAGGCCATAGAGGAAGACTCCCATGGCTGGACTAACTCCCCACAAGAGCTATTCCGAAAGGTAGTGAGGCAGTGTGATTCCCTGCTGCCCCGGAGAGAGACGAGACCCGGCTAACCTCTGTGGTGGAGAATGTGGGCACGATCCCGTGACCCCTGTGAGAAGGGGTCTCTGCGGGGGAATGTACCCCAGAAAGAGCCATGGATATGGACCAACTTATCACGCTCCTGACCAAGAGCCAGGATTGGCAGCATGCGGCCCAGCTCCAGCAGCAGCAGCAGCAGCTCATCCAGCAGCTGGGAGCACAGCAACAGCAGCTGATTTGGGACCTGGGGGTTCAGAACCAGGAACAACAGCGGCAATGCCTGCAGCAGCTGGCGACGGTAGTGCCGCGCCCCGCAGAGCCCCAGCTGGCAGACGCGGCCGGGTCCCCCTGCACCTCTGCACCGGTGTGGCTGACCGAGATGGGACCTGATGATGACCCCAAAGTCTTTTGGTAACTTTTGAAAGAGTAGTGCTGGTTGCAAAGTGGGCCCCCTGACCAGTGGGCCCCCTGACCACTCTCTTGGCCCCATACTTAACCAGAACAGCCCAAACAGTGTACAGAGGGCTGTCTACGGAAGATGCACATGACTATAACCAGGTAAAAGCAGTGATTCTGGACATCAGCCCAGAAACCTTTCGGCAGCAGTTCTGGAGCCAGACCTACCCCACCGGCACCAGACCCCAGTTGGTGGCCAAGAGCTGAAGGAAGTGTGCAAGTGGTGGCTATAGCTAGAGAGGAGTACCATGGACGAGGTCACAGAACAAATTATTTTAGAACAATTTGTACACATCCTCCCAGTGCGAGGAAGGGCCTGGGTGCTCCGCCATTGGCCAGCGACGCTAGCCGCCACCGTCGCTTTGATGGAAGACTTCCTCGTGGCCAAAGCGCCGGTGGGGCCAGCTACCAGAGCCCACCCCGCAGGACCAGAGTGCCCTAACTCCGAAAAGAAAGTGGGGGGGGCTCAGACCAAAGTGCGGAGTCTCCCCCGCGGGCAAGAGGTTTGCTCAGGGCTTCGGGCTAGACATCCCAAACTCCCACCTCAACAAGGATCCATGCCCCCTGTGCCGAGTGTCCCAAGGACCCATAGGAATCCCCCCAGGGGCCCGATGGGAGCCCCCACCCAGGGTGGTTATCCAGAACTCAGGCCCTGCTTTGTATGCAGGAAATATGGACACTTACAGCGTGACTGCTCTGAGATGGACTGCAGCTTCGGCCACGTCTGTGTGGGAGAGATCTGGGCCCGGCTGCCACAGGTCCCCAAGATCATGGTTCTGGTAATTGTTGGGGACCACCCAACCCTGGCCCTGATCGATTCGGGCTGTGGCCAGACGCTAATCTGTGAGACCTTGGGGTCCCGGGCCAACCCCCACTTGGGGACGATCTGGCTGCAATGTATCCACAGTGACATACGGCCATATCCCTGTGCCCGGGTTCCACTAACAGTGACCAGGGTCACACAATGGATAATCATTGGCCTGGCTCCTCGACTAGCCTACCCAGTGATTCTGGAGTGAGACTGGCTGGCGTTCGAGGAGATCCTTCACTCACAGGGCGACCCGGGGGGGGCAAGTGGGCAATTTGCCCGGGGCCCCCACAAGAATCTCTGAGGCTCCCCCCTGCCTCCGCCTTCACCTTCCCCCATCCACCGGTGCCTCAGCACGCTGCGTCCAGGAGCAGCCCTGGACAGAGCTAAAGCGGCATGGCTCCAGCGGGCCCTGAGCTCCTGCCACTTGGAGCCATGTGGTAAGGGGGCAGGGCTGTGAGCTGTGGCTGAGCGGCGGGAGCTCAGGTCCCACTGGAGCCACGCTGCTGCAGCGCTGTCCAGGGCCGCTCCTGGATGTGGCTCACTGAGGCTCCACGAGATGGGGGAGGCGAGGGTAAGCGGCATGGTAAGGGGGCCGGGGCCGGGGCTGGGGGGTTGGATAAGGGGCAGGGAGTCCTGGGGACAGTCAGGGGACAGGGAGGTGACAGAGGTTCTGGGGGGGATGGTCAGGGGATGGGGAGTTGGTTCATGGGCGTTCTGGGGGTCTGTCAGGACTCAGCGGGGGGGGGTGGATGGGGTCAGGGCAGTCAGGGGACAGGGAGCAGGGGGAGGTGGGTCCCAGGTGGTGGTTGGGAGGGTCTCGGGAGGGCAGTAAGGGGACAAGGAGCAGGATGGGTTGGGGATTCTGAGGGGGCAGTCGGGGGGGCAGGAAGTGGGTGGGGGTCAGATAGAAGGCAGGGCCAGGCTGTTTGGGGAGGCACAGCCTTCCCTACCCTAAAGCTCATTCAGCAGTTTGAGGCTTGCAGACTGTTATTTAACACAAAGAGCCAAGCTGTTATCTTTTCCCTTAGGGCAGGGGTCGGCAACCTCTGGCACGCGGCTCAGCAGGGTAAGCACCCTGATGGGCTGGGCCAGTTTACCTGCCGCATTGGCAGGTTCGGTGGACTGCGGCTTCCACTGGCCACGGTTTGCTGTCCCAGGCCAATGGGGGCGGTGGGAAGTGGCGCGGGCGAGGGATGTGCTAGCCGTGGCTTCCCGCCACCCCCATTGGCCTGGGACGGCGAACCGCGGCCAGTGGGAGCCGCGGTCTGCTGAACTTGCCAACGCGGCAGGTAAACAAACTGGCCCGGCCCGCCAGAGTGCTTACCCTGGCGAGCCGCGTGCCAAAGGTTGCCGACCCCTGCCTTAGGGCTACCATCCCTTTCACTTCTCAAATGCCAAATTATAGTCTACATTTAATTTCAGTGCCATAGGGAGATTCAGGTCAGGGGTGGGTAGCTTCATTTAAAATTAGCCACTTTAGATTAACAGTGATAGAGCCAAGAGAACCAGCGGGGAGGGATCACATGAGAAGAGCAATATCCTACACCACCCACCTCCTTCCCAACCCTACCAAGGGAGACACCCCCCGCCCCCCCGCACACCTATCCCCTGCATTCCCCGAGGCTCCAGAGGGGTTAATTCAGTGGTTCTCAAACTTTTCTACTGGTGACCCCTTTCACATAGCAAACCTCTGAGTGCAACACCCCCCCCCCCTTATAAATTAAAAACACTTTTTAATATATTTAACACTATTATAAATGCTGGAGGCAAAGCGAGGTTTGAGGTGGAGGTTGACAGCTCGCGACCCCCAGTAATAACCTTGTGGCCCCCTGAGGGGTCCCAACCCCCAGTTTGAGAACCCCTGGGTTAATTTAATTTTGTGTCCAGTCACATGTATGTGCTATTTTGAGTATTTCAGTTTTCACAACATAGGGCTCATCCCAGATTCTGGAACAAGCTAACGGGAATATAGTATTCAATAGTATTGCTACTTTTTTTATGGAAGGGCCCCCCAAAATTGCTTTGCCCCAGGCCCCCTGAATCCTCTGGGCGGCCCTGTCCACTCGACCTCTGTTCTGGAAGGAGATTGCCCTGAGGCCCAACCATAAGAGGAGGAGGAGGACACCCCATATCCCTAGGGAGGGACCGAGGAACCAGAGGCCCCCCCATCTGGGCCGGCTATCAAATGCCAACTTAACACTGACTTTTGCTGCGATCAAAGAGCAGACTCCACCCTTAGTCAGGCCTACGGACAACTAGCCGATGTCGATAGGGCCGTGATCTACCCGCATCATGCAAATCGGTGGCCCCGGTTTGAGCTACACCATGACTGTCTTTACCGCACAGGAGAACCACAGACCCAGCTGCTGGTGCCTCGGTGCCACCGATGAGCAGTAATGAAGCTCGCACATGACATCCCTGACACAGGGCACTAGGGCCATGAAAAGACCCTCACCCAGATTTTGACGTGGTTCGTTTGGCCCAGCGTTCACCAGGAGGTGAGGAACTATTGTAGCTCCTGCCCAGAGTGCCAATTAATGACTCCCCCACAGGTACCCAAGGCTCCTTTGGTTCCCATGCCCATAGTCGAGATGCCATTTGAGTGGGTGGCCATGGACCTGATGGGCCCGCTCCCAAAAAGTGCTGCGGGATTCCAGTATGTGCTGGTCATCATTGATTATGCCAACCGTTTTCCCAAGGCTGTGCCATTGCGGATGAGCCCCGGCTAACCTCTCTACATGCACCCACATAATTTTATGCATATAACTTATGACCATACATTGTAGCATAATTTTGCATAATATCCCTTAATAGAGAAAGACCCTGAGAATTGTTGTATCACTCTGAGAGTCAAGGGAACATTGGTGAGGCAATTTTAGCAAAATCAATCAAAGGTCCCACATTGCAAATATACCAGCAAGAGAGAGTAAAAGATTTTCCTGGACAGGTATTTAAAGATGGTTGAAAACTCTTGTAAAACGTACAACGTAATTCTAGACTCTTAGAGGAAACTAATAATTGCAAACCACCTAACCAAATCAGCGAATCATTTAAAGTGAGAAACTACATTGCAAGGAGAATCACAAAAAATGCAGCATATACTTTCAACGTGTTTCAGCAAAACGACAATAGCACAACATGAGTGTTTGCATGTTTCCATGACTGGGTCTTAACATGTGCGCTACAAACGTACCATTATCTAAATGGACCATCCTTTCAAACACCAGTTTCTAAACACTTGAGTCAAGAATGATAATGCAATTCCAGGAGGTTACCAGCTTCAAGATGCAAGTCTACAACACTGAGAGAAATAAACTTAAGGACAAAGTGAAGGATAACTACAAGTCAGTTATATTTGATTAAATGACTATTGTACTTAACAATTTACTCACACCACTGATGAAAGCCCGTACTGGGACGGCGTCCTTCTATTTTGCTGACACACAGTTCATGCAGAAAACAAATCATAGCACCGTGTCTCAAACAGTCAGATACTGTGCAAAGTTATGAAATTGCTTACTACAATGTGGTTGTCTTTGACATGGATAATACCGCGTACATTAAAAACACAAAACTGGACTGTCTGGACAGTTTCCTGTTAGCATCCATGCCTTGTTCACATACTCAGTCTAGTGGGGGAAAGTTTTTGTAAGCCATTTGAGGATGTCTGCACTGGTAAAAGCTTTCTTTCAAATGTTCCATATGGCAGGGGGCAGGAAGGTGAGATACTTAAACTACTTCAGGCAAAAAGTTCCCAGTACAACGATAGCACCAGACCCAGTAGCAACTAGATGGAACAGCTGGTTTGCTGCTCTTCAGTATCATGAAAAGCATTTTCAATATTATCACGGGTTTGTTGAAGAAGAAATGGGTGTGCATGGTAGCTCAGCACCACACTCGTGGCAGGAACTTGAAAGAGTGCTGTCCGATGAAACCCAGTGTTTAACACTAAAGATTGCATTGTGTTTTATCAATGAAATGTGCAAGCCAATCATTGACCTAATGGCTACGTTTGAAAGTCCGAGACTATGCACTCTCTTGGCTGGTGAGAAAATGGAAGAGACATGTACTCAGTTTTTGGAACAACCCACTCAAAGGTTTCTCAGGGCTGAAGATGTCAACAATGTAACAGCTGATGAAAGTAGCAAGTTGGTGCACCCCTTTTGTTCTGCTGTTGACAATTCAGCTGAAAAGCTGAAAAAGTACATCAGTGATACTGAGAGTGGGCAGCCCGCAATTAAGTTCCTGAAATGCTTAAAGATTTCCAACTCCAGAAGAGTTCCTGTAATGTCTCAGAGCAGGGAGGATTATGCTTCAATTCCTGGCTTCAGTGACATTTCGGCAAAGGAGTTGGCGTTATATGCCGGGAAGGTGACACCCGACCTGATCAAGAGCACTCTACAGTCAGGGGAAATTGACATCGCCATGTTTTGGTCATCAACAGTGGACCATCTTCTGAATTTGAAAACATTAGTTTTCAGATACATAAATACTGTAACAAACACAGCTGATGGTGAGCGCAGCAACTCGTTGTATAATCTTCCAACCAGAGGCATTCTCTTTTGGAAGACAAACTGAAAGAGCTTGTGTTCCTTTATTTCAGTCTTGGAATGTAAAAAGACTTGATGTTACCCAAAAATCCATTGGTTTAGTCGGACTGATGCTTTATTTTATTTTTTTTACTTACTGTACTAGTATTTTGATAAGCAGTATGAAAGAAGAACCCAGTGTAACTGCACAATAATTTTGTTACATTGCACAGTACTTGAGATACTGCAAGGACTCAAAGCATTCTTTTCTTTAAGTGTTTTTTTGTTTTGCGCTTGGACTTTGAAAAGACATTAGCATCTAATCTACGGCAGAAAAAGGGCAATTTTGCTGAAAATTAGGAAAACTAATCTCAGCTGAACAAGTCCTTATTTAACAACTTTATTTAGTTTTAAAAATCACACCTACTGGGTCGCTTTTTTTCTTCAAGGAACGATAAAGCACTAGCGTAGATTCTGTGATAAAATATGCCATATAAATACAAAATACCTGCATATATGTCTAAAGAAGGTTCAAATAGTGTTATTTTTCATTTAATATGTAAAAAAAAATTGCATGATTTTGATATTTTTTCTGTGCATAATTCCCCGTGGTGTATCCTGTGTCAACGGAAGGGGTTTTTCTGCTGATGTAGTTAATCCACCTCTTGGAGATGAAGTAGCTTGGTTGATTAAATAATTCTTTCATCAATCTAGCTGCAGCTCCAGTGGGGGTTAGGTTGACCTAACTACATCACACACGATGTGAAATTTTTCACAGCCCCGAGCAACGTAGCTAGGTTGGTCTAATTCTTAGGTGTAGACTAGGCCTAAGTCTCTTTTGAAAATGGGACTTGGCATGAATGGATGGGGCGTCAGAGCCTTCCCAAAAGTGGGAGGGGCAGGGCCCCTCCACCTCCTCTGTAGCCCCGCCCCCTCCCTGCTTCTTCCCCCCGAGGCCCCGCCCCCAGCCAAGCAGGGGCCGAGGAGTCCGTGCATCTCCACTTGTCGGGATGGGGCTGAAAGCAGCCCCTGGCCCATGTCCCTGCCCCCAGAGCTACCACAACCCTGCTCCTACCAGGGGTGGGGCCTTGGAGCCACAGCCCAGCCATGGTAAGAGCCATCCAGGCAGCTGTAGGGAGCCGCGGACCATCCATCTGCCCTGGCCAGGGATTTTGGGGGGTGGGGACAAGGGCTGGGGGCTGCTCTCAGGCCCCCTCACCCTGAACTGGTGGAGGATATGCAGCTTCCCACAGCTGCCCGGGGTCCCCCGCCGGGCTCCAGCTACTGGTGTATTGGCCTGGCCTGGGGGTGGGGCCTCAGGGGGACGAGGAGGGGCGGGGCCTGTGGTGAAAAGTGGATGGGCCAGGCCTGTCCACTTTCAAAAAGTGGGAGGACTAGGGCCCCCTGGCCCCCCTGTTCCAGCGCCACTGGCCTAGGAGCCTTTTGAAAATAGAACCCAAAGTCGACCAAACCAATGGCATAAATAATGAGTTGTGGGGTAGTAAAAATTGGGGCAAATGGCATTCAGGCAACCTGTAGGCTACATGAACAGAAAAGATGTAAAAACCGGAATCTTATTCACAGGTCGTTCTTACTTACAATCTAAGTTCCTTGGGGGCAGGGACTGGCTTTTTAGTGCTTGTACAGCATCTAGCCCAGTGGGGTCCTGGTCAATAACCAGGGCTTGTAGGTACTAAAGGGATACAAATAATAACAGAACAAAAAGGCTAAATGAATCAAATACATTATTTACTGTGACTAGATCACCCAGCTCTAGGAGCTTTGTTCCAGGTTATTGACAATGTGTTTTATTTTTACAAGGTTTAATAAGCTACATAGAGCAGGGAATTCTGAAATGCTGTCAGAGAATTAGAACTAAGCTACATTTGTCCAAATGAGTGAAGAAAGTGCATTCTCTCTTTCATTATGTTCTGTCATTTACTCCCTAATTCAATACATTCAGTAATTCACTATGGCCCTAGTCTTGCTGCCAGCAACATGAAAACTCCCATGAATATCAGCAGGATCAGGATCAAAGGCAGTGGGTCTCCCAATTGTTAGTGTGAACTAGCAGGGTGCTAAAGGCCAGGGTCCATTCTCAGATACCGAAGGGGAAAAAAATATTCCCCAAATCCAGCCTTACCACTACAAAGAAGCATAGCAGGAAGGTATGCATGATACGTTCCAAAAGCATGGCAACGTCTAGAGCTAATAAAAAAACAAAACAGTTTTTGTGAATTTTATTTTCAACAATTTGTCCCTTTTTATTGAAAAGTGTCAAAATACATTTCTGACCAGCTCTAAAGATGTGTGAAACATCATCAACCTTCCCCTTTTCTCGGCCCCTGTCCCAACAAACCCTGAGCAACCCTTCGCTTCCTCTCCTGCCCCCCTGCCACACCCTCTTCCCCTGCCCCCAGCCAGCAGCTTTTTGCCCCTCTCTGCTTCTAAATTACCATAGATGTTAGAGCTAGTTTTTGTTCATTTCTCTTGCTGTACACTATGCAGACTTCAGCACACTTAACACTGCTGATTAGTAATTTAAAGTGTGATCAAGTGTGCTGTTAGTCTGCGCACAGATCAATATGTGCAACGAAACACCGTATTCAGTGGGAGTTGCACCAGCTGTGTATAACATTCATTGACTTTGAAAGATTCTGAACTTACTGATACGTCCACAGACATGGCTCCCTTTGAAATAAATGTGAGTCAAATGTGCACATGAGAAAGCAGAATTTGTCCCTTTGCCTTAACGTAAGTAACCCTTAGTTATTCGAAGTTGGAGTTTAACTTGAGAAATACCTTGAGCATTGTAATAGATCTCTGCACTGATGCACAAGGAAATAATCTGTGGGATTCTGCAGACACCACAGAGTGTAGGAGAACCCTGGGGATTTAAGGATTTCATCACAGCTAACTGAGTGGTAAAAGGATTGAGTTAAAATAAACTTGCACTTTCCTTTGATACTTTGCCTCAGACTTGAACCCAACTCCAAACCTTTTGAGGTTGGCCAAGATTAAATTAATTCCAAGAGTTGGAGGGAGAGTGGACTAGAGAAAAAGAGTCTATACTTGGGAACCTAACCTGGAGACTGGGGGGAAATTCCAACTTTCTCTGGTATATGCTGTAGTTGGCCAAAGCAGGAGGAAGGACCGTAGGAGTAATTAGCACAAGTGAAAAATGTCTTTGTTTTCTGAAACGCCTCTGTTATCTGGAAACAGAAAACACCAGGATGCAATTCTGCTCTCGGAAACCTCAAACTTCAGGAAAATCTGCCAGGTTCCTATTGTGAAGGGGGAGGGTGCATTAGGGGAGGAAAATGAAAGAACTGAAACTGAAAACATTTGAACCTGAACCAGCTCAGTTGCAATTCTGAGCGTTGGTTGTTTTGCTCCTTTAAACCTAAATGAAAGTAATTTCCTTTAATCTCAGACCCTGGGACTTTCCCCTTTCCTCTCATGCCTGTGCTTTGATCTTGGGACCTTCAAGAGTCATCTTTGATTTGTCTGCCTGAAATCTGTGAAGCCGTCTAACTTCCAAGCAACAGGAACACCATTACTTGGACTATTTCCCTACGCACACTTTGGGAGGCAGGCATCACTTACTTTCCGGGCGGGACAGATGAGTGTGTGCTTTTGTATTCAGTTCATACACCAACACATCTCTTATTACACACACAGCATTTGGAGCAAGTGATGTCAGAGACTGAAAATAGGCCCTGAGAAAATATTACCTTATATCTTATGGTATTGCTTCTGCTCCCTGATTTGGCTAATTACTATATCAACATAGAGCTTTCAAGATGATTAAACTGGTGAGAATAAAAATTTGCTCAAGTATTCATGACACTTTCCCTTTGCCTGAATGGTATTGTGAACAAAATGTTGCTTGTTCTCGTAAAACAAACAAAAAAGATCAAAATGAACTAAATACAGTTCCAAGGCTTCACTAATACCTTTTGCAGGATTCACCCAGCTCTGTTCCCTGTAGGCTTTGTCTGCTATTAGGTATTTTCTGAGAAATGAAAAGAGAAGTCATTAAATCAGTGTTTGCAAATTAGTAAGATTTAACCAGTTTTAAACTCTGTTTGTGCATTGGTTAGCCTATATTCTGGAGAAGTTGATGATGTTTATACAACAGATTTCTGTTAGAGGTTCAGGTGAGCAACCATTCTTTGGGCCGCAAAGAATTTCTAATGCTCACCACAAATGCTGATCAGTAAAATCAAATTTCCTCTGCAAAGTGCATGAGTTTGCCAAAGTTGATGTGGCTTTTCCATTCTTCTTATTGTATTATGTAAAAGAAAATAAAGAGGGAAAACTGTGATAAATCTGATGTTTCAGCATCTTCCTCTTTTTATCGGACAATTGTTTTTAGTATAATTATATGTACTTTTTCTGATTAAATTATAAGATTTCCTTTTCAGACTACAGTATTCCTTCTACCCATTTAATCCCTGATTCAGGAATGCACTTAAGCTAATTAGATTTTTGCACGTGCTTAAAATTGAGCCTGCACGTAAGTACTTTTTTGAATTTGGGCTTTAATATATGCACTCTAACTTAGTGTATGTAAGGCTTCCTGTGAAGAACTAAATCACTGGGCTCCAAAGTCGTGTGTGTGTGTTAGAGAAGCTATAAGTGAATTAGAATTAGAATTCTTGCCTCTAGTTGAAGCGATACACTTGGTGTGCTGTTTCTTTTAAATGCAAGCTCCTTGTGATCTGCCATTCCAGTATTCTGTAGAAAGGGGCCAAGGCTTAGGGAACTTGCAATAGATCTGCTCTATTCTGAGTCTGGTTCCAACTGACTGTGCAGAACAGGCGCTTCACAGTGTCCTGCCTAGACTTTGTCTGGCAAGCTCAGCCCTTAAAGGCACAGTCCCAATACCATATCTTCCCTTCCCAGCCAAAATGCAATAAAACACCGAAAACCCATTAGTGCCACACTTTTACACTTACATCCAAACCAATAATGAAACTTACTGACAGTGTTCATTTAGTCTTGGAGGTGTGCTGTGCTGTCATTTGGCCTGCAGGGCTCCCCTGGAACCTCAGCGCTACTGCTGTCAGGAGGGAGCAAGTCCACTTGTTCTGGTGGTTTCATCTCCTGGGGCTCTGTTGTCTCAACCTGCTGTGGTTGTTGCCTGTTTGAGACCCCCAGGCAAAGCAGCAGATTCAGTGCCCCTAATTTTCATCCCTTCTGGGATTTGGAAAAGGTGTCACCTATTACTCCATAGTATATGTCCATCTGAGGTGACAACTTCATATAGCCGCAGAGCTACCGCTTATGACCCCGGTCCTGTTTGTGGCCATTGTTTCTCGTCACGCAGTGTCAATTCCATGAAGTGGTGGCAGCTCCTGTGACTCCCAAGTCCCATTGATTTGTTTTGTTTTGTCTTTCTGTCTCTTTAGCCATCTGCAAGCCTCCAGGAGCTCTCTCTAACAGCGCACACGTTCTTGTGTTGAGTTTTCAGTTTACAGAGTGCCAGCTGGTGACAACTCATGCTTCACTGATGCCATTCTGTCATTTAACAATGCTAAATACAGAACAGAGTCTGACTCCACAACCTTTTTCAATAGGTCACTTTGTCGTTTTCATGCTGCTTAAACTCATGCTCACTATACTGTGGCACATTGTCAGTATACTATGTCCAGCAAAGTAGATTCACTCAGCACGATCGCCTCTTTAGCTGTAAAAGCAGCAAAGAATCCTGTGGCACCTTATAGACTAACAGACGTTTTGCAGCATGAGCTTTCGTGGGTGAATACCCACTTCTTCGGATGCAAGTGGTGGAAATTTCCTGGGGCAGGTATATATAAGCAAGCAAGAAGCAAGCTAGAGATAACGAGGTTAGATCAATCAGGGAGGATGAGGCCCTTTTCTAGCAGTTGAAGTGTGAAAACCAAGGGAGGAGAAACTGGCTCTGTAATTGGCAAGCCATTCACAGTCTTTGTTTAGTCCTGAGCTGATGGTGTCAAATTTGCAGATGAACTGGAGCTCAGCAGTTTCTCTTTGAAGTCTGGTCCTAAAGTTTTTTTGCTGTAGGATGGCCACCTTAAGATCTGCTATTGTGTGGCCAGGGAGGTTGAAGTGTTCTCCTACAGGTTTTTGTATATTGCCATTCCTAATGTCTGATTTGTGTCCATTTATCCTTTTCCTTAGAGACTGTCCAGTTTGGCCGATGTACATAGCAGAGGGGCATTGCTGGCATATGATGGCATATATTACATTGGTGGAAGTGCAGGTGAATGAACCGGTGATGGTGTGGCTGATCTGGTTTGGTCCTGTGATGGTGTTGCTGGTGTAGATATGTGGGCAGAGTTGGCATCGAGGTTTGTTGCATGGATTGGTTCCTGAGCTAGAGTTACTATGGTGCGGTGTGCAGTTGCTGGTGAGAATATGCTTCAGGTTGGCAGGTTGTCTGTGGGCGAGGACTGGTCTGCCACCCAAGGCCTGTGAAAGTGTGGGATCATTGTCCAGGATGGGTTGTAGATCCCTGATGATGCGTTGTAGGGGTTTTAGCTGGGGACTGTATGTGATGGCCAGTGGAGTCCTGTTGGTTTCTTTCTTGGGTTTGTCTTCCAGTAGGAGGCTTCTGGGTACACGTCTGGCTCTGTTGATCTGTTTCCTTATTTCCTCATGTGGGTACTGTAGTCTTGAGAATGCTTGGTGGAGATTTTCTAGGTGTTGGTCTCTGTCTGCGGGGTTAGAGCAGATACGGTTGTACCTCAGTGCTTGGCTGTAGACAATGGATCTTGTGGTGTGTCCAGGATGGAAACTGGAGGCATGAAGGTAGGCATAGCGGTCGGTAGGTTTTCGGTATAGGGTGGTATTGATGTGACCATCACTTATATTCACCATCTTTAGCTGTAGTATCTGATAATAAGGCTGTCTCAGGGAAGGAAAAATACTAGTCTAGATGTGAACAAATCAATGTCTATTTTCTCGGGGGGCAGGGGAGGGGGGCAATTTTTCCTATGCAACCAGCATCAGTTCTTTTACTTGACTTGACCTGAGGTTCTAACATGTCCAGCCCACACTGACAGCTTCCTTAATGCCACCGTCCATTTGGGATCAGTATAAAATGTCTCTAGTCCTTCTCTTAGATTTTTTTTTTCAATCCTCAGGTGATCATTATCTTTTTAACACACTTTTCTGTAACACCTTAAGACTCACCACCCTGGTGCCTTTAAACAAAATCTGATCTAGTACTTAGAGCTCCCCCTTAAACTGATACTTGGAGCTGGGAATATGCTGTCAACTTAATCACTTTCTGCAAGGTCTCATCCACAGCAGTAATTCTGGCCATCACCATCCATATTTCATCTGAGATTGGCCAGGTATTTTTTTTATCAGATGGACAGGTACAAAATCCAGTTCTGGACTTTGCTTCAGTCCACTTTTGTCCAGTGCTCTAGAGAGCATGTCTGAGACCACCAAGTGTCTCCCAAGTTTGTATTCAATTTGCAAATCATATATAGTAGCTGAAAAAATAATCTCTGTATTCTTGCAGGGCGGGGCTGCCAGGTCCCTTTCAGCGATGGCAATAAATAGCTTCTGGTCAGTTTCAGTTGACACAGCCCCCCCTTTTCCCTGCCCCCCCCAATAAAGACCTGAAACTTTTTACACTATGGACTAAGGCCAAAGCCTCCTTCTCTATTTGAGCATATTGGCACTCAGTATTCATGATGAATACGCCACTGGTCTCCAGTTTTGTAAGAGGACTGAGCCAATCCCCTCATCAGAGGAGTCTATGGACAACCTAGTTTTGCACTTACTGTCACAGTACCTCTGGACTGGGGCCTCTTTAACTATCTCCTCCTGTTCCCCAAACTCTCCATTAAGATGTGCATCGCATGTCACTGGATGTCTTTGCACAGTAGCACTTGCAGGTGGCTGGTTCAGGCAGCTAGCTGAGTCACAAATTTCCCTATATAGCTCACCATTTTAAGGAAACTTTGTAACCCTTCCTTGTCTGGTGGGGCAGGCATGTTGGTGATGGTCTCAGCCTTACTGTAATCTACCTGTACATCTTGCTGTGTTAACTGCTCCCCAGCTATGTTATTTCTGTTACATGGAATTTACATTGGTATGTTTAGCTGTAGCCCAGCAGCTGGGGTTCTTTCCAAAGCAGCTCAGAGCCTCTGGTGTTGCTTCTCTACTGTTTTTCCCCACATCATACTGTAATTTATGCAAACCGTAAGTTAGTACCCTCTATATCAACCACATTTTGTGGTATTTTCTGGTGAAACACCTGGGGGACCAAACCAAAACCCAAATGGCTGTCTGCAAAAACAAGGGCTCCCAAAGGGGGTGTTGAATAGGCACAAACAGGTGCTCTGTTTTTCTAAGGGCACCTGCCAGAACCCTGCTGATGCATCAGGCCTCCTCCTGAGTAATTACTCCATGTGTAGATAATGGAAAATGTTCCCTTTTGACATACTGAATTCTTTGGGTCTATGCACAAGTGAAGGGTTCTGTCTGCTTTTCCATAATGACCAACAAGTGTTACTCACTTGGTTGGTTCTTCTACTAGCTGGGTGATTCCCAAAGCAATGAGCCCATCCAGCTCCTCTTTTAGCTTCTGGCTTAGGACTAGGGAAACTTTCCTTGGGGCATAAATTGTGGGACAGTTGGGCTCTTTCAGCTCTATTCTGTGTGCTGTTGTGAGCTTCCCTATCCTGTGGAAGATGGCCTCAGATTGTTCCTTTATTGTTTGGGTCCCTTACCCCTCCAAAGAATGCACTCCCTTGATGAGACCAGGGCATGATACGTTTTTAACCCAATAATGGGTGCACTTCTCCCTGGCACTAGTACAAATTGTATCTTTTCCAGTTTATTTACCCATACGTTTAGTTCACATACACCTTTAGTAGGGATAAGCGCACAACTGTAAGCCTGAGTTTTACCCATTTATAGCCAGTGCCTGTGGCTTTTCTTTTAGTATTAATAACATTGTTTGCTTGTGCACCTTAAAATTAATGAAAATTAATGCTTTCAGGCTGATAGTTCAATCATCGTCTACTGCAATGTTGTCAACTGTTCCCAGGAAGAATTCATCTGAGCCAGCAGTGCAGTTGTCATGCTCTTTGTCCAAACTGTCCCCCTCCACTGCTGTTTGCATACTCTTCCAAAGGGATGTTATCCATTAAGCTCTTACATCTTTTCCCCTATGATGGTTGGGCCTTGTCCTGGCTTGTGTTGGTTGCCACAGTATGTGCAACTCTATGTGCTGCTTTTGGTGGACTCCGAGTTTGAGTTCCATATGCCTCTCTGCCTCTCATCTCAGTTTCTTATGATAGTTTGGATTCTCAATCTGGTTTACAGCGTCAGAGCACTGCCCACCCTCCATGAGCTTCAGTCTGGAGTGGGTCACCTCCTGTGCTTGCTAGATTCTAATTGCCTTAGGATATGTCTACACTACCCGCCGGATCGGTGGGTAGCGATCGATTTATCGGGGATTGATATATCATGTCTCATCTAGACGCGATATATCAATCCCCGAATGCGCTCCCATCGACTGCAGAACTCCATCAGAGCGAGCGGCGGTAGCGGAGGTGACGGGGGAGCCGCGGCTGTCGATCCCGCGCCGTGAGGTAAGTCGAAATAAGATACGTCGACTTCAGCTACGTTATTCACGTAGCTGAAGTTGCATATCTTACATCGACCCCACCACCTAGTGTAGACCAGGCCTTAGTGAGGGTTAATTCTGGCTCTCCCAATAGTGTCTCTCTGACATTTTTGTTCCAGATTCCAATTGCAAGTTGGTCTCTTATGACGGACTCAGCTCTAAAATCTCTGCTATGGTTTCACCTTCTTGTTGTTCTCTGAAACAGCTGAGAGATGTTTTTAAACATTTTTAGGTGGAGTGCAGTTAATCCTCAAGTATCTGGAATAGTTTCATAGTTAGCCTCCTCTGCCTGAGTTAACTAAAAACTTCTAAACACATCAAGTGCTTCAGAACCTGCTATTGTCAGAAATAAGGCTACCCTCCACCTGTGTCTATATTTTCTAGCACTCATTGCTTGTAGATAGAGGGAGAAGCACTGTTTAAACCTTTTCCAGTTGTCTTCCACATTTCTAGAGTTTCATCTCTGATGGATGGGGCTTTTAACTGCTTCATTCTTCCACTCAGGATCTTTTCTTAGTTCTCTCTACTCCTGGGATCATGCAGTGTTCAGTGATCACTCAGTGCTCAAGGAAGATGCAAGTGTCTGGTTCCAGCTGGCTTTTCAGTGCCCCACCCAGACTTTCTGTTTGGGAAGCTCAGCCCTTAAAGGTATAGCCTCTAATACCACACCTGTTCACCAGATGAAACTGTCAGGGCTGCAATTTTAATGTGACTACATCTCCTATGCACCTAACAATCCTGACCTCCAGCATACCTGCAGACTGTGACAAGAGGACCATGGCTTCACAAGTACAAGTAAGCCTCTCTGGGGACTGGTGGAGACCGACCCTGCATTTCTCAGGGCACCCTTGAGCCCTAAATAACTACCGCAGCATCTGCATTCATTGACTGGAATTTCTTCTTCGCTTTAATATAGTAAAAGCAGAACTGTTTTTTAATCATTTAAATTTAAAATGAAAGTGAGAAAATATTCTTTACAACTCAAAAAGGTTTGCCAGTACCATATTACCATACAGGGTGTGTGCTTAGTCTCAGAATCAAAGTTTCAAGTGCCTAAGTGACTTAGGAACTTAGGTCTCCCTGAAAATCAATGAGATTTAGGCTCTTATCTGTGGTGTATTGCAAACTGTATTAAAATTGTAAACTATCGCTTTAAATGGTCAGCGTTTTTTTTCCTGGCCCTGTTTGCAGGCTAGGGAGCTCCCTAGGAAAGGAAGTGATCTGGCTTAGCACTCTATCAGCAGTCAGTCTGCAGACAGACACCTAGAGTAAAGTGAGATAATATGTGTGACTCTGTTTCAGGGAGCAGCCTGCTTTATTGCTCTCTGGTTTGGGGTTCTTGTGTGTTATCATTCTGAATTCTAAGTAGTAAAGTAGAGTTATGTTGCAACCTTCCAGCAAGAGTATTTTATGTTCCTACCTGACTAGGGCTGCTACTTTTGGTTGGACGTATTCCTGGAGGTTTTATCACGACATAATCTTTAATTAAAGATTAATCTTTAATTCCTGGAGACACCAGGACAATACTGGAGGGTTGGTAACCCTACAACTGACTCTTCTCTGTGTATGCTGTGACCATAATACTAAGTCACTTTTCAAAATGATACTGTCTCCTAAGCTGCTTAGGCACTTCTGAAAACTGTACCCAAGATGCCTTCAAGCCTTGAGGGCAATAAAACATGAAATGGTGTGTGATTATACTGGAGGGCTATAATAGACAATATTATACAATAGACAATGTTAATAGACATGTATGATTACACTAGGTACACAAAGGGAAATAGAGTAGTTTTGTGGTTAGGGCAGTAGACTGGGACTCACGATAGCCAAGTTTTTGGTGATTCTATTTTATTTTAATTTTTTTCCTCTGAAGTGCCATGAACGAATTTCTGCTCTTTAAATCTATTGTTACTAATAGTCTCTGTATTTATGTACCATGCTGATGATCCATAGGTAGAATGCAAATTTACAGGGGGAAAAAAGAAAAGGAAACTAATCGATGAAATACATGTGCTAGAAATCCACCAACAGCCAAATAAATAGTCCTAATTCATTCTTAGTTTGTGGTTGTTTGCTTTGACCCCAAGCTCCTCCATACCATTTCAGCTACTTGAATCCTTAACTGAATAGTTGTATATTGTGCCCAGTCGAACATTTGACTTCCTTCTGAGCTAGCATATGGCCAGCTATGAGCTAGCAAAATAGAACTTGTTTGCAGTACAGTGGATCCAATTCACCTCATTTTACTCCAGTTCTATGCTGCTGTAAGCCCACTGAAATCAAAGGGTTACACAGAGTTAAAACTGGAGCAACACAGTCATGAATCAGGCGTGATGTTCATACTTAATTCATTTGTGTTATAACGGTTGTTATTGTGGGTTAATGGATAGGGCATTATTTCCACTGGGATATAAAGACACAGGCCACTTAACAAAACAAATAAGGAGGGAAGATCTGTGCCTTGAAGAAGATCTGATCCTGTGAGGCACTGAGCATCTCTGCCTGGTGCCCTGAGCTGTCACTGGAGCTAATGGCAGTTGTCTAGAGCTGGGTAAAAAAATAATGTGGTTTGCTGGGAATTCTGCAAAATGAAAAAAAAACAACAATTTCAAGTCAAAACAAAAACAATAGTTTTCAAATATTTCGGCACGTTGATAAGTTAAAAAAATAATAATTTGGGGTTGAATGTTTCATTTTGACCAAATCAGAATGTTTTGTTTCAATTTTGACCATTACATTTTTTTAAATAAATGGAAAGGAAATTTTGAAATGAAAACTCATTTTCAGACAAAAAAATTAAAACAGTTAATTTGAAAAAAAAGTCAAAACAAAACTTTTTTCTGACTTTTCCCCTCCCCGGCCCGGTTGAAACAATTTGGCAAAATCAACAGGCATTTGCTAAACAGTTCGATGTGACTGAATTTGGGCTTTCTTTGCTGAAAAAAGGTTCATACAAAAAACTGTCCAGCCCTTGAGTTGTGTGCTCAGACCCTCCCAGAAAGTGCTCAGCACTTCGCAGGATGGGTCTCTAAAACAGGCAAAATGCAGGGCAATGTTTCAGGCACAGGAGGGCACAGACGCCTCAATGATGTTAGACCAGTGTACCAAGCATTCATGGAAGGGTGTTGGGAGAGGCCGTGAGAGAATGTTCCAAATGTAGGGGGAAGCAAAATGGCTGGTGCAAAGCTGAGGGGCAGATAAAAAGGAAGGGACCAATAGGGTGAGAGGTCTGGGTGGTGCCAGTGTGTGGGAGCGGGAAGAGGGGTTGGGATTGGAACATAAGAACATAAGAATGGCCGTACCGGGTCAGACCAAAGGTCCATCTAGCCCAGTATCTGTCTACCAACAGTGGCCAATGCCAAGTGCCCCAGAGGGAGTGGACCTAACAGGCAATGATCAAGTGATCACTCTCCTGCCATCCATCCCCACCCTCTGACAAACAGAGGCTAGGGACACCATTCCTTACCCATCCTGGCTAATAACCATTTATGGACTTAACCACCATGAATTTATCCAGTTCCCTTTTAAACGCTGTGATAGTCCTAAAAAATGCTGTTACAGTCCTGGAAGTGGTGGGATGAGATTAAGCAAGGCCAGTGATTACAGGGGAGCGTGAGCATTAACAATCTTTTGGTCCAATTTTAGACCATTATGAAACAATGTTTCCTCTCCTTTGTGGCCGCAGAGAAACTGCCCCATGTAACTGTATGGGACTGCCGCTCTGTTGGAACCCTCAACACAGCCTGTCGAGTTGGTCCCAGAGCCTTCATAACAACTGTTTCCAAGCAGCGTGGGGACAGCAAGGTCAAAAAGGTTTTGATTCTTAATCAGTGCAAAAGGGGAAGTTGTGGGGGTGGCAATCCTTTTTGCCTTATAAAGTTAAGCTCCACACGCTCACGCTCTGTTCTTTTGTTGTGCACGGCTGACTGAGAATGAGCTGCTTCGAGCTCCGTAACACAGGGGACGTGGCCAGCTAAGGACTACCCAGACCCTACGGCAAGAGGGAGAAGGAGCCACTGGAACACAAGTGAGTGCTCTCAGTTTTTGCCTTGCAGCAGGTGACTCTGGGGGCCTCTGTTGGAGTGGTTTGGCCCTTTGCTTTCCTCTGCTAGCAGTTCACTACTGTCTGGCTGCATGGCATGTGCCTGGTAATGTTGGGCTGTGTGGTGTGCTGGAGATCAAGAATGTATCATCTTAAAATTGGTCAGAAACCTGCCGGGCTGGAGAGCAAACCTCTGAACAGCCTGAGCTGATGCTTTCAAAGAGGCGTCTGTTATGAGTTGAGGCAGGATGGGAGGAGGCGGGTTTGGAGGGCACTGACCCCCTGTTGCTGGTGCTGTGCCTCTGTAATAAACAGCTTTTTCTTGAGCTGTAAATCCAGCAGCTCTTCAGCACTGAATTCACTTCCCAAATGCTGAATGGCCAAGGCCACTGGGTGCAGTTTGGGGAAATCCGGAGGCTATTCTAGGCTCCTGGCCAACTCCAGAAGAATAGGGGGAGGCAATAAGGTAGTGTAAAGCCAGCCTCCTGATTTTATACCAGCCAGAGCCTTGGTGCACTGAGAATGGGGATCAATGTGTTTTGTGTATAGAGCAGAGGCTTTAGCAATTGGGACTCCTGGGCTGTATTGCCAACTCTGCCACTGATGAGTGGCCAGGACCTTGGGAAAGTCACTTAACCACTCCCTCAGAATAACGTCCATAGCACCCAGAATTAACCCTTGAAAAGGCCATTAGAATTTCCCAAGCACAGCAGATCACTCAGTCCAGAATGAAATTCCTGGAGACTGGACAGTGCGCTGACACTGAGGCTTAATTAACCAGCATTTGTAAAGTGCTATGGCAGTGGTTCTCAAACTTTTGTACTTGTGACCCCTTTCACATAGCAAGCTTCTGACTGCAACTCCCTTATAAATTAAAAACACTATTTTATATATTTAGCACCATTATAAATGCTGGATGGAAAGCGGGGCTTGAGGTGGAGGCTGACAGCTCGTGACCCCCCATGTAATAACCTCGAGACCCCCTGAGGGATCCCAACCCCCAGTTTGAGAATCACTGTGCTATGGGATCCTGCTGGATGCTCAACACTATAGAAGTGCTACATCGTGTATCACTTGTCCAAAGAGTTAAGATTTCTGGTCAATTCAAGGCTTCATTTATTAACTCATCTTGTTTCACTCCTTTTCTTTTCTCTGTCTTTTTTTATCCGAGAAGTTCTAAGAAAATGGTGTGTGCGGCCAGGGCTGAACTGATGTGGTCTGGCCTGGCATTAAAGAATTGGTTCTGGCGGGGGCTCTTTGTGCTTCACTTCACTAGTCTAGGTAAGTGGACGAGTTCCATTCCATTTTGTATCTCAGGAGCTTTGACTCTCTCTTTCCCCACACTAGACTGGTGAGGAGCACTGGGGCAGAAGCTTGGGGTGCTGGAGCTACTGCTGCTGCATGTTATGGGGACAGAGAGAGGACTGCAGCCTCCAGGGTGGTGCTTTTCACTGTCGCTAAAATTTAGTAGAAATATCAGAGTGCTGGGAAGAGCCCTGGTGGCCGGGTGTGTGTGTGTGTGAGGGGGGGGTGATTAATACTCCACGCAAGAACTGGATTTCTGATCCTGGTCCCACTCCTCTGGACAGAGCCAACCATAAGCTTGTGTGACCTGTATGCTTGTGTTGGGCCCTCCACTCCCCACACCCATGAGGTGCTGTCTAGAAGGGCATATTCGATTCCATAGCTGTGGCCCCAACAGAGCGGTGTGTGCAGGCCACCACAGAGAGAGAGAATTCCCAAGATACCCTTGTCTGCTCTCTGTTTGAAAAGGGGCACTTCTGCTCCATTCTTGGCTTCCTAGGCCAAGTGGGTCACTAAAGACTGCTGAGTCTGAAAAGTGTGAGGGGTGAGGGCTCCCCACAGCCGGAGTGAGCACCAGAGGCAGGCAGGAAGGGATGTGAGTACACACACACTTGTGGGAAAGTGCCTGGTCCAAGGCTGTGGGGGTGGGAGGTGTCCATGCAAGTGCTACTTTTCATAGGGCCACACAAAGCTGAGAACCAGCTGTGCTCCCAAGGATAGGCAGGGGTGGGTGTTCTCCCATTGCTCAGCAGTGCTCTTTCCAGTCATTGAAGCACCAGCATTGACAGGCCCTAAAGGGAGCCCTGCCCTGCCCTGTCCTGTCTTCCCTTGACTGCAAGGATAGAGGCTGATTCAGAGCTTCTGTGACAGAAATGCTTCTAAGCTCTCAGGAGATGCAGGAACGGAAAGAGGTAATTTCTCCTCTGGGAAATGTACATTAAACTGGTCATTGCAAAATCACACAATCAACAATTCCCCTAATGCAGGCTTAAATTACTGGTTTGGGAGTGAGTCATATATCCCGTCCCCTCGCTCTCTCCCAAGAGTCTGCTGTAAAGCCCATTGAATTCAATAGGCTTTTGAGATCAGTTGTCACAGCTGTGTGAAATGTTAACACCAAAACTTCAAAGCACATACAGTTCTTCTGAGCTTGGATCCCTTACGGATTCGAAGCATCAGGCTTGTTGACAGTTTCCGTGTAGTGAATGACACTTTAGAGCAAACTATGCTGAATTGTGGCTTTGCATATAAGTTGTTCAAAATTCTGAGTTTTTCATGGTAATATTATGAAATGGGGGAAAACGTTGTCATTTCCACTGAGTTTCACTTTAAGAGTCTGAGTTTGTTCAAACCAGAAACTCAAAGCAAAACTTGGGGAATTTCACACGGAATTAAACACACAGACCCCTGTAAAGCAAACCACCATGTTTTCAAGGCTCTTTTCCCTCTCCCAACCTCCTACCCACACATTTAAATATGTGTCATAAACATAATACATGTATTTGTGAGTAATGCATCCATCCACACTCATGCTGTAATGCTATGCCACACTAAACCATCACGTGTATGTGTATAAATGTGGGTGTGTACGAGAAGGCCATATTACTCCCCAAAATTATATTAGGCCCAAGATAGACAATATGCAGGCCTTCACCAGTGACAGGTTTAAGGTCTGAGCAATAGAAACAGGAGCTTTATCCCATTAGAAAGCCAGGAACTGTCCTTTCAAAAGGAACAGTGCTTTTGTTTCTAATCCTGGTAGACTGCAAGATGCTCATTTGAACACTATGACATTAACAAGCAGAGAAAAGCTTTGGAGATTTCTAAAATGTACTGGTTATAATTTTTTCTCCTCTCTGAGCCGTGGGACTCAGATAGCATCAGGGAGCCTACATTATTTATAGGCAGAGTAATATGGAAAACAATACTGATCTGCATTTTTAAATCTCTCTAGAACATTCCTCTGTTAACTCTTCTGTACAATATATACTTTTTGTTCTGTGTGTGGGTGCAGTGCCTAGCACAGTGGGGTCTTGGTTTGTCACTGGAGTTCCTCGGTGCTACAGTACCACAAATAGCCTATACAGAGTACACCATGGCATGGTTTGAAAGGTTTCCTTGGGGCTCGTAGCAGACGACCTGATAACTCGCGCATTAGGAAGGTGGGCATCCCAAATTCATGACCTTCTTCTGTACGGTAGGCAGTGCGGCTACAGCACAGGGCTGGGAGACCAGGGTTCTCTTAACAGCACTGCCACTGACCTGCTGGGTGATTTTAAGCAAATCATTGAAGCCAACACTTTCAAAGGTGGCCTGATTTTTAGATGCTTCAATTTGGATGCCCAAATCAAGGCACCTTGAAGTGTCTCAAGTTGGGCACCCAAAATCAGTGACTATTTTTGAGCTTTAAACTCCTTTTCCTACTTTGTGATGTATGGATTAAGGGCTAACTGACAGCAGGTAGATACCATGATGATGGGCAGTCTAGAAGAACCTATGGCAGTCATTATTTTACTATGACATGGAACAAAATTGTTCTGAGCTTGTGATGTAAAATTAAGGACCCTTTGCAGAGGTTAACTAAAGCTGCACCATGGAAACAGAACATTGTATAATAAAACTTAAACTGGCATCACCCATCTGAATAAGTATGTTTATTGCCCCGGGAGGTGAATAAAATGACCTCCAGTGGGAAATAATTCCTGAAGCTATTTTTGTGGATACAGTATATAGACATACATAGTCACCGTTAGTGACTGCTATAGATAGCATAACCTCAGGGCTTTCGTTCTAGCTCTGTCTTTCCAAATGCTCATAACTTTCTGAACATTTCTCCTTTGTGGCTGACATTTTTCATGCATGGGTCCCAGTTCTCAGGTTCCAACATGCTGCGCTCAGCACAGGACCTGGGATAGGGCAGGGAAGGGATGCAAAGGTGGCTTCAAGCCATCTTTGTGCTTCCTCAATTCCCCAGGGCTTCCTGGGACCACTTCAAATCCTAGCATAACTTAGAGTAGCCTTAGAGCTATTCTAAGTTACGCTGGCTGGTAACAGCCCCTTAGGGTGTGTCCACGCTGCAGCTGGGCATTAGTCACCCAAGCCTCCACTGGTGCAGCAACATCCACACTGCTAGTTTTAGCACACAAACTCGAGCCAAGGCAGCCTGAGTCTGTTGGTTCAGGCTGGGAGGCTCACTCTGTGCTTCAGTGTAGACATACCCTTAGCAGCTTTTATACCAGCCAATGGTTGCCAGATCTCAGTGTGCTCCTGGCCGACCCCAGGTGCTGGTGAAGACGAGGAGGAGGTGATGTAGAGCCAATGGAGCCAGCCTTAGGCCAGGTGGCTATTCTCACTTGCTGGGAGAAGCTCCTACTACCCCTTTAATATGGTTATGCAGCGTCTTTGCCTGCCCGGAGTGGTGCCAAGGCTCAGGATCTGGTTCCTGGGCTCTGGCCAGAGGTGAATTTCTTTGGAAAGTTTTGAGGAAAATCCCTGCAACGTTTTTGAGTTATTGGAGGGTGGGGAAATACACTTCCTTCAACAATGAAAGAAAATGTTTGCTCACCAACAACTCAAAAGAGCTGGGAATCCCCTCTCTAACGCATGTGACAATAGCCAGCTCAGGGAGGAGATGGCCCTTTATTAGATTTCTGTTGAGGGCGGCGGGAGAGATTAAAAATAAAAAAGGGTAGCATGCTCCGTGGGCATTGGCAACGTTTTCATCAGCTACTAATGACTCTCTGTCCATTTGTGGCCAGTTTCTGTGCCATTCCCAATAGGCCTAGGGGCTGTACCAGCGGCAGACTGCAATGAGGAAATTGCAAATGTTTCACTGAAGCAGCCACAGCCCAAGCGGCCAAGCCATGCAAATTCAGTTTCTGTCTTTTTGCTGCTGCCGCCCCTGTCTCTTTTGCCTTTTTGGATGAGCTGCTGCCTCCTCAGAACCCAAAGATGCAGAAATCTAGTTGTAACAACTCAATTCCCTCCGAGGAACATCACTGGGAGATTCAGAAGGTCATTCGAGAATATGCAAATGGTTCCAAATGCAGAACCCACCACGGATTGTGCTTCTGCTTTTCTCTCTTACCTTTTCAAATACCACTTCAGTTCATTGGTCCCAGGGGACTCCCTGACTGAAAATGAAAGTGCTGACTGCTGGCTGGGCAGTGACTAATGATGATGTTTCCTACATGCAGAACACAGTACATTTCCTCTGATTCTGCAGTATTATAACATTGGATAATAGAAATTAAAGGTGGGAAAGATAATCTAGTCAAACCCTGTCACTGCAACTTGCAAGCTTGTTCTATGAAGTGCGTGTGATCTCCTGTCTACCTTTGACTGTTCTAAGAGGTGTTCATCACTTCCTTTGGGAAATTATTTCAGTCTAAAGAGATCTCGCTGTTAGAAAGTGCTTGCGATTCAACATACTTGTTCCTCTCAGCGACTCATACTCTTAGCTTTTTTCCCCTCAGGACTGCCCTCTACAAGTTCTCTCCATCCTTGGTCTTTATACCTTTCAGATACTTATAGAATGCTATTGTGTTCTTTATTTATCACTTAGCCTGTTAGGTTAAATCTATCTATCTATATATAAATAAAATATTTCCTCAACCAATCCCTCACATTTTGGCAAGATTCCCACCTCAGTGCTGTAGTGAATATGTGCCCATTAGAGCCGAGGGCTTGGAGTAAGGACTCTGGGTTTCTATTCCCTGCCCTATCACTAATTTGTGCATTTTTAGGGAAGTCATTTAAACCAAAAGTGTTCACTAATTTGGGGTACGCAATCTGAGGCATGTAGTGCTTGATTTTCACAGGTGCTGGGCACTTACAGCATCTATTCACATCAGAAGTGGGATGGGTATCTGAAAACTTGAGGCACCCAAAATTAGTAGACACTCTTGAAAATTTGGGCCTTAACCTTTGTGCCTCAGTTTCTCTAGTTATAAAGTGGGGATAATACTCAGACGGGGGTTTTGTGACGGACATGCTTTGAGAACCTCCTCAGTTGGAAGGTGCTACAGAAGGGCAAAGTATTCTACTAGAAAGTGCTATTCGGGACTGGGTTCAAACTAGGGATAGATGAATCTTGAAAAAGCTTAACAAATTCATCCAAATCTCTGTGCTCCACACATCCCCCTTGAATGGTCTTGCACAACTCCTACTTCTGGTCCTGCCCCAAACCAGCAAGTGGAAGAATGCTGAGGAAATGTCTGGAGGTGGGTGGAAGGTTGGTTTTGTTTTAAAGGAGCCACCATTTCTCCAGGTCTGGATTTGAATTCTGAGTGAATGTTCAACTCTGTCCTTTCTTATCCTAACCCGGTTTGTCTGCTCCTAGTGCTGGAAGAGGGTTTCAGTGGGTCTCTCACTCCCTCTTCCGTCGCCTCCCCCCACAAAAAACCCTCCCCTTCTATCCTATACCCCAGCTTTGCTGATATGCATTAAATCTGCCCCCTGCCCAGCACACATATTCCATTTGTCTCAGAATAACCCGAGGGGGAGGGGCACAATAAAATTTAAGGCAAATAGACCTTTACAAAATAATTCATCCAGTCTGAATGTCTTCACTTGGATCCCAGCAGCCAAGAAAGCAGAAACCATCAGGCGTTTGTCCCCCACAACTCCTTGTTTGGATGTAACCTATTGGCTAGTGGGCTGTGAGTTGTGATCGTTCTTAGCTTGTAAACTAGGCAGAGTTGGGACTTGAAGGACCCCAATGGGTGGCTTGCACAGGGAAGTGGAGTTCAGAAGGCAGGGTTCGAGTGCCCCCAATATGGTGGTGCTGATGTGGGGGATGTCACTGTGTTGCTAGAGATGCTGCAAAGGTGACACCCTCTGGACTGCGTGGTTATTAAAGCTTCCCTGGCACATCTTAGGAGTTACTAATTAAAGAACAAGGCACTTCTAATGCTGAACTGTTTTTCTTATAAGCGAAGTTATTGTCACATGAGTAACTCAGTAAAAATGCCCCCTTCTTACTCAGTGTATCTGCTCCCTGGCTGCAAGTCTTTGGGCTATGTCTGCTCACTGTAGTGACACAAACAGGTTTAGGCAAAGCGGGATGACTGTAGTCCAATTTTTGATGAGTAAGAATTACAACAATGGACAGCATGCTGATTGGCACCCCATGTGCTCTGCTTTGAACTGCCTGTGACAGGCTTCGGTTAAATTGGGTGGGAGGGAAGTCGTGCTGCTGGACATGCTTTGATCATCAGTAACATAGTTAACAATGTTGATATTTAAATTACCATCATTAGGCTTCAGAGCTAACATGCCACTGAGATGAATAGAGGTAATACACACTTCCCAGATCTATGACTTCATGCTGTTTTTTAGGCTCAGCATCGGTGCATCGCTTACACATGGTTCATGTTTTCCAGGCTTTCTTCATAATCATAAGGGCTAGAGATGAAAAAAAATTTTAAACCAAAAAAAAAAGTTTAAATGGTGTTAAGATTGAGAGTATGTATGAATAACTTAAAGATAAAAGAAATTGTAAAGATGTTGTAATTGTCTTCAAACCAAGCCTTTTAAATCCAAGCAATTGAGGGTTAAAGTTATGCTTAAAAGAAATACAAACGTAAGGCAATAATGCACAGTTTGCACCTTCCAACCCACCTTAACTCTGCCTTATAGAGATGACATGACACAGCCATGTGATTATGTGAAAGGCATTAAGGAGATGTTCAAGTATTTTAGGGACAAAAAGAATCCTAGCAATGATACGGTCCTTTACTAGATGGCAGTGGTAGAATTGTCAGTTACAATTCAGAAACGGCAGAAGTGTTCAATGAAAAAGCTAGATGGTGTAGTCATATGATGTGGTGGTGTTGATGATGAAATATTTTCCATTCCACTAGTATCACTGGAGATGTTAAACATGAGCTACTAAAGTTAGACAGTTTAAAATCAGTAGGTCCAAATACTTTCATTCAAGAGTTTTAAAAGAGTTGCAGAGGAGCAATCTAGACCGGGGCGGGGAAACTTTTTGGCCAAAGGGCCGCATTGGGTTTCGTAAAGTGTATGGAGGGCTGGTTAGGGGAGGGGCTGTGGCCCATCTCCCACCTCCTATCTGCCCCCCCGGGACTCCGGCCCCATCCAACCCCCCTGTTTCCTTTCGGTCCCTCTGGGACCCCTACCTCATCCACACACACCCCGCTCCCTGTCCACTGACTGCCCCCAGACCTCTGCCACCCCATCCAACCTCTCCTCTCATTCCTGATCCTCAGGACCCCTGCCCCATCCAACCACTCCTTCTCCCTGTCCCCTGACTGCCCCCGGAACCCCTGCCCCTGACTGCCTCTGCTGCCCCATCCAACCCCCCATCCTTCCTGACTGCCCTCCCCAGATCCCTGCCCCTATTCAACCCCCAGCTGCCCCCCCAACCACCCCGCCCCCTGACCACCACCCTGAACTCCCCTGCTCTCTATCCAACCCCTCCTGCTCCCTGCCCCGTTACTGCGCTGCCTGGAGCACCAGTGGCTGGCGGTGCTACAGCCGTGCCACCCGGCTCATGCCACCGCCACCACCGCGCAGCACAGAGACTGGGTCAGGCTGGGTTCTGCAGCTGCACTGCCCCAGGAGCTCACAGCCCCACAGCCCAGAGCACTGCACCGGCAGTGGAGCGAGCGAGCTGAGGCTGTGAGGGAGGGGAGACAGCAGGGGAGGGGCCGGGGGCTAGCCTTCAGGGCCAGGAGTTTGGGGGCGTGGGCCGGATGTGGCCCGTGGGCCATAGTTTGCGCCCCTCTGATCTAGACCATTACTGTTGATTGTCAATAAGTCTTGGAACAGTGGTGAAATTCTAGAGGATTTAAAGAAAGCTAATTACTGCCACTATTTAAAAAGAATAAATGGGACGATCTGGGTAATCACAGGCCTGTCAGCCTGACATCAATCCTAGGCAAAGTAGTGGAATGTCTGATATGTGACATGATTAATAAAGAATTAAGGTAGGGTAATATAATTAATGCCAATCAACACAGGTTTTTTTGGAAAATAGATCTTGTCAAACTAAATGGATAAGTTTTTTAATGAAACTAGAGGTTTGGTTGATAAAGGTAATAGTGTTGATGTACTATACTTCCATCTCTGTAAGGCATTTGTCTTGGTACCACATGGCATTAAGAAACTAGAACGAAACAAAATCAACATTGGCATGCTTTAAATGGATTAAAACTGCTAACTGTACGTAGGGAATCATCATCCAGTGGGTGAGTTTTTAGTGGGGTTCCATAGGGATCTGTTCTTGTCCCTGTACTATGTAACATTTTGATCAATGACCTGGAAGAAAACATAAAACATCAATGATAAAATTTGCTGCTGACACAAGGATTGTGGGAGTGGTAAATAATGAAGAGGACAGGTTACTGATACAGATTGATCTGGGTACTTGGTAAACTGGGTGCAAGTAAACTATGTGTTTTAATATGGTCAAGTGTACAGTTAAATATCAACAAACAAAGAATGTAGGCCATACGTACAGGCTGGGTCCCTCTATTCTGGGAAGCAGTGACTCTGAAAAGGACTTGGGGGTTCTGGTGGATAATCAGCTGAGCTACCAGTGCAATGCTGTGGCCAAAAGGGCTAATGAAATTCTTGGAATTCCAGGGGAATACTGAGAAGGAGTAGAGGGGTTATTTTACCTCTGTATTTGATAATAGAGACTGCTACTCGAATACTGCATCCAGTTCTGGTGCCTATAATTCAGGAAGGATGTTGATGATCAATTGTAGAAGGTTCAGAAATGAGCCCTGAGAATGATTAGATTGGAAAATATGTCCTACCGCGATACATGTCCTACATAGTTACCTCAATCTTTTTATCTTAACAAAGAGACAGTTAAGGATTACTTGATCACAGTCTATAAACATCTGTGTGCGGTATGGAAATTTGATAATAAAGGACACTTCTAGTAGACAAAAATTATAACAAGATTCAGTGGTTGGAAGTAGACAAATTCAGACTAGAAACAAAGTGTGCATTTTTTTAACAGTGAGAGTAATTAACCATTAGAACAATTTACCAAGGGTCAAGGTGGATTCTCCACAATCGGCAATTTTTAAATCAAGATTGGATATTTTTCTAAAAGATGTGCTTTCATTCAAACAGGAATTAAATTAGGGAAGTTCTGTGGCCTGTGCTATACAGGAGGTCAGACTAGATGATCCTGGTCCCTTCTGGCCTTAGAATCTATGAATCTGAATGTACGGTCTCAGACTAGAGGAAACTGAGTTTTTAAATCTAATTAGATTTCTTTCATACCTTTCCCTCTTCCTCATAGAATCAGTACAGAGTAGAATTAAGGTTGCTTTGGGCACAGTTGACACACACTGAAAACCTATAAAGAAATGGGACTGAATACAACTGCTGGTGAAATAAATACCTATCTATTTTTTAAAGAGATGCTCTATTTCTATCTTCCTTCTCCCCACCACATCTGTGGTAAGGAGAGACCCTGGCCCACCAAGGAGTACCTGGTCATGAAGAGCTGGATTTACAGCTGCTTTGCACTGTCAGAGCAGCAGCACAAACCTGACTCTTAATTTGCAATTGACTTATTGGTGTGCAGGGCTCTGTTACTGATTCCAACACTTGTGAAGGGGTTCAGGGAGAGCCCATCGCTGAGTCCAGTATCTCTGTGCTCCTGCCTCATTTTCCCAGTACAGTGCTGCCTCTGTGCACAGTGGAACCAAAATAGAAGTGCCATAGGAATCCCATCAAGTACTCATACCCAAGCTAATGTGCAGCCAGCCACCTACTATACAGCTACATAATCTTTAAAGCGTACTACCGATTGGGCCAAATCTGATACAGACCACGCTCAGCACATGTGCCCTGTCTTCCTCATATCACTGAGGCATTACAATAGAATTGTTGCATGCAAATTAGCTGCAGAGGAAGGGTGATGATTTGTTGAGTTACCTCCTATGTCACACCAACCCCACTTAAGAGTTACCTGAGCTGTTGACAGGAGCGTCTCCGTAGCAAATATACTCATAACCATTAGGGACAGCAGTAATTCCTCTTAAATACAACCATCTTTCCTGAAATATAGCCTATGCCCAATATGAACTATATGGACATTTTAAAAAATCTGTATCCCATTGCTAAGATTATTTGGGACAGGAAAATAATAAAGCAGGTGCAAATTTCTTTAAAGACCTACTTAGCTAATTTTAATTCATAACCTAATTATTGAATTTATTCATAAATTCTTGGAAAAATCACTTTGTATTTAAGGAGTAAGTATTAGAATTTTGGGGAGAATGTGCCATAGTTTTCCTATAAAGTGAAGAGGTCAAATCCCTGCTTTAAGTTAAAAACAAAACTTAACCTTAACAGTGGATTAGCAACCAGCAGATGCACAATGCAAATTGAAATTCTGGAATCAAGATGCAGAAACCAGGGGAAAGCAATGGTTCATTGAGACATCTTTAGCTAGCCCAATCTGATCCCTGATAACTAGGTTTGGAAGGATTAGATTTTGATTTGTATATGTCGGTAAACAGCTATTTCGCCATACACACTTAAACCGCTGAAAAATATTTCCATAGATGATAACTGAAATTTACAGATAGGCAAAAGTAAGAAAAGTGGTACTTGAGAAAGCCAGTGATTTAGAATTTAGAGTTAGATGCATTACAAATGGACTAACAAATGAATAGTAAAAAAAATAGATAGGATTTGTTGATTTAAGGATATATGTATTGTATATTTTGATATCTGATGTTGACAGTTTGTGTTTTAATGGTTATAAAGCTTTAATTTTTTGAACCTCAGGGTCTGCTGTCATTAAACAATTTCCTGACCCCGCAACTGTTAAAAAAAAGATAAAAAGAAAAAATAAATGCTTAAAACCCGTAATTTTGCAAAATTGAGAAACTTTAAATTAAAAAAAAATGCTTAAAAATAACCATTGATATTATCCACTGAAATTATATATATATATATATATATAAATTGAATTCTGCCAAGCTTACTGCTAATCCTTCCTCATTGCCTGATCAGCACTCTACTCCTTCTGCCTGACTCCTGCAGAGATCTAACCATAGCAGTGTCTCTGATCAAATAGGTAGTAGAGTGGGAATCACCAAGCAAATGGAGTTGGAGTTCCTGTGTCCTTTGTAGGAAGCAAATAAAGAAACCCCTGTGTCCCACTCTTTTCTGTGGGAGGAGTGAGAGAACTGAAATTCCTTCCTCTATTCCTAACTCCTTCATCCATGGGGTCAAATAAAGTATCCACTCTGGGTACAGAGAGCAAGAACCAAGAGGATTTCATTGGCAGGTTGGGAAGAGGAAGGAATTTTTGTCTAGATGATCCATTACAACTTTTTTCCATAGTGGATGCCTTCTACAGAACATTAGGTACATAAATCTGGATTGGATTCAGTTTTCATTTTTGCTTTGCAATTCACCTTTAAAGTAAACTCATATGAACTGGGGACTTTTGTGGAGCTGCATGACTCTCCCTGGTCTGTGGCTGCTTCAGGCTTAAAGTGTTCGGGTTGCAGTTTCATGGGTGCAGTGCCTTTTAAGGGCAGGTATGACATCAGCAGGAGTTTCCAGCCTCTGCATATGTACTGCCCAGGAGGTTTTTGTTCTCCTTTTGGTTGCAGAGGAGACTCTTGGTGGCAAAGTGTGGAGAACCTCATGCAACTCATGATGCGATGTCTCGTTGACATTTACAGCTACGCCCACTCTTCTCTATAATAAAAAAAACAACCCAGCTGCATTGGGTGGTGGTATCAGGCCAGAATCCCAAAGTTTCAGTTGCTGTTATCGGAAGTCTAGCAATGATAGTAACTGAGCTGGAAGAAGACACAAGCAGGAAGAAGACAGACACACACAAAGAGGAGGAGCAGCAAGACATGCAGCTTAAGGTGGGCTGCGTTACACAGAGTAGCACACCTGATTGATAAAAAAGAGCTCTCCTTGGGATCCCTCTCTAGTGAGGGGGCAATGAAGTGCCTGAGTCAAAGAAGAGCTCCCCAATTAAATGGAAAACACAATTTTGTATTTGCTGACCCTGGCATTTTTCTATATGTTTCCTACTGATTTGCCATAAGGCAGGTGGGTGGAGCAGGGGCATGTGTGCTGGCAATGGATTCCCTGTGCATTTCAGACTCGAATCATAAAATCTCATGCTTTTGGTTTGGTTTGGTGTCTGAATTGTGAACTCTGGTTAATGGCAGGCATGCCTCCTGCAAATCAGGGAGCACTAGGGCAGGCTAAGATTGTTTTCCTTCTCTAGCACCTTCCAGGGGGGATCTCAGAGAGCTTTACAAGCAATGAATTAAGCCTTAGGAGACCCTTTCGGGTTGGTAAGTATCATTATCCCACTTTGGGAAACTAGGCCACAGAGAGGTTAAGGGACTTGCTCAAAGCTACTCAGCAACTCATGGCAGAGATGTGAATAGACCTGCCCACATTTTGCTTTAACCACAAGATCATTCTTTCTCTCCAGACACTGCTCTGTCATCACTCTGGGCCAATCAGTCCTCAGCTAGCCTCTGCTCTGCTGTCACGGGTCCTCTCAAGCCTTCCAGCTTGCTATCGCCTCTGATGTCCTACCTCCACGATGTGACCAGATGGAGGCGGGGCAGCAGAGCTACTGTGGTGCTGCATTGCAGGACTGAGCACGGGAGCAGAGTGCAAAGGGGGATACTGCAAAGCAGGGGAACCACTGCAGGACAGGGCTGGGTTGTTTCCATACTGATCTTTTCTTTTCTTTTCTTTTTTTTTTTTAATTCCATAAGTGTGCTGGCTTATTGTCACAGGGATGCTCATGAGCACCAAGCTGTGACACTGGTTTGTTATCATAGGGATACTCATGAGCAGTTTTGGTTTGGTGATTTAATTCCTCATGAGCACCAGGGTATGTATCCAGATTTGTTGCAGGGATGCTCATGAACTATAGGCTGTGTGTCTTGGTTTGTTATTGTAGAGAGGCTTGTGAATGTTGGGCTATGATGCTGGCTTGTTGTTGTACGGTTGCTTATGATTGCGGGGGTGTTGGGTTGGTTCTCCCGCCCTTCCCTTTACAAAAAAAGATGCATTGCTGCATTTGCTTGAGGTTGGGGAAACACACAGGAAAATTATAGGGATTTTGCAAACAAACAGCTCTAAGAAGAGAGAGAAGAGGAGATGTTTTGGTCCCTGACGGGTATGACAACGTACCTCGCCCCTTCAATGACAATAGTGATGATTACTTACTCTGAGTTTTGAAAACTGTGACCTATCCTGCTTGCCATACATCTGGTCATTTTCATTAATCCACATGCTTAGCAACCATTTTCTGTTACTTAGACCCATACATGAGATTGGAGCATCACAAGAACACATCACGGAGACAGGTCCCTTCCAGGAGGATTTTTCAGTGCAAACTGGACAATGGAAAGCTGGGGCATGTCAGTGGGAGTACACAGAGTTGTGATCAAGGGTGATGGAGTTGTAGGCAGAATGGGCTTTACGGATCTATGACTGTCTCATGACATATGTTGTTGTTTCCTTTTTGCTTCCCTGCAGTCTTTGCAAAGGAAAAAAAGGAGTTCAAAGCCAAACTGGGAGAACGCGCCCTCCTGCCCTGCTGCTATGAACTACCCAGCCCAGAGTCCCTGAATAACTACCGCGTCTACTGGCAAACAATACAAAGAGAAGTGATACAGGCTTACTCAGCAGGGAAGCCAGTCCCGAGCTCGGACCAAGACAATTCAAAGTATGTGAACCGGACAGAGATGGACCTACAGAACCTCACACTGTTGATCTCCCCAGTGGAACTATCAGACAACAACACATATGAATGCATAGTTCAGGAGCTAAAGAACGGAGTTTACCAGTATAAATGTGCCGAGCGTGTGGTTTTGGTGGTTGTAGGTAAGTGGTGTGACCCAAATCATCAGAAGCCTTTAATTAATATGCAAAGACCAAGGGGTTAAGGTGGACGACTAGACGTACCATTCACTGTGGCCACAGAACAGTCAGGCCATAGCATCCTTGAGAAGCGTAAGCATGGTGAGACTCGCCATTAGGATTCTAATTCCAATAGGATTACCTGCCATCCCCCTTCATTAGCTCTGTCCTCCTACATGGCAGTCCACACTTAGGGCCAGATTTACACCTTACGCACCCCTAGGCACAGCATCTTCAGCACCCGTCCCAACCTACGGACCCCCCACTGCCCAGCGCCCCCCTCCACAAATCCTCCACAACTGCCCAGTGCCCCACATAGACCCCACTGCCTAGCGCCCCAACACACACAGACCTCCTGCACCCGCCACGGCCTAACACTTCTCACCGCCCAGAGCCCCCCCACAAACCTCCTGCACCCCGGCCACACTCACCAGCCCTGCTGGGAGGTGACTGTGTCCACCAGGCTGAGTGGGCAGCACAGCCAGGGCCAGTCGGGGATTGCGCTGGCCCCTCAGGAGAGGCGCGATCAGCCAGGCTGGAGCAGGAGTGAGACCTGCCCAGGCCGGGCTCCCTCAGGACCCACTTGCCCAGCAGGGCCCCCAGCATTGCATTGCTGAAGCCTTCCCCTGCCACCAGGGGCTGCTTTGCCTTTCTTGCTGGCAGGAGCGCTCCAGCATGGCTGCGTGGTGCCGTCTCCCCCTCCGCCAGCCCCGCCCTTGCCAGGTCTGGAGTGGCAAACTGAATTGTTTTTAGCACACAGCTGGGCCACCCGCAGCTATGTGCTAATTGGGCTGGATGCAGCCCATGGGCCGCAGGTTCAAATTCATTGGTGTATGTTTTAACTTTGAACTCATTTTTAACTTTTAGGCACCCCTAGAACGCCGGTGTGCCTAGGCACGTGCCAACTGTGCTTAATTGGAAATCTGGCTCTGTCCACACTACTTCAAGCATTGAAAGAGGGTCTCCCCTCCCTTCCTTCCTTCCCCTTGCCTGCTAGTTGTCTCTTTGGCATGGAGTTTATTCCAGGAGCCGCTCCAGAAAGTGCCATCACTGGTCTGTGCTCTGAGCTATTTGTCCCCATGCTGCTTTCCAGAGTGAGGCACAGAGAAGTCAGGTCTCTCTCGTAGGGCAGGAGGAAGTGGTCCCTGCAAGGGCAGGCACGGTATGGTGGGAAGACTGCTTTCTGCCCAGGCCCCACCTCTCAGCAGCCATAGACCCTTCCTGATTTTGCCCCATCACCCTTGGAGAGCCCCACAACATTCTAGGGCCTGGCTAGTGCTCTAGGGATAAGACACCTCCATGCCCTAAGGGTTAAATGAACCTCACCTCAGACCTGTGCTTAAATGGCACCTGGTTGAAACGGGTTCCAGACCCACCCAATAAACATTCTATAATTCAAGCTGGCATTGAGGAGTGCACATGTCAGCCCTGCATGGGGGGAAACCCCTTCTGATTGGCTACTTTTCCACCTGCTGGGGTGTAAGCAGCCAATCAGAGCTAATGCAGGGAATGGGCAGAGCTCTTCCTCTGCCACGCCCCACCCCCCGTGAGCCTATTCTTCCTGGAGGGGAGTGGGGAGCAGGAGAAGGGGAGGGATAGCTCAGTGGTTTGAGCATTGGCCTGCTAAACCCAGGGTTGTGAGTTCAATCCTTGAGGGGGCCATTTGGGGATTGGTCCTGCTTTGAACAGGGGGGTTTACTAGGTGATGTCCTGAGGTCCCTTCCATCCCTAATAATCTATGATTCTAAGAGCCCAGCAGCTCAGGATGGCCCTGCTCCTTCTCTTCCCCTCCCCTTCTCCCACAGCCCCTCCTGTGAACAATGGTGACAGGCTGGTGCCTCTGGTCTCTCCTTTGCCTGCAACACCAGCATGGGAAAGGGGAGAGGGGACATCACTGCAGCCACTCTTGGTCTGGGAGAGGGGAGTGAAGAACCCCAGGAGCTGCAGGAAGAATAGACATGAAGCTGGGAAAGGGCAAAATTGATGGGGAGCCAAGGGGCGGAACAGCTGTGGGAGCAGAACTGATGGGGGGGGGAGGAAAGACAGACTGATGATGTCACTTTCATTTCTGTAGAAAATGCTCGTTCCCCCTCCACACACACACACACTTTTTCAGAACACTGTAAGCACTGCCCCAGGGAAATGGTTTAGTGGAGGAACAGGAGTGCTGTTGCTCAAAACGAATCTGAACCTTTGGTGGAAGTTAGAAGAAATTCTATTCGCATCATCATTTTCCATTTGCATGGCTGCCTCTCTGATAGTTGGTTTCAACTGAGAGCAGAGACATTGATTTCTGTTTGACCCGTATGACAGCCGAAAGTCCCAGAGATCTTGCAGGGAAGCCTCTATCTAGGCCCATGAATAAGCACTGGAATCTTCTACATCTTGAATGTGCATCTCTCCTGAGGTTTTCCCATCACTAGTCCTCAGCCTGCCTTACAGCAGCATGTATATAACACCCCCTGGTGTGCAGGGACCCCTGAAGGAACTGTCTCCCTATCAGCGAATGAGAACTGAAGTGCAAAAAGAGACTTGTTCAGTTTCTTGCCTCCTGTATTCCCAGAACACTCCACTCCCCCTCTTGTGGGGTGCATCACCTATGGAGAGGAATAGTCCTAGGGCTGACAAATCAACTTAATGGGAAATGTGGCACGGCACTAAAAAAGCCCAGCTCTCTTCTATTCTGCCATCTCCCATCCCCCTGCATTCTAATAGGCCTTTGTAACAACTTGGGGGGGCCTTCAGGCCTTTTGGATAGAAAGATTGGTAATGGGATATGGAGACTTTCACTTCTAGGCTGCTAGTTGACTAGGAAAACAGTGACTGAAAGTTGTTACCATGTGATGACTGCTCAGTGCTCCTGTGTGAAATGAGCTAGTGGTTTCAGTCCAGTTTCTGGTTTAGACGTGACTGTCTCCAAAACAATCCTTTGTGCTAACTAAGGCAGTGGGGCCCAGTGGATAGGGTGCTGGAATAGAACTGAGGTGGCCTGGGATCTTTCTCTTTCTGCCACTGATCTGCTGTGTGACCTTTGGCAAGTCACGTCATCCCTCCATGCCTCAGTTTCCTCTCCCATGCTTTGATTCTTGTCTACTTAGATTGCAAGCTCTTTGGGGCAGGGACTGTCACTAACTATGCATCTGAACAGTGGCCAGCATCATGGGATCCCAACTGCAGTTGTTTGGGGAGGTGGGTCCCTAGACATGACCGTAATACAAATCATTAATTAATTGGTTCCCTTGCTGGATGGCTCAGAAGAGAGGCCAATGTTATCTTTTCTACACATTTATGCAATAGACTATTAATAACCACAAACCCTATATTTCTATAGCACTTTCCATTAAGAAGGCCACCTTACAAATGACTGTATATCTAGAGAGACAGCGCACCACCACTGAATGTGGCAGCTGGTGAAACAGTGCACTGCAATATTGGACAATAGTTTAGGACAGGAAGTGAAGGTGAATACTAGAATTCCCTATCCACCTGTAACTTCAGAAGGAATTTGGAGGCACTAGAATGCCAAGTGCTGTGGTCTTTTTAATGACAAGGGGTCAGGAAGACTGCAATTATGTGCCTCATCTGACAGAATGGTAATTAAATCTCTCTCACTACCTTTGCTCCAGCTGACTTCAGCAAGCCGGTCATATCAGCGGATGTACCCAAAGATGCTTGTGGTTCAACTGAGGTGACGGTGAGCTGTTCTTCTCATGGTAGCTTTGCAGAGCCCAGAGTCTCCGGGATCCTCAATAATATGTCTGTGGACTGGCAAACCAATTTATCTGACTCAAAAGACAGCCTCTATAATGTCACTGCCAAATTGCATCTCAATCTGACTGAAGAAATTTTCCTCACGTGTACCATTGAGTATGATGTCTACAAAGTGTCCTCTAGCTACACTCTGAGTAAGTTTCTACCAATCGTACGCAGTGTGCAATGAATTTGTGGAACTCGCTGAGGTACATAGCTCAGAAAGAAGGGTGCAGTTACTCGTCTCAGAATAGTGTCCACAGTTACACAAACATAAAATTTGCAAGCCCTCTCATTCCTGCCTCAAGGTCTGTTACTGGCTGCAATAATCAGGAAGAAATTCCAGCTTCCCACACTCAGTAGTATTCCTAACGTATGTATGTAGTAATGTACCATGATTGTATACAGTGCAGTGCAAAATAGAGGATCATACAATAAATGGTCCTGTGCCTGGAAAGGGACAAGTGAAAACAGACAGGGAGGGTGATGAAAGGCAGTATACTGAATATGAAGTAGCTGTTACAGTCTAAATGCTTCACAGTACAAAGGAGCTTGCAAGAAGACGCTTAAAGCCAGAGAGTTTAAAAAAACATTTTTTATTTAAAACAACATTTAAAACATGTTTCTATGCCCAATGTTCTGACTGTATGGATCCAGGCATTTCCTAGGGAAGCTAAGGAGAGATACGGCCACCCTTATCCAAGGTGAATAGTGCCTTATTCATCATAGCCCTGCTGAACTCTGTGGGACTTGTGAAGGTACCATTCAGCTTGAGAAAGGAGCTCAGAACCTGGCCCTTAGAGAATATTGCTAATAGCTGGAATGTCTAAATTCCCAGGAGGAAACAGGTATGAAGAAAAGGGCTCAACAGTATATTGCATGGAATAGAAGAGGAAAAAAAAATCCCAGCAAAATAATCATAATAAAACAATAGCTTGAGGTAATGACTGATTCTTTGAAGACAGAAGGGGAAAAAACAGTGACAAGAACAAAAAACACCTTTTGATTTTTAAAGTGGGTGGCCACTTTCACTTCAGTTTGTTGGGAACAGTCCTTAAAGCAACAAATGCTTGGGAGTCCCAGCTCCAGGCTAGCGGGGCTCACACGTGCAACTGGCAAGATTATGGGGGAGAATAAAGCCAATGTCCAGGAAGCTGAATGCTGCTTAATTTAGCCCAATCTTAGACTCCTAGCCATTAGCGAGGGTAAAGCCCTACGAGATGAAGCATACATTTAGGCCATCTTCCTGCCAATGCAGGAGAGCTCCTTACTGCAGAAGTGGTAATACATGTCTAGTCGTTTCAATGTTCTGACAGGACTTCCACCACCTGATGAGAATGGCAAGAGCATCTGACTCCACTGAAATAAAATTCCAGACCCTCACTCTCTTTGCCCCCTACTCAGAGAATGATAGATCAAATATGCCTTTTGCATTCAGAGGTCTCTTTTTATGTATAAACTTGGAGGCATACATACTGCCCTGGCTTAGGTGTAAATGTGCCTGAAACAAGAGAACCCGAGTATGACTGGAAGTTTCTCTAAATGCAGACTCGTAATTACCCACCCAACCGCCACTGTTCCTTAAAGGGAAAGAGCTTTGTTACTTCCCCACATAAACACCCACGGCCAACAGAGGCTTCTCAGGGCAGGCAGTGCCTGCTCTGTTAATCAGATAGGTTATGATACTTAGTTGCTACTGTGTATTACCTCTTTATGTCAAATTTGCCTAGCTGCTTTTAGATGTTCACAGCCTTGCAGAACTCATGTGAAACACAGTTCATCCATGCCCGGTTCTGGAAGAAAATCCAGCACTTAAAACTACACAGCTGTCATAAAAATCTTAAACCCAAAAAAATACTCTTGGGGAATGGGAGGCTTCCTCAGAGCTTGAGTTGCAGCGTTATCACTTTTGTGTACCAGGGAACATACCCTGCCTGGAACTCCATATAGTTCAGTAACTATAAGGAGTGGCTGGATAATATATTGCAAATAAGCATGTTACTGGTAAAAAAGGCATTACTTGGCATTAGAATTTGGACAAAACACACCTACTCTTGTGTGAAAGTGGCACTATGGTGAAGGGCCCTTCAGTTATATTTGTCAATCCTTTCTTCTCAGAAAAACTAAAGGAATGTCCTTCTCCAACACCTTCGCCCCAGGGGGTCATTATTGCCTCGAGTTTGGTTCTCATCTGCATCTTCCTTGTGGCCATTGCCTTGCTTTTCAAATATTTCTGGTGTCATGGTAAGTATAGTTCCTTTAATGAGAGTCACATTCATGGGCTGCTTTTTGATGCCTCACAGGAAACTTGGTAAAATGTACTATTTGGAAACTCTTCTGTTGCTAGATTGTGGAGGGAAGTGCAGAATATCCAATGCTCTAGTTGTACTAATTGTAACAGCCAATGTCACAAAGTATAGATTCATATCAGGACTTTCCTAAAGGTTGGCAGCTATGTGGGTCCAGGGTTTTGGTTTGGTCCATTATAGGCAGGGAGCAACTGAGCCATTTGGGTCAGGATCAAAAATTCTGCAAAATTGAATGATTTTTAGATGTGGGCTGGTTTGGTTCAGACCTGTTTTTATGTACTGAAGCGTATAAAGGAGCCCTTTGCCAGGGCTGTCACTGCTGTATAATCATCAAAATACAGTGGAGTTTTTACCACTTAAAAAGACTTTGCCACCTCCCAAAATGAGGCTTATCCTCAAGCCCTCCACCAGCAAGCTCCTATTTTCACCATTCCCTTGCTTCCCCCAGAATAACTTGGGGCCAGACTTACACAGCTATTTGGGCACCTAAAGATGCAGAGAGGCACCTAGTGGGATTTACAAAAGCAGAGTAGGCATCTAACTCCCACTGAAAGTCAATAGGAGTTAAGCACCTGTCTTGGGGACTTATGAAAATCCACCTAGAAGCCTCTCTTCATCTCTAGGTATCTAAATACCTTTGTAAATCAGGCCCAAGAAAAATACATGAGCCTTACAGTGTGTCCTAAGGGTCACACAATCTAGGGTTTGGCCCAGGGCTGGCTCCAGGCACCAGTGCAGCAAGCAGGTGCTTGGGGCAGCCAAGGGAAAGGGGAGGCACATCTGGCTCTTCGTCCGCAATCTGGCGGCGGGTCCCTCAGTCCCACTTGGAGGGAAAGACCTGACGCTGAATTGCCACCGAAGAATGAAGTGGCGGCTGCCAATCGCGATCGTGGCATTTTTTTTCCCCACTGCTTGGCGCAGCAAAAACCCTGGACACGGCCCTGGTTTGGTCACAAGGGAAGTGAGCTTGAGTCCAGAATCACCCCGCCTTGAACATGCGCTGTCAGTAGCCACCCTCCTATTTAAAGCAAGCGCTGTTGGCCTGCATGTTTGAGCTGATCAGAGTTGCAGTGCTGTCCCTCAGCGGGAGAGGTTATTTCTAGCATAGCTGGGCATTTGTAACTTTATTTTGCTTAGGATCACCACTGCTTCTTCAGCTAATTTTAAATGTGCTGTCTACAAGTGTGGAGTTGGGGTTTTGTTTTCTATCCGCCTGCCCTGCAAAATCAGCCTAGGCTCTGAGAGTCAAGCAAGGCTATTTCCTCCTGGTGCACCATCAGAGGCAGCTTAAGGTTTCCTGGGGTCCTGGGCCAGCGCAAGTGGGGGGGGATCCCTTCCCACCCCTTCCACCTGTGACCCCACCCACAGCCCCACCCCTTTCTGCCCCTTTCCCAGAGGTGGGGTCCAGGGGCCCACCCCTGTTCCACCCAGGGTACTCCTCATTCTGTCCCCTCATTGCAGCCCTGCAACCTCTTTTTCTCCTTTCTCCCCCACCCCCTACAGCCCCAAGACCGGAGAAGCTCTGTCCCCATGCCACAGCCCTGGGGCACAGCAGGAAGTGAGAGCTCTTCCAGTCCCAGGGTCGCTTCGGGGGGGCTTTGCCAGGGGACAGGGTTGGGGGCCGCTGCGGGGGAGGGAGGGCTTGGGACAGGGTCAGGGGCTGCTGGGGGGGCTTCCCCATCCTGTGGCTTCGGTGGCAGAATTTTTCCAGTGGCTCCCCAGTTGGTGGGGCTGCTGGGCACAGGCCCCATGGGCCCAGTGGCTAATCCACCACTGTGCACCATCACCAGTGAGAGAGGTTCTGTGAGGCAACTTATGCTCTCAGCTCTACAGCCGCTATTATCGTCAATTTATGACCTCAGTGGCACCTGCTCAGCTCCCTAGTGCTTAATGGGGTGCACAGCTGTTTGGAATGTACAGTAGTAAACAATCCTGTTGCTGCACCCAAAGGAACAGAGTCCAGCTCACACTCTTAGCTCTGTCATTCTAATAAGGGTAAAAACTTCGCTTTGAGCCTGAGGTCAGTAGACATGTCTCTGAATCCCCCCAGGAACCAGAGCTGCTGAATAAGATGGTGCTATTTTACAGTCACTTTTCAGACTAGAAGTTCACTTTCAGAAGCTGAAGCTGGAGTCTCAAACCAGCTTTCAAGTGTTTAAGGTTGAGTTACACCTCAGTGAGAAGGGAAATGTGAAGTTCTTCAGGCCACGGCTCCTACAGGGAAATTGCTGCTTCCCCCTCAGAGCTCAGCAAATGCTTCAGAAGTGCAATGTTATGGTGGAAACCTGGACTGGGAGCTGGTCCAGCCTTAGAGTCCAGTTTCTTAGCTTAAAAGCTTTGCTTCAAGGTGAAGCAGGGTGGAAACAAGCAGCAAAAGGGAGGAGAGGGGAGGGTTGGGCTGGAGTGGGTGGTTGAGGATTTTAGTTGTGTTTGTGGTGGTGTTTGCAATTTGCCAGACACTCTCCAGACATTTGAGAAGGGACCTCCCTGCCCTGAGGAGCTCACGATCCTAGGCCTGCCTGGGCAATCTTTGCACCTAGCTATATAACAGTGCACAATCTCTAACTCTGTTCTGGAAAATGGGCTTAAGAAAAAAAGGATGTGGGGAAAGATAGCAAAACATTTTTCCTCTGCTTTTGTTAATCCACTTAACAGAATGGGCCAAATTCAGAAGTCACTTAAATGGCAGCATCAGATTTATGCTGAGACGTTTGTGTAAGCCTGATTTAGTGTAGCATGCCAAGGGGACACTGATTGGACTATAGGAGGAAAACCAACTAATAGGGTGTAAAACTATGGGGAACCTTGCTCCTACTACACCCTTAAAAGAAACTGTGTTACTAAGACCCCACCTTTCTGCCTGCTTGGTATATAACTTAGGCTCATTTATTGGCCTGTAACTTACAATAAATAGTGTATGTACTCTGAATTTTCTCAGAATATTTAGGGTTAATTTTTTGCATGTCCTGAAGTCCTAGTTCTGCACCAATGGGATTTGGTGTTTATCCAGAGGTGAAAGTAAGCTGGTATGGTCCAGTATGGTGTACTGGCAAGAGCCGGTATGCCGTGCTGGACTGGACCAGCTTCCCCGGTGGTGATTTAAAGGGCCCAGGGCTCCAGCCGCTGTGGGGAGCACCGGGCCCTTAAAATCCCCGCCCAAGCCCAGCTGCCAGAGCCCCAGTGGCAGCAGGGCTCCGGCAGCGCTTTAAAGGGCCCGGAGTTCCCCACAGTGGCAGGAGCATTGGGCCCTTTAAATCCCCACCTGAGCCTGGCTGACGGAGCCCCAGTGGCAGCAGGGCTCCGGCGGCGCTTTAAAGGGCCCGGAGTTCCCCACAGTGGCAGGAGCATTGGGCCCTTTAAATCCCCACCTGAGCCTGGCTGACGGAGCCCCAGTGGCAGCAGGGCTCCGGCGGCGCTTTAAAGGGCCCGGAGTTCCCCACAGTGGCAGGAGCATTGGGCCCTTTAAATCCCCACCTGAGCCTGGCTGACGGAGCCCCAGTGGCAGCAGGGCTCCGACGGCGCTTTAAAGGGCCCGGAGTTCCCCACAGTGGCAGGAGCATTGGGCCCTTTAAATCCCCACCTGAGCCTGGCTGACGGAGCCCCAGTGGTGGCAGGGCTCCAGTGGCGTTTTAAAGGGCCTGGGGCTCCCCTCAGCGACAGAGCTCCGGGCCCTTTTAATCACCGCCGGAGCCCTGCTGCCCCGGGGTGGCAGCAGCAGGGTTCCTGCAGTGATTTAAAGGGCCTGGAGCTCTGTGGCGGCTGGAGCCCCGGGCTCTTTAATTTGCCCCTGAGCCCCGGGGCTCCCAGTTGCTTCTGCAGCTGGTAGCTCTGGGGTGATTTAAAGGCCCTGGGGCTCCCAGCCATAGCTGGAGCCCCAGGGCCTTTAAATCTTGAAAGGCCCCGCCTCTTCCGGTTGTGGCCATGCCCCCGCTCAGGACATACGTACCGGTACCGGTAAGTCCTTTAAGTTACTTTCACCCCTATGTTTATCTGTGACATCACCTAAAAGGCCCAAATCAGCCAATGAGAATATGGTTATAGACAATTGAACTAACATGCTGAAGGGAACAATCCTGCTAAGTGAGTGATGGCACTAGAGGTAAGAGCTCTGATATTCCACCCCCATCCGTAACCATATTTGAAGGGACCAAATGTGGCTGAAGGAAATGTGGCTGAAGGAAATGTGGCTGTTGAGTGCACTTGAATTCTGAGCACTTAAGAGAGATTGTCTTCTTTCCTTAGGCTGCGAACAACTGCGGTGCTCTCACTACCCTGTCCCTCAAGATCCAGCAGTGGGAACTGAAATGAAAGAGGGTGTAAGAGGTGTCAGTGACCTCTCTGAAGTAATATCAGAAGCAGCATCTTTCTGATTACACCATATTTGCAGGTAACTTTCTCCCGTTTGTTGATGGCAAAATAGATGCTCATATGCTATGCGCTGGTAATGTTAGCACACAAAGTGTTCTGTTGTTTTCTGGGGTCAAGGCTGTAGGGCTTTGTGGCCACTCACATTTGGATAGATTACATGGTCTTCTGGAGTGAGGGTGTCTCCCAGCTGGGTAATTGCAGAGATTTTTTTTTTGGTTTACATTTAAAGTGAATGTAGTAATGGTAAAAGAGGCCAGTGGTCTTCAGTTTCTTCAGGGCTCTTGGTCCTTCTTGCAATATAATGGGGACTGCATTAGTGTAAGTAAGTTCCCCTCCTGCCACTCCTCCAATTTGCCCCACCTCCAGAGCTCACACCAGCAGGGCCGAAAGAGCAGCTCTTTGATAAATACAGTTCTTGGTTCTGCTCCGGAGACCAAGATGCTGGTTATTGCCTTAGAGCTGGGTTTGTTCATTTCACAAACAGGCCAACAAATAGCTCTCATGGGCAATGTCTTTTAGTCTCTACTAAATTGAATCCGATTTGACCTGTTCACCAGCAATCAACCTCTCACCAGTCCCATGTGCTACCCTGGCTCCCTGGAAACTATTTCCTGTTACGTATAATGGCCACAAGGATGATGAGAGGAGGGCTGAAGGAGCAGTGGCCAGAGGTGTTGAGGTAGGGCACAACTGTGAGTGAGTAACTCCATTTTTCATAATCGGCTCCTAAGGTCTATCTACGCAGCTGCCAGCAGCGAGCTTCCCAGCCCAGGTTGACAGACTCAGGCTCATGGGGCTCACACAACCACACTAGAACTAGCTGTGCAGACTGCCCACCCTCCCCCCCAGACTTCAGACCCCGAGCTGCAACATCTATCTGGCTATTTTTAGCATGGTAACATGCATCCTGCAAGCCTGAGTCTGTCAACCTGGGCTGGGAGGCTCACCACAGCGGGCTGCATCGACATACCCTAAATGCTTGTCCATCTTTGAGACACTTATAGAATCATAGAATATCAGGGTTGGAAGGGACCTCAGGAGGTCATCTAGTCCAACCCCCTGCTCAAAGCAGGACCAACCCCAACTAAATCATCCCAACCAGGGCTTCCCTCCAAACCCTCCTCTTCAGCAGCTTGAGGAGAATTTTATCCCTCTGAGGATTTCCAATGTGAGCAGTGAGGTGAGTGGCAGGGTGTGAGATATCAAATAGCTTCATTGGGAGCCCAGGGAGGAGTAGATGACTTGAAAATGCTGTTTATTTTTGATAGCTCAAATGAAGGATGCTGGGGCGGTTTCTGGGAAAGGTCAGCATGGAAATGGGGTGTTAGAAAATGGAAGCACAAGTGGGTCACTGCCCTGTAATTACAGAGTGAGGAAAAACTCTGGTTACACTTCTACAATGACTTTGGGCACTGGGGAGTCCCTCTCCTTTCTCCTGATACCTGACTTGATTTACAGCTGCCTCTGCCTCTGGAGGATCCAGGCTGATAAACAGGAATCAAAGCAGAGGAAAAGAGATGCTGAGATGCTGCTTCCAAATGCCTGGGGGTTGGGGATGGAATTGGAACTGCTCAATTGTGTCTTAAACTCTGTTCTCCTAACAAAGGTTTTCCTTTAGGTCAGGGGAAGGAACAAGGGGAGAGAGGATCTGTGCAATAAGTTAATTATTATTAATGAATAATTATTTTGGGGGGAATGATCTGGGTTCTCTCTCTGCTGTCCCAGTGGCCAGTGTGTGCAGCATAGTGACAGTTGCGAAGTCCTAGGGGTCACGTTTGTTTGTTTTTCTGTTCTGAGAATGGATGGCCTCACAACTTGACATGCTGTGAGAATGAAGGAAGGGGAAATCATCATAGTTAGTTTCTCTCATGTCCAAACCCAGCCACCCACTCTCACTGTCCTACGGGGAAGGCCCCATCTGGAACAGATACTAAATCTTGGTTAGCAAGTAGTCCGAGGGGGTTTATCAGCACAGATTCTATAGTAGGAGTTTCCCTACTGAATAAATTCATTCCACTGCATTCCTCTTTCTCAAAATCCTCCTGGCTTTTTTGTAAATGCCTGGTTGTTCCCACTCCTGTTGCTTGAAATAGCTACTGTCTAGTGGGCAAACTTGGAATCAGGTGTCAGAACTGCTGAGATCTGTTGCTGATCTTGGGACAGTCTCTTACACTAACATGCAGAGTTTATCTAAGTAGTACCAACCACAGCCTGTTGTAAGTCAGATAGTCTGGTTTGCTGTTGATTCATCCTTACTGCACAAAGTAAACCCTCTCTCCAGACAACCTGCAGGCTTTCACAAGGACCAAAGACTGGCCCAGATTCCAACCCCAAGTGTGGTGCCCTAGTGGTGCGTGGCTTGCAATGCCTGCCCTCACCCAGGCAAAGCACCCCTCTGCTATTGCTTGTTAGATTAGATGCCGTCATGAGGTCTGCAGATGGCTTCTGTTGTCTCTGACAGTCATTTTCATGGATGTTTTAGAAGTTAAAAATCTAAACTTTGTGTCCCCTCAGATCTCATATCCTGTATGCCCTGTACTGCAGTCCCCATTGTCCTCCGTGGCCAAGGCTTATTCCATAGACTGTTTGGCTCTTCCAGAAGAGGATGACGGATCAGGCAAGAAATCTGCTCAAGTGGACTGGGAAGATGGTGTTTTGTGAATAACCACCACCACCACCACAGAAGCTTTAGGACAGTAATGCACCAGAGCCCTGTGTCTGCAATGCCACCCCAAAGGAAGCGCCATTTTCCTGATGAGCTGCAAGAAGAAATGTTGCTCCAGCACACCACCTGCCTCCTCAGAGTTTGGGATGTTTGGCTTTGACATTGCCTCTAAGGCAAGGGTGGCCTGTGGTGCTTTACCAGGTAGCCCATCTTTAGTAAGGAGGGGCTGGCCCTTGGGAGATGACAGGTCCCAATGTGCAATCTTGATCCAAGCACAGGCTGCACCTCTTTGTTACAGTTGAGGGCAGCTGCAGTCTGTTCCATTCTATGCATGGTCCTTGGGCTTGGGCATGTTGCCAGTACAGTTCTTGGAGTAGAGTTTGGATTAAGAATGTATTTGAGGACCTGACAATCACAGATGTCTCCTGTCTCAAGTCACTTTTCCAGTAAGGACGCAAAGTTCAGCTACTCCTTAAGGAAGAACTGAACAGCGATGGGGAAATACATTGTATGCTTATTTCAGCAGCCATAACATTTAGTGTAGTCTGGAGTGACATCAATATACTGACACCCTGGCCATTTGCTAACTAATATGTGTACAGCTATCTGCCTCGTTTGCAGCACTAATGCTAGTACTCATGACTTGTTTGTCCCAAAAACCTCTCCAGCCAATGAATCAAAGATACAGCTCTGCTAGTTCACCCCAAAGAGGAAGATGATATGCCAAAGCTCATTTATCTGCACATTCCAGCCAACTGACGGCATGCAGACACACCCAACTGGTACTTTTTATATGTATTTCCCCTAGTCAACACTCATATGCAGTCAGATTGCTCAGCAGCTAACTTACATGCATGTAACATGAAGAAATAGAAAATTCATGTCTAGCTCCAAAAACACAGGTCTGCTCCCCTTAACGGTGTGTGGGGATGTGTGACTACAACAAACACCCTTGTTACTATTGCTTCTCCACAAGGCTTGGGGTGGGCTAAGTCTTTAGTTTCTTGCAGGAAATTTGGCGGCATGGGACTACCTTGGCCTGGGATGCTGTTGATCAGTCTATGGCTGCTGTTCTCAGTCTGTCCCCTGTATCCATTCAGAAGCTGAAGCATGGAAGAGCCCGGCTTGGCCTCTAGCATTGGATAGGACCTATCCAGATCTGGCCTGAATGGTTTTAGTGCCTACTGTGTAGGAAAGCGCGATTTCTCATTTTGAGGGGAAAACCAAAACCCAATAGGCTGCTTGCACAATGGGATTTACTAACATAACTCCGCCCCTGCTTGCTTACTCAATCCCTTCTGCTTTGTCTTTAAAGCTAACTGGTTATAAGCTCTGAGAGTTACAGCTTCATCCAGCCTGTTTTGCAGCCGTTGTTCAGGGAGTGGAACCAGTAATCGCACAGCAGCAGTGCAGAATGGATACGGAGACTGGTTGTGCATTGCAGCGTTCTCACTGGTCACTTTTTTGACGTTACTGCAACCAGGCTCTGACCCCCACCAGTGAGTGCACAGCTGGGAAGCAGCACTGGGACACCCCAAGCCTACACTCCTCTTTCTGGTAAATAGGTGTGTATGAGAGAAATTACTGGAGGGAAACCAAGCCAATAAAGGCAGTTTAGGGAGGCTCAGGCTCTGGGTGAGAAGCCAGTGTAAGTTGGGAATGGTGTGTCACATTTTTCTTTTCTTCCCATTCCTACTATCCAGCAACTAGTCTGTACTCTTGCTACTGCCAGCTTTAACTAGTGCATTCGCCTACTGGTCCACTGGCCGCTATGCTACTCTGTACTTACTTGCCCACTCTCAGCTTTGTCTCTCCTTTCATACTGCTCTGTAACTTCCCCCTCTCCCCTGAAGCCTCCTAGAAATGTGTCTGTACCACAATGCTTTCCTGTTTAAAATAAAACCAAAACCAAAAAGTGCTGTACTTACTTCCAACCCTCTTATTCCAGCTGTTCTATACTTAATGTGCACTCCTGACTGAAGCCTGTAAGCTCTCTGGGGCAGGGTTTTTCTGTTGAGCACTTGCTTTTGTAAATCGCCAGATACCCTTATGACACTGTAAATAATTCCTTCTAGCTGAGCTAAGGGATTCCACACTGACAGAAATGCAGGACATTTAGGGTTTGATTTTCCCCCCTCTAAAACATGTTTTATGTTTTCTACTGTCTCACGGTGTTTTCAGTGAAATGCACATGGTTTCCATGAGACCTTTCAGCTTATTTAACGCCTGACTCAATGTAACAGGTGAACTGCTTTCAGTTTAACATCTTCATTTTGGCTAAGATATTCTATGGGGTTTTTTCCCCCCTTAATTGTATTAAAGGGTAAACTCTGCATTTGGTTTCCTTTTCTTAATAATAAACATATCTGCTCTATGTGCTGGGACACTACAGGAGCTCATTAGCTTCTACGCTGGCTAAACGCTACATAGTCACAGAGTAAGCACCAGTGTCCAGGTCAGAGGTGGGCAAACTACAGCCCACGGCCACATCTGGCCCACGGTACCCTCCTGTTCGGCCCCTAAGCCCCTGCCCTAGGAGGCTGGCCCCCAGCCCCTCCCCTGCTGCCTCAGCTTGCTCTGCCGGCGCAGTGCTCTGGGTGGTGGGGCTGTGAGCTTCTGGGGCAGCGCAGCTGCAGAGCCCAGCCTGACCCGCTGCTCTGTGCTGCGTGGTGGTGTGGGTGGCTCCAGCCAGGCGGCGCGGCTGCCTGTCCTGGTGCTCTGGGCAGCACAGCTGTAGCGCTGCCAGCCACCAGTGCTCCAGGCAGCACGGTAAGGGGGCAGGGAGTGTGTGGGGGGGTTGGATAGAGGGCAGGGGAATTCAGGATGGTGGTCAGGGGGCGGGGGTGTGGATATGGGGCAGGGCAGTCAGAGGGCAGGGAACAGGGGGTTGAATTGGGGCTGGAGTCCCAGGGGGGCATAGTCAGGAATGAGAGGAGGGGTTGGATGGGGCAGCGGGGGGCAGTCAGGGGCAGGGGTTCCAGGGGCAGTCAGGAATGAGAGGAGGGGTTGGATGGAGTGGCAGGGGGCAGTCAGGGGCGGGAGTTCTGGGGCCAGTCAGGGAGGGTTAGATGGGGCAGGAGTCCTGGGGGGGCTGTCAAGGAGTGAGAAGCAAGAGGCGGGCAGATAGGGGGTGGGGCTGGGCCATGTCTGGCTGTTTGGGGAGGCACAGCCTCCGCTAACTGGCCCTCTATACAATTTTGGAAACTCGATGCAGCCCTCAGGCCAAAACGTTTGCCCGCCCCAGTCTAGATCTACAACAGAGATTCAGGCTCAGAGTTAGGCACCAAAGAATGGGCTCCACAAAATCCAGCCTGCTGAGCAGAGGAAGCTATTTATGCTAGTAAATAGGAAATAGTTGCAAGAGGTGAGGCCTGAGCCACCTGGGTGAGAGGCAGGTGCTGCCTTACACACAGCTGTGAACAGTCTCCTAGCCCTAGGCACTTGTACCAGGCCAAACTTTTCCTGCAAAACATGGTTGCAGTGGTGCCATTGCCCCTGCCCTCCTCCCTGTTATTCCCACTAGCCCAGTGGGCGGAGCTAGTGAGAGGACCTTGCCAGGGAGGCACCAAACCATGTGGTGGCATTAGGATGTTACTGGCAGAAGCTTTGGTGCCCATGGGATTTAGGCACCACATGAGGTGGCAGCTGAGTGAGTGCTGTGAGGCGCTAACAGCTGGACTTGATTTAAAGTGGAAGTTCGGTGCTGTAGCCTTTTGTGGCTCTAGCCCTATGTCAGGTCAGGCTCTAACCAGTTGGCTGCCACGGTACAGAGTATGTGCAATGTTGGCGAGTTACACCAATACAAGCCTCAACCAAAGGGGCTTGAGCTGGAAAGGGGGCCTGCACCTTAAAGCCCAGTCCTGCAAGGTGTGCGCAATGCTAATGCCAGAGGGAGTCCAGAGTACTTGGCCAGTGCCAGGTCAGCACCCACTCTCACCAGGCAAGAGCCAACGCGCATGTGTTAACCCCCATTTTGTCAGCATTCCAGGCAGTAAAAGAGTAGGTTGGTCATGCTGGTAGGCACAGACTCCATCAGCGGTAACTGATGCCTCTTTGCACAGTCTCAGCAGCTGGCTGAAGGGCTCTTCCCTAATCCCCCTTCAACTCTGAGCCCATGGACCCTCCACGACAGCATTGCCACAGCACAGGTATGCTAAGCACACACACATCCCCCACACCTCTACCTCGAACCTATCTCAGAACTAAAGGCCTGCAGTCTTTGTGCGACATGCCAGTTCTTATCACTAGTAAAAATGCTTTTTAAATTCCCCATTCTGAGCCATGACTGAAGTGGTGGCTGGGATTATACAAAATGAGGAAGTACAGGGAAAAAGAGACTAGGCAGGAAATGCATCAAGGAGGGTGTCTGAAAGAGCAAGTGAATCAACTTCTAATGCTAAACCACAGAATTTGACCCTCACTTTGCAAAAAAGCTCTATAAAACTAGCTTTGCTCCGATGGTTTTTCTAACACGCATTCCACCGTGCACAAGAAGTTGTCTCATTAATCATCACTCCCAGCAGAGTCATTAAAAGAGGAAGAGGGAGCAATGAGCCACATCAGCATATAGCTCATAATTAAAGTTGAGAGTGTGAGGTGCTTACAAGGAATGGGGAAGCAAGAAAGTATGTGAGCATGAAAGAATTTGACAACTGGGCAAGGCTGAAAAACAACTCAGCATAACTAGAGTGGCAAACACACACATTTGTTGGGGGCAGAGGGGGTCACGGCAGCATTGTTGATGACTTGTACATAGGTGTGGAGGAAGAGTGAGGCCAACAATGAAGAATAGCCATGGCTGTACACATTCCTCCCCTGGTAGTATGTGAAGGAACAAGACAAGTCCACCCCAACAATGCATTTTTTTCCTTCTATGGAAAAATGAGAGTATAGTTGATAGAGAACATGCTCATTTCTGAAAACCAGTGCCTTATTTAAACAAGTGTGTGAGGAACCGGGTTTGGGTGGGTGGGACATGCTCTGCTGACTGAGCTGTGCAGATGTTAGCAGCAACCTGGAAGTGGAGGAACAACACATTTAGGCAGAATGTAATGACATGTACCTGGCTGAACCCTGGGGAGGGAAGCTATATACTTAGCCCCTGCTCCTGTTATGGCTTGTCGACAGGTTCCTGTATTTACCTTGTTGGGAGCTTTCTTCCATGACATGGAGCAGGGGCGTGCATCTATGACCTCACTGTTACAGGGAGTAAACTACAAGCATTGCTAAAAACTGGCTTCAGCCCAGCATGAAGTGGTGAAGGGATACAGAGCCATTTCAACCACAGGCTGTTATAATTCAAAGCCAGCCCTAAATTTTCATGACAAAGTTGTTTGCTCTTGATATGAGAATTAGGGTTGTCAGCCTCAAGGGCCTGAATGGGGCCATGAGACTTAACTTTCCTCGTCCCTGGGAGCAGTTTTGCTGGTGTGCTCAATTACAATATTGTATGACCAGAGTAAGAAGAGATTCTAGCAGTCTAGACAATGTGAGCGGTCATGTCTATTAAATAGCATTTCCAATAGTCTTCCTCCAAGAGGATCCTGTAATTTGTAATTTACGACAATCACAATTTTTGGTTAAAATGTGTCTGTAATGCTAAGATCTCCTGCCAACGTTCAGTCATCCTTGTTGTAGCCCCCTCCCCCTCAAGGAAGGACACCCTACTTTAGAGGAACCCAAGGTATGTCCTTGTCAGGCACTTTCTTTGTGATCCTGACACTGTCACAAGCCTCATTTGGAAAACTGAGAACCATTTATTTCTGCAAAACGCTTAAAGCCTGAGTAGGCCACAGTTACCAAACTCTTCCAACCTGTAGCACTGTTCCTAGCGGAGCAGGGTTGAGGTACGCTGAAGAAATAGAGTGGAGGGAACTAGCATGGGCATTGCCCATACTGCACCTGGCCAATGGATAAGCAGGACTCCAGCGCTATCAGTGCAGCCAGTTTCACCAAAACTGAATTCTGTTTTCAAATAAGGATAAAAATGTCATTACAGGCTTCTTTGGGAGAGTGGCAGCTCCTAGACTCTGCCATCATGCCACTCACTACAGTGGCATAAGGATATGCACTCTTGCAGCACTAATGAACCCCCCTTTCTCTGTGTATATTGCATTAAGATGTGGCCCAGGGCATTCAAGTGTGAAGTAGTCACTAAGAGTTCTGTTGCTGCCCCCACACAAAACACAGCTCACTGGTCATTACTCCAGTTGAAGATCCTGAACCCTCCCTCCGTCATGATACATATCCACAACATTGTTGTCAAACTGCTGCTGCCGAAAACAATGGATACAGAAATAGATTCATGCCAGTGTTCCAAGATGCCTTGACTGAAGTCAGAGCTCAGACTAGTTCTCATCTTTCGATGGCAGAGGGTTCTTGGGAAGATTTAACAACTCTTGGATCTTCTCGATATCTCTCTCCATGGTTCCTTCCTGAGTGTTACTGACAATTTCTTTCAAGTCAGCTTCAGTAACATTAAGCCTAGCTTTCCTAAAAGGGGAGAGGGAAGATAAAATAATTTCAGTTTCTGTACTCTCCCTCTAAGCATATAGTTTGCAGCCCTAGAGTCTAGTTATCTCCTCCTGCTCATTGGTAAAACAAACACCAGTAACCTGAAAGCCCAAATCTTTAGGCTCTGTCTAGTTTTGTCACTATTTGTAAGTTTTTATGAGTCACACAAACAGTGTCATTGACAAGAACCAGGCTTATCCCTTTGAACACACTCCTTCCCCAAGCTGCCAGTCAAATGAATGCTCGAATTAAAAAAGAACAAGGAATGGTTACTTACCTTACAGTAATGACAGTAACCGTCATTCTTCAAGATGTTCCACACACATGAATCCCACTGATGACGTCCATTGGGCCCCAGCACAGGCGTGTGGAATATTTTCCCTACCAGGGTCACACCTGCGCCATGCACGCCCTCAATCCCCCATCCTCCCCAAAGCAGATAAAGGGCAGAGTGACATCAACTACCACTAACTTCCTTTGCTGCCTAGAATCCTTATTTATAAGCTTCTGAGCTGCAGGAACAGAGGACAGGTCATGGGGTCCAGATGTGCAGAACATCTCAACAAACCTTAGTTTCTTATAAGGTAAGTAACCATCTTTCTTCTTTCAGTTGATCCCACTTGTGGTGATTAGCTAGCAGTCATCTTTCTAGATGGTGAGCTCTAGGAGTTATCTGAAAAGAGATTGCAAAACTGCTCTTCCAAAGTTGGCATCAGATCTTGAAGCAGTGAGTAAAGAATAATGTTTTGTAAGTGTATGAGCTGAAAACAGAGTAGGAGCTCTATATACTTCCAGTGCTGGAACTTGACTTGGGCATGCTATTGATGCAACTTGTGGTCTGGTGGAGTGAGCTCTGATTTTGATAGAGGGCTCCTCTTCTTAATATCATGAACAGTTCTAATACAATCCTCTACACATTTTGAAAAAAAAAATAGCCATCCCTTTTGGTTTGTTACCGTAAGCAATAACAAGTCTTGAAGTGTTATGACGAGTTAGTTCTTTATATGTAATGTAACAGCAATATTCTCACATCTAAAGGATGTAATTTAGATTCATCAGGTGAAGAGTGAGGTTTTGGAAAAAAATGGTAAGTGAATGAATTGATAGATATGAAAATCTGATAGTACTTTTGCAATAAAAGATGGATGTGGTCTCAATTACTCTATCCATGTGAAAAACTGCATATGAAGGAATTATCATTGGGGCTTGTAATCTGCTTATTCTACAAACTGATGTTTTAGTGATAAAATAAGAAGATTGAGCTGCTGGAGTCTAACAAAGAAAAGGTTAAGAGGTGACTTGATTACAGTCTATAAGTACCTACATGGCAAACACATATTTAATGATGGGCTCTTCAATCTAGCAGAGAAAGATATAACATGATCCAATGGCTGGAAGTTGAAGCTAGACAAATTCAGATTAGAAATAAGGTGTAAATTTTTAATGATTAGAGTAATTAAAAATTGGAACAATTTACCAAGGGTTGTGATGGACTCTTCATCACTGATTGTTTTTAAATCAAGATTGGATATTTTTCTAAAAGCTCTAGGAATTATTTTGGGGACGCCTGGGCTATACAGGAGGTCTGACCAGATGATCACAATTTTAGGCCAGGAGGAAAGGACGTGCTCGGAAGGGGTTCAGCATGTCCTCTTGGAAAGCAAGCAGCCCTCCACACACCGAGCCTACTTGGCAAAGTGGTCTCAGTTTTCCTGATGGGTGGCTGAACTAGGCGTCTCCCCCACGGCTTCCCTGATCCAGTTCATTTTGGACTACCTCCTTCACCTTAGAGCCCAGGGCCCGGCGCCTTCATCCGTCAGAGTGCACTTGGCGGCCCATATCGGCTTTCCACCTGCCAGTGCAGGGGCACATGGTATTCTCCCATGCCATGCCTGGCTGATTCCTTAAGGGATTGGATCGTTTCTTCCCGTACGTTAGGCCCCCGGTCCTGCAGTGGGACCTGAACTTGGTGCTGGCCCGGCTGATGGGTCCCTGGTTTGAGCCGCTAGCTAAGTGCTCCTGGTCACATCTCTCGTGGAAGGTGGCCTTCCTGGTAGCGATCATGTCGGCTAGGCAGGTCTCAGAACTCAGGGCCCTGACCTCCGAGCCCCCATACACGGTGTTCCATAAGGATAAGGTCCAGCTCCTCCCACATCCTTCATTCCTCCTGAAGGTGGTCTCTGCCTACCACATGGGTCTGGACATTTTCCTGCCGGTCCTCTGCCCCAAGCCCCATGCATCCAGCGAGGAGCGTTGCCTCCACACGCTGGATGTGAGACGGGCTCTGGCTTTTTACCTGGAGTGGACTAAGCTGTTCATGAAATCTTTGCAGCTGTTTATCACCTCAGCCGAATGCATGAAAGGTTGGCCAATCTCCACTCAGCAGCTCTCCAACTGGATCATCTCGTGCATCTGTACCTGTTATGACTTGGCGGGAATCTCTCCACCACCAATTGTGAAGGTGCACTTGACTAGGGCTCAAGCCTCGTCGGCTGACTTTTTAGCCCATGTCCCCATTCAGGACATTTGCAGGGCTGCCACATGGTCTTCGGTTCACACATTCACCTCGCATTATGCAATCGTCTCCTAAACCAGAGATGATGCCGGGTTCGGCAGGGCTGTGCTCCGTCCCGAGAATTTGTGAACTCCTACCCACCTCCAATAGATATAGCTTGGAATCACCTATTGTGGAATACACATGAGCAATCACTCGAAGAAGAAAAGACAGTTACCTTTTCCGTAACTGGTGTTCTTCGAGATGTGTTGCTCATGTCTATTCCACATCCCTCCTTCCTCTCTGTCGGAGTTGTCTGGCAAGAAGGAACTGAGGGTGGGGGGAGCGTGCAGCACCCCTTATACCGCGCTACGGAGGCACCACTCCAGGGGTTGCTTGGGGTGCTCCCCTACAGGTACTGCTAGGGGAAAAACTTCTGACACCAGTGCACATGGTGAGCACACACACCTATTGTGGAATATACATGAGCAATCACTCAAACAACTAATAGCTCTCTTCCATCTTTAGGGATTTTTTTTAAATATAATAAATATATACACTGTTCAGTTTTCAAAAGATTAATAGTTTTAGGGGAGGCCTTCCTTCCCAAAGACTTCAGGCATCCCTTTTCCAATAAAGGGAAATGTAAAGCTACATGAGAAGAATTGTGACCGTGTTTGACTCCCCCCGACCCCAGCCTGCATATTGTAATAAAAGACTCAGTAAAGTCCAAACATTCTTTAAAATATATTAAAATCTGCTGTTTACTTTCCCAGCCACACGAGAAGTGAAGATGTTGGGAGAGTTTTGAGGGGAGGCAAGCTATAAATTCAAACTATTGTACTACAAAATAAGCAAATTGCAGCACTGACTTTCACTGGACAATAAACGGTGCAATCTGAGGCTAGATCAGTGGTTCTTAGATTGATCCCTGAAACGACCTGAGAATCAAATAGTGAGGAACTGGGGCTGGAAGCAGAAATGTACCATCCAATGCTCTCTCTTACATGTTGGATTGCCAGATGAAAAAGTCGGAACTACAGCCATCTCTGATCAGTGATACAGATTCACTAATTTAGATAGTGCAACATTTTTTCTTACCACTCTGCTAACTTCTGTTCATGCAGCAATCTTCTTTCACGTAGTCTTTTCTCCTGTATGCTCTCACCAGCGAGCTTCTGCACTGCCATCAACAGCCCTCCTGCAGGGATGCTAAGAGGTGGAGGAGGAAGTTACAGATAAGCATCAGAAGACATTAATAGTGATAGTTTACTGGCAATAAGGAATGAGTGTGGAGGAGGGGGGTCAGTGATGCATAACCACCTCCAATATTCAGACCCTCCTTTTCACTAGCTGTGACAATCACTGCATGAAACTCAACTCCCCATACAGCTATTCCGGAAACATAATACCCCTGCTACAACCGTCTGATGTGCTTCGTAAGCACTTATTAAGCCTCTTATCAGATAAGGTAGGTCAGTATTATTAAAATTTTACCGCTGTGAAAACAGGCACAGAGAAGCTAAGTGATTTGCCCAAGGGCATACGGGCAGTCAGTGGTGAAGCCGGGAAGGAAATCCAGGAGTTCTTGCTGCTAGTCTCCTGCTGTCACCAGTATACAACACAGCTCCTCAAGAAAATGCTACATTCTCTTTACTTTTGGCTAATTGTCCTGAGAAGCCAACTGAATAGCTGGTTAGTAGAGACATTAAACATGGGGAGAAGGGGCAGGAGGAGAGAGGATCATAACACTATTGTTACTTTTCTGTTTTAATGGTAATCAGCATCTTCTATGGCCATTTAAGGTGCAAGCACTGATCACCTCTAAGGAGAAAGGGAAATCTCCATGTATCCAGCCATCACTGGAAGAACAATGAAATATAAAGTACGGAAAAACTGGATGAGGACTTTTGGAGACAGAAATCATCATGGTCCAAAAAAGGGATGCAGAAAATCCAGCAGGCTGCTGAGGGTCTGGGAAGTCTGCTGCAGCCCCTCCTAAGATTCAAGGCTTGACTTGGGAGGTTATTATCCAACATACAGTAGCTAAAGAATATAATTCTGACCCTGGTTATTGATTTGGTATGTGTGCAGCTTACCCGAATGCTGCTCCAAGGACACTGCCAGCTGCCATTTTGCTCAGGCCCAAATGCATTCTGAACAGGCCTCCTGTAAAGGCTAAAACACACAAGCCACAGACATGAGCCTCTAAGGAGTCCTAGCACCACCCAGCCCCTCCCTCCCCCTCTCCCTCTCTGAGGGAACTGCTCTGCCACTTCTACCTCCCACCCCCTGAATGCCAAAAGCCAGTCTCAAGAGAACAGAAACCAAATACTGAGCCAGCAGTGGCTCTGCCAATCTCTGAGGGGCCTGAACATGTGTGATTGTCTGTACCTTAAGTTCACCGCTTTGGGGGGGAATGTCACAATATGGTGTCACATGACTCAGTAAAGCTGCTTCACTCCCAACAGTCACGTTTTGGCCTCGGTTGCCATATTTCCAATTCAATTTGGAAGGGAAGATGAGAGTGGCAACCCAATACGTCTTTTTTTTAAATCTGTAACTTCTCTAACACTAAACACAGCACAAAATTTCTTCCAAAAGAGCTGTAAGAACTAAATGCTTGGGGAGGACTACGAGCCCACCCATTACTGAAACGGAGCTACCTCTGACAGAGCACAGCAGTTGTTCAATAATAACCAGTAATACTACTTAACAGTTTAAAACAGGAAGTGAGGAAAAATATATCCAACTGGAACCACAATATATGCTTATATAAAGATAACATACAGAAGGAGACCCTGTTTTGTATCTAGAGCAAACTTAAAAATGATCTTTCCCTTGGAAACATTTGTAAGCAGCAGCATTAAGCTGTTATGAAGAGAAGGAAGGAATATGCATACCCCCTCATTGATGGATTTCTAATGCTCATTTCTCATTTTTGAGATGAGATATTATACACTGTTCCGCCACACTTATACTACCCAAGCACCTTTCACTCAAGAAGGGCAACAAACTTTCAAACATTAACTAAGCCTTGCAACTCCCTGGTGGGTTAGGAAAGTTTTATCACCCCTGTATTAGGAATGGGAAACAGGCACCCTGTGGTTAATTATATAAATAAAGTTAGTCAGTGGCAGCAGAGGAAATCCAAGCCAGGAGCCCTGACTCCCACTGACTCAAATCAAAGACAGTATCTCCTCACTCAAACAGAACAGAATATAGAAATAAAGTAATCTCACCTCCTGCGGCAGCGAAGTGACTGAAGGTGGTTTTATTGCGGTACACGGACAGACCAGTGCTCACTGTGCTGCAAGCGTGGGGCACAGAAAGAGTCAGAAGGCAGACCTGAACAAAAAGCACACTCGACAATACAGCCCTATGGAACCCAAATCAGGGAGCTAAGTGGTCAGCCCACCCCATCCTCACTATAGCCGATCTGTTTGGGACACACATGGTAGCCACTAATGCGTTGACCTCAATCCCCTTACAGGATGTGGGGGAGCACTAGAACACCAAGGTTTTTTATGTAATTTTTTTAAACCAACATTTCCAAGCATAAATTTAAAACCATATGAAGTCTGCAAGCAGGTTAGACCCAAAAGTGAACCTATCAATCATGACAGTGTACCATGAACATTTTGTGGGAGCCACAAGCATGGCTGGTCAACTCCTAAAGTGCAGCCTATGTTTCTAACTACTGAGTGAGGATAAAACCATCAACTGTGAGTTGTTGGTTTCTTTTTTTTTTTGTTTTTTTTGCGAGGGGGGGGAGTGGGAGGAGGGTAATTGCTGGTCAAGCTTAAGGTTAGTGGGAAGGAGGAATGAAGCAGAAATTCTGCATTTGGATTTTAGGAAGGCATTTGATTATCTCAAAAACTTACTCCCAAAATGACTATAAAATGGTTTGCACATGGACACTGTCATGTAGTCTGAAAACTGGCTATAGAATAAAAATCCAAGGGAGTAATGAAAAAGGGCAATGTCTCAAGCTGTGCAGAAGATGTCTGAAGACAGCTGTGGGGAAACCACAGGAATGTGTGTTAGGTCCAGTATAGTTAACACAATTAAAGTTCCAGAAGAAGGAGTAAACAGTACATCAGTTAAATCTGAAAATGGTACTAAACTGTGAGGAACTGCAAACACCAGAGAGGTGGGTCTTTCAATCTTTCCTGATTAAACTGTTCCACTTTGTATTCAATATTCACTGGACTGAAGAATGACTCTATGGGCCAGTGATTAGGGCACTCACCTGGGATGGGGGAGAGTCAAGTTCCTGCTCCAATGACTACTTCAGTATTTCATGAAAAATGGAACAGCTACATCAGAAACAAGGTTCAAATCCCCCCTCTGCCTGAGAAGAGCAGGAACCTACTGCAGAACTCCCACCTCCCAAGGTGACTGCCCTAACCATGAGGCTTCAGGGCTAAAGGAGGTGACACCATCACCACCTCCATTTTTTGAGAAAAAGCATTGACCTGGCTGAAGCACCACAGCTGTGAACCCCGAGTGGAGAAAAACCTCTTCCTCCAGTCCAAAGTTGGAGAGGAGTGGGACTTGGGCCACACCTCTCTCCTCAGCATTTCCTATTGGCTAACTTAGGCAACAATCCACTAAGCTTGCTGGCTTTTGTAGATATCCCTTTTAGGCACCTCTCTCTCCCCATGCATTGGGCCTTACTTGAAGTTGTGGATTCTAATAGGTGGCAGAACATCTAAATTTAGGCATCGCAATCCTGAGCCCACATTCCCCTTTCTGGATTTAGCCCCAAAAGTGAAACCAACCATTCTGTTTTCATCTTCCACGCTCAGTGAGAAGTCAAAAGAAAGCAGAGTGCTAATGGTGAAAAATAAATTACATTTGTTTTAAAAAGCTTTATTAAAGTATGATTTTCAACCTGACAGAGTCCCTTTAACACTTATAGCTGTTATTTTCACCTAAACAGATCTCTGCAGGTTCTTATCCTGATGTTTCCCCACAACCATAGATATGGAAAACTTACTTAAATATTGCCACAAAAGTAGCAATTCTCCAGCTCCAGCGCCAGCCGTAACGGATGAATCCCCTGAGTGCAGCACGATGTGCAGATTGCTATGGGGAGAATGAGAGAAGGTTACAGGTCTTAAACTCACTGTCATTTCACTGCAAACAGACTTGCGGTACTTTCAGACGATGATACTTGAGACACTGGCTATTCCATTAGGATTACCCGTCTTGATAGAACTCAAACTGATGGAATTGATACACTGGTTCCATCTTAAGGGGAAACAGCCCCATTTCTCTCAGCCATTCAACAGGAAACCTGAGAATTAATTTAAATGTTTAATTACAATTGGTATTTCCAATCCTAGAGCTGAAGGCAGCCATCTTGCAGAAAAGTAATGTCTTTTATGACACTGGCAGTGCAGAAACCTAGTGGGACAGAAACTTGAAACTAGTTTCTAACTGATTTTAACTATGGGTTAATAGCATTAAATAACTAAATGATAACCATTTGGCTTAAACATTAAGAAGGACCTTCAAGCAGCGTAGTTTAGGCCTAACATTTAAGCTTTGTATATAAACAAGGTTTTACAAGATGTAATATTAATAGAAATCTCATGACATTTTAAAACATTCCAATTAAGATTGCTTAAATCCAACACCCTCTTTTGCAGCGCTTGCAACCCACATGCTGTAGCACGGGTGCAAACGCATAATTGCCTGAAACAGACTAGAAACACAGAGAGAAACTGGGTGCTCTAGTTTTTTTGTGGCAGCTGAGCAAAATGCCAAAACTAAACAAATACTATAAATGATTAAAAGTATGTTTAAAGTCATTTATATTTTAACTTCCAAATTACTAACATAGGTAAGATTTAAAAAAATAAATAAATAAAAGAGTCCCTTTAAAGGCATGATCCAGTGAAATATAAAATATTCTTTTTTGTAGCTGGATGTAATGACAGAATACAATTACAATTATTCAAGTGTTAAATAAAACAAAAAATGCTGACAAGCAAAGGAGAAGTTACCAATCTGACAGCCTCATGATGCAGATTATGAGAGAACCTGGTTGCCATTAAAACACACTGGAAATTAGAGACAACATTTTTGTAAGCCATTTTTTGAAATAATAGAATTTGCCTAATTTAACAGCTCAAATATAACTTTGAGTACATAAGCACGCAGAATGTGAGCATAACTCAGCACTTAATTGAGGTACATCATTACCACAGATGGTTACACAAACTATATATTTATGAATATAAATCAAAGAGTTTGGTAGTTTTCAAATGCAATCACAGTAACTGTGCATGAAAATTACATAGGTAATTACACTCACATTTTGCACACTTACCTGTATTAAAAATATCTTGCCAATGGGAACTGAATTCTCTGTTGTACGCTAGAGCGCCAAATGAGAAGTACCGTACAATGCTATAACTTTACAACGTCAGCACCCAGTAAGTGACGCAGCAGCCCAATTTGTTAAATTTGCAACCACAAGCCGTGCCAATCTAAAAATTCATATTTAAGTAAGGAGGTTTTTCTTTCAAGTTTTCACATTTTGGTCTAGCACAGCAAGTCAATCTGTCACCTGAAAAAGTTGGCCTGACTAACAGCCAACATGTACAGCAGGGCTGGGCAAACTACGGCCCACGGGCCAAATCCAGCCCCTCAGGGCTTTGGATCCGTCCCATGGAATTGCCACCTCCGTGGCGCCGCAGGGCTAAGGCAGGCTCCCCCTGCCTGCCCTGGCCCTGCACCACTCCCGGAAGCAGCTGGCACCACGTCCCTGCGGCCCCTAGGGGAGGAGGGGGTGGCAGAGGGCTCTGTGCACTGCTCTGACCTGCAGACACCGTCCCCGCAGCTCCCATTCGCCGGGAACAGGGAACCGCAGCCAATGGAAACTTGGCGGTGACTGCAGCCCAGGGCAGTGCATGGAGCCCTTTGACCCTCCTGAGGCCACCAGCCGCTTCCGGGAGCAGCGTGGGGCCAGGGCAGGCAGGGAGCCTGCCTTAGCCCCGCTGTACACCGCTGCCATCCTGGAGCCACTCCAGGTAAGCAGCGCTGGGCCGGAACCCACATCCCAACCCCCTGTCCTGAGCCCCCTGCCGCACCCTGCACCCCTCTATTTCAGGCTCTTTGCTGCAGAAAACAGGCTCTACAAAAAAGGAGCAGTTTTGGTTCCAATATGCATGATTTTGGTCCATACCACAGCATCCAGACGGTTCTGAAAAATCTCCGCTTGGCTCCGCTCAATATATTGTGTCTTCGCATGCTGAAAAGCCGGCAAACCTCCATACATCCAGCCAATGACAGCCCCTGAAAACGTAGCTTTGATAATGTTGAGAGTTTCTTCTGGGTACTGCTGTAGTTCACTAGCACAAAGAAACAATGTTACTGGAGATTTAGCATTTGGGAGCACTGCTAACCTAACAAGAGTCAATCCGGCTAAAACGTATCACGCATGGGATCATTTCAGACACTACTCTTCAAATTATTGCATTTACAGATTGAACTCATAATCTGCCATCAATATTAAGCAAACAGGTAACATTACATTTTTTTTAAATCCTTCTTGGGCAGAACTGGACAGCTAAAGCGAATGGGACACAGAGTCTTTCACCTTTTGTTCACAAGTTCTGTTGTAGTCAAGATCAGTAGTGTTCAAAAATCCATTGCATCTAATGGCTGTTTGGAGATCTATGTGAAATGAATTGGTGGGTCTCAGGGTATTTAAAAACCCACACCCCTAACAAATGTCATTCAAGGGACGTCTCAGCAAAAAGGCAACGGATTGAGTGAACTCTGGAGACTGTGCTTTCTCACTCCTAGAATGAAAGGGCAATACAGAATATCACAAAGGTAGTGTTGCCAGTTATCATGATTTTATTGTGAGTTTTGTGATATTGGGTGTTATTCTTAAAGCCCCAGTTCCTGGAGTCAGGTGATCACAGGAGAATCTCAGCTTTTGTTTTTAAAAGGTAAATTTCTAGCCCTCCGGGTTGTGGAGAAAAGGTCAAAAACATGATTCAAATGCACCCCAAAAATCTCAGAATCCAGACAGCAAATTAAATGATATTTAAATCAATCTCATGATTTTCCAGGGCTAGGGGTTAGCATAGACCATGCTCACCCCAGAGAGGAACATGATCAGTATTAGCAGGTTGCTCGTGTTGTTTCCCCGCCTGATGGAAACAGTGCTATTTTCCCTTATAACTGTGTTACTTTATGTACTGGGCATGAATTTCTGAGTGAGCAGGTCAGACTGGCTGCACATCCATGTGGCTGTGAATGATTCACCCACGGGTGTTGCACCAGGCAAAGGTGTGAACGGCTGTGCAGGATGAGCACTGGGATGAGGAGGCCAGGTAACCACAGCAGCATGTGTGTGTGTGAGATGGGCAGATAGATGGGTGTGTATGTGTGTGAGAGAGAGAGACACAGACACACACACACACACACACGCGGCTGGGTGAGAGGGAACGGATGGAAGACTGGATAGATAACCACAGCAGAGTGTCCATCTGTGTGGGGGGCATAGACAGACAGACACAATCACAGCAAGGTGTGTGTGTGTTGGGGGACACAGATAACCACGGTGGGGGACAGACAACCACAGCAGAGTGTGTGTGGGTGGGTGTGGAGGGGAGGGGGGACACACACACACACAAGCAGACAACCACAGCAATGTACGCGCGGGGGGGGGGAGGGGGACGCGCACACACACGCACGGGCGGAGGGGAGGGGCTGCCCCTGCCGGCCCGGCCCGGCGTTACTCACTCGCGGTGCCAGAGCTCCCGCAGCCGCTCCCACCCCGTGTCCGGGGGCTCCGCGGTGCCGACGTGCCGGGGCGCCGAGCCCAGCTCCGGGCCGCTCCCGGGGGCCGCCATGCCCGGCTGCTGCCGCGGAACCGCGGGCGGGCTCCGGCCTCCGGCCTCGCAGCAGGGAGCGCGGCCCGGGCCCGGACGCCTGGTTACCCCCGGCGGCAAGAGCGGCCTCGGCCCGGCCCCGCCCCCTGCCGCCCGGGAGGCGCCGCGCAAGCGGCGGCCTGGCCCCGCCCCGCCCATCGCCCGCAGCGGCAGGGGCCGGAGCGGGGCACGCGGGGATCCCGGCCCCTGGGCACAGGCGCGGGAACTTGCGGGGAGGGGCTGCCTGGAGGTGGTTTCCCCTCACGCACCAGGGTTGACAGTTGGGTTCAATGGCTCTCAGCGCCGCCCCACTACAAACTGCTCCAGCGCCACCGCCCCATAGCGCGCAAGCAGCCAGGTGTGCAGGCGCCCAAACACGATACCAGGGGTCGGCAAGCTTTCAGGAGTATTCAATTAGTCACTCTAATTTAAGGTTTTGCGTGCCAGTAATAAATTTTATCCTTTTTAGGAGGTCTCTTTCTATAAGTCTATAATATATAACTAAACTATTGTTTTATATAAAGTGAAAAAGGTTTTTAAAATGTTTAAGAAGCTTCATTTAAAATTAAATTAAAATGCAGAGCCCTGCAGACCGATGGCCAGAACCCGGACAGTGTGAGTGCCACTGAAAATCAGCTCGTGTGCCGCCTTTGGCACACGTGCCATAGGTTGCCTACCCCTGCAATATACCAACAGCAGCAACTGTACAGCCACATAACTTGCATCCACTATAGACTGTAGTGTAGACATGGCCTAAGAGCCATCACCCTAACACCAACACATTAACCAAGGAAAGAGCTTCACGCACACAAACACTCTCTTTCTCTCTCTCCCTAACCGCCAATGACTTGGAAGATGCATACCTACTGCTGACCAAGGAAAATGCTTTCCCCCAGCAGACTTTCACTCCCTCTCTCTCTCTCTCTACAGCTTGGAAGATTAATGCCTAGTGCTAAGCAGAAGCAGCAGCTGTCAGCCAGGAGAAAGTAGAAAACAAGGCAGCCCAGCTGCCCAAGATCCACTGAACATACATATTTTGGAGAACACATCTCAGAAATAATGTCACCAACACTCACCATTTTATCACAAACTTCTTAGTTGTGTTCCCCACCCCACCCCCCGAAAACCCTAGTTTCTGGACTCAGGTGATTTTTGTGAGGCACAGCTTTCATTTAAAAAAAAAAAAAAAAAAAGGTACGTTTGTAGACCTCCTGGGTGTGGAGAAAAGCTTGAACATGATCCAAGAGGATCGCGTGGGCTCAGAAACCAGAAGCAAATAAAAATACCCCCACCCATTTGTTATTTTTAAGCCAATCACATTAAGTGTAGGGACCTGAATGCTTGTGGTTGGTAAGACTGATAACTGCACTAGATTATTCAAATCCAAGAAGCCCCAAAGGGTTCCAACTCAAAATCCTGAAAACCTGGATGCCAGCTTAGTAGAACCCACAAAAATAAATACCAATTTGTTTCTCAGTGTGCTTTCCAAAGTAATAGACCATGCAATATACAGTAGAGGGGCAATCTACTCATAGGAAATAATTTGATGAATTGTAATCTTTTTTTTCCCTGTTTTCAAATTATCCCAAAACAGACTGATTGCTACTCATTTGTTCATTATTAAAAAGTATTTAACACTTTATGCAACCATATTTCAGCCTATAGGCTAATTGTGAACTGTTCACTTCTGCAATTTATGGTGTCCGATTGCTCACCTAACTTGTACAGTCTTGTTTCTGCTTTTTGATTGCTTGAGTATTTTATAAGTGAGGAAGAAAAACAAAAATATTTCATGACGACCATGGAAACACATGCACAAGTTTTCCTAGGACTTAAACTTTGTCAACATTCATGTAAGAAAAAAAAATTACATGTACAAATATTTGTGGAAAACTAATAAAAAGGGTCACCAAGAACATTGGAGCAAAGTTGTAGCTTTTATTTGAAGTAATGTTTATGAAGAAAGTTTGGCAATACTGGCCCACTTCTATCACACATGTAGGCACCACTGAAATACAAGCACCTCCAAAGTGAAACATGGCAGTCAGCACACAGTACAACATCCCAGAAATGGGATATTTCAACCCTCACTTTATCAATAATTACTAGGGAATCTTTCATGTCCAAAGTACAAAAAGGATCTTGGTTTGTAAGGGTACGTCCATACTTACGGCCGGGTCGACGGGTAGCGTTCGACTTCTCGGAGTTCGAACTATCGCGTCTAATCTAGACACGATAGTTCGAACTCCGAACGCGCTCCTGTCGACTCCAGAACTTCACCACCGCGAACGGCGGTGGCGGAGTCGACAGGGGAGCCGCGGACTTTGATCCCGCGGCGTCTGGACAGGTAAGAAGTTCGAACTAAGGTAGTTCGACTTCAGCTACGCGAAGTCGCGTACCTTAGTTCGACCCCCCATCCTAGTGTAGACCAGGCCTAAGATTTCACTGTCCTCCCTTCCCCAGTAAAGGGCAAGGAGCTCCATTTATCTACTTCCAAAAGAGATACGGCAGGTTCAGCCCTATTGTGATTTGAATGTAGGGTGATCTGACAGCAAATTGAAAATTTGGAACTGGGTGGAGGTGGGGGGGGGGGGGTAATAGGTGCCTATATAAGAAAAAGACCCAAAAATCGGGACAGTCCCTATAAAATCGGGACATCTGCTCACCCTATTTGCATGTATGGTTGGAGGAAGTTGTGTTTCAATCCTGCTGCTTAGGTCATTCACGCCGGTGCCTCTGCTTACGGTTCCTTACATTACAGTTCTCTGTCTGGTTCAGTAGGATAAAAGGATATTTTAAAAAAAAATACAAGAAATGAAACCAAAGATATATTCCTTTTTGAAAATGCTATAGTTCAGGGAAACCTTAACCATGCTGTACCCAGAACTGAAGAAATAAAAGAGGGAGTAGTACCTCCCCCCAGACCTCACAATCTACAATCCCGAGCTGGTCCTTGTGTACTTTAGTGTTCATATCTTTTTTCTTCTTTTTAAATTCTGACTGGAAAATTAGTGCTGATGCTCTGAGGCTGAGCTCTTGCTGCTTATACCCATTCAAAATGCTGCTGGAAATGATAAGTTGCCTGGCTCATTGCTCTGACTACATCATCCCTTTCTATCGCTCCATTGGCTCATCCTTCTCCATCTCATCGAGCACAAACTACATACCTTCACTTTCAGAGCCCTTCCCAGCCTATCCTCACCTTACCTATCATATATGCCGTTGAGTTGGCTCCCTGCCTCTGCATTGCCTTCATCACCCATGTTACATTTTTTAAAAGCACTTTCATATTCTCTCCCAGGCTGCCCCTCAAGCTTGGGAGGAGCTCCCCATAAACACCTGCAAGGCTATATCCTTGTTCTCTTCAAATCTCTCCTTAAAGCTCCCCTTTGCCACGATGCCCACAACAAACTTGACAAGAGTTAGCCAGCTGGTGTGCTGAGACCTCTGCCTAGCACTTACCAGTACTGGCTCACTGTTTCCTTGGGCTCCCCAGTCTCTGTCTGTATTCACCTGTTGTCTCTTGTCTTAGATTGTAAACTCTCTGGGGCAGGCACTGTCTTCGTATTGCATTTGTACACCGCCTATCACAGTAAGATCCTGGTCCTTAATGAGGGCTCCTAAATCACAGCTGCACTACAAATGATATACTCACAGAATAGGGCAGTTTTAACACACTGCCCCAAGAATGTGTTACAAATGTTACTCTGGAGGGAGAAACCACCCCTAGGATGGAGATGGGACTTCAGCCTCCTGCCAATGCAATCTTTGGCTTCTCTGCTGAGACAGGCAGCAAGGGGGCCAATTAGTTGCACCTGGTTTAGCGATGTGACCACCTGCCTACAAGGAAATGAACTTAGTTCCCTAAATTATTTCACCTGGGCCACTGAATAGCTTTCAGGTGGTAACAATTTTTAATCTCTACCAATTTTGGACAAGATTTGAACTAGTGACTTAAGGTATATCGACACTTATAGTGATGTGTAGAGTACTGACACTCTACGCCCAGCTAGCATGGGCATAAATAGCAGTGCAGATGGGGAGACGTGGCTTAGGTGAGCAGAATGCCCTCCATGCCTGAACCCCCAGGGATATACCCAACATGGTTCTCTACACACCCAAAGAGTGACTTCCACGTCTACACTATTTTTACAAGGGCAGTGCCCTGCTGCCTTCCTGCTCTCTGAGCCTTTTCCAGTCACATGTAGCTACACACCACAGTGACAAAGGTGGACACAGCCTGTCTTTCACTGTAGCATGTAGCAACGCGTGTAGCTCCTGTACTCTACATGCTCCCTTAAGTACAGATATAGCTTTAGATGCAAAAGGCTCCACTTCTCAATCCCATTCCCATGAGCTATCCAATTCCTCAATAAAACATCTCCCCAAAGAGAACAAATGGTAAGGAATGTATATATTGCTACATCCTGTTGGGCAGAACAGCTGTTGACTGTCCAGTTCCTTTATTATGACAGAATCATTCTTTTGGTTGAGAAATAATTCAGCCAATAAAAAGCATTGTTTTTTGTTTTTAATCCAAAAGCACTTCATTAAAAACAAAAAGGATTTAAAAATACAGTAGATAAATCTATCATTTCATATAATTCCATCTCCTCGTTAAAACCTGTCATTCAAGCTTTTATTAAAAAGTCTTCCAATATTACACAGTTCTGACTCCAAGCTATTCATTTCCTGATTTCATTCTTTTACATGCTGGGTCAGCCCAGCCAGTGGTCCTGTAATTGGTGCTCTGCACTGGAAATTGATGTTTGCCTGTCATGTCTAGTTCTTCTTGCCCTGTACTGGGGCCTGATGTTGGGGTGTGTTTGTGTGTGAGAACTCTGCAGCACCCCAATCTGCCAGAAGTCAGAAAAATCAGGTCACGGCTTTTTCTATTCCTCTGATTCAGTTGCCAAAGGAGAAGGAGGGGGTAAGTAGTTGCCTCCATCTCCCCTCTGTTTCCACTCCCCACCCCACCAGTTATCTAAGTAACACATGGCCAGCCAACGAGTTGCAGTACTCACATGAGATGCAAAAACCTCAAAAGAGTGAGACCCCAAGCAGTTGCTTACGCTGTTGTGCTTTCAGACAGTCTTAGCACTTTATTTCATTCTGCAATGAGCCCACCACACAACTAAGGAGCCACGTTGACGGGCTGCAAAAAGAATTGCTCCAGTGACATCCACCCTTGCATATTCAAAGCCAATGTGCTGAGAATCATGCAGGCTGGTACTGTTAGCACAGCATGTACATGGTCAAGGAGACAGTCTCAGCTCACAGAGACGGACAGTTCACAGCTTACATGGATAAGACAGAGGAGGTTACTCCCCCTGTGCAGTAACTGACGTTCTTCAAGATGAGTGTCCCTGTGGGTGCTCCACTCCAGGTGTTGGTGCATCCCTACGCCTTCACACAGAGATTTTTACAGTACTCATACCGATCGTGCACGCAAAGAGCCTCCCTGCCCCCGAGTGTACCTTAATAGTATGCGTGCATGACCAGTCTCCTCAGTTTCTTCTCTACAATGGAGGCTACCCCAATTCCAAAGTAGAGGGGAGAAGGGTGGATAGTGGAGCACCCCAGGGACACTCATCTTGAAGAACGTCAGTTACTGCACAAGGTGAGTAACCTCCTCCTTCTCTTCTTCTTTGAGCGATATCCCTGTGGGTGCTCCACTCCAAGTGACTTAAAGGCATGGTACCTCAAGGAGGTAGGGACTTCAGATTTGGTAGGAATGCAGTAGATAATACAACTCTGCCTAATTGTGTATCAGAGAGAGGGCCTTGAGTAAAGGTACAGTGCTTAACAAATGTGTGTTCAGAAGATCAAGTGGCCACTTTACAGATGTCAACCAGGGGAACTTTGCGTAGAAAAGCCACGGAGGTAGCCACTGATCTATTGGAGTGAGTTCTGATGCCAGCTGGAGGCATAACTTTCTTTATCTGATAGCACAGTCAGATACACTCAGAAATCCAGTTTGAAAGTCTCTGGGTAGAAATAGGTGTCCCTTTGGAACGCTCCGTGATGGAGACAAAGAGTCTAGAAGAGTTCCTAAAGGGCTTGGTTCTATCCAGATAGAAGCACAAAGCCCTGCGTACGTCTAACATATGCATTGTGGATTCAAAAGAGTTTGCATGGGCTTTAGGAAAGAAGGTTGGTAGGTGTATCTGCTCGTTGATGTGGAATGACGAATGCACCTTTGGAAGAAATTTGGGGTGTAATCGAAGGGTAACCTTGTCCTTAAAAAATAGTGTATATGGTGGGTCCGCCACGAGAGCTGCTATTTCTCCTGCCCATCTGGCAGAGGTGATTGCCACTAAGAATGCTGTTTTCATAGAGAGATGTAAGAGGGAGCAAGTGGCTAGGGGCTCGAATGGTTGTTGAGTTAAGCAGGTTAATACTAAGTGAAGGTCCCACAGAGGGGTAGGAGGTCTGTCTGGGTATAGGGATTGGCATCCTTTGAGAAAACGCTTGGTGACTGGATGAGCAAAAACAGAGGTATCGTCGATCTTGTCATGAAAAGTTGTAATAGTGGCTAAGTGGACTTTGATGGAGCTGAAAGAAAGGCCTGATTGCTTAAGGTCTAATAGGTAGTCAAGTATGAGCAGAAGAGGTGCAGAAGTAGGAGGAAGTTGTTTAGTTGAACACCATTGTGTGAATCACTTCCACTTTCAGAGACAGCAGAACACAATCTGCTTGCATCACCTATGTAGGAGCACTCTTTGAACCTGCTCAGAGCATGCTAGTTCGTTTTGGGAGAATCATATAGGAACCAAGCTTTGAGATGAAGCATGGTTGGGATAGGAAATTCGCAGTGAGGGGCAATGAAATCAGTGGGTGAAGTGACATTCTGGTGAGGAACGAAAACCACGGTTGTCTAGGCCATGATGGGGCAATCAGAATCACAGCGGCACAATCTGTTCGTATCTTTGTCAGAACTCTGTGGAGAGCCGGTATCGGGGGAAAAGCATAAAGTAAGTCCTGATGCAATGGGACCATAATGTTTGCCCAGTCCCACTCTGGAGCAAAATTCGGGACATTTAGTATTTTTCGCAGTTGCAAAAAGGTCTATAGTGGACTATGTTGCGGATGATTGTCTCATTTATCTCTCATTCATGATCCCAGGGAAATCATCTGCTTAATTCGTCCGCTGTGGTATTCATAGCTCTGGGAAGATAGGCGGCTGATATCCGGATGTTGTTCGCAGGGCACCAATTCCAGAGCTTCATAGCTTCTGTGCAAAGCGAGTGAGAGCGAGCTCCTCCCTGCCTGTTTACATAGAACATGCAAGAGATGTTGTCTGTCATTATCCATAAATGTTTGTTGCAGATTAATGGGAGGAAGTGACAGCAGGCATTGCCTATGGCTCGAAGTTCTAGGACGTTTATGTGCAGGGAGGTTTCAGCTGAAGACCATAGCCCCTGGACTGTGGTGGAAATGTGTGCACCCCACCCTGTGAGGGATGCATCGGTAGTCATTATGAGGGATGGAGCATCCTGGAGAAAGAAGACTCCTGAGCAGAGGTTGGAGGGAACTGTCCACCATAGGAGAGAGTCTTTGACTCTGAAAGGTATGGATAGAGGCTTGTTTAAAGCGTGCACATTCGGTTTGTAAACTGTGGCCAACCAAGCTTGGAAGCACCTCATGTATAGTTGTGCATTTTGGACCATGAAAGTAGTTGTAGACAGTCTCGAGAGGTGACCTGAGGACTGTTGCAAAGTTTCATTGCCACAGCTTTATGCTGTTGAAGCGATTGGGCGGGAGAGATGCTATTCCAGTCCAGGAGTCAAGGTGTGCTCCTATGAACTCCAGGTGCTGGCTAGGAGATAATGTGGTTTTGTTTTTGTTTATTTGTAGGCGGAGGGATAGGAAGCAAGCGACGGTGAGCTGTGTGAATCTAAGCGCGCCGTCAAGCGTTGAGGCTTTGAGGAGACAATCGTCGAGGGTAAGGAAATATTATGACCCCTTGTTTCCTGAGGTAGGCAGTGATTATGGGTAGGAGCTTGGAAAAAACACGGGGGGTGGTGGATAGGCCGAAGGGTAGCACCCTGTATTGAAAATGTGTCAAGCCGAGGGTAAAACAAAAGAAACATCTGTGGGCCGGATGTACAGTCACATGAAAATAGGTGTCCTATTGGTCGAGGGCTGAAAACCAATTGCCCTGCTCCAGCGCTGGTATTATGGTGGTGAGGGTAACCATTTTAACTTTTGCTTTTTGATGAATTTGTTGAGCCGCCTGAGGTCGAGGATCAGTCACCATCCCCTGGTTTTCTTTTCTGTTAAGAAATAATGGGAATAAAACCCCTTCCCTCTGTGTCGTTCGGGCACGAGTTCCACTGCTCCCAATAGAAGGAGATGTTGTAATTCTTGGAGGAGCAGTTGCTTGTGAGAGAGATCCCTGAAGAGGGACAGGGAGAGTGGGTGGGTAGGTAGGAATGAGGCAAGGATAGGAAAGGGATAGAATAGCCAATTGTGACGACCTCTATAATCCACTTGGTGGTGGTAATGTTCTGCCATTGACGGGAGAATGGTCGTAGGCGCTGTCCAAAAATAGGGACATGCGGTGTAAGTGCTGAATGGGAACGTTGTTTTCTAAACACTCGACCAACGCTTCAAATCTGCTTATTAGTTGGAAGGGGTTGAGACGCTGCCGAGGAATTGGGATGACGACGCTGGTATCTGGGTCTCTGGCGTTGCTGCTGTTGTTGTTGCTGCTCATATGATCTATGGAAGTGCTGGGTATACGTAGGGTAGCGTGGACGCTGGTAAGGTTGAGATCTATATTGTTGCCTTCTGGTTGTAGGGGTTTGAATTCCTAAGGACAGGAGAGTTGCCCTTGAGTACTTCATTGAATGGAAGTACGTCATTCGTCGTGGAGGCAAAGAGTTTGTCGCCGTCAAAGGGAAAATCTTCAATGGTATTCTGGACCTCTCGAGGAAAGGAAGAGGAGGAGAGCCATGAACCTCAGCACATGACCACTGCTGTAGCAGTAGATTTTGCTGCAGTATTGGCTGCATCGAGGGCCGCTTGAAGAGCGGTATGTAAGATGATTTGTCCCTCGGAAACTAGAGCCATGAATTGTTGCTTCTTTTCTTCTGGAATGTCATCAATAAAGTCCATGAATTTTTTGTAATTTTTGTGGTCATATTTTGCCAGAACGGCTGTATAATTAGCAATGCAAAATTGTAACGTGGAAGATGCATATACTTTACGTCCGAGAAGATCTAATCAAATAGGGTGGAGCGGAGAAACTGGTGTTTGGTCTTTTGGTTGACTGCATCTACTACCAGCGAGTTTGGCGCTGGATGAATGAAAAGGAATTCACAGCCCTTGGAAGGGATGAAGTACTTGCCATCCTCTCGTTTACAGGTAGGTAGGCTTGCAGCGGGATTCTGCCAGATGGCCATAGCAGGTTCCAAAAGGGCTGTGTTGATCAGTAATGCAATCCTAGAAGAAGAAGAGGGCTACAGGATGTCCATTAACTCATGCTGCTGTTCAGGAACCTCCTCCAAGTTAATTCTTAACTCACTGGCAACTCTTTTGAAAAGGTCTTGAAATTTTGAGAAGTCATCTGAAGATGTCGGGGGAGGAGGAAGTAAGGTTTCATCAGGCATAACAAGTGGGTCCACTGCGTTGGAGGCATGTCATGACTGATCCTGCAGTTGTGACGGTGCTACCTGTTGCATTACACCGGAGGCAGGTTCGTCAGCTGGCGGTGCCAGGCAGGTGTCATGCCTGGCTGTGGTGTCATAGCGAGTGTGGTCTCAAGGATAAGATGCCCATGGAGCCCAATATTGCCACTGTGGTGGGAAGGGCATAGGTGGTGCCATCCAGGGGTTTACGCACCACAGGGCAGGATCCTGAGAGTAGGACAAGGTAATTTTTCTATGACCTCTATTGATTGGGGTCTGAGGATGGGAGATTTGATATGGTGAAAATTCTCCCTGAAGTCCAGCTTCCTCATCACTGGAAAAAGGCTGTTCGGACCCTGACTGAGCATTTGGAGAGAAGTAGGCACTAAGTAGGGGTGACTGCAGGATAGGTGACACCAGCCGGTCCCTTGACTGTGTAAAATGCGGTGCTGGAGCTCCTCTGTGAGGTGAGGACTGTGCAAGAGGAATCTGCTTTGAAGAAAAGTTTCTATGCACCGGTGTCCTGAGCATTGTTTCACTGCCAGCCAGCTCAGCGGGTGCCGGTGCCGGGAGAGCAATAATAGCCTGCGGGGGGTCAGGCATGTCAGAATGTGTCGGCCCCGGTTCCTTTGCAGTGCCAAACAGTGCCATATGAGAGGCAGGCAACTGGAAGCCTGAAGCCTCAGCACCAGAGTTTTGTGCTACCACCGCAGGCAGGTTTCACGCGGCGCCGGAGGAGCCCAGCATGTCAAAAGTGCTCAGCCGGGAAAGTGCTGGGAGGGAGGCTGTAGACCTGCCTGGGGAAGTCTTCTCCCACGAAGTTCCCTTTGCGGGTGAGAGAAGGTGCCTTTTGTAATCTTTCTTTGAGGCGGAGGGGGTGGGGGTGTGTGCAGCAGAGTCGGCACCCAGGTCTGAAGCTGACCCTAGAGATTTTTGAAGGAGGAGCAGTTTTAGTCTCAGCTCCCTGTCCTTCTGTACCCTGGATTTGAGCTTGCTGCAGTGGGCACATTTTGGGGGGGGATGTGGGACTCCCCCAAACATTTTATGCATTTTGAATGGCCATCTGAAAGAGGGACGCATCATTGCAGGTAGAGCAGCACTTAAAGCCTGGGGAGCCAGGCATGTCGGAAGCAGCTGCTGCTGACAGGAACAAAGAAAAAAATTAATTATTTAGAGAGAGAGAGAGAGAGAGAGAGAAGATAGAAAAATGGTAACTAAGTACTATTGGTAACAAACTAACTAGGAAGGAATTTGAACAAAGGAAGAGAAAGTCTCTAACAAGTCTGCTGAGCTCCGTCTCAGGCCAGAGATGGTAGAGAAGGAACTGAGGAGACGGGTCGCACACACGTACCATTAAGGTACATTAGAGCGGGGCGGGGCGGAGGCAGGCTCTGTGAGTGCGTGACCGGTACGAGTACTGCTGTAAAAATCTCCGAACGAAGGTGCAGGGACCCACCAACACCTGGAGTGGAGCAACCACAGGAACATCTCTCGAAGAAGAACCCAACTTTTAAAACATAAGGTAAAAGTGTCCAAAGGAATGCACAGACTAAAACCTCTATCCAGCTATCCTTGGTCAAAAGACAGGCGGTGTTTATGCAAGGCCTTGAGATTATTTAGGGCAAATGCAAGGGATGGGAGGAGTACACCTTAGGGTGGCAAAGGCAGAGAACATTGTGCATTATGACTGCACCTCTCATCTCAGGATCAGAGAGCACTTTAAAAACATTCATCCATCATCAAAACCCCTCAGTGAGGTAGGTAGTTTAGTTGTTCAAAGGTACTTTTTAGTGTCCAACATGGCATTAACATCTGGGTGCTTTACAGACTTAAAAACAACAACCCTAACCCACCCATAACGGTAACCTAAAATCCCAACCACGGCTGCTGACAGGAAACACTTGTACCCAAACTGCCATCAAACAATCACAATAACATTGGAAATTTGCCCCAAATAGAAGTCTACCTATATGGAGGGAGGCACAGAGGGTTTAAATGACTAGCCTGAGGTCCCCTGGGGCCTGATCCAAAGGCCACTGATGACTCCCACTTACTGCAATGGACTTTGGATCAGGCTCAGTGAGTTAGAGATAGGGGTGGTAACAAAACCCAGGAGTCTCGATTTCCAGTTCCCTGCTCTAAGCACTAGAGTCAACCGCCTCATTGATTATATATGTTCTCCCGAAGTTGGGGGTCTAGTTAATGTGATTCACTCTCATTGTACACAAACTGTTTTAAAGTAACAATAATGCTGCTTGCTGTAGCTTTACAGCAGTGGTTTTCAACTTTTTTTCATTTGCAGACCCCTTTGGAAATTCTGAATGGAGGTGTGGACCCCTTTGGAAATACATTGTCTGAATATATAGTTGAATTCTGTTCAGTCAGTTTTCAGTCTTTCATGGACACTTTAGGCAGAGTCCGCGGACCCCGGTTGAGAACCACTGCTTTAGAGTATGAGATAATAAATCTAAGGGAAGAAGAGTAACAGAAGGTACATCAGTTTTTGGATTTTCAGTGACCACCAGTCCCAGGCCTTGAATTGGAAAGAGAACCACAATGGTTTTAAAGTTCTGTTTTCAAGTGTTTGGAGACAATCTCATCATAGTTTTTCCTCCTCTTAACTTTGTAAGTCAGGGCTTTAGAGTATTCAGTCAGCAGAGTCTCCCAGTAACAAGAGACATCCTTCATCTGCAAGTGGTCCATGATGAACTGGTGCCCCCTGGAGGCAAACAAAAATAAAGTGACAGCTCAAAGTCAAACTTTGTTCCTGTAAGATGAAAAGTCCTTGGATTTAGCTATTTTATATCAATTTTCCCAGATTTTTTTTTAAATGGGGAAACATGAGAATTTGGATGTGCTATATACAGTTTATTATTAATATTAATGTGACACCTTTCATTACCACAAGCAGCTCTGATGACTAATTAGTCACAAGACAGGTACAGCTTAGGGAGTGGCACTGCAAGCTTCCCCTACATTGCCCCCACCAATCAGTCCTATTTGACATTTACTGCCAGTGGTGGTGGCAGCATTTTTGTGAAATGGACATTTGTTCACTGGGGCTAACTCATTTTGTACAATGAACAAAAGTTATCAGTATTTGATACCTCTTTGGGGGACTATTGACATGGATCAGATTTGAACTAAGGGTGAAGAGTTCTGTTATCAATACCCTGCGCTCGCCACTCTCCCTGCTGAAGATAGATACATTGTGCGCTGTTATCACCAGGCTGTCCTTGACAGGTATCTCTTTTGAATGCTGAGTACTGGAGGATGGGTGTTTGACAATCAGGAAGAATACACAATTTACCTCTCTGAAATTTCTTGTGCTACATCATCATTTTCCTTCACAAACTGCAACAGCTCCCTAAAAGGAAAAAGAAAAATTGCTACTAAGTATTGGCTCAGTGCATAATACCGCACACCCAGTTAGTGTGTTGTGGCAGAACTAGATTTGGGGATCCTAAAGCCAAGCATGTGATTGGTGCTGCTACTTTCATAACTAAACTTTCATACCAGTCTTCTGGGGGCGGGACAAGGGGGAATCTGAATTCTGGCAGCTGACGAACGTTTGGAACCATTAACGGCTAAGATGACTGCTCTCCTTTTTACTCTAAGTCAGAAATGCTGAGGGCTTGTCTCAATTTTCACTTCTAACCTTTAGGTTCAAGGTGTGCTGAACATCGGTGACATCCTCCTGGCCCAGATCTCAGAATAGATATTATTACTAAAAAGGTAAGGCATAATCAAAAATACCTTCAATAATCGAACTTATGTTAGAAGAATGTCAATATTTACTGTGTCTCTCTAATGAGGCCAATAATATATTTTTCCTCAACATGTCTATGGCTCTAAACTATTTCCTGTATGACTAATATGTACTGAGAATTTTGTTTGTTTCTCTTACAAAGAAAGGAGAATGAAACATATATATCCCCACTGTCTAAGGGATCAGCAAATGCCACATGATGTTCTTTCTACCTTTGGTGCACTGAATACGAGCAGAGTGTGGGTATTTGTCAATACAACCCAAGCCTGATCATACCTTGAGTAGCATGGGTAGCATAGAGCCCACTGCATGAAATACTCTGCATAACACACTTGGGATCATTGAGTCATTCCAGAAAATCACCTGTAGTCTCCTACCTGACATCAGAGAGGTCTGGTTTGACTGGGATGTAATGTACCCAAGGCTTCAGCTGTGGGTAGAAGAACTCAAGCCACTCTTCCCCTACGTGAAAGACTAATGAGCCACACAAGAAGAGGTGTTTGAAACGGAAACTGGCTGCTACCCCTCGGAAATTAAACAGGTATCTGTAAAAAGAGAAGCAAAGAAAATTTTGATTTCGTATTGGCATTCCCCATCCACTAACTCAGGATTTTTTTTAAAGCACTTTTTTGAAACTTTGGCTGCTTTTTAAAATCTGAAATGCTAAGTGCCCTCACCTCAAATGAAAAATGTGCGTGGAGAGACTAGGCTCTAGCTAACAAGTTTGCATTTTCCATGCCCCCTGCCTCTGATGTAAGAACTAGTGAGAAAGTGAGAACAAAGACACTTCACCTGCCAAGGTCTGATTTCAGATACCAGACCAAGAGCTGCATTTCTTATGCCATGGAGGTTAGCAATATAAACAACTGTAGAGAACCCTGAACCCAGGGTTTGGTAGGCAAGTAAAAAGGACACGCTTAATTTTAAACATTTTGGTTTAAGGGAGGCCTTTGTAGTTAGTTTCCACAGAACTCTTCAGTTCTCCTTTACATTCCAGACTTGGCAGTCTCTTGACACTGACCTTTAAAGAGGCCAAACTAAGCTCTCCCAAACCTTCAATTGACTCCACATAGGTGCAGAGAGCTGCCTGCCTGCATGGATTCAGTTGCAGGATTGGGGCCTTAAAAAGAAAATGACACATTAAAACAAACAAGCCTAATAACACTAACAATCAGACAAGATTTCAGCAGCTCCTGAACAGATTTATTGAGCAAAACCTCACTTGTATTTGCAGTGATCGACCAGAGGAATTTCCTTCGCAGGCGGTTTCCCAAGAGTGTCCTTCAAAAAAAAGAGACTTCAAAAAATTAATTCAGTACAATTTATTTTCTGATCACATTTTCTGTGAGGCTTCTTTTTCAACAAATCATAAATAAGGCTAAAGTCTCAAAAGTCTCCCTGGTCATGGGAAACCAGTTTGGCTTCTAATTGCAGTAGCATCTTTGGGGGCCTCTCTCATCTTTACCTGAGAAATATTCTCCGTACGTTACAAACATTCTAAGAATAAGTCTCTTACTTAATGACTATAAAGAGGGTTGGGCTTTAGCAATTCATTTTCCTCATCTCTGTGTGCGCTGGAACTTTTAAGTTAATAGTGCTGGGGGAAAGTGTTGTTGGTTAGTGTACAGGAACTGTCAAAAAGCCTCCAACTTGTCCCCTGAAGAGTTAACAGTCAGCCACAGTGAGAGCTTCCTCCATCACAGAGGAAGGGTTGCAACTTCCTGAGCAGACGCAGATAGCAAGAAGCCATGTTGGTCACTGACTCCCAGACCCCCATCCTCAGCAGACAGGCAGCAGACACACACCCTCAATCACAGGGGCGAAAATAATCTTTGCTACTGTCTCTGGTTGCTTCTCCCACATGTCCAAAACCTCAGTGAACAACAATGGCTTAAACTCTAGCAGAGAATGCCCAGCCCTCTGTCCCCTAAAGAGCCTGCTCTGTTACCACAGTCTGAATCTAAGTGATTGTCTTTGCAAACTGACAAGAATTTTCCTCACTGATAATGAAATGTCTCAGCCCAGCTTCCTAGAAGGATGCCCTCAGTGGGTCAGATCTTTCTTCTCAGAACCGCAGAAGATTGTTATGGGCACAGTTCCTCCACAGCCCTCATGGGTGGAGTCCCATGAGGCTCTCCCCTCCCCTCCCCACTATTGTTCAGCACATATATGAAGCCTTTGGGGGAGCAGGTCAGACAACCTGGGCTGAAGTGTCAGCCATTTCCAGATGACAGCACCAACTCTGTATCAAACATGAGCAGCACAGTCTCCCAGACTTCTCAATGCCTAGCCAAAAGCAGCACCTGGAAAAAGGGCAGCTGGCTAAAGCCAAACCCAGGGAAGAATGAGCTGGTAGAAGAGGGAAGCACTTCAAAGAACTTGCTTCCCCCACAATTGCGGGCATCTGCCCCTCAGTTCGTTAAGTCAGTCTCTAGCTTTGGGGTTTATTTGGACAGGTTAAGGCTACTAGATGCTCAAATAACCAGGAGAGCAAAAGATAAAAAGAAGATTGTGCTCTAGTCCATCAAACACAGACTGGGCTACAGCAATCCATGAATTCATGACCTCCTGGTCTGGTTACTGCAACTCTAGGACTGAAGCCACCCACCCTGGGAAAGCTCTAACTGGGATAAAACACCAGTAGCATCACAGGTCACCCTGACCACATCCCTCCGGTGCTCCACTCTCTATATTCAGTATGGAGTGCATGCAGAATTCACTCCAAAGTAGGGTGACCAGACAGCAAATGTGAAAAATCGGGATGGGGGTGGGAGGGTAACAGAAGCCTATATAAGAAAAAGACCCAAAAACCAGGACTGTCCCTATAAAATCGGGACATCTGGTCACCCTACTCCAAAGTCCTTTCCCTGCTATTCAAAGCCCTCTGTTGGACTGACCATAGCTACCTGTGAGAGCCTCTCTCCCTCTGAGCTCCCACAACAGTGAAACTATCAACCACCAGGGGGAGGTTCGCAAGTGCTGGAAACAGAACTTCATAGGACTTGTGTTACACTATGGGACTCATGCCTGAAAGAGATAGAAATGAACCTGGCTCTCGCTGCATTCAGATCTACATGGAAAACTCCTCTCTCTGATGCCACTTTCTCTTAATAATCTCTTTTCTCTCACACACACATACACACAGTAAAAAAACCTCCTCAAGTTATTTATCCTACAGACTGGGGGAAGGGGGAGTGCTTGTTACTTATTTTTAAATACTTGTGAGATGCTCAGAGACTGCAGTGATGGAGCCATGCCCGTACCTACATTAGACAGATACAGCCATCCGATGGCAATAATTTGAACGCCTGACTTAGAAGTGGCTTAACTAGTGACACAGCCTCCCCCACCAATATTATCACCAGTCTCTAAGAAGCAACATTTACATAAAGCACTTGAAATTGCCCTTTTTAAACTATTGCTTCCTAAGCTGCTTATGCAGTTGGCTCCTTAGTGGTTACTTTTTCAGATTTCCAGGCCTGGTTTTTAGTGTACTCAGCATCGACGAGTTCTGGGTTCTCTCGAGACAGAACAATGAGGGGATCCCTCTCAGGACTTGTTCTGCAAGAGAAACAACATTCAGATCAGTCAGTGTCATTCTGAATGTCTCCAATTCTGCACGTCTGCATGACAGCCAACCAACAATGGGATTCAAGACAGAAATACCTCCTGGTCTCTATCAGACCGGCTCTTGTGTGGCCTGAAGGCAATATTGCTAAATGCTGCTCACAATATCTGTAGGAGGACGTAGCTGGGGGAATGGGGGCAGGGGGTATGTGAAATGGAATAACTTTAAGTGATATTCCCTTATCCCATTTAGTTTTAAGTGGTATATTCTTTAAACATTATTCAGAACAAATCAGCAAAAGAGCTATTCTCTTCGTGCCTGATCCTGAGAGGTGCAGACTACTCTCAATTTATATCTAAGTTATGAAGTTCAGAGATGTTTAGCATCTTTTAGGATTAGGCCCTTTGTTAGGAGAAAAATTAACATGGGTGTGACCTGAATGAAATCTTCATTCTCTTTGCCCCCTGGATACACTATTGAGAGTCGCACATTTTCATGTCTGTTTTCTTAAATGCACAACCTATAAACAATAGGAAAAAAATAGTCTGCTCCTTCCTTACTCCCCCCATCATTGCTGTAGGGATACTTGCTAAGTCACTAAAGTGCACTGCTGCAGAGAATTACAAAATAAAGCATATAGATGCCCAAAAAGGAGCTATGACGATACCAGACAAACCTTCTGATGCATATCAAAGTAGCTGTAGTTCCCATTTTAAGGGAAGCAAAATACAGAACAAAAAGAGTCCTTATTCAAACCATTTATTAATTAAGAACTAAAACAGCTGAACTCTTCATAGCACACCCACCATCGCTATTGTTATATGTATATCTTACTACACTAAATTAGTTGCAAATGGCAGCTAATGCTTGGCACATGAGCCGAGAGGATGTTGTACAAGGTGGTGGACCCAATTTGCTTTTTAGAAACATATTTTGGTTACATTTTTTGGTTAGTACCTAGAGAAAATTTCACAAATCCAGACAGCTGACACTGTAAGGCACTGCAGCTGGGAGCAAGCCTCCCAGCCCAGGTCAACAGATTCAGGCTAGTGGGGCTTGTGCCAACACACTAAAAAGTAGATGTGTGGATGCTGCGGCAATGGTTGAGGCTCACTAGCCACCTGAGCTTGGATTCAGGGAGCAGGGTGGGTCTGAGCTCGGGTAGCTAGCCCAAGCCTCTGCTAGTGCCACAACGTCCACCGCTGCTATTTTTTAGCATGCTAGTGCAAGTCTATTTATTTGGGCTGGAAGGCTTGCTTCCAACTGCAGTACCCCTAAATGCAACCCCATGCAGCTCCACCGCTGCTCCGCAAGCCAAACATATTCTGCTTTCTTACTGATTCAAGCAGAAACTAGTGATTGAACCTAACTCTGTCAGGTATTTTTCCTCATGAAGTGGACAAAAACAGCAGTAGCCACGTGGTGGGGTGAGGGTGAAACAAAGCATTATTTGCTGTGCAGCACTACTTCCCTTTGGCATGGTCTTTGCAATATCGCCTACTCTTAGCACAGGAAATGTCATAGAACTGCACATACTGCTTTTTAAATGGCAACTGTTGTGTCAAGTAGTACTTAAAGATCCCCAGAAATAAAAGGCTAGTGCATATTTCCATCAGACTTATTTTGGTCTTAATTAAACTGGCACCTGTTGGCAGCCTATATTGCCAGAATAACCTGGAGCTGGAAAATGTGCTCACCTGGATCCTCGAAAATATCCTTTGGAGATTTTTTTCTTCCACGGCCATTTTTCTGCAGATCTGGAAACATTTTTTAATATGCGAGAATAAATAATTTAACACAAGCATGAAAAAGTGTCCTCAGTTTCTGCCGTATAGTCACATTTCATTATTCTTGAGGTTTGATGGGAACCAATTCTTTCATTAGAGCAGAAAAACATCTCCACTAAGCCCAACAAGACGGGCCTTTTCCACAGATGGTAGCTCTCTAGCCAAGATATTATAGGGGGGTGTATATCAATCTATACACACAAAAACAAACTCTTTCCTGTGTTATCAGTAACACTGTGAATTACTGAAACTTAAATCATTTTAAAACTCCAGTTCACATTTCACTACTTATCCCGCTGCTTTCTTTTTTTTGCATTTCACTGAGTATCAGTCATGCAAATCAAATGGGCAGTTTCTAGGCATTTTCACTTTCTACTTCTCTTGTACGTGCAAAACATTGTTCAGTTCCTAAATTTGCAGGCTAATGGTTGCACGAACCACCTTCGTTTTAAATTTAAACAAATCACTGAACCATTAGAAAAACAAAATAAAAAGAAAGTTTAAATATACTGCTTGTGTGTCTAATGTGTATGTTCACACATCCACCAAAACACATGCATGTCAGAATTGTTATCCCACAAGATTAGTTTCTGTAATCCTTGTCCTTTCTTTCCCAATGTCTGTTGCTCTCACTTGTGTCTTGTCTAAAACATAGGTCCCAATCCTGCAGTCAGCTCTGTGCAGGTAGACCTTTGCACATGCATGGAGCCCCAATGAAGTCACTCGAGGTCCATATGGGTGGGAGAATCTGCTTGCATGGATCTGATTGTACATTTTTTAAGGTGGAAAGCTATTTTTAAAAAATCATGCCATTAGATGCCTGGCGTAGTTCTGTGCTTGAGAAATAATGATTTATTTTTTTAATGCTCCTCCAGTTTTTTTTTAAAACCTGTATTTTGGGCATCAATTATTGCCTTAGGAATTCAAGGAGGAAAATATTTAACCCTGGGGTCTGTTGCTAACAGATCTTTGCTTCAAAATGCTTTGTTTCCCACGGCATTCCTATATTTGCTCACCTTCCCATAGCCTAAGGGCAAGTCTACACCACAAAATGAAGTTGACCTAGGTTATGTCGACATACAGCCACTGCAGTAATTAAATCACTTTTGCAGGTCCACACTATGCTCCTTGCGTTAGCGGTGCATGTCCTCACCAGGAGTGCTTGCAACGATTTAACTGCCAGTGTGGGGCATTGTGGGACAGCTTCTGAAAGGCAGCAACAGTTGATGCAAGCAATGCAGTGTCTACATAGACACTGTGGGGTCGACCTAACTACATTGACCTAAGCATAACACCTCTTACAGAGGTGCAGTTAAGTCGGTGTAGTGGGCGAGTTACATCAGTGGGACTGACATTTTAGTGTGGACGCTTACGGAGTTAGGTCGACATAAGCTGCCTTAGGCCAACCTAACTCTGTAGTGTAGACCAGGCCTAAGTGCTGCTCTCTGAGGGAGACCAACCCTTAGACTGACAAAAAGAATATCATGGCCAAATGAAAAATACCCTCTCACAAACTTCTCGTGCCTTACTAGTCAGTGACTCTGGTCCCCTCGGGTATGTCTACACTACAATCAGACACCCACAGCTGGCCTGTGCCAGCTGACTCAGGCTCATGGGGTTGGGGTTGGGGCTGTGGGGCTGTTTAACTGCAGTGTAAACATTCTGGCTCAGGCTGCAGCCCGAGTGCTGGGAACCTCGCAGGGATGTCTACACTGAAATTAAACTGCAAGCCTGGACGTCTACACTGCAATTAAACAGCTCTACAGTCCACATCCCACAAGCCCAAGTCAGCTAGTACAGGCCAGCCATGGGTTTTTAATTGCAGTTCAGACTTACCCTTTGATCACTGGTTCTGAACTAGCGGTATGTGTATCCCTGGGGGTACACAGAGGTCTTTCAGGGGATATATCAACTCATCTAGATATTTGCCTAGTTTTACAACAGGCTACATAAAAAGCACTAGCGAAGTCAGTACAAACTAAAATTTCATACAGACAATGACCTGTTTATACTGCTCTATTTACTGTACACTGAAATGTAAGTACAATATTTATATTCCAACTTATTAATTTTATAATTATATGGTAAAAATGAGAAAGTGAATAATTTGTAAGCAAGTAGTTTTTAAGTGAGGTGAAACTTGGGGGTACACAAGACAAATTAGACACCTGAAGTGGGTAAAGTAGTCTGGAAAGGTTGAGAGCTATTGTCTTAGAAAAGTCCTGTCTCTTCTCCTGTGTAAAAACAGTCCCCCCGAGCACGAGATGATTTGGCTTCAGGAAAATAGACCTAATGGGCTTACAAGTTATTGTCACCATGTTGCATCAATGCTAGGAGGTTCTCTTGCATAGTTGTGCTGAGCGGTTTCTTTTCTATGAAAAAAACTCCTCTCTCCTGAAACGTACCTTCGGAGGTCCTCTCTCATTAAGTCCCAGCGCCCAAGACCTGTCGGGTAAATTGGCCAAACAGCTGGTCCCCCTTCCCAAAATGTCCAGGCGGGATACATGATATCATGGTACTCAGAAGTCTTAAAAACAAGAAAATCAGCAGGTACACAAGTGGTCATGCATTTAACCAAGTTTCACCCTCACTGTTAAGAAGAGGAGCAACTGGGTTTTGTTTAAAAAACAAACAAAATAAACACACACAGGTATTTAGCCAGTACACATGATAGGGACAATTCCTTATAACTAGCCTGATGTGATAGACCCAGGCCAGTTGGGAACAGCAGAGTAGCAGAAGGCAGATATACTGGCCACTGGATAAGGAGTTTTCTGTTCCCTGACTGACCAGAGCAGAGGCTGCTCCATGCTAATGAGAACACCTGACTCCAATTAACCTGCTAAGAGTCAGGTGAGGCTGTTAAGCACCTGACTCTAATTAAAGCCCCTCTGATGCTATAAAAGGGCTCACTCCAGTCAGGCCAAAGAGAGCCAGAGGAGAGGCAGTGTGGCTGAAGGGCTGGGTAATGAAGACACCCTGAAACCACTGGAAAGGAAGCCCTAAGGTAAGGGTGAAGAAGGCATTGAGAGAGAGAAGCAGGGGAGCTGTGGGGAAGTAGCCCAGGGAAATGTATCAACTCTGGCAGTGAAAGGTTGGCTGCCAACAGATGCTGCCATTAGGGTCCCTGGGCCGGAACCCGGAGTAGAGGGCGGGCCCAGGTTCCCCCCAACCTGCCACTACAGAAACACCTCCTGGGAAGGGAAGACAGGCCCCTGTCAGGATGGGAGACTCGCTTGTTCTTGAATAAACCCGTAGGAACAACAAAGACTATGGGAGTTCTCTCACCAACCTCCCTGCTGGCTTATGATGAAAAGGCTCAGTAGACTGTAACCCTGGCCCTAGAGAGAGAAGGGCTATGTGGAGGGTCGCAGTGACCCTCTGAGGCTAACATAAACCGCGTGGGACCCATGGGGACAACGTCAGAGCTCTGCCACACTGAACATAAGCTTCCTGCACAGCTGGTGTTAAATGAGCCATTCTTGTGACTTGCCTGGCCTTCTTCTGGTTTCCAACAATCTAACATTTTACTTGGAGGAAATGTTTCAATCAAATGCCCTCACACATGCAGAGCACGGATTGCAGGTTTATCCAGGGAAGCAGAACCAAGCTTAGATTCTGTTTCTCAGTGTGTTGCCCTCACTTACCGCCCACCCCCGTGGGAATGTAGCAGTCCCATCCTTGTAGTACTGAAAGGCCACATGCCCAACAAATAAAGAGTCTGGTTTTGTTTGTGTATGTATGTGAAGGGGAAAGAGGTGCTATGTGATTTGCTGGACAGTTAAACCCAGTATCCTGCCTTGGGCCATGGCTAATACCAGATGCTACAGAGAAAGGGAAAGAGAAACCCATAATGCACCAGATTAGTTGTGCAATGCTCTACATGGAGAAAAAAATATTCTTCCTGACCACTAGCATGATCAGTGAATACCCTGAAGCATGGCTTTGATTACCTTTTTAAAAAGATACGAATTATGTATAGCTACAAATGTTGTTATTGGTCATAAAATAGGCAGTACTGTTATGACCATTTCCTGCAACACTTTGCCATCTAGGCTGCTCATGGCTTCTCTTTAATCCACATCAGACTTCCTGGGGACCATCCTACACGTCACCGTAAAGACATAATCCCTTAAGCGATGCCACTTCACTTCACTGGCCAAATGGCCCTTATCGGAATTGAGCATCCAATGGTCTATCAGCACTTCCCAATGGCTCTGGAGAAGCATTTGTACTGCACCCCCAACTGGTATCTGAGCAGCTGGCTCCATTGGCCACATTCCACTTGAAATAAAGAAGGAACTTCAAAAAACTCCTGTAATTTTTCACAGCCGTGATGTAATCCTGAGGCTACAGTTCACAGTGTGACCTCATAGCTATGAGAAAAAGTTACCGTTACTTTTCTGGACTATCAACCAAGAGGATTATAATATGCAAATTAACTCAAAGCAACTATATGATGGTCAACTGAGTTTTTAGTGAGGCCACAAGCCCACTCCCTTAACAGTGATCTTAAAATGAAACTATCAGGGTCGGCTCTAGGTATTTTGCCGCCCTAAGCATGGCAGGCAGATTGCCTTCGGCGGCTTGCCTGCGGGAGATCCCTGGTCCCGTGGATTTGGCAGCACACCTGCGGGAGGTCCACTGAAGCTGCGGGACCAGCGGACCCTCTGCAGACATGCAGCCGAAGGCAGCCTGCCTGCCGCCCTCGCGGCGACCAGCAGAGCACCCCCCGTGGCTTGCCGCCCCAGACACGTGCTTGGCGTGCTGGTGCCTGGAGCCGCCCCTGGAAACTATAACTTTATCAAAGATCTAAAGCTGATAATGAACCACAGGGAGAACGGCACTAAATCCAGTGGCGGTATGCATCACTGCACTGTTGGACAGATGAGACACTTATCTGGAGCATGAGCTTGGGCGGGGGTCATTCCCTTGAACAAATTTCTAATTCGTTGCACTGGAGAGCTAGAAGGAGAAAGTCTATAAATATGAAGAACAAACAACTCCAGGTTTTGTATCTGAAAGAAAAGGGTAATTTTGACTCAGAGCCTTTGGGCATTGGAAAAAGAAATTACATTGTGATAGAACCCCCACTCACTTAAAAATTCCTGTGTCCCATTAGGAAAGGAATTTATAGCTTCTTACTCTTGTGACTGCAATGAACTAGAGGATGAAATGCAGGTCACAGTGTCCCCCACTATCACAAAGGTGCCTGCAGACTCTCACCTTGCTGAAGGAGAATACTGGGCTGACTGGCTTCATCCACTTGGGGACCTGGGGGTAATCTCGCACATTGATTACCATCTCCATGTCTGGGAGGCGGCCGATGATCTCCAGAATGAAATGTTCGACCCCATTACATCTGCAGAGAATTGACATACAACGAAAAGCCATGAGCAAAAGGTTTGGTGTCACCAGGCCTTTGCTTCCCCCACCAGTTGCTCTTCTGAAGGGGCAGAGCTGAAGAAGGTGGAAAAGAAAAGCTACAAGGGAGAACGAAGCTGGAGGACACAAACACTGAAGTATGAGATGGCCAGGTTTGGGGCTAGTTAGAAACAAAGACAGTGAGGTAATTAATGCTTTCATCTTCTCCATGAACCGTTGGGACTCTTCTGTCGAGTGGTACTACTGCCTACTGGGTGGGTTTTTCTACATGTATTATAGATAAGGCCCGACTTGAATCACGGGATGATTGTCAAAAAATTGCGGCTGAGTTGTGGACAAGCCATGGAAAACTGCAGAAAAGTAATATTATTTTTCTGCGATTTTCCACTGTCAGCCACCCGGGGCTGAGAGCAGGGGCTCCTGCTGTCAGCCCCACATACAGTGTAGCTCCCACTGTCAAAACTGTGGTGGAAGCCTAATATTGCAGAATTTGCAATTATTGCAATATCGCAAGTTAAGTAGGGCCTTAATAATAGATATTTACATAGTATCTTTCATCCAAACGCCCCAGAAGCACTCAACAAAGTGTACAATCTGTAGACAATAGACACAGCAATCACTCCACCCACCATTGAAATTCAGGGAGGCAACATAACAACAGTTTCAGAGCGCACACCACTACTCAGCTGCCTAGGACAGGAAATCAAGATTAAATGAAACTGCCTAGGGAATCTAGAGTGGCAGAATGTAATTATAATCATGCAGGGTAAACATTCCTACTCTGGCAGAAAAAACTGCCCTGGAATTGTTTATGATGATAAGTGGTCAAAATTTTAGTTTTATGTCTCGTTTGAAACAGCCCATTTCAAGCAAGACATCAGGCTGGAGCTGGCTCTATGGTGACTCAAAAGTAGCATGGCACCAACCAAATCATCAATACCACTTGCTGAAGAACCTGGGCTTTTACTAGAATCAACCAGCCAAGGACTGACCTAACCCAACCATAGGAAATTTAACGGGATAGGCCTTATTTAGCATTCACGTCCATCACAGAAGAGTTCTTCATCTAATGAGTGACTGAGGAAGCCACAAACATAATGTAACAGATCAGAAGAGAACAAGATAACTCTGTTAAAGTGATTACTCCCCAAGTGGGAAGATTCGGTCAGTAGGCTGTGCACTAGCGGAAGACACTGCAGTTCAATTCCTAGGTCAATCCTTTACTCTCAAGCACATAAACAGGGAAGGACCCCTCATCTGTTGCTTTCTAGGTTGGCAAGGGCCAGGAGCAAGCATCTCAGGTCACTTTGTAGCAGGGTGAAGTGATTTCAATTAAGACAATGTAATTAACTGATTTAAATCATATGCATTTTATTTTTTTAAAACAAACTAAATCAGGTTGAGATTCTGTAACACTAATTTGAAAATTTGTGCTACTGCAACTTTACATTAATATGTACAATGAACTAGATAATAAATGCTGGGTTTTTAAAAATGCTGTTACTGCGAGGGGATTTTAATCGTCCAAAATTGCTATATAGAAAAAAAATCAAAATATTGAAAATGAAGGCTCTTAGCCTGAAAAACTTGGGCACAGAACTTTAGTCCCACAAATAGTCTCACTGACTTCCATTACTCAGGAATGTGAAGTTAAGCACGTGCATAGAAGTTTGCAGTCTCTGAAGCTAAAACTGTATTTCCATTAAAAACTTCTCTTAGAAGCAATTTTGCATTGAAGTGACAAAGATTTTGACACTATGTTACCAACGAAAAGTTATTTATACTTTCAATATATTAACAAACTTATTGTGAACTTTTTAATACTCACAAATGAAAAGTTACAAAAATAGAGCCGGTACCCAGATTTATGTACCTACTGGTGGGATTTTCAAAAGCACCTAAGCAACTTGGAGAGCACGTCCCAGTAACTTCAAAATAGCAAACCCCTAATGGAGGAGTATAGTTTGGTCAAAACATTTAAAGCTTTCTTGACTTTAGGAAGTGTAGTCTATTGAAAGCTTGTGAGAATGTTACTGAGGCCCTAGACATGTTTGTTTGTTTTTTTCACATGTCACATATGAGCATTTTAATCATGGAACCTCCTTAGCAGAAAAAAGTAACTATGTAAAATCTGAAATCCAATTAACAGTTAAGAAATGAATTAAAGAAACAATTACAAAATAAACCTGTTTTAGTGATTAAAGACCATTAAATAGGAAGAAAGTAAAAAACGAGCAATGCATTATAAAAAGACAATTTTTTAAAAAACACAATTTAAAACAAAATATATTTCTGAATTTTTTTAACCAATATTTTCACCCACCCTACTTTGCAGTAAACCCTCCTGGTTAATTGAGGAGCAGCACTGATGGACCGTGAAGGCATCTGCATCCAACCCTTTCCACTAAAGGGATGTTACTATGATAGAGGGTGCAAATGCAGGGAAAATGGATAAGAATCTTCCCTCTGGATCCTCTCACTCCATTGAACAAAAGAGCACTAAATTATCTTCCCACACTATAAAGGTAGTTTGGATACAGTCACTAGCCCTCTCTGACCCTCAACCCAACCTTGATCCAGGCAACAATGAAAATTATCCCTTTCAGCCAACCTTGCTCTCCCCACAAAAATTTAAGACAGCCTTCTCTGGGACTCTAACCTCTTCTAACCCCTGGTCCAACTAATTGCAGAGCGTAGATTTCAATCCAGTGCACGCTTCATCAGGATCTTCTCTCACACAGTAGGATTGAGACTTGTCAAACACTCTTCTGCTCAGTAAGTGGTCACGTGGCTGGTTCTGGAGTAATTTTTTATTTCCCTGTGGCATGGATGAGATTTTCTGCATTGCTCTCACCTAGCAGGGAACATGCAGTCATGCTCACGGTACAACTTGTTCTTGATGATCTGGTAGTGCGTCCCAAGCTTCCGGCTAACCACATCGGACAGCAGGTCCTTGGAGATGCCTCCTTGAAAGGGAGCCAAGTCCTGCTCCCTAACACTGAGAAAGAAGAGACACCATCTTTCATTAGACACATTAGGGAAGATATTACATTCCCAGTTCTCATGTTTCCTAACTTTACTCTGATGGCTTTCTTGTCTTCCAAGTACTCCACTGTGTAGGCTGCACATTTTGATTTTTCCTTCTCTTCCCACCACTGTCTTCATTTAAAAGCGTGGTGCTGTTTAGAGGTATCAGATAAACATGGGCAGAGACTAAAGCCCTTATCCACAGGATTGTTAAAGCACGGGAAGCCAGTGATGCAATCCTGCTCTGGAGGGGCCATCAGCAGGAGGGCAAAAGGAGTGTTTAGAGTAGACTATGGTCCAGTTAGTCACCTGCTTTACTGCTGATGCTGCCAACAAGGAGAAAATTAGGACGGTAGCTTTTGTGTGTGGACGTCCCTCCTCTAGGAAACAGCAAGAACCACCAACTAATTTTTTTAGAAGGCCATCAATAGTGTTCCCTTTAATACCAGTTTTCCCTCCTTGGTTGAAGATATGATAGCTTAGCTCTCAGCCACTTCACAGTTACACCCCACGTATCAGTGCATGGCAAGAGTATTTTCTCTCTCGTGCCAGAGGGCACCTCAAACAACCAGGAAAACATGCCCTCACCTTTGGTAGCAGCTGCAATTCTCCTTTATACATGGTCTGTAGCTCTCCACTGCTCTGTCAATCTGGCCAATGAAATGTTTCCATTTTGCATCTGGAAGAAAGAAAGAGAACAAAAAAGACTTAATATAGTACATCCATTTATATTATCACAGCAGCTACCAGGAGATGAATGGGTCTTCCAGTCCATGAAAGCCAGCTGGTCTGATGACACCAATGGTGTGTGTCGAACACCACAGACCACTTCTGTACTACTCTTATCCATGTGTCTAACACATTACATGGTGGTGCTGCCTCTAGGTGTGAGAGGGAGTTGAATGTCCATGTTTATTCAGTTCATGACTTCTCCATAGAAACTGTCAGCAAGAGGGTGCCAGAGGTGACAGTGGTTCTTTTAATGTGGATTCCTCAATCCAGATTGAAAGAACAGACTCAATTCACATAAGCCACTGAACAAGCATTAGGTAGCAATGACTCTGGTCAGTACTAGAGAGAGCTGGATTTGAACCTGTGGTTTAAAGGAAAGTATTTTTACTTGTACATGCTACCTAGTTATAACATGATCCATTGGCTAGAAATTGAAGATAGACAAATTCAGACTGGAAATAAGACATCAATTTTTAAGGGTGAGAGAAAAAGGGGAGGGGTGGGATAGCTCAGTGGTTTGAGCATTAGCATGCTAAACCCAGGGTTGTGAGTTCAATCCTTGAGGGGGCCACTTAGGGATCTGGGGCAAAAATTGGTCCTGCTAGTGAAGGCAGGGGGCTGGACTCAATGACCTTTCAAGGTCCCTTCCAGTTCTAGGAGATTGGTATATCTCCAATTATTACCTTATAACCACTGGAACAACTTACAAAGGGTCATGGTGGATTCTCCAACGCTAACAATTTTTAAATCAAGATTGGATGTTGTTCTAAAAGATCTGCTCTAGGAATTATTATGGGGAAGTTCTATGGGCTGTGCTTTATAGGAGGTCAGACTAGATGATCACAATGGTCCCTTCTGGCCTTGGAATCAAGCACTGTGAATCATTGTGAATCAGCTCTCCTTTGATTTTTCCCCACTTCTGAGAGGGGCAGAAAGAAAGCTCAGTAATGTCTGCCCCTAGGTACCAGAGACCAAATCTTGGATTCCTGTCAAGGCATTGTCCTTACTCAACCAAACATCTAGATAAAGGGACATGTGTGATGTAGGTGCTGTACATACTAGTACTACTACTAAGCAACTGGTGAACATGCACAGAGCCATCTCAAGAAGCAGCACTCTGCACTAGCTGGGCTACTCTCCTATTATAACTGTAAAATACCTCTGTCACTAGCCTTTTAAGGGGACAGGTATCAGAGGGGCAGCCGTGTTAGTCTGGATCTGTAAAAAGCGACAAAGAGTCCTGTGGCACCTTACAAACTAACAGAAGTAGTGGAGCATAAGCTTTTGTGGGTGAATACCCACTTCGTCAGATGCATGACATCTGATGAAGCGGGTATTCACCCACGAAAGCTCATGCTTCAATACATCTGTTAGTCTATAAGGTGCCACAGGACTCTTTGTCACCTTGTAAGGGGAGTGAGACTCATCCCGACCTGTGCCTAGTTTTCCACCTTCCAGGTGATGAGTTTGGATTTGGCTGGTGGTTGGGTCATGTGGTCAGGCATCACAGGATGGTAGTCTGGGGTGAGGCTTCATATAAGAGGGATCCTGCTTTCTCAGGAATGAGAGATCAGGAGTCAGGGTGAGTCTTTTCAAAGAATCCTAAAGTGGGTTGGCTGGCAGAAGTACCCTGCTTAGAGAAGTCTGGGGAGCTGAGGCCTGATACAAGGGTAAAGAGTAGACACAGACCTACAAGGAGGCTCCTGTGGGTGGATCTAGAGTAAACCCAGGGTCAGAGAAGAAGCTCTTTATACCAGTTGGTTGGAGCTACTTGCAATAAAGGACAGCAGCAAAACTCTTCAGAGGGAAATAGAAGTCCAGGAGAAGCATCATGAAGTGGTGAGCCTGGAGAAGTCTCCGGCTTTGAGTTAAACTACTTTATACTAAAAGCAGCAAAGAATGCTGTGGCACCTTATAGACTAACAGACGTTTTGCAGCATGAGCTTTCGTGGGTGAATACCCACTTCTTCGGATGCAAGTGGTGGAAATTTCCAGGGGCAGGTATATATATGCAAGCAAGAAGCAAGCTAGAGATAACGAGGTTAGTTCAATCAGGGAGGATGAGGCCCTGTTCTAGCAGTAGAGGTGTGAAAACCAAGGGAGGAGAAACTGGTTCTGTAGTTGGCAAGCCATTCACAGTCTTTGTTTAATCCTGAGCTGATGGTGTCAAATTTGCAGATGAACTGAAGCTCAGCAGTTTCTCTTTGAAGTCTGGTCCTGAAGTTTTTTTGCTGTAGGATGGCCATCTTAAGATCTGCTATTGTGTGGCCAGGGAGGTTGAAGTGTTCTCCTACAGGTTTTTGTATATTGCCATTCCTAATATCTGATTTGTGTCCATTTATCCTTTTCCTTAGAGACTGTCCAGTTTGGCCGATGTACATAGCAGAGGGGCATTGCTGGCATATGATGGCGTATATTACATTGGTGGATGTGCAGGTGAATGAACCAGTGATGGTGTGGCTGATCTGGTTAGGTCCTGTGACGGTGTCGCTGGTGTAGATATGTGGGCAGAGTTGGCATCGAGGTTTGTTGCATGGATTCGTTCCTGAGCTAGAGTTACTATGGTGCGGTGTGCAGTTACTGGTGAGAATATGTTTCAGGTTGGCTGGTTGTCTGTGGGCGAGGACGGGCCTGCCACCCAAGGCCTGTAAAAGTGTGGGGTCATTGTCCAGGATGGGTTGTAGATCCCTGATGATGCGTTGGAGGGGTTTTAGCTGGGGACTGTATGTGATGGCCAGTGGAGTCCTGTTGGTTTCTTTCTTGGGTTTGTCTTGCAGTAGGAGGCTTCTGGGTACACATCTGGCTCTGTTGATCTGTTTCCTTATTTCCTCGTGCGGGTACTGTAGTTTTGAGAATGCTTGGTGGAGATTTTGTAGGTGTTGGTCTCTGTCTGAGGGGTTAGAGCAGATGCGGTTGTACCTCAGTGCTTGGCTGTAGACAATGGATCTTGTGGTGTGCCCTGGATGGAACCTGGAGACATGAAGGTAGGCATAGCGGTCGGTAGGTTTTCGGTATAGGGTGGTGTTAATGTGACCATCACTTATTTGCACTGTGGTGTCTAGAAAGTGGACCTCCCGTGTAGATTGGTCCAGGCTGAGGTTGATGGTGGGGTGGAAGCTGTTGAAATCTTGGTGGAATTTTTCCAGAGTCTCCTTCCCATGGGTCCAGATAATGAAGATGTCATCAATGTAGCATAGGTAGAGAAGGGGCGTGAGTGGACGGGAGCTGAGGAAGCATTGTTCCAGATTGACCATAAAAATATTGGCATATTGTGGGGCCATGCGGGTGCCCATAGCGGTGCCACTGATCTGGAGATATATATTGTCATCAAATTTGAAATAGTTGTGTGTGAGGATAAAGGCACAGAGCTCAGCAACCAGTTGTGCTGTGGCATCATCAGGGATACTGTTCCTGACAGCTTGTATTCCATCTGTGTGTGGGATGTTTATGTAGAGAGCCTCTACATCCATGGTGGCTAGGATGGTGTTTTCTGGAAGGTCACCAATGCATTGTAGTTTCCTCAGGAAATCAGTGGTGTCATGGAGATAGCTGGGAGTGCTGGTGGCATAGGGTCTGAGTAGAGAGTCCACATATCCAGACAGTCCTTCAGTGAGAGTGCCAATGCCCGAGATGATGGGGCGTCCAGGATTTCCGGGTTTGTGGATCTTGGGTAGTAGACAGAATAACCCTGGTCAGGGCTCTAAGGGTATGTTGATTTGTTCCGGTGTTAGTGTAGGGAGTGTCCTGAGTAGATGATGCAGTTTCTTAGTGTATTCCCACTGAGGGAATACACCAGCGACACCATCACAGGACCTAACCAGATCAGCCACACCATCACTGGTTCATTCACCTGCACATCCACCAATGTAATATACGCCGTCATATGCCAGCAATGCCCCTCTGCTATGTACATCGGCCAAACTGGACAGTCTCTAAGAAAAAGGATAAATGGACACAAATCAGATATTAGGAATGGCAATATACAAAAACCTGTAGGAGAACACTTCAACCTCCCTGGCCACACAATAGCAGATCTTAAGATGGCCATCCTACAGCAAAAAAACTTCAGGACCAGACTTCAAAGAGAAACTGCTGAGCTTCAGTTCATCTGCAAATTTGACACCATCAGCTCAGGATTAAACAAAGACTGTGAATGGCTTGCCAACTACAGAACCAGTTTCTCCTCCCTTGGTTTTCACACCTCTACTGCTAGAACAGGGCCTCATCCTCCCTGATTGAACTAACCTCGTTATCTCTAGCTTGCTTCTTGCTTGCATATATATACCTGCCCCTGGAAATTTCCACCACTTGCATCCGAAGAAGTGGGTATTCACCCACGAAAGCTCATGCTGCAAAACGTCTGTTAGTCTATAAGGTGCCACAGGATTCTTTGCTGCTTCCACAGAACCAGACTAACACGGCTACCCCTCTGATACTTTACTTTATACTAATAAATGAGATCCCAGATGAGAGTAGCTTCATTTGGATAAAGGAGTGTGTACTTCCCGTCCTAAACTACGCCGCAGAGGGCATCTGGGTGGGTCACGGAGGGCTGCGAGGCGGCGGCGGGAGCTTGCTCAGTGCCCAGCAGGAGGCTGACCCAGACGGAAGGCGGGCAGCCTCTCCTGGGCGGGCAGAAGCGCTCACAGGGGACCCGGCGGCAGGCGGGGATGGGGGCAGAGCTGCAGGGGCCCGGCGCGGAGAAGGGACGGAGGCGAAGCCCGAGCCCCAGGCTGGAGGCGAGAGGACGCGGGCGCGGGGGACGCAGGGGGCGGCACGATCCGGGAGCGGGGCGAGCTCGTAGCACCGCTGGGGCAGAACGACTGAGCGCCAGAGGCGGCAGCGGGCGAGGCAGGACGGGTCCCGTCCCGGAGCTCTGGGGGCGGGAAACACCCCGGTGCGGGGGCGGGGATTGGTGCCGCTGGGAGGGACCCCCCGCCCCGATCGCAGCCTCTCACCTGCGGCGGCGGCGGCGCCGCTCCCCGGGCTGGGAACCAGCTGGGACCAGGCAGCCACCCGCAGCGTCCACGCCACCAGCGGCCCCATGGTGCAGCCCGGCGGGCAGTCGCCGCCCACTCACTGCGCCTGCGCGCCCCCGGCCCCTTCCATCGGGCCGCCGGCTGGTTCAAGAAAAAAAGAAGTCGGGGGAGCGAAGGGCGAAACGCGCCCCGCACAAAGATGGCCGCCGCAGCGGGGAAGGTGGCGGCGCCCCGCACAAAGATGGCCGCCCTGGTCAATTCCACATCGGTCCCGTCGCCGCTGCGCATCCGGGACAAAACTCGCTTTGCCTGCTGGGAGTTGTAGTGCCGGACACTTGCATGTTACATCTCAGAGAGATTTGGGTGCAGGTCTGGGGCATCCCCAGTCTCCCCCCCCCGCTTTCAGCCCTGGGCAGGGGGCGCACCCAGACCACAGCCCCTCCCTGCCCAGGGGTGACTGCGGTGTGGATCGCAGCCCTGGAGCCCCTCACTAACCCTGCTGGCTTGGGTGTATGCAGGGAGCGTGTGAACGCCACCTGTGGGGTGGGTGGGAATTGCCCCACCTCAGGGGTACAGTTTGTATAGTGGGGGTGCTAAGAGCCATCGAACCAAACTGTAAACCCTGTATATGATGAAAACCACTTCACACCAGGGGGTGTAGCAGCACCCTAGTTGCAGCACCTATGTCCTGTCTCCCCAGTAGGGTGACCAGATGTCCCAATTTTCTAGGGACAGTCCTGATATTTGGGACTTTATCTTTTATAGGTGCCTATGAGTCCCCACCCCATCCCAATTTTTCACACTTGCTGTCTGGTCACTCTACCCCCCCCCCAAGGACACTGCACAGGGTAAGTAAAGGGGGTGAGAGCCAGGGCTGAGGGGTTCATTTGCTTGAAGCTAGTGTCCAGACTGTGCACTAGTGCTACTACTGCTGGAAGTCTGTGTCCATTTCTGGTGTCAACCAGGAAGGAAATTGGTAAATTGGAAAGAATTCAGAGAAGAGCCACAAGAATGAGTAAATGATTAGCAAACATGTCTTATAGTGAGAGACTCCAGAAGCTCAATCAATTTACCTTAACAAAGATAAGGTAAAGGGGTGACTTGATCAGTCTGTAAGTACCTACATGAGGAACACAAACTTGATAATCGGTTCCTCAATCTAGCAAACAAAGGTATAACAAGATCCAGTGGCTAGAAACTGAAGCTGACAAATTCAGACTTGAAATAAGGCACACATTTATAACAGTGAGGGTAATTCATTGGGAAAACTTAACAAGAGTTGCGGTGGATTCTCCATCACAGGCTGTTTTTTAAATCATGCTTAGATCCTTTTCTAGGTCAAACAGGAATAAATTCAGGGATGTTCTCTAACTTGTCTTATGCAGGAGCTCAGATTAGATGATCACAGTGATCCCCTCCGGTCTTAGGGCTTCTCTTCATGTACAGCGCAGCAGTGGTGCAGCTGTCGTGCTTTACTGGTGATGCTACTATGCTAACAGGAAAGCTTCTCCCATTAGTGTAGTTAATCAACCTATCTGAGAGGCAGTAGCTATGGCCACAGGAGAAGTTTTCCCATCAACATAGCGCTGTTTATATTTGGAGTTAAGTCAGTATAACTATGTCACACAAGGGCTATGGATTTTTCACACCCTGAACAATGTAGTTATACCAAGAAAAGTCTGTTGTGTAGAGCTGGCCTTATAATCTATGTATCTGTGAACTTGCTACCTATTTTTAAAAGTGCCAACCAATTTGAGAAGGCTGCATTACTGTTTTGAAAGCCACTTTTTTTGTTGGAAACCATTAGAGATAAAAATATTTTAAGAATGATGCCTTGTCCACAGTATCTAGCAATGGCCTGTGTAACTATGTTATCTGAAACCAGTTTGAAGTAGTCTGTTAATTATGGTGTGACTTGAATACATAAGAGAAGTGATGCATCTTCCTGGAAGGATGTTACAAGCTGGATAAAAAGTTTCAGAAAGTAGTCAATTTCTGAGAGTAACATTGGTCACTCCCTCTCCTTTTTTTTTTTCCTCTCCCAACCATCCCTTATATGTGCTTCTGACCCTGTCTATAAACAAATATGGGAAACCTGAGATAGATAAGGCAGTCTCAGAGCAGATAGGAACTACCTTATTTTTTGAGATCCGGGAGAGTGGGATTGCTGGGAAATGTAGTAATGTTGTAGTCCTTGCCTAGGGCAAAGCAAGCTAGGAAGTCAGGGAAGTATATGAATCCTGTCCTCTCCCAAGAGTATGTCTACATTACATTACAGATGCTATGGTGGTGCAGCACCATAGTATAAATGCTTCCTACAGTGATAGAAGTGTTTTTCTATTTGTGTAGTTAATCCACCTCCCTGAGCAGCAGAAACTGTGTTGTCAGAAGAATTCTGCCATCAATCTAGCTGTGTTTACACTGGGGGTTAAATAGGCTTAACTACGGTGCTCAGGGGTGTGAATTCTGAGTACCATAGCTATGTTGCCCTAACTTCTAAGAGCAGACAAGTCCTAAGTACCTGGAAGGAGGTAGGTTGTACTGAGGGACTTGCCCAGGGGTGAAAGTGAGCTGGTAGGGGCCGGTACTCCATACCGGTAAGAACCCGCACCAGCCCATACCCAGCCCACATTAAAGCACTGCTTTAATGTCCCTGCCCCTTTTGCCTCCCCTGTCGGCAGCCCTGCTGGTAGGATCCGTACCGGCAGGGCTGCTGACGGGGGGGAGTGGAGGGGGAAAGGGGATGGGCAGCAACGTTAAAGCACTTTAAGGACGGTCCTTTGCTGCAGCAGCACTTTAAGGATCCTCAGTGGGGCAGGGACATTAAAGCACTGCAGAGCCATTTGCCATGGCAGTGCTTAACGTCGCTGCCCATCCCTTCATTGGCGGTCCTTTGCTGCGGCAGTGCTTTAATGTTCCTGCGCCCCCCGGTCGGCGGGGGGGCACAGCAACGTTAAAGTGCTGCTGTGGCAAAGGGCCCTGTAGTGCTTTAATGTCCCCGCCCCATTGTCTGCCCCTCCCCCCCGCAGACTCCTATGGGCGGGGGGGGGGGAGGAAAGGGATCAATTGCCCTGGGGCCGGCAATTTAAAAGGGCCCAGGGCTCTGGGCCCTTTAAATCAACATGGGAGCTCTGGGCAGTGCAGACCAGGTGGCCTGAAAGGCCTAGTTGGGGGATGCTGACCCCCAACCCTGCCTCTTCTGCCCAAGGCCCCACCCCTTCCAGGGGCTGGGGCCGGAGCCACACACACACCCCCCCCCGCCGGCCTGTACCAAAAAGTGGCCTAACTTACTTTCACCCCTGGACTTACCTGAAAATTATCGGTACATACAACAAGGTTTTTAATTGTTTTTCCTTTTGCTTTGTAATTTTTTTTTCTTAAATGCAGGTATCTCTGACACTGGTCTCATCTGATTTCTAAGAAACTACAGAGAAGCTGAGAGACAAGGCTGCAAGGAAGCATCAGGCATGCCCTGAACAAGCATTTAGTGTGTGGTCCTGGAAAAGTGGAGAGAGCGCTTTTGGGCCGGGTTCTGGCTAAAAGAAGTACGGATCTGTGAGGTTTGGGGCTGTGAGCAAGGAAACGGTCTCCTGTTGTTTAGCTCCTCCCATGTTCAGGGAAACAGAATGTTGTACATTCTCTCTAAATGAAAAAAAGATTGCATTAAAGGTACCTGAACCCATCATAGATTTCTTCTCCTAACTGGAACAACCTGCAGGGACCTAAACTGTGACTAGCCACTTAGGTCAAAAGTGGTAACACTACCTACAATGAGAAATTGGAAAATCTAAGGCATTCCTCATACACTTATCCAAAACTCTTCTTGGCATATGAGCCTCCCTGCAAAAACCCATTAGATCAGGAAAAGAATCTACTCCTCTCAATGGTTGTTGTCAAGAGCAGTCTTCTTGCTTTCTGTTTAAACAATCAATTTTTCTGTTCCTCTTCTAAGCTGTTACTGTTGCAGCTGTGCAAGTGATGTGAATAGTCCTAAAATTAAGAACATAAGAATGGCCATACTGGATCAGTCAGAGGCGTAGGGACACCCAGAGCAGAGGGTAACATCCCTGACCACCTTGACTAATAGCCATTAAGGGACCTATCCAATTCTTTTTTTAATCTAGTTATAGTTTTGCCCTTCACAACATCCCCTGGCAATGACTTCCACACATTGACTGTGCATTGTGTGAAGAAGTATTTCATTTTGCTTCTTTTAAAACTGCTGCCTATTAATTGTGGTGGCTAGGCTTATAAATCTTACAAAAGCCTGAAAAGGCAAGCATAACGTGAATGCCTTAGATCTTTGTCACCTAAACAGTTGCCCGAGACCCCATCTCTCCCTGGGCCTCCCTACACATCTGATCGAACTGCTATATTACTATTAATAGTGTTGTTCTCTGCTTGTCTCCCATTTCAAGTTCCAGAACATATTTCCCCATTGTTGCCTCTGATCACCTACTTGTGGCATCCATATCCTGTGTCAATGTTCTCATTGTGGTTGCCTCTCATGGGTTGCGTGCCAACCTGTCACACAGCCAGTAGGACTGTAGTAAATGGCTCTGCAGCAGAAGGTTGTCATTTGCAGTGCTCTTTTAGGCAGACAGCAGAGATAGTCTGTTATATCCTTGGGGCAGCCGGTGTAGGAAGCAATCACTTGAGGCCAGAGAGCAGGCAGCTAACCAAAACCTCCATTTTATTTACATATATACAGAGAGCTCCTCAGCCGGTTGAAACCGGTTGAGCTAACCCATAATAATCTAACTCAGTTGCCATAGCAACAAAACCATGACAACCAAATACACAACATATTCCTCCCCCCCTAATAAGAACATCCCCTAAATAAAACACACACTAGACTAGAGAAGGAGGGTAGACTGCCTCCATTCCCGGCTAAACCCTGGGGATTATTTTGCCCCATAACCATGGTTTCGCCCTAGCTAAAGATCCAGCCGATGAGGAGGCCTTCTGTCTCTAGGTGGATTACGGCGAACTACTGGTGTTATTGCACCCGAAAGCACTAGGGGCTCAGGGTCCGCAGCACGAACAGGTGAGGAGGTGGTATCAGCTCGTGCTGGGCAAAGGGGTATCTCAGCCGCCGGCAGTAATGGAGGAGAACAGTCAGAAACAGGTGACTCGTGATTCGATCCCTCACCAGAAGAGGTGAAGTCAGACCCCTCAACTGCAGATGGGTCCTGAGGACTGGCATGACCTGGCAACAGCTGATCTACATGTTGCCGCCAGGTAAGATTCTCTGCAGTCCGGACTGTGTAGGAAACAGGTCCTGTTTGAGTGATGACTGTGGCCGGAACCCATTTAGCTCTGGAAGTATAATTCCGAGCCAAAACTGGCTGTCCCGGGCTAAAGGTTCGGTCTTTTGCTCTCGGTGCCCGTCCGATGACTTGATATTGCTGCTGATGTTGCACAATTTGTCGGGGTTCAGAAGGTTTCAGCAGATCAAAGCAAGTGCGCAGCTGTCGTCCCATCATTAGAAAGGCCGGAGATGCGTGGGTCGTAGCATGAGGTGTGTTTCTGTAGGAAAGTAAAAAGGTATCCAGACGCTTTTGAATGGAGTGTTGTCCCCTTGCTGATTTCAAAGCGTTTTTCATTGTCTGCACAAATCTTTCAGCTAATCCGTTGGTGGACGGATGATATGGTGCTGACGTGATGTGGTGTATCCCATTTGCTTTCATAAAATTTTGAAACTCCTGAGAAACGAACTGTGGTCCGTTGTCGCTCACAAGTTGTTCTGGCAGACCAAAACGACTAAAGAGTCCTCGTAGTTTTTGGATAGTACTCTCTGCAGAAGTGGACTGCATTATAGAGACTTCTGGCCATTTAGAATGGGCATCTATTGCCACCAAGAACATGCTTCCTTCAAGGGGGCCAGCAAAGTCAACGTGAATACGTTGCCACGGGTTTTCAGGCCAGTCCCATGGGTGTAGGGGTGCCCACTGGGGTGCATTCCTCACACCCTGACGTGACATACAAGCTTTTGCCTTCTCTTCAATAGCGCTGTCCAGTCCAGGCCACCAAAAATAGCTTCGTGCAATTTCCTTCATGCGCACTATTCCACAGTGACCGGAATGTAGCTGTTCTAACATCTGTGATCTCAGTGGTGGTGGAATAATGACACGTCTCCCCCACAACAAACAACCAGATTGGACCGATAACTCCGTCCGCTTGGACATGTAGGGAACAAGGTCGGATGAGACCGGAGAGGTTTGTCGAGATGTTCCATGCATCACCAGGTCCATAACGTGGGACAATACTGGGTCAACGTGAGTTGCCTTCTTTATCTGAGTAGCAGTGATGGGTGTATTCTCTACCTGTTCAAAGTAGAAGATTTCCTTGTGGGCACTATCTTGGTGTTTGACCGGCAAAGGCAACCTTGAGAGGCCATCTGCATTGCCGTGTAGAGTGGATTTCCGATATTTGATTTCATATGTGTGTGCTGAAAGTAACAATGCCCAACGTTGCATACGACTAGCAGCTAATGGGGGAATGCCTGTGTAAGGTCCAAAAATTGATGTCAGAGGTCGATGGTCTGTGAGAAGAGTAAATTTTCGCCCAAACAGGTACTGATGAAACTTCCGAATTCCAAAAACAATTCCTAATGCCTCACGTTCGATTTGGGCGTAGTTAGTTTCTGCTTTGCTTAGAGTGCGTGAAGCAAAAGCAATAGGTCTCTCTTCTCCTGAAGGCATAATATGTGACACGACTGCTCCCACTCCATAAGGGGAGGCATCGCAGGCCAATTGCAGTGGTAAGGATGGATCAAAGTGCGTTAGAACTTCAGAATTTAGCAATGCATCCTTAGCTTTGTTAAACGCAACATCACAGGCTTCAGTCCACTTCCAGGCCTTGTTCTGCCCAAGGAGCTCATGAAGTGGTTTTAGCAGTGTGGCTAACTGTGAGATGAACTTTCCATAATAGTTCAGGAGTCCTAGAAACGAGCACAGCTGGCTTACATTTCGAGGTGGGGGAGCCTCCACAATAGCTTTAACTTTTGCAGGGGCCTTATGAAGACCTGCAGAATCAATGATATGTCCCAAATATTCAACAGAGGGCTTGAAGAATTCACACTTGTCTTTGCGAACTCGTAGGCCATACTCTTCCAGTCTTTGTAGGGTAGCCTCTAAATTCTTTAAGTGATCCTCTTCATTTCTTCCAGTGACCAGGATATCATCCAGATAGCACTGAACTCCTGACAAGCCACACAAGATCTGGTCCATAGCCCTCTGGAACAGGGCGGGAGCAGATGTTATTCCGAAGGGTAGACGACAGTATCGATAAAGCCCCTTATGAGTCACAATAGTCAACAGCTCTTGGGACTTTTCATCGACGTGCATCTGTAAATATGCTTGACTCAGATCAATCTTACTGAACTTTTGTCCCCCAGCCAGGCCTGCGAAGAGGTCATCGATGCGGGGAAGCGGGTATTGCTCTGCACACAACACTGGGTTGACAGTGACTTTAAAATCACCGCAAATCCGGAGAGAGCCATCTTTCTTCACGATTGGAACGATAGGAGTGGCCCATGAGCTATGGGTAACTGGTATTAGGACTCCATTGGTGACCAGGCGCTCCAGGTCTGCTTCAACTTTTGGCCTGATGGCATATGGCACAGTTCGGGCTTTCAGATATTTTGGTGGACTGCCAGGTTTAATGTTCAATGTCACAGTGATTCCCTTCATACTTCCCAAATCATCTCCAAAAACAGCAGCATGTTTCCTTAGTATAGGGGTTAGACTGGTTTCTTCTTTAGTCATCCGGTGCACTTCTGCCCAGTTCAGTTGAATCTTCCCAAGCCAAGACCTACCCATTAAGGCTGGGTAGTTACCTCTCACCACAAACAGTGGCAATTTAGCCACCTGTCCATTGAGCTCCACCTTAACATCAATAGTGCCCAGCATAGGCACAGCTTCTCCCGTATACGTCTTCAGAACAGTTTTTGTTGCCTTAAGCGGAAGATGCTGTAGCTTTTCTTTATACACAGTCTCGGAGATCAGTGAGACGGCTGCACCGGTGTCCAGTTCCATGCGTATACGTTTGCCATCCAATAACGGGGTTACCCAGTATTCATGTGAGCCCATTGCCAAAGACAAAACATGCAGTGGCACTTCCTCTTGCGATGAGGTGTCACCTTGATCATCCTGGGTCTGCTCTAGGGTATGCAGGGTTCCTCTTTTTGTCGGCCAGACCACAGGCCTCTTTTTCTTTTGTTTACAGGCACACTCAATGTGTCCCTTTTTGCCACAGTGTCGACACACCAGGTCCTTACACCAGCATTCTGATGCCTGGTGACCCGGCTTACCACAGCGGTAACATTCTTGACTCTGCACAGTTTTGTGGGTCGGTTCTTGTGACACTTTTTGCACCCTAGGGGGTGCACCGATGTATTGTGCCTCCCTTGTAGCCAGTTCCATGGAAACAGCAATATCAACAGCCTTCTGTAAGGTAAGCTGAGCCTCTGTCAGTAGGCGCTTCCGTATAGCTTCACTGTACAGGCCACACACTAACCTGTCATGCAGGGCATCATGTAACATTTCTTTAAATTCACAGTGTTCTGCTAGCTTTTTTAAAATGGCTACAAATTGTACAACTGTTTCATCTTCCTTTTGGTCTCTTTTGTGGAACCTATATCTTTCAGCAATTACCAGTGGTTTTGGGGAGAAATGAGACCCCAGGATTTCCACAATGTCACTGTAAGATTTAGTCTCAGGCTTAACAGGGTGTAAGCTGCGTAGCAGAGAGTAGGTTTTAGCCCCTACAACAGTTAAGAATACTGGCACCTTCTTCGCTTCTGTAATGTCATTTGCAATACCAAAAAGCTCAAAACGCTCAGTATACACATGCCACTGCTCTGTATTCTCATCAAAAGGCTCCAGGGGCCTGGTCAGAGTAGCCATGATTTTTAGTTTCACTTTCACAGTCAGTGCAACAAGCAGCTTTTTGTTTGTTTGTTTGTTCTTTACCTTAACTTCTACTTCCTTCTGTTACTGGAGCAGCACCGGAGTCTCACCCTCGTCGCCAGTGTTATATCCTTGGGGCAGCCGGTGTAGGAAGCAATCACTTGAGGCCAGAGAGCAGGCAGCTAACCAAAACCTCCATTTTATTTACATATATACAGAGAGCTCCTCAGCCGGTTGAAACCGGTTGAGCTAACCCATAATAATCTAACTCAGTTGCCATAGCAACAAAACCATGACAACCAAATACACAACATAGTCAATAGCCACTAAGTCTTTCCAGGGCTCAACTCATTTGAGGTAAATCTACCTTCATGGTCAAGTTTAAGATGAAACTCCTGTGAAGCCATAGATAGACATTTCCCCCCACCCTCCAGCTTTATGTTATTAAAGTACCTCAGGCCATTGGTGTTTGCTTTTGGAATATGCAGCTTTTCTTAAGCTTGGAGCCTTCCCAAAGTGACTTGGCTGTGAGCTTAATTGGAACCCCTTAATTCTCATTTCAAATACCAACCTTGCCTCACCTTCCCTCCTCTCCCCAATTTCCCTCTAAGCCTGGAGCTTTGTGGAAGGAACATCTGGCTGTTTCAAACATCATTCCTCCCTCAATTTTTCTGCCAGGACAAGTACCAGCAGAAACCCATTTTCATTATGCTCCATCTGCCTGGAGCAGAAAAGCTGTTGGCTGTAAACCTGCAGTGTGCAATGTCCTTGCCCAGATAGTCATTATGGCACAGAAGATGGGTGCTTGGGGAAGAATTCTGAGATTTCAGGGCCCAATAGAGGAAAAAGCTATAGGTAGTGCCCTGCTGCCAAATCCAGATCTTGAGTCTCTCCAGGATCCCAGAATTTGGAATTCACTCCTCATTCCTGGCATCTGCTGTGCAACAAAGATTCCCTCTCTCTTTGTCCCTTACATCAGGCTGTATTGAACAGCAAGTCCTAGGTATGCTGTTTAGTTCCTCAAAGAATGGACAGGCCTTTCCTTCAGCTCTTGACCTTCATTCATTGTCATGGGCCTTTTGGTGTTACATAGTACTGCCACCCCCAACAGTTTGAAACTCATGATTCAGATGCCCCCCAAAATGAGATTTTTTAAAGAAAACCATTGTGATTCTTGGTTAGTTTTCAGACTCTTGTATGTATGGGGGAGGGGGGTGACACCTACTGTTGTCATCTCAGTTTACAGTAAGTAAAGTGACTTATTTTGGGGAATGGGAAGGAGGCCACTGTGGGAGCTCTGAATAGAAGATCCAATTGAGATAAAATTGCAAACTTGCCTCAAATACTGCCTGATAGTGTAGAGGGCTTCAAACTGCAAATTTCCAATTACTTCTCCGCACTCCCAGCCCCACATCTACCCCTTGGTCTCTGTGTACCTTGTCTCCTCCTTGGCTCTTAACCTCCCACCCTCGCCCTGAGGTGGCATGCGGGGCACCTGCAGAAATTCTTCACCCCTCACTCCCACGCCTGGTGTTGTCTAGCTAGAGAAGAGCTGCCCATCCCATTTTTTTCTTTTTTCCACAAGAAGAGAGGAGGAAGCAAGCGTCCCCGAGCTGCTGGTTCTCTCAGCTTCCTCCCCTCTTGGGACAATGGTATTGGCTGCTCCTTCCGCCTACCCAAAAACTTTTGTGAGTCCTGGGGCGAGAGCTCTGCCTGCCAAAGGCAGCAGCCATGATTAGCTGCGCTTCTCCAGGATCCAGGGACGTAAGGAAGGCAGCCAATAGGAGGCCCTCCTATCTTGGTAGGTCTGAAAAATCAGCATGAGCAAAGAACTTCTTTCTCTCTCTCTCTCTCTCTCTCACCCACCAACACTGCCTGCAGTAATGGCCAAAATCTTAGCAACAAACTGTGAGAGTTGATAACACGTGTTGCAGCTAACCTGTGAGGTCATTAACCATTGACCTTCATCTGTTGCTGGCACTGTTTGTTGGACTGAATGATGCCCTGTTTGGAATGTCCAGTTGTGCACTGGGTTTTCCTGAATTACCGGCATTTGGCTATGACTGGTTCTTGTAGCTCCAGATGGCTACCAGTACCTGATTATCTGTCTCTGGCCAGCTGGCAGCACATTCCTAGAAAATGTTCTAAAACATGCTTGATGAGAAAGGAGTTGTTAGCAGGACAATGCTGGAGAAGAAGCTGATACCATTTAAAAGAGCAGGCAGATGAGCTCTCTGATGCATGCAGAGCTATTATCATTTGGAAACATCTTCTGGCAAACTTGACCTTTGATCAACAGACCAGTAGTCCAGCTGGACTATTAACACATAGAGGTAAAGGTTTATCATCACAAATATCTGTGCCATGGTAAGGATTCTAAATCATGTGTGATCCCATTAACAAGTTAGACTAGGCTAGATGTTATCATACAACCAAACATGTAGTAAGTTATTTGGTATGTTTTATCAGCTTCATATATGGCATATCTGTATTGTCTGATTTGTCTTTACAGTCACTTCTATTTCAGTGTTTTAAAAGTGTTTTTGTATGTTGTATCTGTATACAAAAACAGCATGAGAGGAACTAAGAAATGTGTAATGCATAGGATGTGACGGGATCCCCAGGGTACAACCTGGAACTGGGGTGCCACTATGCCCCTGTAGAAGGGTTCGGCTGGGTTCGTCACCTCACTTTGTCCATCAGGTTATTTCGGGCAAACTAGCCTGGCCACAGCAATGGTAGAGACAAACAAACAGCTCTATTCCACAGACCCAGGCCCTAGTTCAGGGCAGGGCAGTCGAGAGTCTTTTGCTCAGGCCCTTAGGTAGGGGCTGAGCAACAGTTAACACAGACCCTAGCCCTAGATCAGGGTGGGGCAGTAGAGAGTCAACGGCTCAGGCCCTTATGCAGGGGCTGAGCAAACAAACAAATTCAGGAGGCCCAGGCCCTGGCTCCGAAAGGCCTGGGGAGAGGGGGAGACTGCTACCCGCATATTGGGTGCGGGGGGGACACAGACCCTCCCACTCCACTGCGTCCCAGCCCGGGGCCCTAGCAGCGGCTGAAGATCCGCTGCTGAGTCAGTGGGGATCCTGGCCACAACACACTGACATCGGCTCTGGCAGTGCTGCAGCCAAACTAGGGTCGGCTGCCCCAGGGCTACTTCCTACCTCCCCACTCTACAGGTACCTGCATCTGGACGGTGTCCTCCACAGAACCAAGCACTTCAGGGTACTCGGTGAGTGGTAGGCTTGGCAGCTCCTCTGAGTAGCTTGCCACAGGCAGGCTTAACAGCTTCCCTGGAGTCTGGTCGGCATCAGGCATTGGCTGGTCTGGCCAGTCCTTGGGTCAGTCGCAGACTGCAGGAGTCTGCCCGCTAGACCACAGGCATCTGGCTTCTCCAGCAGCCAGGCCTCTAGTGAGCTCTGGGGTTGGGCTTTTGTACTTCCTGTCCTGTGCCCTGACCTCTGGGGGGCGGGCGCAAGCTCCACTGGCTCTGCCCACTTTGGCATCCAGAGGGACTCGTCCCTCTCTGGGGTGGCGGGGAACCAGACTGCCTCGCTACAGCCCCTTAACTCTCCAGCCTGGGCTGTTCTCACAAGGCTTTTCTTGTGACAACAGCTAACCCCCTCCAGGCGCTGTTATCACTCAGAACAATAGCATGTGGAGCCTGACACCAGCTAAATTGCATGAATGCTCACTGAGCCACTAACAAATCACACAGAGAAAAGCACCAGCAAATCTCCCAAGCCCCCAGCCTTGCACCCCAGGACTGTATCATCTTGCCCTGCTCAGAAGCCTGACCAGTGTAAGTTCATTACCCAGTCTGCCCCTCCCTCAATGTGGTGAGGACACACACCAGCCTTTGTAAACTGAGCTGTGATTTTCCAAGCACTTCAACCAAATCACACACTGTTTTAGGTAAAATATAAGACAGATTTATTAACTTCAGAAATAAATATTTGAAGTCATTATAAGTGGTAGGCACAAGAGGTCAGACATAGTTACCAAAGAAAATAAAAGGTAAGAGTAAGCATGCAGTCTAAATCCTGAACCTTATTAGACTAACAGTATTTGGATTAAGCAGTTTTCTCACCTCACTGGATGTTACAGGCAGGTTACAGTCCTTAATATACAGGCTTTCCCTTTAAGCCTGGGACCAGTCTCCTCAGTCCAAGTCATTATCTTCCCCAGAATTCTTGTTGCTTCCAGCGTAGGTGGGGGAGGAGAAATGTAGAAGCACGATGCCACTGTCCCCTATTTTGTATCCTCAGTCCATGTACCTGAAAAATACTAGCCCAAATACATCCTGGTGGGCTTTGCTGAGTCACATTTGCTGAGCAATCCCCCATCGTGTGATGCTTGTGCAGCTCTTTTACAGCATTGTAAATCCCTTGTTTACAACTCCCATGCTGATTAATGATCATTTAACACCCTCCTGGGAGTGGATCACCTCCTTTGTTGTCACTGGAGAACTGGCAGTGGACACCCCTCAAATTTACAACATATTCAGTAACAACCATATACCAAAATCTCAAAATATGTATGTCAAGGCTGCTTCCCCACTCTGGCACTTTGAGTGCAGAAGGTGGGGGCCCGCAAGGATTTTAAAAATTAATAGTGGCTACTCCAGGCTTGTATTAAACTCCCATGGTCACAGCTTCTCTCTGATCCTGGATGGGTAGATGCTGCCACCACCTAAGTGCAAAAAACAACAACCCCTTTTGAGAACCCAGGAAGGAACACTTGGGAATTCCTTCCTGTGGGGTACCCTCAAGCCCTTTCACCCCACCTTGCCCGGGAAGAGCTGAAAAAAAAAGGGAAATCAGCTGTTGCCACTAATTAAACAACATACGCACAAACCTCTTAGGACACAAAACCCCAATCCTGTTCTTAAAAAAGGTAAATTTTATTAAAACCAAAAAGAAAGAAAATACATCTGGAATTCAGGCTTTTGCCAGATTAAAAATACCCATTTTCAAAATTTAAACATCAAGAATAACCTTCTTGAAGTCCAGCTTAAAGGTTAAACAAAAAGCATTTGGGGTTAGCACAGAGAAGTCCACAAGCCTTACAGAAAATAAAAGAAATAAACCTAATTGTGTCTTTCTAGAGATCTCCTAATCTACTGACATATTTGGGTAGTTCTGGGTATAATCTAATGATTTCCATACCTGGCAAAAAATTTTTTTACAGCAGTCATAGCCCTGACTTTGCTCTGTCCCCTCTCTCCGGAGAACAACCACAGAACACAAAGGGAAAGCTTTATTCCCAATTTTAAAAAGTTCTAGCCCTCCCATTGGCTCTTTTGGTCAAGTGCCCACTCCTTTCCTTTTACCTGTGGGCTTGTTAACCCTTTACAGGTAAAGCAAGTAGAGAACAAACACCCAGAGAGATTCCATAGCCAATTGGCTGGCTGGGTGTCCACAAAAGGGAGCTATCCCCCCTCTCATTTATCACCATGTATATCGTTAGTGTGTATGAAATTACCAGAACAAGGGGCTCTAGCAGATCATGACCTTTCATATGATATCTTACATGGCATGCCTTGTATGAAATATGTCATAATTATGTGACAAGGTGAATATGGGGGTTCCAGGGCGCTGCTTTGAGGTACAAAGTGCCACAGGGGTCTCTTTTCAAATTTCTGGAGACAAGAAGGTTATAACACTGGGTTGTTCCAGAGATCTCTTAATTTCCCTGTAGTTGCCAAACTTTATTATTTTATTGTAATTTGAAACTTCACTGACCCAACCTTGGAGCACCAATGAGTTTGGGGAGTTCTATAATCTTGTATTGAAAATCTTCAGGCCAAAGATCACCTGTGGCTCACCTCTCAATTGCAACCAGGGAGGGAGTCAGCCCTGCAGCACAATTCTAACTAGTACAAGTGCAGTGTGAACTTGTTCACTTTCTGTTATGGAGATGATGATCCTATTTATGGCCTAATATTGGTACGATCAACTGCACGGCCAATATCTCTTTTCCCTATGTGCCATCTGCACTTATTTGGTTTTCTTTCACTCTTACAGATGTAAGGCCACAATGTATTAGTGGGACATTTTGTATATGGTATTAATTGTTTATGTTGAAACACCTGCCTCCATTCAGTCATCTTCAAGGAAGGTGCACTAATATCTCTGATAGGATGGCAGACTCTTGGCCTCTGCTCAGGCATGCAGGACTCTTCTGTTGAGACTTCTTGATACCCAGGGATTAAACTCTGCATAGAGATGCAGAGGTATATTTTTGTTGAGTCAGTCTGGAGTTACAAGCAGGTATATCCATCTAGCTCCATCCTATACATGTAAGGGGGGTGAAATTTCACTCTGAAGCAGAGGTCCCTCCGGGAAACTATGGGAACATCTGAATGTGGGGAAAAGCTTAGCAAAACGTTTAAGGGATTTTTTAAGTTGTTACGTTTGGGCCGTGCCCTGTGTGTATATGGCCTCTATTCAGAACAAGGGGCAACTCCAACCGTTAGTCAGACTTCTACTATAGGAAGTGCTGCTTTTGCTGTGTAGCATGTGTGCTAATAAAATTATCAGTTTCTTCATAACTGTACATACTTTCTCATTAGCAGAGATCTGTTCTGAAGTTTGAGACACAGAAAAAGCTGTGTTATCCGGCACTTTACCACCCGGAAAGTTCTATAAACTGGCATTTCTGATCTTCATTGAAAGTCTGGTTTATTGTCCAGTTGGCGCAGGGCTGCCAGGCTCACTACCTGGCTCCACGTGGCTCTCCGGAAGTGGCAACATGTCCCTGCTGCTCCTTGGCAGAGGAACAGCCATGAGGGGTTTGGAGTATGACCTGTTCCTAGGCGGAGGCATGGCAGGCATCTCTGCGCACTGCCTCCGCCTGCAGGCACTGCCCCTGCAGCTTCCATTGGCCAGGAACCAGCTGCAGAGCCAGCATTTGGGGCAGTGCAGGGGCAGCATGCAGAGCCACCTAGCCATGCCTCCACCTAGGAGTAGCAGGGACATGTCGCCCCTCGCAGGGAGCTGCCTGAGGTGAGTGCCGGCCAGATCTGGCACCCCGCACCTCCTCCCACACCCCAACCCCATACCCTGAGCTCCCTCCTGCACCCAAACTCCCTCCCAGAGCCTGCGCTCCGCACCCCCTTCTGCGTCACAGCCGTGAGCCCCCTCCCACACCCAAACTCCCTCCCTCTTAGTTAACTGGAATTTTTTACTTATAAGCACCTCCCATTCCCCCAACAGGCCGGATACCAAAGCTTTTACTGTACAAATAAAAGTTTCAGACTTGTTCCTGAAATCTGTCTGGCACCTTCTCAGACACCACTCTCCCATTGCACATCAGTTGCAATGCTCCAATGCTAGGCTTCAGTCTGAAGAAATGTCATCTTTTATAGCACACTTAGTATGCTTATGGAAGTAGGAAGTAACACAACTAAATAGGTTGTCTGTTATAACCTAAACATCTCTATTAGCCAACTCTGCCAGGAAAATGGAAGCACTGTAATCCTTAATATGTATCATTCTTTATGTGGCTGAGCACTGACTTCATTCAGAGACTGATCTGAGATGTCAAGTTACAGAAACACATCATTTACTTTACTTGAAGCACTCACTTTCCTTAAGACCAAGCTGACAACAGACACAGACACATAGTACAATTTTCCAGCCAGCTTACAGTATCAGTCTCTGAAATAAACATGCCAGTTCACGGAATGTTGCATTTTCCAATTTTTCAGGCTGAAACCATTATCATTTAGTTGTTCTAAACTAAACTAGAACTCTCCTTGCTTTCTCAAGTCATGGAACCCTTTAAGCCAAGAGAAACAGCTAAAATGTGGGGAAAGCCTGGACATCAATAGTCCAAATTTAAAGCTTCACCTGGCTAAGTGCTGAATTTTAGTCACAAATAAGGCATTCTAATATTGTGTGGAATCCACGGTGAAAGTGTCAAGACATGGAAACAGAATCTAGAGAACACAGTGCTCCAGGAGTCATTGTATTGATTTCTGAGACGTATTTGTTATCTCACTTGAGTAAATCTCAAGACGTAGCTATTTTACTTACCATACACTCCCAACCCAGGTGGGAGCACTATAGAGTCTACAGATGCATGACATGGAAGCGGAATAGTACACTGGACTGCGCTCCTGGAGACGTGTTCTATTTCCAGCCCTCTCACTAGCCTGTTGTGTGATCTTGGGAGAGTTGCTTCACCTCTGTCAACTTCCTCCCTTAGGGTATGTCTACACCACAAAATTAGGTTGATTTTATAGAAGTCGATTTTTAGAAACTGATTTTATACAGTCGATTGTGTATGTCCATACTAAGCACATTAAGTCGGTGGAGTGCAACCTCACTACTGTGGCTAGCATCAACTTACAGAGCGTTGCACAGTGGGTAGCTATCCCACAGTTCCTGCAGTCTCCGCTGCCCATTGGAATTCCGGGTTAAGCTCCCAATGCCTGATGGGGCAAAAACATTGTCGCGGGTGGTTTTGGGTACATGTCGTCAGGCCCCCCTTCCTCCCTCCATCCCTCCCTCCCTCCGTGAAAGCAATGGCAGACAATCGTTTTGCGCCTTTTTTCCTGGGTTACCCATGTAGACGCCGTACCACGGCAAGCATGGAGCCCGCTCAGCTCACCATCACCGTACGTCTCCTGGGTACTGCTGGCAGATGCGGTACAGCATTACTACACAGCAGCAGCTCCTTGCCTTCGCGGCAGATGGTGCAGTAGGACTGATAGCCGTTGTACGTCTCCTGGGTGCTCCTGGCAGACCTCGGTGAGGTTGATCAGGGGTGTCTGGAAAGACATGGCTATCCCCCTCTTAGAGCACCGAATGGGAACCAGAGACTCCAGGTCATTCTCTTCTTTAAGTTTCATCTCATGGAGATTCAGTCCTGGCTGGAATATCATGCCAGCTGGAGGCTTCTGCCTCACGCTGCTCTCCTAGCTGACAGCACCGCGTGGTCGCACCTACCCCAGCCTATCCCTTGCTTCCATGGCTCATGAAGCCTGGTCAGTAGTTAGGAGCAGTTCAACTATAGGCTGAGCAAGTGCAGAATGGTGGTAGAATGTGCCCTTGGATGTTTAAAAGCTCGCTGGCGCTGTTTGCTGACTAGGTCAGACCTCAGCACAACCAACATTCCCATTGTTATTGCTGCTTGCTCTGTGCGCCATAATATCTGTGAGAATAAGAGGGAGATGTTTATGGCAGGTTGGGAGGTTGATAAAAATCGCTTGGCATCCAATTTTGAGCAGCCAGACACCAGGGCGATTAGAAGAGCACAGCAAGGCGCGCTGCGCATCAGAGAGGCTTTGAAAACCAGTTTCATGACTGGCCAGGCTTTGGTGTGATAGTTGTGTGTGTTTCTCCTGGATGCAAACCCACCCCCTTTGTTGATTTTAATTCCCTGTAAGCCAACCACCCTCCCCCCTTCGAAATAAAGTAACTATTGTTTTAAAACCATGCATTGTTTCTTTATTAATTAAAAAAAAAAGAGAGGGATAACGGACAAGGTAGCCCGGGTGGGGTGGGGGAGGAGGGAAGGACAAGGCCCCATTGCTTATTGTAACCACACTAAAAATCAAACTGTTTGAATGACAGCCTTCTGTTGCTTAGGACATCCTCTGGAGTGGAGTGGCTGGGTGCCTGGAGCCTCCTCCACCCCGCATTCTTGGGCCTCTGGGTGAGGAGGCTATGGAACATGGGGAGGAGGGGAGGCGGTTATACAGTGGATGCAGCGGGAGTCTGTGCTCTTGTTGGCTTTCCTGCAGCACCAACAGATGCTTCATCATGTCTGTTTGCTCCCCCATTAGCCTCAGCATCGCGTCCTGCCTCCGCTCTTTGCGCTCACTTAGTTCTTTCCTGGTCTCTGCCACTGAATGCCTCCATGCATTAAGCTGTGCCCTATCAGTGCGGGAGGACTGAATGAGCTCGGAAAACTTGTCATCGTGAGTGCGTTTTTTTCGCCTTCTAATCTGCGAGAACCTAAGGGACAGAGATGATAGGGGGAATGTAGAAACATTCTACGCTCTATGATTCTGCATGATCATCTATGCTGCTGAGTTCGCCACGCTAACCAAACAGGAAATGAAATTCAAAAGTTCCCGGGGCTTTTCCTGTGTACCTGGCTAGTGCATCGGAGTTCAAAGTGCTGTCCAGAGCGGTCACAATGGAGCACTCTGGGATAGCTCCCAGAGGCCAATACCGTTGATTTGCATCCGCACTACCCCAAATTTGACCCGGCAAGGTCGATTTTAGTGCAACTCTCCTCACTAGGAAGGCATACAGAAGTCCATTTTAAGAGCCCTTTAAGTCGACAGAACAGGGTTGGTTGTGTGGACGCATTCATTTTAAAATCGGCCTAACGCGGCTAAATTTGACCTAACCCCATAATGTAGATGTGACGTTATTGATATAAATTGGGACCATATAGAACATGGGTTGCAACCAAGGCCCTGTAGTGGCACCAAATCTTAGGTAAAGGGGGTCATCTAAGGTGTCTAAGACCAGGTTCTGGGTTGCTGGTTAGGATTATGCTGTCTGTATGTCTGTATCATTTTGTAGTTGAAGTTATAAGTATTGGCTCTGTACTGTCTGTATTTTGTATTGTGCTCTGCTTCTGGGAAATATCCCAGACAAGCTGGTGTTAGCCCTGCCTAGCTGGCTTGATGGCCCATTAAGGACCATCAGCTACACAATTGACCCATGGAGAGAAGGCAGACACGCCTTGTGACTCAGCAAAGTATGCAGGGACTTGCCCATGTGACTCCAGACTCCATTTTGCTGTAATTTTCCACAGTAAGGACAAAGAGATTCTTACACCTGGAAAAGTCTATATAAGGCTGATGCATCATCTCCATCTTGTCTTCAATCCTGCTTCTGACCTCTGGAGGGACTTTGCTACAAACTGAAGCTCTACACAAGGGACTGAATGACCCATCCCAGCGGGGATGTATTCCAGAGACTTGATTTGAACCTGCAGTTTACTCCATCACTGCTGCAAGCCTGAACTAAGAACTTTGCCATTACTGTATGTAATTGATTCCATGTAACCAATTCTACCTCTCATCTCTACCTTTTTCCCTTTGTAAATAAACCTTTAGATTTTAGATTCTAAAGGATTGGCAACAGCGTGATTTGTGGGTAAGATCTGATGTGTATATTGACCTGGGTCTGAGGCTTGGTCCTTTGGGATCGAGGGAACCTTTTTCTTTTATTGGGGTGTTGGTTTTCATAACCATTCATCCCCAGGACGAGTGCACTGGTGGTGATGCTGGGAGACTGGAGTGTCTAAGGAAATTGCTTGTGTGACTTGTGGTTAGCCAGTGGGGTGAGACCAAAGTCCTTTTTGTCTGGCTGGTTTGGTTTGTCTTAGAGGTGGAAAAACCCCAGCCTAGGGCTGTGACTGCCCAGTTTAAGCAATTGGTCCTGATTTGGCACTCTCAGTTGGGTCTCGCCAGAACCGCACCGTCACAGTAGACCAGGGCTTAGTTAGTCTTATCTATTCAGAATGAAACTCTTCAGGGCAAGGCCTGTCACTGTGTGCATAATGGGGCCCAATCTCAGTTGGGCCCTCTCTGTAGTACCGTAATACAAGTGACTTTTCAGAACTTCATTGATACTAGCAGGTTGACTTCTAAGCTATCACCTCCAGCAACAATTTTGCCAAAAGCGTCTGCTGCCGGATCCTGTATGTAAATAATTACCTCAGCTCCTTAGTTCACTGTCCCATAGACTAAGAAGTGTTTCTGAAAGCTGCTCTCCTCTGAATTCTCGAGCTTCCTTACTCCAGTTTAGAGATTTTAAACTCTCGGTGATCTAACAGACTTCCTGTCAAAGGAAAAATGACAGGGAAACTATTTAGTCCACCATTTGTATTTTGCCCACAGACTCCTGGGACTGTCTTTCATCTGCCTCATTTAATAAAACACTTTAGTCCCCAAAAGGACTCTTAGGGTACGTCTACACTTACCTGCCGGTTCGACGCGGAGAGTTCGACTTTTCGGAGTTCGAACTATCGCGTCTGATCTAGACTCCGCGGTCGACTCCGGTACTCCACCTCGGCAAAAGGAGTTGGCGGAGTCGACGGGGGAGCCGCGGAGTTCGACCCCGCCGCGTCTGGATGGGTGAGTAGTTCGAATTAGGGTACTTCGAATTCAGCTACGCTATTCACGTAGATGAATTTGCGTACCCTAATTCGACCCCCGCCCTTAGTGTAGACCTGCCCTTAGTGTGTTGAGGATGAAGAATAGATGGTTGCCTCATCAACAGGAAATACTCCTCAACATATGGCTTTGCTTAACCTGTGGCTTTGTTTCCCACTTTCACAGCACTGGTGCCAATGTGGTGCCAGCTCCAGCTACTTTGATATGATGCAAAGGGTCTGGGCAGTGTGGGGCAGATGCTCCAGCACAATTCCCCTCTGTTGGAATGAGGAATTCTCTTCTGGAGTCTGCTCCTACCACAGCCATCTCAGCACTAGGTTTGGGGCAGAGCACAACTCCACTCAACCAGTGCTCACCTAAAGAGGAAGAATGGTTCAGCGCTCCAGGGCACCAGCCTGGGCTAACAAGGAGCTGGGTTTAATTCTCTTCTCTGCCATAGACTCCATGTATGACCTTGGGCAAGTCCCTTAGCCTTTGTGTATCGTTTCCCCATCTGAGAAATGAGGAGAATAGCACTGCCGTACCTCTTAGGGGTGTTGTAAAAATTGTGAGATGCTCAGATACTATGGCAATGGAAACTTGTGAGTACTATGGACAGATAGCCTTGTGTTAGAGCTGTGGGTGGGGAAGCCATCCTGTTTTATGTAGATCTCATTGTCCCAGCTTTTCTCCTGACCATCTTCAAGTAACTAAGCAGGTTTTCCAACATTAAAATGTCATGCTTTTTATTTTTCAAAAACTTCAAAGCAGCTCTTACTTTCCCTAAATCCTACCAAATAAACTACTTTTCAGGACGCATCCTAATTGAACAACTTGTCACAACTCTGATTGTTAGGCTGAAATGACACAAAAGGTTTGGGGCTACATTTAGCTCTGCTAAAAAAAATCTTAGTTTCTGAGCATGCTTGATGGACTTTTCAGTTGCTGTACTTTTGATTTCTCCTTTCCCTCAAACTAATGGTTAATTACACCCCAAAGACTGTCCATACTGTATTACAAGTTTCAAACATCAGTCACCTTCACTGAAGCCCTGTTCAAAAAATGGGGGTTAAACTTTTTACCATAGAAAGTGTCTGTCTTTTATTCTCGCATAGCTCTGAAGTGCCTGAAAAAGATTCTGCTCAAATCAAACTTAAAAACAAGTTGCACCTTCAACCAGGGAAAATTTCAGCCACAAGGATGAATGTTACAGAAAGTTATAAAAACAGGGGGATAAAATAGAAGCTGTTTTACCATTTTAATAATAGCAAGTACCACCTAACCAATGGCTATCTGGGAAAACTACTGAATATGGAGAGTGTCACATGATTGTTATATTGAAAGTGCAAAAAATAAAAATATTCATTATTTAAAACTGCAAGAGATAGTGTATCTCACCAAAAGGTTCTTATTACAGAGATGACAAACAAGATGATTGTGACTTCATGGCACTTCCCATTACATTTATCCAATCAGGAGTTACAACATAATTCCAACGGTATTATGTTCCAACTTTTTCTTGCATGTCAGAGTTGAGAAGCAGGTCAGCTTTTCTGTTTTTAACTAGCTTGTATGTGGTACAATTTCCTTTCTTAATGAAGTCTCAGGACTCCTAGTTTCTAATTTAGGATGGAATAAAATGAGTTATGCTGTGACTTTCAGTCATTGGAGAACTCTTCTAATGTGTACTCACACCTACTGTTTGTCTTATGAACACGCTGGTTCCTTAACAATGCCCATCGCAGCTAATTTGCAACTACAGAGTGTAAACATTGACTTCTAAAGTTTTTTAATAGAGCCCTATGCAACTTAATTATCCATTATTGGCACTTGTTTTCTAAAGGTGATTAGTCTGAGGAAATTAAACTTTGCAAGAGCAAGGTCTCTGGTGGCAACAAGATGGACAATTTCTTTTTTCAAAGTAGAATGAAAAGGACTCCCATGGGTCATGTAGCTCATCCCTCCTTTCCTCAGGCATGATTTCCTTTCCATTAAAATGTCTCTTATTTAAATGTCTGCTAGAATGTTCTCTCTTGTTCAGTTCAAACTTAAACTTCAATTTTACCTTAGAAACGGAACCAGCTCAGAAACCCTAAAATGGATCAGAACTTCTTCAAAGTTTGAAAAAGTTCCCCCACTCCTTCTCTCCTGTGGGTCACTTGCTTTCACTGAAATCCATCTGGTGGCTTAGCAAGTCTACTGATCTCTGAGCTAACTGGTGTCCTCAGGTTCTTGAGTCCCAAGGTCTCCATGAGATTTGAGGATAATGCAACCTGGATTCTGAGACTACTTTACCTTGGCCCAAGTGAAAGTACTTGAGCTAGATTAATCCCTATCATAACTCCATTGACTTCAACAGGGTCACACCAAGGATGAATTTGGTAGAGCTAGATTCTCCTCTAAATGTTTACACCCAGTTTGCACAGATGTAAATGACTACTTGTGACACGTGATCAGAAAGGGTTAAGCAGCTTGCAGGCTAATTGACCCAGATTCAACCTTTAGGGATATATTGGTAGATAATGTTTGTGTTTTTGTGTATTTACATATATATTGTTAGAGGGTAACAATGTAATGGAGCAGTCTCTGTCTATGCTGTATTCTGTTAATTCAGAGATCAAAAGGAAATCTTAACATTTAAATGAACTGTAAAATAATGATATCACTGTATTCATCCCTCTTTGAAATGTATAGCCAATCACTTGCGAATGGTAGAAGACAGGCAATTGCCTTATGTTAATTCCTGTAGCTAATTACCGGTGATGATTAGGAAATAGGTCTACTTCAATGTCTCCATGATTGCCTATTGTTTGCATAAGGACTCCAAGCTGTCAAAAGAAAGCCTAGAACTTTATAAAAACCCTTGGGTCCTGATCCTTTTAATCTCAGATCTGCTTGATGCTTCATGCTGGGGAAGCTTAAGTCATAAGACTAGGATCTCCAGTCCTATCTGGATCACCCTGAATATCGACATTGGACTATAACCTATGGACTAATTCTGAAAGAACTCTTTGCAACTACAAAGCTCACCATCTCTACTATGAATCTCGTCTCAGAACTGTACTCATGTCTGTATGTATATTGATTTTTTAACCAATACTTTCTTTTCCTTTTAATACATTTTAGTTTAGTTAATAAGAATTGGCTGTAAGCGTGTATTTGAGTAAGATCTGAAATAGTCATTAGCCTGGGAGGTAATGTGTCTGATCCTTTGGGATTGGTAGAACTTTCTTATATGATGAATAAGATTTTCAGTAATCCTTATCATATTTGACTTGGGTGTCTGGGTGGAGGCCTAAGGCTGGATTGCTTTACGGGAACTGTGTTGTTGGCTTCTGGGTAATCAGTTAGGTATTGTAGAAGCTGTTTTGTGCTAGTTTGGTAAATCTAATTATTGGAATATCCACCAGCTTTGAGGATTGTCTGCCCCATTCTTTGCAGCTCACCCTAATTGAGTAAATACAGCATGGCTCCCTGGGACCCCAGTCACACTACTACATGGACTCTCATCGGGGCGGCTCCAGACCCCAGCACGTCAAGCGCGTGCTTGGGGCGGCATGCCGTGGGGGGTGCTCTGCCGGTCGCCGGGAGGGCGGCAAGCGGCTCCAGTGGACCTCCCGCAGGCGTGCCTGTGGAGGGTCCACTGGTCCCGCAGCTCGGTGGAGCCGCGGGACCAGCGGACCCTCCGCAGGCACGCCTGCGGGAGGTCCACCAGAGCCGCGGGACCGGCGATCGGCAGAGCGCCCCCCGCAGCATGCTGCCCTGCTTGGGGCAGCGAAATGTCTAGAGCCGCCCCTGACTCTCATATACCAAGGACCTGATCAGATCACAGCAGAAAGCAGAACATGTGGGAAAGGGTGATGGTCCTCAATGAAATACTGAAGGGAGAAAGTATGCGGGGGTGAGTGGTGGGAAGGGTCATGGAAGTGTTTTGATATTCAGAAGAGTAAGCTGTGAGGTAATCAGGAAAGAGAAGGATTGGGAAAGAGAAGGGCAAGGTGAACAATGTGAAGTGAAGAAGGGAGAGCATAAGAAGGGCCATACTGGGTCAGACCAAAGGTCCCTCCAGCCCAGTATCCTGTCTTCCGACAGTGGCCAATGCCAAGTGCCCCAGAGGGAATTAACAGAACAGGTAAACATCAAATGATCCATCCCCTGTCACCCATTCCCAGCTTCTGGCAAACAGAGACTAGGGACACCATCCCTGCGCATCCTGGCTAATAGCCATTGATGGACCTAGCCTCTATAAATTTAACTAGTTCTTTTTTTAATCCTGTTGTAGTTTTGTCCTTCACAACATCCTCTGACAAATAGTTCCACACGTGGACTGTGTGTTGTGTGAAGACACAAAAAAGTTGGTGTTTGTTCAAACCTAAGACATGAAACTCAGCATCACTTATTTGTATTGAAGACAACATACCCTTATTGTTTTTTATCGGTAAAGTTTTGCACAATAGTTTACCACAGATAGGTGTGCATTCCCTGTGGATATCGAAAGCCACATATCCAGAGCCTTCCTCCTAACTCATAAATGTCAGGATGGGGAGTAGAGCTAGAATTTTGGAGGCAGCCTATTGCTCCTTTGGGGCCTAATCCAAAGCTCTTTAAAGCAAATGGGGGTGTTTCCACTGACTTTAATGAACCTTGTATTGGGCCCTTAGCTGGCAGCATGGAGCTCTGATGCTGATAAAACTTCTATTGCACCACTGCAAGCTATACAAACATGACACAGGTACTCCTATAGTTTATAAAGGGTATATACATGACAGAGATGTTAATAAATGATCTGAGGAATAGGTGTTAGAGATTATTATAAACACATCCATAAAAAGTGTTTGATAACCTTCTAGAGTCCACCTGGCTGCTTATAACCATTTATGACCATCACCCTGATCCATGTAACATGATCATAACACCTATTAATCACTTATTAATGCTTCAGAAATATATCCTTAATATACAGTGTGATCAAAAACTCTCAAATGCACAAGATTTTACTACTTCACTGGGACTATTATCCTCCATCTGTGAAACCAGGTGCCTTATTTCCAAGGAGTCCAGCTGTACAGAGAACAGAGAGGAAAATCTAGAAAAAACTCAAATGATTGAAAGGCTTTCTTTCAGACATAAAAACATTTGCAGCCTCAAGCTGTGATATTGGGACCTTCCAGGGCTGGAAGCAAGTCTTGGACCCCGGTGATAGTGGGATTTCCCCAATGAGAAATCTCCCAGTTTTAGATATGATGGGTCACAGATATCTGACCTTCAATTTATCACGGGTTCAATACTAAATAGTATCTGTCCTGGGCCTCAGGCCAGGGTAATTTTGAGGGGAAATTTACCCCTAAGGAGAATATGGAAAACATTCCTCTGGCACACTGTTGGTTTGACTTTGTCAAGTTGGAAACTGCTCTGGGTTCCAGAAAGTTTGAAGCTCCTTGAGAGGATGGAGATAGCTCAGGTGGCAGAATGCAGATGAGGTTCATGATAAATGTGATTGCTCATATTGTTCCACCGTCAGGTTTTGGAGTGCAATCCAGACCAGTGAGAAGTTGTGTCACTGACTGCCTTGTAACCCTTTGTGCCTTAAAATGCACTGCTACTGTAGCTCTCTGGCCTGGATGCTCCCAGCCAGCAGACAAGCATGCACTGAGTATCTGTGTGATAAACAGCCTGGATCAGCAACTCTGACTCTAGCAGCTTACTTGTTACACTACACCCACACTCTGGTCTCCGCCACCCTTGATTACTACTAGCCAAACGACCCCAATGCATGCCTACTCCTGAATTTCCCCAAAACCATCAGCCCTGAAATGTCCAGCCCTCTCATGGATCACTCAGAGTAAAAATGAAGTTCTTCTGCTCCTCTAAAGAGACAATACCCAGCAGCTTGCCACTTTAACTGGAGTTAACAATCACTTCCATTCAAATACAGCACTGGACTGGTTTAGATTAAAATCAAACAAGATTAACAACAAAAGGGCATAGGTTAAGTGATGCCAAGTAAAAGAAAGAAAGGTAGAGATGGTTATAAACAAACAGAAGTGAAAAGCATGCATGTAAAATCTAACACTTAATCTAGCAAGAGACAGTCTTTGTGTAAGATGGTTTCTCTCACCAATCACTCTTTGTCCAGCATGGCTGACTGTCTGACTCAGGACCTCCCACATAAGTACAGGGTGCTGGTTCCCCTTGTTTTCCTGGGCGAAAGATAACTTGGTATTCTTTGCTCCTCTTTCTTATATTTCAGTGAACTATTGAAATGGATTCTTCTGAAGGCTCCCCCTCCAAAATAAAGTTCATTCAAGCTGTGAGGAAGGAGACATTGAATCTGGTGGTGAAGGAAGTTCCATGCTGGTTTCTTTCCCTGCTGTTGTTGTAATGCAAATTGGCCTGTTCCTGTCCACTCCAATGCAAATGAATGGCCACTTGGCATATGATTGCCAATGGACTCTGATGATACCTGGCTGGAGGAATTGGCTTGTCCTTTGTCTGGGAGAAACCTGCTTACTCCCTCTCCAGACTTGTCTGATATACACATTTTAGTTCTTTTCTTCACATTTGTATGGTCCCTTGAATGTTTACTATACCCATCCCACACAGGAATATTAATGATCAGTGTGTTATTAGTTTTCCAGTGATACCTTACATGACACATCAGATATGACATTAATGAATTGGGGTTCACTGAACTGGTCAGATCAGCTGGAATTCACTACCAGATACCAGTGACCATACGACAAGCTGGATTTAAGCTGTGGATAAAACTAATTTGAAAATGAATATTTGTGGATAACTCTTATGGGTAAAGGGCTTTAATCCTTAGTGATGAACACGCTGAATATGTCCAACCTGAAATTTCAGCTTTTTGAGCTTTGAATAACAAAGCATTTTAACTTTTTTTTTTAATTCAGTATGTCTTTTCTTCACCCTCACTGTAGCTTAAATATTAGTAATGGGATCTTGTTCAATTTTTCACCAGTGCGCAGAATTCAAGGCGGGAGGGGTCAGAGAAGTTGAGAATGATTAGGGGCACTGAAAAATTCATATGGCGATACTGAAATGACTGGGATTGTTTACCTTGAAAGGGAGACCCATATAGGGGACATGCTGATAAAAGTATATTAAAAATGAATGGTCTAGAGAATGTAGATCAGGAAGGTCTGTTCTCTTTCTCCTGTAACCCAGGAACAACCGGAAATTCAGTGATGCCAAAAGGTGGCACATTCAAAACTGACAAAAGGATCTTTCTTCCCTGACTCA